>NC_138893.1:16620704-17299704 GCF_965194825.1 Balaenoptera physalus | reverse complement strand
AGAGACATGGTCAAGTACAATCGAGTGGAAATTAACATGTCTAGTGTCAGATCCACAAGGCTACAAGTTTCACAGTGAGTGAAGGGGTCTCAGGAGTATTAACATCTAGAACTTTCTCGAGGAAAGAAGGCCGGCATGTGGTCAAATGGCTGGACGTGTCACAGGAGGTGCAAGGACCCAGCTGGGCCCACCTCCAGAGATGACACCACAGCTCACCAAGGGCTCCGCACACAGGTGCAAGCTCCCTGCACCCCAGGCTCAGAGCCCACCAAGCCCACAGCCAGGGCTGGTCCAGACGCTCTCACAGGAAGATGCCCGTCCTCAGGCTCCGAACTCCAGGGAAGGAAGGGAGACAAGATATTTTAAACTTTATAAAATTCTACAGACTGGGTACAGATTTGCTGATGGTCTATCTGAGTCCTTAACAGTAAGTGCCTGTAATGCATCTTCACAACCGTTTTGAAGAAGTTGACTGCTCTGTGTGGTGACCTGGGACTCATGTGTGATGCATCCTGGTTACCTGACACTGAGAGTATGGAGAATAGCAGTAAAAAATATGTAGTTGATGCTGAGCGTCAACTACAATAAAACATCACACAGAGACACAGCATTCAAAAGTGGCTTGGTGTAGAGAGCTCTAATGACAGTCACTGCACAGTCTACTCAAATTTATATAAATTTAAAGCTCAGTTTTGGCATCCATCAAGGCTTTTTTGGGGGGAAGAGAAAAAAGAAACTATGCAACTTCAGTTGATCAAGGACTGAAATACGACAAAAACAAGCTGAGAAATTTAATCAAATGAATCTAATAAAATCACCCAAGTAATATCATGGGACATATGTGACAGTGACAACCAACCCCTTTTCAGGACCTATGTTAGAGTACGGATTTCTCTGGTAATTTCTTCAAAGATCGTGAAACAAATCAAACTTCACAGGAAAAAATTATAGAAATGTCAAAAGGAAAAATGTTTTAAAAATTAATTTCAGTCTATTATGTTAAATCCATAAAAGTGAGTCTAATAAATGGCAGCTTTAAAATACCTCTGGCTGAAGAGTTTTTTACATATTTAAAGCAGTCCCAAATGAAAGGAACGAGACACACAGACCATCACAGCTGCTCTGAGATTTTGAAGTCAAACATCACTGACTCTTCTAGTTGGAAGGAAAGTCAGTGGTCAAGTTCAGCCTCTCCAGGGTTGTGGTAACATCAGTAGAACTTCAACCAGCCTCTGAACATCTCCAGTAAATAGTGAAATCGCCCCTCCCAAGACCAGCGGTTCCAAAGCTGGACCCTCTTTGAGGGACGCCTCCCTGATGCTGAGTGAATCACACACAGTGTTAGCAAATCTAGCTCCTCCGTCCCAGACACGTTCGATCCCCTTCAACATCAATCTCAGGCTTAAAATCTGTCCTGGTCAATGGAGAGCCATAGAATAATTCTGAGAAGAGCATTAAGAACTCTCCTGGAAAGAAGGGGATGAGTTGGTTTTTTTTTTTTTAAATTTTGGAGGTATATTTTAACAGGGGTTAGTGACTGGGGAGGGTCTGAGGAGGAAGTGTGAGGAACTTGCTAACTTTACACCTCCCAGACTTCTGGCTGAGGAGACTGGGTAGAGGGCTGCGCAGATGCTGTTACCACCCACCAGGCAGGCGATGAACAAGGGAGCAGGATGGCTTTGGAGGACAGAGAAGCTCAGCGTGGACCGCCTCCCACAGCCCATGTCAAGATTCTTTCAAGGCAACAGGAAATCTGCGTCTGAAATTCACAGAGAGACCTGAACCGTGCAGTCATCCACATTCAGGGAAAGGACTCCCGAGGATGAATGTTCAGATGGACTAAGCATGAAGCCCAGGGGAAGCAGCATGTACTTAGCAAGGGTCCGGTGGAAGAAGAGAACCAGGAGAAGGTAACAAAAGCCAGCCCAAAATGAAGGAGGCAAACCAGGAGAAGCAGGTATTGGAAATCAAGGAATGTGGGGTTTTCTGTTTGGATAAAATATACAGTGATTTAAATGATGTTTTTGAAGCATTTTTTTTAATTAGAGATTTTTATTAATGTTGAGTGTGAAACACAACCTACTAAATTAGAATATTAATGATGTTTCTGGATTTTAGGATTATACCTTCCCCAAAAGAGCACAGATTCACAAAGACTGATAATATGTAAGCACAAAAAGAGTCACAGTAATTTCAAAACAATATACACAATGTGCACTATGTTCTATGATTGTTTCAATTATTTTGCTGTAAACAAAGCTAAAAGGACTGCTTTTAAAATCCCATAAGACTATTGCGATATTTTGATTTATAATAAGAAATATGTATTTGGTCTTTGTCTAATTTCTGGCACAGAGCTTCTAAAACCCTTGGCATTTCCTCAAAAATATGATGAGTGAAAAAAGTCAACATCATTGGTTGCCAGTGGTGGGGTAAAGTAGGGAAGACTGACAGCCAAGGAGCTTGAGGGAACTTTTGGAGGTGATAGAAATATTCTGTTTTCTGATTGAGGTGGAAGATTATGTATGGGTTTATACATTTGCCAAATTTATTAAACTGTACACTGAAAATAGTGCATGTTGTTGTATATAAACTATATATCAATAAAATTTACTTTAAAACTATCTGAGCTTAGAATGATTTCTAGTCTATAATTAGACATCCAAATTTCCAGTAGTTATGAAGGTGAAATAAAGACATTTTTAGATATAAAAGGGCTCAGCACAGTGTATTCACCTTCTCTAGTTAAGGTCCTAGAGGATATACTTCAGCAAACAGGGAGAAAACCAAAAAAGAGAAACTTACAGGGGTCCAGGGGAAACAGAGGATCTGAAAGGAAGTCCAGGAATGATAGGTGATCAGCAAGATTAGAGAACAACCAATGTAGATTGGAGCAGGGGTCCTGAGTCCTCTGGAAAGGTGGCCTCCAGGGGAAAAAATAAATTTATCTCTTAGAGTTTATAGGGAATATTAAAGAGATTTAAGTCAAAAATGTTGAAGCATCTGAAAAATTCCCCTAGAAAAGCAGGAAAATGAAAAAAATAATAATAATTGTTAACTCCAGGAAATAGAAAGCATGACATAAGAAAGGACGTTTGAACATAGTACACGATATGACTTTGCAGTGACTACTATTTGCATAATCCTAAGAATCTAAATATTAACTTTTTATTTTATAAAAATCTGTGATCTCCGTTACGGAATTGGGGGCACAGGAGGTAATAAGAGAGGTAGATGTGAGAAAACTAAAACCCCATCTATCGTGATGGGGAGTTGGAAAGCTAAAATGGAGATATTTTAGAAATAATTAGGCAAATCCCAAAGAAAACAGCTACACAAGTTGTGAATGGTTGCCTCTGTTGAAAGGGGAGTAATCAAAGGATCAGAAGGGGCAAGACAGGAAACTGTTTTTATTCATGAAAATTGAAGTTAATAAAAAAATAGAAAATGTCTTCTAGCTCTAAAAAAAATAAAAAATAAAACCCTTGGACTTTCCTGAATGATTGGAGCAAAAAAAGGTGTCTTGATATTCATAACAAGCCCCTTTCAACTACACTGAGTTTACGTTAATGCAGTGACTTTTGGAAGCACCTAAGGATGGGGGCTGGTTGTCAGGGGAACCAACCCTGTCATTAGAGTTGGAACCTTCAGTCCCACCTCTGACCTTCAGGGAGGAAAGGGGAGCAGAGCTGGAGACTGATTCAATCACCAATGGCCAATGATTTAATCAATCAAGCCTGTGTAAAGAAGCCTCCATAAAAACCCAAGGGGACAGGGTTCAGAGAACTTCTGGGTCAGCGAACAGGTGGAGATTCAGGGAGAGCGGCACCCAGGTACTCTGTGCCCTTTCCCCATACCTTGCCCTGCGCGTCTCTTCCATCTGACTCTTCCTGAGTTACATCCTTTTATAATAAACTGGTAATCTGGAGAGTGAAATGCTTCTCTGAGTTCTATAAGCTGCTGTAGAGAATTAATTAAACCCAAGGAGGGGGCTGCTGGAACCTATAAGCTGCTCAGTCAGAAGCCCAGGTGACAACCTGGACCTGTGACTGGCATCTGAAGAGTGGGCAGCCTTGTAGGACTGAGCCCTTAGTCTGAGGGACCTGACACCATCTCCAGGTAAGCAGTGTTGTCAGAATTGAGTTGAACTATAGGACGCCCAGCTGGTGTCCCAGAGAACTGCTTGGTGATGTGGGGCAAAACCCCACACATCAGAGTTAGTGTTAGAATCGTAGCTATAAACCACAGATATGACTAACTAACCTTTAGGTTTAAAAAATATTCATAAGGGAGATCCCATAATACTTACAACTGAAAGACAATGAAAACATTTCTTTACCCCAACAATAACTAGAAACAATTCAAAAGTAAAATACCGTTCCCATTAGCAATGAAACATACGAAGCACCCAGAAATTAGCTCAGCAAAGAAAACACAAACCCCCATAAAAAAAGTCCAAAATTCTATTAAAAGGACATAAAAGATGATCTGAATAAATGAAGAGGTCTTCCACAGTCTTGGATGACATTATTAAAATGACAATAGTCCTCAATATAATCTACAAATTTAATACATTGAACACCATCAGGACTTTTTAAAAACTTCAACCACTTAATTTAAATTTATATAGAAAACTATAAGCCCATCAACGGCTAAGTCCTGATAATGTTCAAACTGTGAAAAAGGGGACACTTCTTCTCCAGGTAATGAGACATACTGCAAAGCACATTTATGAGAGCTGTTTGGTACCCACTGAAGACAGAAAAACACCCATGAAAGGAAGAGAATAGACCCTCAGACAGGGTATGGGAATGATATAAAGACGGCATTAAACATCCATGAGTAAAAACTGTTTCGTAGACGATGTTGAAAACTTCGCTTTGCCATGTGTGTCACACCACATGCTCAAGAGGACTCTGGACAGAGAAGATGTTTAAATGTAGATGGTGAATCGATAACACTATAGAAGGCTGGGGAGGAGAGAATGTTGGTGACATCGGCCTAAGAAAGGATTTCTTAAATGAGAAGAAAATAGCACAAACCATAGATGAAAAATAGATCTGGTTATGTCAAGATTAAGTACTTCTGTTCAACAAAGGACACAACAAATTTTAAAGAGGGATGAAATGCTAGGGGAAGATATTTATAACATCAAAAATTGATTCTAGGGCTTCCCTGGTGGCGCAGTGTTAAGAATCCGCCTGCCCATGCAGGAGACACGGGTTCGATCCCTGGCCCAGGAAGATCCCACATGCCACGGAGCAACTAAGCCTGTGTGCGCCACAACTACTGAGCCTGCGCTCTACAGCCTGTGTGTCACAACTACGGAAGCCCATGCACCTGGAGCCCATGCTCCGCAACAAGAGGCTCCACGACAATGAAAACCCCGCGCACAGCAACAAAGACCCAACGCAGCCAAAAATAAATAAATTTATTTTTTAAAAATTGATTCTATATGTCAAAATTTCAACAATTACATAGAACTGAGTCCACTCCAAATAGTTTAAATAGCAAGAGACTCATGGCAGGTTATTCCTTGTCTTACAGAGTCTTGGAAGGGCTGAAGAAAAAGTAGAGACCACTCACCGAGCCATGACTGAGAACCAGGCCACCAAAGCAGTGGCCACTCTTCTCTGATCTAAGGCCTGGGTCCCAAGAGCACACTTGGCTCCCAGGTCAGGAGGCCTCCCAGCTGGGCCACCCCTGCTGCCAGCCCAGAACTGGGCTGTGCCTGCCGGGGCCACACCAGGGCCTGTGGGAACTGGTGCCCGGACACCAGGCCTCTGCTTGGCTTGAAACAGCAAACAGCAGAGGTCAATCCTGGGCCTTGTTGAGGTCTTCCAGACATGGCACGAATTCATCCAACCTAAACCACATCTTAAACACAACCCACAAGGGACTCCGAGAAACATCACTTTTACAAGAGCCTATAATGTAAGGAAAGAAGACCAGAAGGGGGTTTAGCAATGCTCCATCACATCCTCAACACTGGTGATAGAGTCGCATCTGGAATACACAGAGAACCTCTGTGACCAAACAAGAAAAATCAGGAAACCCTATAGAAAAGGTACAAAGATATGAACAGGCAATTCACAGAAGGGTAAACCCAAACAGCTAAAAACACACAAAGTTTTTCTCAAAGGCATTAGCCATCAGATAAATACAAAGTAAAAAGTAAAACAATGACATACCACTTTCTCATTGGATTAGTAAAAATTCAAAAATTAGATAAATGCTGATTTGCTGTGCTAGCGAGTATAAACTGGGAGAAACATTTTAAAAACTAAACTGGCAGTACCCAGACAAATTAAGTAAATTTTCATTTTTTTGACCTAGCAATCTCACTCCTGAATAGACATTCCAGAGAAGTTCTGACACAGGACCCGTGTGGGAATACTAATCACAGTGCTGTCTGTGGTGGTATCTAGACGTCCACCCTGGTGGATGCGGAAATCAAAGGTAAGGACCATCCATGGCCACAATACACACCTCCAGGGTCAAGACTCACATACAACAGATATGAACAGTGCCCCTGGGGCTGGACGACCCAGAGGAACTCTCACTCTTTGTAACAGAATAAAGCAGTAAGAAACAACCCACCTGATAAACATTCACCAGGAAAAATCTGTACATTTTTTTCCCAAAGGCTCCTGAGTTTAAAAAAAAAAAAAAAAAAGCAAAAGACTGAAGTCTACAATTCAGACTGTTTGTATAACAGAAAATTAAATACACACAGAAATACTACACACTTTACAAAAATACATACAATTTTAAGGATATCAATCAAACACATAAAAGCAGTTCCCTGCATCCATGAGGGAGGTCAGAATAGGAAATGAAAATACAGAAAATAAATCCAAGGACAAAGTGAAGAGTTCTGCATGGACTAACGATGCCCTCAGGGTACCAATAAACGTGCACTTCTGTCCTCAAGACCAGGGAGATAGTGTCAGTAAGACCTAGAACTACTAGGGAGAGCATGGGCTACCTGAAAAACGACTCGGAACATTCAAGACAGGGGAGGGACAGAGACTAAGCAAGGGGAGAAAAACTGCAGCACAGTAAATAATAATATACAAAAGTGTGTATATAAGAGGGTGTGGAGGAAAGGGAACCGTCCTCCACTGGTAGTGGGAATGTAAACTTTGGAGCCACTATGGAAAACCACTGTGGAGGTTCCTCAAAAAACTAAAAATACAACTACCATATGATCCAGCAATCCCACTCCTGGTCATACATCCAAAGAAAACCGTGGATCAAAAGGATACATGCACCCCAATGTTCATAGCAGCACTATTTACAACAGCCAAGACATGGAAGCAACCTAAGTGTCCAATGACAGATGAATGGATAAAGAAGATGTGGTACATATACACAATGGAATGTTACTCAACCATTAAAAAGAATGAAATAATGCCATTTGCAGCAACAGGAATGGATCTAGAGATTATACTAAGTAAAGTACAGAGAAAGACAAATATCATACAATAACACTTATATGTGGAATCTAAAAAAAAAATGATACAAATGATCTTATTTCCAAAACAGAAATAGACTCACAGACATAGAAGACAAACTTATGGTTACCAAAGGGGATAGCAGGGGGAGGGGTAAATTAGGAGTTTGAGATTAACACATGCATACTATGATATATAAAATAGATAAACAAAGAACTTCTGTATAGCACAGGGAACTATATTCAGTATCTTATAATAAACTATAATGGAAAAGAATCTGAAAAAGAAAACATATATATGACTGAATCACTTTGCTGTACACCTGAAACTAACACAACATTGTAAATCAACTATAGTTTGATTTAAAAATGGTTAAATAAATATATAAAATTTAAAAAAAATTTAGGTATATATATAATATGTAATCATTTATACATAATGTTGTATTTTTATATATATGTGTAGTGTATATGAACTTTAGTCTCAGGCCAAGAGGGAACCACTGAAATGTTTCTACTCTGAGACCGGCCAGTTCAAATTTGTATTTTAAATAGTGGACTCTCTTGCCTTGTAGAGAATTACTGGAAAAGAGCCAGACTGAGGACAGGGAAAACGTTTAGGATCTCAATGTTGGATAATCTCTTCTAGGAAATGTAGAGGCAATGGGAATAGAAATTAGAAGACTTATCAAAGAGAAATTTAAGAATAGAGAAAATGGAAGGACTAATTGAGGTCAAGTTCAAGTATGAGAAGGGTGAAAAAACCAAGGCGTGTAGCAAGGCTGGACAGCCAAGCCTCGGTTGGGAATCCCAGGAGGCAGGTATTTAGAGGGAGGGAAGAGAGTAGGCACAGTGACCTATTAGACACAGTGACCCTCCTAGACCTGTGACAGCTCAGTAGGGCGAGCCTGATGCAGAAGGGAGGGGGCCAGAGGTGCAGACAGCCGTCCACTGGATCTAGGCGGTGATGAAGCCAGAGGCTACATGCTCAGCTTTTATTATCCCGAAGCAGATGGTAGTGAAAATGATCTGTGAATTTAGAGTCAAGTGAGGCTCCTTAGAGAAATCATCCAAGTCAGAGATAAAAGGCTTCCAGAATCACCCCTTCACTTACATCACATTTTCAGCCCAGAGACAAATGTCTCTCCACCTAAATCACTGCAGTTCTTATTCAGCCTTATTCGCCCACCAACAATATATTGGATCCAACGGAGTTAACACATTTTTAATTTTTCCAAAAACAAAATAAAGACACATCAAGCTCTATATCCTGAAGTAAACTGCCAGGGTACTATCCAAACATTTTACACCCTCAAAGCCGTTTAACCAAAATAGCACAGCAAGGACAGTGAGAAATAATTGCTGAACATCCTGGGTAGCTGCAAAATGTAACACCTCCCAAGGAGAAACCACATCCCTCACCTCTCCAAGCAGCAAGTGCTAGTCTATAGCTTTGAAACGTGCTGGGTGGTGGAAATTATCTACAAGTATATGTTTGCAAAAACCATCTCTATTGTTACCCCATTGTTTGTATTACTCTTTTCAAAGATAAGACTTGTATGTTAATAATGAAGAGACTCATGGCTTCCAAAACTTTCCACAGAGTATTCAAATGTATTTATTTGGAATCCTGAAATAGTTCCTTTCTAGCCCATTTGCTTCTTAATGATCTTGAACAAGCTGCACTACTTTAAGGCCAATAAAACTTTTTTTAAAAAAGTAAAATACCTAAAAGCTCTCAAAACCTTTTATCTGTCTAGTCTCTTCAGAAATTTTCATGTCAACGCAAACTTCTAAATGAAATACCATGCACTCATAAAAGTTATTTAAGCGTATAAAATAGTATGGAAAACTGAGGACAAAACCATATATTAAAGTATACTGAAATAATTTATAAGAATTAGTACTACTACTTTTACTGAGAAGTTTAAACTAAAAGGAAAAATGCAAAGCCTATAGCCTATTCAAGAATCGGAGACTCTTATTGTCCTTAGATAATGAATCTAAGGATTTCCTCAGTGGATGTGGTGGCACTATTAGAATTTGGAGTGTATTTAGACTCCATACACTCTAAATCCTTGAGTCGTAACATCGAACAACACAGTCTTCCCTTCTGTAGATTCCATAAAACAGGTCCACCACCCACCATACCCGCAGTCACTACCCTGGTGTACAAAAACACAAGGTCTCAAGTGCACATCAGATAACAGCTTTCCAACCAACCCAAATCCCCTTTAGCATCAATTAACAACTGGTCAAAACCAACAAGGTCTTACCACCAGCTAGTACCGATGCCCAGAGCATCTTTACTCCACAGTAAAAGTGGATCCTCCTACATAGGGATTTTTTTTCCACTCTAACCGTAAAGTTCTAAATATGCAAAGTATCATTATCTGGAGAAAAGGATAACTCCTGGAACCATCACTCCTATAGAATTGCAGGGATGGATAAGACTTGGAGGAAGCAGCTTCCCACCAGGATTACACTGACTTTGCAAACTGGGAAACCAGGGCACTAAGAGGAGGTAAGAAATTATCGCCCCGTTTTACAGGAAACCAGTAGGATACTTAAAAAGGGAGGCCGATGGAAAGACTTCTCAGCCTGCACTCCTGCTGCAGTGCTGCTCTGTGCGTATAAAGCCACAATTTAAATGACACAGAATTCTTCTCCACACATGTGCACTAGATCATGGGTTCGCCAAAAAGTGCCTTCGGTTTTTAAGTAAAAATAAAAGACACATTTTTCATTTTCACCAAGAACTTTATTGAACAATGTATTCACCTTTTTGTTCCACTACCTTCTGCCATTTTTCTGGCAACTTCATAATTCCACCTTCCCAAAACTTTTTATCTTTTTGAGCAAAGAACCGTTCCAGGTGCCTTTTACAGTCTTCCAGGGAATTGAAATTTTTTCCATTAAGAGAATTTTGTAAAGAATTCTTGTTAAAGAAATAAATGGAAATCTGAAGGTGCAGTGTCTGGTGAATACAGTGGATGAATCAGAACTTCCCAGCCAAACTGTAACAGTTTTTGCCTGGTCATCAAAGAAACACGTGGTCTTGCGTTATCCTGATGGAAGATTACGCGTTTTCTGTTCAAATTCCGGAAGCTTTTCGTCGAGCGCTGCTTTCAGTTGGTCTAATTGGGAGCAGTACTTGTTGGAATTAATCGTTCAGTGTTCAGAAGTAGCTGATAATAAAGGACTCCCTTCCAATCCCACCATATACACAACATCACCTTCTCTGGATGAAGACTGGCCTTTGGTGTGGTTGGTGGTGGTTCATTTTGCTTGCCCCACGATCTCCTCCATTCCACATTGTTGTACAGCATCCACTTTTCATTGCCCATCACAATTTGTTTTAAAAACAGAACGTTTTCATTACGTTTAAGTAGAGAATCACATGCGGAAATACGGTCAAGAAGGATTTTTCCCACTTAACTTCTGTGGAACCCAAACATCAAAGTGATTAAGATAACCAAGCTGGTGCAAATGATTTTTAACACTCGATTTGGATATTTTGAGGATGTCAGCTATCTCCCGCATGGTGTAACGTTGATTGTTTTCAACTAATGTCTCGATTTGATGGCTATCAACTTCAACTGGTCTACCCGACCGTGGAGCATCATCCAGTGAGAAATCTCCAGCACGAAACTTCGCAAACCACTTTCGACACGTTCCATCAGTCACAGCACCTTCTCCATACACTGCACAAATCTTTTTTTGTGTTTCCATTGCATTTTTACCTTTCTTGAAATAACAAAGCATAATAAGCCAAAAATGTTTTTTCTTTCATTTTTCAATAATAAGATGGCTAGACAAAAATTCACCAATTTTGATAACTCTTTTTTTAAACGCACGCTGATACGACAGCTGTCACATACAATCTAACAAAATTGTTTCGAATGAAGTTAGAGACAACTAAGTGCTACCAGAGCCATCTCATGGAAAAAACCGAATGAACATTTTGGCCAACCCAATACCACCAAGGACCCTTCTGCCTGAAGTATAAAAAGAGACCCAGGGAATTTCCTGGTGGTCCAGTGGTCACAACACGGGGCTTTCACTGCTGTGGGCCCGCGTTTCATCCCTGGTCAGGAAATTAACATCCCGCAAGCTGTGCGGCATGACCAAAAAAAAAATACTACTAATAAAAATTTTTTAAATAAAAAGAAACAAGAAGGAGTAGGGTTTAAGCATTTTTAAGCATAATTTTAAAACACAACAAGGCTTAATTTTCTCAAGAAATTATTCTATTCTCCCTGAAAATAAAAAGGACTATTTTTGGCCCATTGCAGCTCTGGCATGACAGATAATAAAGGCTCCAGTGGGTCCAAGATATGGTGCACAGAGGAATGGCAGTAATTTTCCCACCCAATCAACGCCTCCAGGTACATCCTTGAAGGGGACGAAGGTACAAAGGTTTCCCTCTCTCTCTCCCACAGTGGAGCAGGTATCAAAGGACAACACTTCTCTGGCATGGTCAGCACCCTCTTCCAAGCATCCAATAACTGTTATCTTTTGTTCTTATCATTCTGATGTTACAATACCTCGATTTACTAACTACCATCTCAAATTGACTAGAAGTTTTATTTCCCATGTATTTATATATTTAATATTTTAAAAGCCTCAGAAAGTTTTCAATCACTAAAATCATATCCAATAACTGTCCAGTCACAAGGCAGTACATATTTGTTTCTTCCTAATGGTCCCTTAATTCTAAAATTCATTAACATCAGGTTGTTACTTATAATGCAAAAGCAGGAATGAAGGGAATAATGAAATTTTCCTCTTCTTTCATTACCAACAACATTTATATTTGGAAGCTTAGAGTTACTGCATTATCATTGCTATGTTAAAATCAATCCACAAAAATCGGAATAGATGTCCTCTCAACACAAATTCTACCAAAGTACCATTCTACCTTCACCACTGATTCAACCATACCTCAATGAAAATAATTAATTTCCACCATCCAAAAATGTTAGTAACCTTCCAACGTAAATTCAACTAGTTTTAGTTACAATAGATAATCAACTCCCCTGTTTGAAGAAAATGGTGAACAAGTTTCATAAGGGCCTCAGCGTGCTCAGTGTCCACCTTACTGACTGGCCCACAGCGGGCGCGGAGTAGGTACTCGCAGAGGATAGACAGGAGTGGGTGATGAATGGACAGAATCGGGTGAGCAGGCAAGGAGAAAGGAAAAGCAGAAGGAAGTGAGAAGGAAGACCTAAAGAATCCCCAAATCCAAGAAGTATACATGATATGATATAGACAGTAAGCACAGAGATGCAGAGATGACCACCAGTCAGGTCCAGCTGGGAAAGATACAAAAGAGGAAATGGGAATTCAATCAGCCTTTTCAGATGCTAAGTCAAGAGAGACAAACTGTGTTACAGGAGAGTGAAAACCGTTAGACAAAGGCACAAAGTCAGGGGAATGAAATGCATGTTCATAGAACAGTAAGCAGATTAACTTGACTGAAGTAGAGAGTTTCTGAAGGAAACCCTGGGAGGTGAAGCTGCAAAGCCAGGCGGGTAAATACTGTGCCTCCTCTACCCCACCCCCCTTAAAACACCACCACCTCCCCCTAATCACACACTCATCCTCCATCATATGCTTTCCTTATCCAAACCCCCAAGAAAACTACAATTTCTGATAAGGTGACAAAAAGGCTTACAATCATAGAAAATGCAAGAAAGAAAAAAACTGATGTATAAACAATTTGCCAAAAAAAACCCTATTGACTAGAAATATTAATTTTCAACTAGCATCGGATTACATCCTTCCCAGTGTTTAGACACAATTTCAGAGTTGTTTTGTTTTGATGTGACAAATTTGGTTTAGACCACTTTGAACGATGTAGTCCATTAAGGCAATAAACCAGGACAGATGAGTAAATAGCACCAACTGTGTGCCTTCTATGTACCAGGCAGAATTGTAGGGGCTTTACATACACTATTTAATCGTAATATTATTAATTTGAAATGATTCCTCCACCTTCCTACATATGAGAAAAAATTACTTAAGAGTCACCTAACTGAACAGCCAGCTAGGATGCAGATATACCTGGAATACCAGCAGTTAGAGGAACCACTGTTGCATCACCCAAGGTGTGTGCTCAGCACCTTTTTAACGGAGTCAGAAGGAAACACTGCTCTAAATGCACCTGCTCAAGTTCACGTACACATGGCTTGTATCCAAATGCCTAAATGCGTGAAAAGCCAGGCCAGTGGGGTAAATGACTTCAATCCAAACCACAGCCTTACAGGAAGCATGAGAAAGGATGTTTTAGACAAAACTAAAATGATTTGAAAACAGTGCTCCCAGTCCCAGCTTATGCTGCCAAATCTGATTCAAATACATGAAGCCCAGTAACGCAAGATATAGGGGAAAAGACGGCATTCTTGAAATCCCCTTTCCTGTCATAGTAACACTGATGCATTACACACAACAGGGGTGATTTCTGACCCTCACTCATTTATTGGTCAATAACTGGACGTCTACACTCTGTCAGATGCTACTGCTGGATATAAGACTGCTCCAGGCTCTAAAAAGTTCACAGTCTAACAACTTCACAAGCAGCATGAGAAAGTCTGTACTCCTAGAGTGGGTCTTCTTTCTATTTTGATATAAAAATCAAGATAACCTTTAGAAAAGCCAAAATGAGAGTCACACAATCTAAATTTTAAAGCCCAAGCCCTTTATTGACTAGCTAGTGCTCCAAAAGCTCACTGACACACTTCATTTTATTTTATTCACATTAACAACAGATTTGGTTTTCTAAGTACAGATCCTAGATGGGCCATTGGCTGCTTAATGCCCTGAGGCAAGTTACTTCACCTGCCTGACCCTGGTTCGCTCACTGGGAAAACGAGGATAAATAGTTATACCTCAAGACTATCGTAAGGATTTGAGATAATTATGTAATGCACCAACACAGGGCCTGGCATTTAGTAGAAGTGCAATAAATATAGCTAACGTCATAATCACAGGATTCATGAACCAATAACAAATTGATCACAAAAATCAAATTAGAAGTAATGGGGGTGGGGGTGGAGAAGAGACCAAAGACAGCTCTAAGAATCAATAGCTGACGGGAAGGAAAAAGTCAAGAAAACCACACGGATACAAAACCTCAGCAACAGCCAACTGGAGTCACCAGCCTATTACACTTCAACAGCAGTTGAGGGCAACAACAATGTTTTCACGGGATGCAGCCATGATGGGTCTAAAGATGACATTAAGCCAGTTAAAACAGATGAACCATTTAGGCCATGTGTTTAAGAAAAAGACGGATAAGCGCATAATTGACTTTGGAAAGATTTCTATCAAAAGCGATTCAGCATCACAAATTTAACATTTCACATGTCTACACTTTAATTAACTGCAAAATTCTATTCACAAGCTTCTGCTGTAAGGAAAGCATGTGCAAAGAAATCTCTTAAATTTCTTAGCAATTTTTGCACTAAACACTGAAAAAGATGTTTTTTCAAGCAAATGAACTGTGAAATTTCAGTGCAGTGGCCTAAAACATCGTCAACTCCTTAACAGCTAAAACAAGATAAAGTCTTGGTCCCCACTATTGCTAAATGTTATTATATCTGCCAAAGAAACACAAACATGTGCCATGGAGATCTCTTTTCACTCGAATTTTCTCCCTACACTTGGAAGGCAGTAAAAAGCGAAAAACATCTGTTCCTTCCTGCAGAGCTGACAACCCTCATTCTATGGTTTAAAAATAAAAGCTGTCCATGGAAGCTTAGAGATATAACTATCACCTGCTTCAAAGGCAGCTGGCAATTAATTGATCCAAAGACATGCAAATTAAGGCCAGAAAACAACTTCCCTGAGGACAATGCTAGGGCTCCCCAGGGCTCTAGTAATTTCCAAGACACCCATAAAATAGGAGAGGATGGTAAAGAACCAAATGTAAAGCCAAATGACAAGAAAACAGACAACAGCTGAGGAACAGAGGCCTGTGTCACCCTGGATTCACTCGACCACCGCAGGAAAGCTTCCATGAGAGATGCCTGGAGAAAACCTGCTTCACTCTGACCAACAGTCACCCTGCATCCAGCCCAAGAAGGCCACACGTTCAACAATGAAAGGAATTCACCTTATTAATAACAGAAACTGGGAAATCTCATAAAAGAAGGCCTTAAATTCTATAATATTTTTTAAAGTTTTTACTCCATATGAAGTCTTACAGTGTTGAACATCCAAAAATGAGGAATAAGCAAGAACAGTCAGACTCAAATCAGTAGACTCAGCTCCTATTTTTGGCTCAGCCTCTGAATGAATGACAGTGTGACCTTGGAAAACTTTCATCTCTTTGTTTACCTCCATTTGCCCACCAGTTACAAGATTCGGTTAAACCTAACTTTTTCTTTTTTTTTTTTTTTTTTTTTTAAGAAAGTGAGTGAGTGAGATAAATATATAGAAACTGCTACACAAATATCCACTGGTCACTGACCAACTATATCCAAGCATCACATATAAAGTAGGGGATGCCTCATATGTATCACTTATGTGTGGAATCCAAAATATGACACAAATGAACTTATCTACAAAACAGAAAGACTCACAGACATAGAGAACATGGTTCTCTGGTTGCCATGGGGTTGGGTGTTGGGGGAGGGATGGAGTGGGAGGTTGGGGTTAGCAGATGTAAGCTATTACAAATAAAATGGATAAATAACAAGGTCCTACTGTATAGCACAGGGACCTCTATTCAATATCCTGTGATAAACCATAATGGAAAAGAACATTAAAAAAAAAAGAATGTATATATGTGTATAACTGAGTCACATTGCTGTACAGCAGAAATTAACATAACATTGAAAATCAACTGTGCTTCAATAAAAATATATATATAAATAAATAAATAAAGTGGGTGATGCCCATATTAAAGCAACTAACTCTGCACAGTAAAAAATCCTGCTTGGAGAAGTCAACAAAAAAACCCAGGTACCTCCTGAACAGGAATCCTGTAAGAGTCCCAGATTTCAAGTTTGGAAATTTAAATGAAATGCTAGCTCCAAGAATACCCTTTTTTTTCTTTCCTTAATGGAAACAAAACTTCAACCTATTTAGGGTCCTACAATCTTCAGGACTCTGACCAATCCTCCTATGAATTCTTTTCTCCTCATCCCTTGCCAGCAGGTAAGTCACTGCACACTTGATGCACCCAGAGTACTACATCTCTATGTGCACTTGTCAGTGAGCCTTGGAAAGGCAGAGACATGATTTAATGATCGTTGTATCACCTAGCATCTAACACACTGCCTGGCATAACATGGCAGCCCGGTATACATAGATATAAATATTTGTTAAATGAAGGAAATGAATATATTTGAAATTCTAAAGAAGAACAACCATTAATATTAATGAATGATCATCTTAATTTTGGTAATATTTTCATTTCTAGAAAAATAATATATAAAATGAGTGTTACCTAGATAAGGAGGAAATACTGAATTTCTCAACAACATTAAATTCACAAAAGTAAACTAAAGAACTTTCCGATCCTCTTCCTTCAAAATCAGTCTTTTGGACGTTTTTATGTTTCTTTTTTGTTTTGTTTTGTTTTATTTACAATTTATCTAACAGATATTAGACTATAAACATTCCTTTAACTTAACCTACACGATATCGGGAAGGGAGAAGTAAAAGAGGGACAGCAAGCATGTAAAATGAATCAAAGAGCTACTCTGAAGTGTAAGAATCTATAAACGTAAAATAAAAGATAGCCCATGGATGAAATTTAAAATGTGGCCAATACAAGCAAGTACCAAACATGAACAGCATTTAGCTAACTAACAAGCATCCATGCTCTGGAGAAACATCATCTGTTTCATAGATAACCTATTTCCTAAAGCCACAGAACCTAAGATTTTAAGCTTTTCAAATTACATTTGAAATTTTTAATCATTCAAATACTTATCACTACCTACCGGGACTTGCATAAATTCTCATTTTCCCCTGCTCCTTAAATTCTTACACTCAATTATTTCATTTAAAAATTGATAAGTTAGTAAACATGAAACAAGCTGACACTCTACCAGCGGGCACTTAAGGAAAGGCGTGGGACCTACGCAAGGATAAACTCATCACACTGCTCCACATTTTCCGCCGTGAGCCGACCCTTCAGCCGGCTTTGCCAAGTCCATACGGACGCTGGAAAGGTACCAGTAGTAGCACCCCGGGTGCTTTTGGCCTTTTCACCATCACTGTCTCCAGTCTGGGCCATGAAACCAAATGTAAATGATGCCTAATATTCTAGATCACTACGCATTAATTTCCTGAAAGCATGCATCAGATTTGGTTGCGTCAGCAACCAGGAGTGACCACCTAAGTTCACTACGGCGTCCACGCCGATCGCTGAGAAACTACGTGTCACATGCGTGCACATGGGCATGTACATCAGAGCAGTTCTAGAATAGATGATGTGTCAGAGGACCGTGAACAATCTCGTTATTTTTAATGCTGTGGGAGGAGGAAGGAAAGAGAATGATGGCTTTGCAAACGGTGCCAAAAAGGAGCCGATCTGCCTGGCGTGACCCGGGATATTTTGGAGAAGTGGACAGAGCGGCCCTTGCTCCAGATGCCTTAGGACAGAGGCACCTAAGCTGCTCCCTTTAAGACCCTGTGTGCAAACGGAAACGTCTCCGAGGGGCAGGCGCCCTGGGCCCCGAGCCCGGCGCTCACCTGCGAACACGTCCTGAAGACCGCCCGCCCCGCGCTGCGCCAGGTGCGCCGAGACCCCCGCCCCGGGCGCGCGGCCCAGCTCCGCGGTCCAGTCGGCCGAGCGGCTGCGGCCCGCGCGGGGCTTCCTGGCCGGGGCGGCGGCGGCGGCGGCGGCGGCGGGGGGGGCCGCGGCGGCTCCGGACCCCCGGTCCAGGGAGGATTCCGGCCGTCTCTGGACCTGGGGGCTGTGGCTGGGGGACGGGGCTGGGGAGGGCCCGGGCGAGCTGAGCTGCCGGGTGGTGGTCCTGACGTAGCAGGCCGCCAGAAGCGGGCGGGCCCGGGAGCAGCGCGGGCTGAGCGCCGGGCTGCGGGGCGGAGAGGCGGCCGCGGGGACGCTGGGCCTCGGCGAGCCCTCCTCGCGCGTCGCCCCCGGCCTGCGCGGGGCCTCTCCCGCCGCCGGGCCGCACTCCGCCCCCGGAGAGCCTCGGGGCGCGTCCTCGAAAGCATCCTCCTCGCCTTCCTCGTCCGTGTCCGCGGCCCCTCGCTCCCCGGGAGCCGACCCGGGAGACGGCAAGGCGGCGGCCGCGGGCTGGTCTGCAGCCGGGGGCCGGTCGGGGCGCGCGGACGGCGCCGCCTCGGCGCCTGGGCCCGGCAGGGGTCGGTCCAGGCCCGGCAGGGCCCCGGGCGGGGGGGCGGCGGAGGAGGGCAACGCCGGGGGCGACTCGGGGCTCGGGGACTGCTGCTGCTGCTGCATCTGCTGGAGGCGGATTGCCTGCTGGATGTCCGAGAGCAAGTCCTCCTGCTCCGCGGCCGAGTGAAAGCTGTAGAGGTCTGTGTCTGAGCCCGAGCTGGTCCTTTGTCCATCCTGCACCCCCGCCGCAGTCTCCGAATCCTCGGCCACCGCCGGGCCCCCGACCCCGGCGGAGCCGGGACCCCGGGGCCGCGTCACCTCGGAAGGGTCGGCACACTCCGTATCGGACAGGCCCGTCTCGTCGGCCGAGAGGCTGAGGTCCGGGGTTTTGGTGACCAGGGAGTGGGCGCTGTCCAGCTCGCCGGCTTGCAGGGCCTGGGGGTCCAGCACATCCTCACGGGAGCCGCCAGCACCTCTGCCCTTGGACAGGGTCTTCCGGATGCGCAGGTTGGAAAAGACCGAGGCCCTGGGATCCGACCGGCTCTTCTTCCTGCCCGGCTCCCCACCGCCGCCCCCCTTGCCGTGCCGGCCCGGCGCCTTCTTGCCCCCGCCCGCCTTCTTTGTGCCCTCGGCCTCGCGGGGCCCGGCGGCGTCCTCGCTGCCGCCGCCGCCGCCGCCGCCTCCGTGCGGTGCATCGCCCGCACTCCTCTTCGGCTTCGCGTCCTGGTTCCCCATGCTGCTGCCGCCACCGCCGTCGCCGCGGGCGCTCAGGCCATGCCAGCTCCTCGGCCCGGCCGCGCTGGGATCCCGAAGATTCGGGCGGCGAGCGAGCTGCTGAGAAGAGGGAGGCCGGCCGCGCACCTGCCGCGCTTCGCAGAACGCGCCGCGGCTGCGCCCGCCCGCGCGGGACCGAACGCGCTCACGCAGCGCAGCCAATGGCCGCGCGGAACGCACAAGGCCCCGCCCCCTACCGGCCCTAGGCCCCGCCCAGTCCGCTTTCAGCACCGCCCCCTCCCGCCCCCGGCCCTTCGGCCCCGCCCCCCCACCGCTGAAGCGCCCGGAGCGCCCCTGGGTCTGAGGGCCTCACTATCCGCCACCTGAATCCAATGCCTGGTCCCTGCTGAAGGGCTTGGCAGCTGGAAGATCCACGCTGAACAAAAAAAGAAAAAATTTAAAGGGGAAAAAGGAAAGCCACATTCCAGTTTAGAGGTGCGGTAATCTCAAGGCCACATACACTACCCCCTCCAACCTGCCTGCAGAAGCATGGCTCTTTAATAAATACTGGTCGAATGGACTGGTCTTTTCTTCAATAACTGATCATCTTAAACACCGTTAATGTGCTTGACATATGGTTTAGGAAAGGTTACTACACACAGTGCTGCTTTTATGTTCATGAAGACCTTGCATCTCCATGAGAGAACATCAGCGGTCATCTCAAAATTTCATTTTTCAAACTCTTTTTTTGACAAAATGGCGAGGTGGGGGGGGGAATCAGAAAATACTGAGATTAGACTTCATTAAAATGCTAATCTCTAAATTTCTATGCTATTACCATATAAACCAAATAGCATTTATATTCAAAAAGGGTTCATATACTTTAACTCCCAGGAGGTCAAACTCATCAATATTTAACATGTGCCTATTGTTGCCGCCTACAAAAAAGAAAAAAATAAAAAAAGAAACACCCTTGGCACAAACACAAGAAATCACATGTTATGCGGAAAACCACCACTCTCCCAAGACAAACTTTGTCCTTGCCTTGACTATAAAAGTTTGCAACAGTTCACTGTCTGGGGGAGAAAAATTTGCTGTCCCAAAATGTGTCTCTTTGGCATTAGGATTAAGTTAGGCTGATTATTTTTAAGAAACAGAAGACTAAGGAAGTCTTTCTTTTTACTTCCACTTAGCTGCCTAAAGAATTCACATATTAGAGCTGAATAGTTGTCGTCAGAGATACCCGCCAGGAAAAAGCGCTGGGCCCAGAGATCTGATCCACTCTGTCCCTTGTCTCCGCTGGTCCAGCAAATGCTCCTTTACAAAACAGTTCCTTTCCTACCTCCATATGAATTGCCTTCCTCCCCTTTGAAGTCCCAAACCATTACCCACAACATCCTCTGTTGCCTTTAACTGAAGACAGTATTTAAGGTGAGGGCTTTGGCCGTTTTGGCCACGATTCTGTTTTCCTGGGTCTCTCCCATGTAGACATGTTACTAAACTTTTGTGTGATTTTCTCCTGCTAATCTGTCTCATGTCAATTTAATTCTTAGACAGCCAGAAGAACCTAGAAGGGTAGAGAAAAACTTTTTCCTCCCTGATAACTGTTACAGAGTTTCTTAATATTCTGCTTCAATATTAATATAAAAATTTTCCTCACTGTAAATCATCATTATTTTAATTCCTTAGGAAATTTAGTTACCTATATTTAAAAGAGATTTTTAAACATCATTGGTATCTAAAGAAGCTCCAAGCAGTAAATTAAAATAAGAGTTAAATGGCATTAATCAATAACGTTACAAATATTTAAATTAGAAGCTAATTGTTAATCACTTTGGAAATAGGTATACCTAGCTAACATGTTAGTATTTCTAAAGTAAGCCCAAAGGAGGAAAAAGTACTACATATTACATGATGCATTTTAAATGCCACAAGCAAACGTTCCTTTACATATTGTGAATGAATATTTTAAACCTCCTTCCTTAACCATTTTATCAAAAAAACTTTTTTAAGGTCCTATAATTCTTAGATGTAAAAGCTTCACACAGCAATAATTACTAACTTCTTTCTAATTAGTCTCTTAAAAATAGATGTTAACTTCAGGACAAGTGGTCAGTTATCCTCAGGTGGCCCTTTTGAGCAAATAACTCTGAGAAATCAACTCTAATAACTTTGCCAGGGTACTGTCCCAGTCTCTGAGCAACTCCAGAGGACTTGAAAAGCCTTTGTTTCAGGTCTTTCACAAGACTGCTCTCTCCCAGAATCCAGGCTCCTCAGAGGGCACAATTTGCCTGAGGCTGTAAGAATTTCCTGCTTCTCTGAGGACTGAGGTATATGGATCTTAATTTTGCTTTTTCTTTAACAAGACATCTTTGATTCTGAACTATTTGTTTCCTTACTATTTTTTCCGAGATATGTTCTACAAGTTCTGAAGACAAAAAAAGAGAAGGAGAGAGGAAGGCAAAGAGGGAAGAAGAAAGAGAGGGAAATTGAGAGAGAAGACTGCTGATTTTTTCACATCCTTTGAATGTGAAACAACAGATGACGGTTGTGTAGCAGGTCACAGATGACAAAGCTCTATTACATGCAAAGGCCTATTTGAAACTCACAAGTGTGCTCAGTAGGTAGGTAGGTACTTTCAATCCAATTTAATTAATAAACAAGCTCAGACTATGAGACTTTTCCTAGGTCACATAGAAGCAAAGGCAGTACTTGAACCTACAAATTTAGATCCCAAATTCTTTATAACAAGCAACACCACATAATTTACGTTTCCAGGGACTGGAAGAAATGAAAACACTGCTTTTGTTCTTCTGTCATAAGGGATCTCCTACGAAGCTAAAGAGGTTTGTAAAGGTTATTGGCCTTTCTACCTGAAAGGGATCATTCAGGGACTCTTAAGTAAGCTGTCATCAACCATTCAGAATGAACTATAGAAAGCCCACTCTGAGAGTCTCAGCCCACAGTGTTCCTAGTTCAGTGGCAAGAAGCGACAAAAACCATTTTAAAGACAGAATCCAGGAGAAATTAAGGTTGAGGAAGCCAATCCTTAGCCTTAGAGTAGCATTCTTCATTAGAAACATAATGCGAGCCTTATGGGTAATCTTTAATTTTCTAGTAGCCACATTAAGAAGGTAAAAAGAGGGACTTCCCTGGTGGTCCAGTGCTTAAGGTTCAGTCCCTTCATTGCATGTGGCCTGGGTTCAATCCCTGTTCCAGGAATGAAGATCCTGCAACCCGTGTGGCACGGCCAAAAAAGGAAAAAAGGTTGAAAGAAATGGATGAAATTAACTTTAATAATATATTTTATTTAACACAAAATATCCAAAATAGTTCAGGAAAAAAATCAATAAAAATTACTAAGGAGATATTTTACATACTTTTTTTCACACTAAGTCTTTAAGTCCCAGCATCAATTCCAAGTTGAGGCAAACTCCTGGTCCTGAAGCACAGCCTAGAGACTGGACTTGTGGGTCTACATCTGACTCTGGTATCATTTTGTCCAGGACCACGTGCTCATCCCTCTGCCTGCTTTTCTTTTACAGGCGGTACCAACCCGACAACACCATGAAGATGCAATGAGCAAATTGCCTGAGAATTCCTAATGTGAAAGGCCTCTAGGCAGTGTGTCCAGATATTTGGCTTTGCAAAATGTATTGATTTCTAATTTAATTGCATTGTGGTTGGAGGACATACTTTTTGTATTTCTATCCTTTGTTTTAGGGCCCAAAATATGCTCTGTCCTGGAGAATGTTCCATGTGTCCTTGAATGCATTTCCTTTAATATCTTAGATGCCATTGTGGAAGCTCCCACCTGGACTACAAATGATCTATTGCAGTAAGTAACCACTTACCTCTGTTGCCACCTCTGTTCTCATGAAATCCAGCCTAACTCTCCAGTACAAACCATGTGTGTCCAGGAGACATTGCATTTTCTTTCTGGGCCAAAAAACAAACAGGATAGCCCATTGGGTAAATTCATCATGAGAATCTGGAGTGGCATTCCAAAAGGAACTTTCCAAGACCTGTTCATCCTGTGAATCAAGGGAGGTAAAATACTGCCTTTCTGTGTATTATACTTATTCCATAATCTGGAAATTTTCACTGTTAAGTATGTCGGTGTCTGACAAGTGGTGCAAATTAATGCTTGACTACATTCTTTATCTGGTGGAGGGTTCAAAGTTCTAGAATCTAAAGAAAAATCCAACCTGAACCCCAAGACTGTCAGCATCTGTGACCCTCAAGGGGGGAAGGCATTCTGTTTCCTATACAGGAAGGTACTTCCCTGAGTGACACCGGGTGAGGAAAGACACTTTGAAGGCATAAAAGACATTGGCAGTTTCCACAGAATCACGTTTGTGAGTTGAAATGTTTGTGGAGATTTACACTGACACCTTGTTAGTAAAATTGGGTTGGCTTCTGCTTGAAGATTCATTGATTCTCTGCCCTTTTGGCTTTTGCTCAAGACCATATTTTAGAACAGAGGTGCTTCTGCAGCACAGGTGCAGTCAAGTTTTTTCAAACCCCTGTGCTATTAATCACCAATCCTGATAATGTTTGGTTTGGTTTTCTTTTGCTAACTTAAAAAAAAAAAGACCCAGCATCAAGTTTTCACTAACAGACACATCTCAGTTCAGACCAGACGCACTCACTTGTACAGCAGCCACGTGCAGTGAATGGCTGCTCTTTCTGGACAAGGCCTTACCTTTGATTTCTCAGAGCTTCTGGAGCAACGCTGAGAACCTGGGAAGGCTGATCCAAACTGTGTTACTTGGTTGTTCAGAACAGTATTAGGTATCTGGATGGACTTAAATTGTCTTGTAGGTATTAAAGCTCTAAATGTGTTCACATATAAGCATAACATTTCTTATTTAACACACTGTAGGAAAAAAATTTACCATCTTTTTTAACCATTCAGCTTATTAGGGATTTAAAAGCGGTTAAGTCCTTGCTCTGGACACAGCCATCAGGACACTAAAGCATTCATAGAACAGGAAGGCCCGTGGGAAGAGATTCCAGTATAAATGTGGACATGGAAACAAACAGAACAAAGAATGTTGCTCATCAGCCCCTTTCACAAGGGTTAAGTCCTAATGCACGGCAGACAGTGTGCCCTGAGGGGAATTCAGGATGGAAAAAACAGGAAGCATCCTGTGCTTTTGGATATTTGGGCCCCTAGGTAGTGAAGATGCATGTCCAAGGAAGAATTTCAATGGTCCCAGATTCTCGCATCTTCCTATCCATAGAAAAGCACTAAAATCATTAACTTGAGATATTTGTGATTAGTCAAGTCAGTCTTTTACTAATGCTTGACTACACGTACTTCCTCACCAAAAAAATTCATATCGAAACTGACCCCTTCCCCACCTCTTCAGGTCAGCTCCTCAGAGCTACTGAGAGGTGTCTCCCAGGCTCAAGTCCTCAGTAAGGCCCGCAAATAAAACCGAAACCCACTGTTCTCATGTTGTGCGTTTTTTTCAGTCAACAGACATGAGAGGAAATAATATTCCAGAGAGCACTCCAGTTTTAATAATCTTTCCTCTGCCTTAACTACTAAAATAAGAGCTGCCCACAAAAATTAGGCCAAACCATGAATGTTCATTAAGTCAAGACTCCACAAATAGCATTCATACACGTTTTTTCCCTAATAAACATTAGTTTCTCGGTGCACAGTCCAGAAGATGAGCTCAATGTTGATTTAAATCACACTGCTCCCTAAAATCTTCACTATTTATATATATATATATATGTATTCTTTTAAAGATGTTTTTACGTTGAATTCTAAGTGACAGAATTTTCTCCTAGAATTTGAGTCAATCTGGTTAGTTATCGTAATATAGGAAAAAGCCAAAAAGAGTAAAGAGAAAATGTTTTCATTTCCGGGCAATGGCTTGCCTGCTCATTACAAAACTTTGCACTTCCACACAGAAACTCAGGGCACTTGTTCTGAAAAGAAATGAATCCAAAGCACATTTGAAACTGACATCTGTCAGGTAATTTACATTCACTAGGATGTGGCTACTTGCCTTTTTTTTTTTTTTCAACACAAAGTAGAGGTTTCTTCTAGGAGCTTTGCATCAGCTTCCTTTTCCTCAGGGGAGCGGGTAAAGGCTGGCGTGAGATTTGATTCCTTTCACCTGTGTTAGAGGCTTAGCTATACAAACTTGACCTCACGGTGCTCTCACGGGAAGGGGAAATTTTTACCCTTGACAACATACCTCGTTTTTCTTGTAATAGTCCAGAAATGACTGTCATCAGAGTTTCAGGGTGAAGTGACTGCATTACTAGCTTAGTGGGAATTAATTTATGAGTATCTATCTCAACACTCTAAACCCTTCCTACCTCAAGGATTAGAGAGGCAGGAAAAGAAAAGGGATTGGGAAGACTGCCTTTCCTTGCCCGCGATGCTATATTAAAGACCGCCGGAGCTCTTCCGTGCATGTGTCTCTTCTTGTCTTCTAGAAACTTCCTAGCCTGGGAACCGTTTTTACGCATTTCTTCCTTAGCCCCAGAAAAACTCCTGGGACTTCGTTTAAGGCGGATGCATATATACAGGATTAAAAATGACAACAAAAATTCAAATAGCATTTGAAGTGTTGAGTGGTTCATTTCACAATTTACACTGGCCCTTCTTGGGACTCTGTGGAGTTGTTGAATCTGAGAAGACTGAGGAGAAAGGCCAGGGTGTGCGAGCTTGTCCCCATATAGCCCACAGTTTTACTGGCCTCAGGGCGGTTGGATGGAGCTCGTCCCCCTGAGCCAAGCTCAGCTGCAGATGGAAGTCGGCCGAGAACAGCTAGGTTCCCGTGCACCCCCAGCCTGCTGGTCTCCAAAATGGATTAACCCCGCAAAGCAGCAGCTCCTCCGATATTCAAGGAGCTTGTGAGCGGTGGCAAAGGCATTCCTTGAAGCCTGACCTATCTGTATTACTGCTGATTTTAACAGACTTGCTCCCTGCGCTCGAGGAACTTACAGGGTAACAGGTGAGGCAAGACAGACACCGAACGAGCCAATAAACTACCTAATTACAAATTGTGATGCCTGCGGACTTGGAGGTTAGGAACAGGTGCTTTGTCTACGAATGGGAATAACCTGCTTTAAAGTGGGAGGTCAGAGAAGGCCTCTCCAGGAGCCTGAGACCCATGATGAGAGATGGAGTTAGAGAAGGATTCAGGCAGGCAAAACGTGTGAGAAAAGTATTCGGGTAGAGGAAAGAGTGTGAATCAGGGTGAGGAAGCCACGCAGTTTATTGGTAACAGCAACTGGTGAGGTGGTTCTGTGCCTCAGAGTCTATGACCCCACTTTCAGGGCATCTGAGCTCCTGGGACGTCTCTGAACATTTTTAATTTCCATATACCACCTGTTTTCAGTATAACAGAATGGAGTATAAATTTAATGCCCTTTAAGAACCATCTGATCCTTGCAATTATTTATGTCGCTAGGGTATGAGGCAAGTGACCATATGAAATGGGGGAGCAGAGATTAGTGGACCCACCATGGGGGCACCTGCAAACTGACTCTCTCACCATTCCGATAGGTATCCAGCCTCTGTCCTTTTTCTGTCCCTAAAACCACTGGAAAAGACCTATTTTAACCATCTCCTACTTCTGCCCTCACAATTCTACCATAATAAATTAACCCCCCTCCCTCCTTTTTTTAAAGGTACTTGGTCAAAGTAGCTTCAGTCGGTAGGGAGCATTGGCCTTAGAGAAAATGGGTTTGAATCTTGACTTTACCATTTATCCTGAGTAATATGGGACAAATAATCTCTCTGAGGTTATATTTCCCCATCTATAAAATTAATATAACAGCAGCTATTTTATAAGAACATTGCTAGGATTTAATTAGATAATGAATACAAATGGCCTAACATATATTCGGTGCTCAATAAATGTAGAACAAAGGAAATGAGTCACTTATGTAGTCCAAATACGTCCAGATGTCTTACGACCTCTTCCAGGCCTCCTAGAAATGCAAGAAGGCAGAGTTGCTAATTCACCAAGATTGAGGAAGCCTGCCAGTTATGAGAAGTTGGACATTCTCAAGTTCTGTTGCTAGGTGTTCTGGGCTGTCGTCATCTTGTCAACAAAGACCTTTCACTTATGCCACCCTCAGATGAGTGCCAAGGGCAGAGTGTTTTTCTGATTGGCCCAGGGTTTTCCTGCCCCAGATGCTGGATTTTATCCACCACAGCCTCAGAGGCGTGGGTTAGGAGAGCCTGAGCCCTGAGTCAGTGTACCCAGGACTCTGACCTGAAGATGCTGTCTGAGCCGAGCTTTGGGTCCACTTCAGGGACAGAATTCCCAACCAGACAGGAATCTACCCAGTACCCCAGATCTGACTGCATCTGGGAGGTTCCTTAGAATACATTTTCTGAGCTAGAGTACATTTTCATGATCTAATAGTAGAAATTAATAGCATTAATCAACGGGTAGACAAAAGTGGTCTATCCATACAATGGAACACTATTTGGCCATAAAAAGTAAAGAAGTACTGATACATGTTAGCATTTGAATGAACCTCAAAAACATTATACTAAGTGAAAGAGCCAGACGAAAAGACCACATCTTTAACAATCCCATTTATATGAAATGTCCAGAAAAGGCAAATTTATAGAGACAGACAGTAGATTAGTGGTTGCCTGGGGCTGGGGATAGGAAGGGGGAGCGACTGTAAATGGACATGAGTTTTATTTTGGGGGGCGGATATAAATGTTTTAAAATGAGATTGTGGTGGTGGTTACACAATTCTGTGAATAAACTAAGGAATCATTGAATTAAAATAGGTGAATTTATGGTATGTAAATGACACCTCCACAAAACCATTAATAAAAAATTAATTTGAAAAGTGAGTAGTTCTCACTTTGGGCCTCAGCTTGGAGGCCGTAATTTCCAGACAAGAAGTGGCCTGTGTCCCATTGCTCTGCAGCCTCTACCTGGGTGCCCAAGTTCAGCTCCCCACTCAGGCCCAAAGGAGCCTCACGGTGGCTCCAGAGATGAACGCTCCCAAGTCCTGAAGCTGGGAGAGGCCAGGGGATGAACTCTCTCCAAGATCCTTCAGTGGGGGCCCTGCTGACGCGCTGGTTTTAGGACTTCTGATCTCTAGAACTGTAAGGCAATACACTGGTGCTATTTTAAGTCACGAAATTTGTGGTAATTTGTTACAGCAGCATTAGCAAACTGACGCAGTGTTTAAAAGATGAATTCCCACACTGCATGGATTATCCTCAGAAGGACTTAAAATTTAGCCTTTAGGCCTTATTCGCAAATTGTATTTCTATGAATACAGGGGGAAACCTTATTAAAAGACTATTAGGAAAAGGTGCTGCTTCGGTTGTCTTCCTGTGCTGGGTGTCAGAATCTTGACTGCAATTGCTAATTTGGAGCATGCTGATTCAGACGTCATACAAAATCAATTTGCGACATTAAAATGATAATAAGGATTGATTAAGACAGATTTAGCTACACTAAAGAATAAGAACCTCAGTTTACTTAACAATTAACTTAAAACGGGGGGGGGTGGGGTGGGGGGAGGGATAAATTGGGAGATTGGGATTGACACATACACACTACTATATATAAAATAGATAACTAATAAGAACCTACTGTTTAACACAGGGAACTCTACTCAGTACTCTCTAATGACCTATATGGAAATAGAATCTAAAAAGAGTGGTTATATGTGTATGTATAACACATTCACTTTGCTGTACAGCAGAAACTAACACAACATTGTAAATCAACTATACTGCAATAAAAATTAATTAAAAAGTTAACTCAGAGAATAACTAATATATAGGCTTTGTTAAAGTTAGCTCCCCATTCTTTATTAAGTTTAGTGTATTTTAATCTTGTTGTCTTTGGTTTCAGTTTCTCCCTATAGGATGATAACTCTCTCTGGCCTCAGCCTAAATATAACACATCCCAAATCCACTCGCCTCCTTCACATTTCCTCTAGGTTGACTCAGACATTCCAAATCCGACTCTACCCCACCCTACCTCCCATCTCATGCTCTAACATCCTTTAGTCCCTGGCTTATGAGGTTGTCGGTTAGAGAAACCAGAAAGTCACTCTAAATGCTGGTTAACTTTTTTAAATTCCTAAACATTCCTTACATCTTCTCTCCCCCCTGCCCCAGCCATGGTTCAGCTCTAAGCCCTCAGGCTCTCTCTCCAGGACCACTCTCACTGCTTCCTCACTCATCTACCTGAAGGCACGTAAAGGTCAATCCATTCCAAGCAGACCACAGAAAAAAATTCTAACATGCAAATCTAATCATATACCACCTCTAAGTAAAACCCACTCCTTACTCACCAGCTTTAACTGAAGGCCCTAAATGATCTGAACCCTAACTCTTCAGTTTCATGCTAGAGTTGTGTATGTGATTGCTTCCCCCCCACCACCCCAACACCTTAGAACAGCTCCCGGTTTCCATCTGGAAATCCACAGGCTTCTGGGGAAGCTGACTCCTGCCCTGCTTGGTATTTAGTATCTGGAGTGGAATATGTGGCTTAATACAGAAATACTATTTTAGAATATGCACAGGACCTCTGCTAGTTGCATGAGAGTAGATCTGGGACTATGGCTGGAATTTCTTGCAGAAAGTCTCTGGACAATGGACTAGATGCACCAGAGGCCGGGAATGCTAGAAGTCAATTTAGCACCAGGAAGGCAGCAAATATGGCCTCTATGGGGCAAACATGAGTCCTGGGATAAAATCATGAACCTCTGCATGAAATTATGCCTGAGGGCTATGTTACCTTGAAATGTTTCCATTATGTCAGTAAATAAATTCTTTTCACTATTTATTATATTTAAATTGAGATTTATATAAATGGCTAGATACCCTGTGTTCATGCATTGGAAGACTAAATATTGTTAAGATGTCAATTCTTCCCACCTTGATCTATAGATGCAACAAATCCCAGTCAAAACCCAGCAAGATATTTTGTGGATATTAACAAACTAATTCCAAAGTTTGTGTGAAAAGGCAAAAGATCCAAAACAGCCAACATAATGCTGAAAAAGAATAAAGTTGGGAGACTGACACTACCAGATTGCAAGACTTATTATAAACTATGGCAATTAATACAGTGTAGTATTGGTTAAAAAAAAAAAAAGACATGGATTAATGGAACAGAGTCCAGAAATAGATACACCTAAATACAGGCAACTGATCTTGTACAAAGAAAAGAAACAAAGGAAATTCCATGGAGAAAAAAAGTAGTCTTTTCAACAAATGGTGCTGGAACAATTGAAATTCCATATGTAAAAAAAAAAAAAAAAAATTCTAGACACAGACCTTACACCAGTTATACAAATCAACTCAAAATGGATTATTGTAAAGAAAAAAATTTCCCTCTACTCACACACAGAATACTTCTGCAACCACATGTGTGGGTTTTCCACACCAGGCAATTCTCCGACACCTCCTGGATGTCCTACAATTCAATTCTGACACCAGCCAGACCCAGCACCGACCCCATGAGGTGGCCTGCCCCCGCTTCAGATGCCAGCTCCAAGTCCAAGATGTCCCCTGTGCTTCTGACCTACTGGCTATAAACCAGAGTTTCCACAACCCCCTCCTGAGCTTCAAACATTTTCTAGAACAGCTCAGAGAACTCGAGGAAACACTTATGTTTACAGGTTTATTCCATAATAAAGGACACAGGTGAATAGCCACAGGAAGAGATATGGGGGTGAGGTCCAGAAGGGTCCTGAACACAGGAGCTTTTGTCCCCCTGGAGTTGGGGTGCACTACCCTCCAGGCATGTGGATATGTTCACTGACCTGGAAGATCTTCAAACCTCACACTTTCGGGATTCTTTGGAGACTTCATCATGTAGGCATGATACATCAACTTCATTTCCAGCCCTCCCCTCTCTCGTGTCTCCAGAGAAGGGGAGTGGGCTGCAAGTTCAAGTTTCTCATCCCGCTTACTCTTCCTGGTGATCAGCCTCCTCACCCAGGAGCCCACCAAGAGTTCTCTCATCAGAAGAAAAGATGTTCTCATCATCCAGGAAATTACAGAGGTCTCAGGAACTCTGTGTCAGAAACTGGGGGGATATATATACTATTATTTAAGAATTATAGACCTAAATATGAAGCACTATACTATAAAACTTCTATAAGAAAATATAGGAGGAAGTTTGTGTGAACTTGGATTTGGCCATTAGTTTTTAGGTATAAGCTCCAAAGTACATTCTATGAAAGACAAAATGATAAATTAGATTTTATTAAAATTAAAAACTTCTTAATTAATTTAGGACTAAAGAACCAAGAATAAGCAATAGGGAAAGGATAGTTTAATAAATGGTGTTGGAAAAATTGGACAGCCACATGCAAAAGAATGAAACTGGACCACTATTTAACACCATACACAAAAAACAAACAAAAAAACTCAAAATAGATTGAAGACTTGAACGCAAGACCTGAAACCATAAAACTCCTAGAAGAAAACACAGGTGGTAAACTCCTGACATGGGTCTTGGCAATGATTTTTTGAATCGGACACCAAGAGCAAAACAAACAAAAGCAAAAATAAACAAGTGGGACTACATCAAAGAAAAAAGATTCTGCACAGCGAAGGAAACCATCAACAAAATGAAAAAGCAAACTACTGAATGGGAGAAATATTTGCAAATCTAATATCTGGTACAGTGCTAATATCTGAGATATATAAAGAATTCATACAACTCAATAGCAAAAAACCAAACAATTTGATTAAAAAATGAGCAGAAGATATGAATAGACATTTTCCCAAAGAAAACATACAGATGGCCAACAGGTACATGAAAAAATCCTCTACATTATTAATCATCAGGGGAATGCAAATCAAAACCATGATGAGATATCATCTCACACCTATTAGAATGGCTATTATCAAAAAGACTAGAAACTAACTGTTGGCGAGAACGTGAAAAAAAGGGAACCCTTCTGCACTGTTGATGGGAATGTAAATTGGTACAGCCACTATGGAAAAGAGTATGAAGGTTTCTTAAAAAATTAAAGATGGAAGCACCATACGATCCAGCAATTCCACTTCTGGGTATTTACTTGAAGGAAATTTTAAAAACTGGAAAAGATGCAGGCACCCCCATGTTCATTACAGCATAATTTGTGATAGACAAGATATGGAAACAACCTAAGTACCCATCAATGGATGAATGGATAAAGAAACTGTAATGTATATATATACACAATGGAATATTTTTCATTCATAAAAAATAATGAAACCTGGACGGACCTCAAGGGCATTATGCTAAGTGAAATAAGTCAGATAGAGAAAGAGAAATACCATATGATCTCACTTATATGTGGAATCTAAAAACAAAAACAAAAAGGGTCATAGATACAGAGAACAGATTTGTGGTTGCCACAGGTGGGGGTGGAGGGTGGGAGAAATGAGTAAACTGTTTTTGTGGGGTTTTATTAGTTCAAACAAACTGAATTCAAATTTTTCAAAACTCTACTCTGTATCTGTGAAAGACTGTTAAGAAACTGAAAGACATGCCACAGCCAGAAAATGCTTGCAAAAACTACATTTGACTTTCATCAAAAAATACAAAGAACTCTTAAAAGTCAACAATAAGAAAAAAGACAGCCCAGTTAAAAATGGGCAAAAGAAGAGAGCTTCAAGATGGCGGAAGAGTAAGATGCGAAGATCACCTTCCTCTCCACAAATACATCAGAAATACATCTACATGTGGAACAACTCCTACAGAACACCTACTGAACGCTGGCAGAAGACCTCAGACCTCCCAAAAGGCAAGAAACTCCCCACGTACCTGGGTAGGGCAAAAGAAAAAACAGAGACAAAGAATAGGGATGGGACCTGCACCAGTGGGAGGGAGCTGTGAAGGAGGAAAGGTTTCCACACACTAGGAAGGCCCTTTGCGGGCGGAGACTGCGGGTGGCGGAGGGGGGAAGCTTCGGAGCCACGGAGGAGAGCGCAGCCACAGGGGTGCGGAGGGCAAAGCGGAGAGATCCCCGCACAGAGGATCAGCGCCGACCAGCACTTACCAGCCCAAGAGGCTTGGCTGCTCACCCGCCAGGGCAGGCGGGGGCTGGGAGCTGAGGCTCGGGCTTCGGTCGGATCCCAGGGAGAGGACTGGGGTTGCCTGCGTGAACACAGCCTGCAGGGGGCTAGTGCACCACGGCTAGCCGGGAGGGAGTCCGGGGAAAAGTCTGGACTTCCCTAAGATGCAAGAGACCATTGTTTCCTGGTGCGCGAGGAGAGGGGATTAAGAGAGCCGCTTAAAGGAGCTCCAGAGATGGTGTGAGCCACGGTTATCAGCGCGGACCCCAGAGACGGGCATGAGACGCTAAGGCTGCTGCTGCCGCCACCAAGAAGCCTGTGTGCAAGAACGGGTCACTCTCCACACCTCCCCTCCCGGGAGCCTGTGCAGCCCGCCACTGCCAGGGTCCCGTGATCAAGGGACAACTTCCCCGGGAAAACGCACGGCACGCCTCAGGCTGCTGCAACGTCACGCCGCGCTGTGCCGCTGCCCCACACTCTGTACCCCTCCCTTCCCCCAGCTTGAATGAGCCAGAGCCCCCGAATCAGCTGCTACTTTAACCCGTCCTGTCTAAGCGAAGAACGTACACGCAGAGGTGGGTCCAAATCCAAAGCTGAACCCCAGGAGCAGTGCGAACAAAGAAGAGAAAGGGAAATCTTTCCCAGCAGCTTCAGGAGCAGTGGACTAAATCTCCACAATCAACTTGATATACCTACATCTGTGGAATACCTGAATAGGCAACAAATCATCCCAAATTGAGGAGGTGGACTTTGGGAGCAACAATATATAATTTTTTATCCATTTTTCTCTTTTTGTGAGTGTGTATGTGTATGCTTCTGTGTGTGATTTTGTCTGTATAGCTTTGCTTTTACCATTTGTCCTAGGGTTCAGTCTGTCCAGTTTTTTTGTTTTGTTTTGTTTTGTTTTTTTTACTTAAAATATTTTTTTCTTAATAATATTTTTTAAAATTTTAATAACTTTATTTTATTTTACTTTATTTTACCTTCTTTCTTTCTTTCTTTCTTTCTTTCCTCCCTTTTATACTGAGCTGTGTGAAGGACAGGCTCTTGGTGCTCCAGCCAGTCGTCAGGGCTGTGCCTCTGAAGTGGGAGAGCCAAGTTCAGGACACTGGTCCACAAGAGACCTCTCAGCTCCACGTAATATCAAATGGCAAAAATCTCCCAGAGATCTCCATCTCAACGCCGAGACCCAGCTCCACTCAACGACGAGCAAGCTACAGTGCTAGACACCCTATGCCAAACAACTAGCAAGACAGAAACAAAACCCCATCCATTAGAACAGAGGCTGCCTAAAATCATAATAAGGCCACAGACACTCCAAAACACACCACCAGATGTGGACCTGCCCAACAGAAAGACAAGATCCAGCCTCATCCATCAGAACACAGGCACTAGTCCCCTCCACCAGGAAACCTACACAAGCCACTGAACCAACCTTCGCCACTGGGGGCAAACACTGAAAACAACGGGAACTACGAACTTGCAGCCTGTAATAAGGAGACCCCAAACAGAGTAAGTTAAGCAAAATGAGAAGACAGAGAAACACACAGCAGATGAAAGAGCAAGGCAAAAGCCCATTAGACCTAACAAATGAAGAGGAAATAGGCAGTCTACCTGAAAAAGAATTCAGAATAATGGTAGTAAAGATGATCCAAAATCTTGGACGTAGAATGGAGAAAATACAAGAAACGTTTAACAAGGACCTAGAAAAACTAAAGAGCAAACAAACAGTGATGAACAACACAATAATGAAATTAAAAATTCTCTAGAGGGGATCAATAGCAGAATAACTGAGGCAGAAGAACGGATAAGTAACCTGGAAGATAAAATAGTGGAAATAACTACTGCAGAGCAGAATAAAGAAAAAAGAATGAAAAGAATTGAGGACAGTCACAGAGACCTGTGGGACAACATTAAACACACCAATATTCGAATTATATGGGTCCCAGAAGAAAAAGAGAAAAAGAAAGGGACTGAGAAAATATTTGAAGAGAATATATTTGAAAACTTCCCTAATATAGGAAAGGAAATAGTTAATCAAATCCAGGAAGCACAGAGAGTCCCATACAGGATAAATCCAAGGAGAAACATGCTAAGACATATTAATCAAACTATCAAAAATTAAACACAAAGAACAAATATTAAAAGCAGCAAGGGAAAAACAACAAATAACACATAAGGGAATCCCCATAAGGTTAACAGCTGATCTTTCAGCAGAAACTGTGCAATCAGAAGGGAGTGGCAGGACATATTTAAAGTGATGAAGGATAAAAACCTACAACTAAGATTACTCTATCCAGCAAGGATCTCATTCAGATTTGATGGAGAAATTAAAACCTTTACAGGCAAGCAAAAGCTAAGAGAATTCAGCACCACCAAACCAGCTTTAAAACAAATGCTAAAGGAATTTCTCTAAGCAGGAAACACAAGACAAAGAAAAGACCTACAATAATAAAACCAAAACAATTAAGAAAATTATAATAGGACCATACATATTGATAATTACCTTAAATGTAAATGGATTAAATGCTCCAACCAAAAGACATAGACTGGTTGAATGGATCCAAAAACAAGACCTGTATATATGCTGTCTATAAGAGACCCACTTCATACCTAGGGACACATCCAGACTGGAAGTGAGGGGATGGAAAAAGATATTCCATGCAAATGGAAATCAAAAGAAAGCTGGAATAGCAATTCTCATATCAGACAAAATAGACTTTAAAGCAAAGACTATTACAAGAGACAAAGAAGGACACTACATAATGATGAAGGGATCAATCCAAGAAGAAAATATAACAATTGTAAATATTTATGCACCCAACATAGGAGCACCTCAATACATGAGGCAAATACTAACAGCCATAGAAGGGGAAATCGACAGTAACACAATCATAGTAGGGGACTTTAACACCCCACTTTCACCAATAGACAGATCATCCAAAATGAAAATACATAAGGAAACACTAGCTTTAAATATACATTAAACAAGATGGACTTAATTGATATTTATAGGACATTCCATCCAAAAACAACAGAATACATATTCTTCTCAAGTGCTCATGGAACATTCTCCAGGATAGATCATATCTTGCATCACAAATCAAGCCTTGGTAAATTTAAGAAAATTGAAATCATATCATGTAACTTTTCCGACCACAACGCTATGAGACTAGATATCAATTACAGGAAAATATCTGTAAGAAATACAAACACAGGGAGGCTAAGTAACACACTACTTAATAACCAAGAGATCACTGAAGAAATCAAAGAGGAAATCAAAAAATACCTAGAAAAAGTGACAATGAAAACACAACAACCCAAAGCCTATGGGATACAGCAAAAGCAGTTCTAAGAGGGAAGTTTATAGCAATACAATCCTACCTTAAGAAACAAGAAGCATCTCAAATAAACAACCTAACCTTACACCTAAAGCAATTAGAGAAAGAAGAACCAAAAAAACCCCCAAGTTAGCAGAAGGAAAGAAATCATAAAGATCAGATCAGAAATAAATGAAAAAGAAATGAAGGAAATGATTGCAAAGATCAATAAAACTAAAAGCTGGTTCTTTGAGAAGATAAACAGAATTGATAAGCCATTAGCCAGACTTATCAAGAAAAAAAGGGAGAAGACTCAAATCAATAGAATTAGAAATGAAAAAGGAAGTAACAACTGACACTGCAGAAATACAAAGGATCATGAGAGATTACTACAAGCAACTGTATGCCAATAAAATGGACAACCTGGAAGAAATGGACAACTTCTTAGAAATGCACAACCTTCCGAGACTGAAACAGGAAGAAATAGAAAATATGAACAGACCAATCACAAGCATTGAAATTGAAACTGTGATTAAAAAGCTTCCAACAAACAAAAGCCCAGGATCAGATGGCTTCACAGGCAAATTCTATCAAACATTTAGAGAAGAGCTAACACTTATCCTTCTCAAACTCTTCCAAAATATAGCAGAGGGAGGAGCACTCCCAAACTCATTCTACGAGGCCACCATCACCCTGACACCAAAGCCAGACAAAGAGGTCACAAAGAAAGAAAACTACAGGCCAATATCACTGATGAACATAGATGCAAAAATCCTCAACAAAATACTAGAAAACAGAGTCCAACAGTACATTAAAAGGATCATGCACTATGATCAAGTGGGGTTTATCCCAGGAATGCAAGGATTCTTCAAAATACGAAATCAATCAACGTGATACACCATATTAACAAACTGAAGGAGAAAAACCATATGATCATCTCAATAGATGCAGAGAAAGCTTTGAACAAAATTGAACACCAATTCATGATAAAAACCCTCCAGAAAGTAGGCATAGAGGGAACTTTCCTCACCATAATAAAGGCCATATATGACAAACTCACAGCCAACATCATCCTCAATGGTGAGAAATTGAAACCACTTCCACTAAGATCAGGAACAAGACAAGTTTGCCCACTCTCATCACTATTATTCAACATAGTTTTGGAAGTTTTAGCCACAGCAATCAGAGAAGAAAAAGAAATAAAAGGAATGCAAATTGGAAAAGAAGAAGTAAAGCTGTCACTGTTTGCAGATGACATGATACTATACATAGAGAATCCTAAAAATGCCACCAGAATATCACTAGAGCTAAACAATGAATTTTGTAAAGTAGCAGGATACAAAATTAATGCACAGAAATCTCCTGCATTCCTATACACTAATGATGAAAAATCTGAAAGTGAAATTAAGAAAACACTCCCATTTACCATTGCAACAAAAAGAATAAAATATCTAGGAATAAACCTACCTAAGGAGACAAAAGACTTGTATGCAGAAAATTATAAGACACTGATAAAAGAAATTAAAGATGATACAAATAGATGGAGAGATATACCATGTTCTTGGATTGGAAGAATCAACATTGTGAAAATGACTATAGTACCCAAAGCAATCTACAGATTCAATGCAATACCTATCAAACTACCACTGGCATTTTTCACAGAACTACAACAAAAATTTCACAATTTGTATGGAAACACAAAAGACCCTGAATAGCCAAAGCAATCTTGAGAAAGAACAACTGAGCTGGAGGAATCAAGCTCCCTGCCTTCAGACAATACTACAAAGTTACAGTAATCAAGACAGTATGGTACTGACACAGAAACAGAAATATAGATGAATGGAACAGGATAGAAAGCCCAGAGATAAACTCACACACATATGGTCACCTTATCTTTGATAAAGGAAGCAAGAATATACAGTGGAGAAAAGAAAGCCTCTTCAATAAGTGGTGCTGGGAAAACTGGACAGCTACTTGTAAAACAATGATATTAGAACACTCCCTAACAACATACACAAAAATAGACTCAAAATGGATTAAAGTCCTAAATGTAAGGCCAGACACTATTAAACTCTTAGAGGAAAACATAGGCAGAACACTCTATGACATAAATCACAGCAAGATCCTTTTTGACCCACCTCCTAGAGAAATGGAAATAAAAAGAAAAATAAACAAATGAGACCTAATGAAACTTAAAAGCTTTTGCACAGCAAAGGAAACCATAAACAAGATGAAAAGACAGCCCTCAGAATGGGAGAAAATATTTGCAAATGAAGCAACTGACAAAGGATTAGTCTCCTAAATTTACAAGCAGCTCATGCAGTTCAATATCAAAAAACAAACAACCCAATCCAAAAATGGGCATAAGACCTAAATAGACATTTCTCCAAAGAAGATATACAGATTGGCAACAGACACATGAAAGAATGCTCAACATCATTAATCATGAGAGAAATGCAAATCAAAACTACAATGAGATACCATCTCACACCGGTCAGAATGGCCATCATCAAAAAATCTAGAACCAATAAATGCTGGAGAGGGTGTGGAGAAAAGGGAACACTCTTGCACTGTTGGTGGGAATGTAAATTGATACAGCCACTATGGAGAACAGTATGGAGGTTCCTTAAACAGCTAAAAATAGAACTACCATATGACCCAGCAATCCCACTACTGGGCATATACCCTGAGAAAACCATAATTCGAAAAGAGTCATGTACCATAATGTTCATTGCAGCTCTATTTACAATAGCCAGGACATGGAAGCAACCTAAGCGTCCATCATCGGATGAATGGATAAAGAAGATGTGACACATATATACAATGGAATATTACTCAGCCATAAAAAGAAATGAAGTGGAGGTATTTGTAGTGAGGTGGATGGAGTTAGAGTCTGTCATACAGAGTGAAGTAAGTCAGAAAGAGAAAAACAAATACAGTATGCTAACACATATATATGGAATCTAAGGGAAAAAAAAAAAGGTCATGAAGAACCTAGTGGCAAGATGGGAATAAAGACACAGACCTACTAGAGAATGGACTTGAGCACATGGGGAGGGGGAAGGGTAAGCTGGGACAAAATGAGAGAGTGACATGGACATATATACACTACCAAATGTAAAATAGTTAGCTAGTGGGAAGCAGCCACGTAGCACAGGGAGATCAGCTCGGTGCTTTGTGACCGCCTGGAGGGTGGGATGGGGAGTGTGGGAGTGGGGGAGACGCAGGAGGGAAGAGATGTGGGAACGTATGTATATGTATGACTGATTCACTTTGTTATGAAGCAGAAACTGGCACACCATTGTAAAGCAGTTATACTCCAATAAAGATGTTTAAAAAATAATAATAATAAAAACCTAAATGTAAGGCCAGACACCATCAAACTCTTAGAGGAAAACATAGGCAGAACACTCTATGACGTAAATCACAGCAAGATCCTTTTTGACCCACCTCCTAGTGAAATGGAAATAAAAACAAAAATAAGCAAATGGGACCTAATTAAACTTAAAGGCTTTTGCACAGCAAAGAAAACCATAAACAAGACGAACAGACAACCCTCAGAATGGGAGAAAATATTTGCAAATGATGCAAGTGACAAAGGATTAATCTCCAAAATTTACAAGCAACTCATGCAGCTCAACATGAAAAAATCAAACAACCCAATCCAAAAACGGGCATAAGACCTAAATAGACATTTCTCCAAGGAAGATATACAGATTGCCAACAGACACATGAAAGAATGCTCAACATCATTAATCATTAGAGAAATGCAAATCAAAACTACAATGAGATATCATCTCACACCGGTCAGAATGGCCATCATCAAAAAATCTGGAAACAATAAATGCTGTGGAGGGTGTGGAGAAAAGGGAATCCTCTTGCACTGTTAGTGGGAATGTAAATTGATACAGCCACTATGGAGAACAGTATGGCGGTTCCTTAAAAAACTAAAACTAGAGCTACCATACGATCCAGCATCCCACTACCGGGCATATACCCTGAGAAAACCATAATTCAAGAAGAGTCATGTACCAAAATGTTCATTGCAGCTCTATTTACAATAGCCAGGACATGGAAACAACCAAAATGTCCATCAACAGATGAATGGATAAAGAAGATGTGGCACATATATACAATGGAATATTGCTCAGCCATAAAAAGGAACGAAACTGAGTTATTTGTAGTGAGGTGGATGGAACTAGAAACTGTCATACAGAGTGAAGTAAGTAAGAAAGAGAAAAACATATACCGTATGCTAACACACATATATGGAATCTAAAAAAAAAACAATGGTCATGAAGAACCAAGGGGCAAGATGGGAATAAAGATGCAGACCTACTAGAGAATGGACTTGAGCACATGGGGAGGGGGAAGGGTAAGCTGGGACAAAATGAGAGAGTGGCATGGACATATATACACTGCCAAACGTACAATAGATAGCTAGTGGGAAGCAGCCACATAGCACAGGGAGATCAGCTCGGTACTTTGTGACCACCTAGAGGGGTGGGATAGTGAGGGTGGCAGGGAGATGCAAGAGGGAAGAGATATGGGGATATATGTATATGTATAACTGATTCAGTTTGTTATAAAGCAGAAACTAACACACCATTGTAAAGCAATTATACTCCAATAAAGATGTTAAAAAAATAATTCTAGGGGAATGGCCACCAGTGGGGAGTACTCCATAATCAGCTGTATTATTATTGCTCTGAAGGAATTCTAGGCATGCCTTAGATTGCACAATAAATACATTTATTTCAAATAATAAAAGAAAATAAAAATGGGCAAAAGATCTGAACAGACACCTCACTAAGGAAGACGGCAAATAAGTCAAGATGCTCATCGTCACTTGTCATAGGGAATTTCATGAAACAACAGTGAGATACCATACACATCTCTCAGAATGGCTGAAATCCAAAACACTGGTAACACCAAATGCTGGTGAGCATGCAAAGCGACAGGCAGTCTCCCTCATGCTGGCTGGGAATGCAAATGGTACAGGCCCTTGGGCAAACAGCTTGGCTGTCTCTTACAAAGCTAATGCAGTAATCTTATTTATCCAATTTATTTGAAAACTGAAATTCACACAAAATCCTGCAAACAATTGTCTATACCAACTTATAATTGCCTAAACTGGAAGCAACCAAGATGTCCTTCCATAGGGGTATGGATGAACGGCCTGTGATGCATCCAGACAATGGAATGGATTCAGTGTAGCAGAGAAGCCATGTGAAAAGATATGGAGCACTCTTAAGTGAATATTGCCGGATGAAAGAAGCCCGTGTGGAAAAGCTGTATTGCCTAGTCCAAAAACAGGCCATTCTGGAAAATACAAAACGACATGGACAGTAAAATGATCAGTGGTTGCCAGGCTTTCTGGGAGGAGAAGAACGAAGAAATAGGAGGGACACAGGGGATTTTTAGGGGGAGGAATGGGTTTTCTCTCACTATAAGTGAAAATCCATTACCCTACCTGTACTTTATACTCTAGGACTAAGGTCGTCTGTGAGCACTTTATGCTGTATTCATTCATCATTTCCTCAAGAAGTGATTATCGGGCACTATACAATATGTTATGCATGTCCTAGGCTAGAGTACTCTACATACATTTGGACTTACTTCCTCCCTTACTAGAATTTCTTTCTCCATTAGTTGCCTAACATTTGCCTATTTAACATTCTAAGCTCCGCCAGTCATCAAGTGCTCTGAAAACACATACATAATGCCTCTCTCCACCAACAATTAGTTCATCCTCTTCTCTTACCTGAGCTTCTTCTATAATTGAATATTGCATCATATGAAACATTATTTAGTTACATCTCTTCTATAAGCTCTTAGAGTTGGGGGAGCACTGTTATTAAAATGACTTTGCAAGTTACAACCACCAGTCAGTGAAAACCTTGTGAAACACTCAGGGTTCAAAGAAATACACTTTTAATACCTGTTTTGTGTGGGTCTGTAAAACATACAAAATAAAAATAATGCAGGTTTTTAGTAAGGTTCAGAGATCTTTACATGGAAAGAAGAAACATTAACATATCTTAAAAGCCAAAACCATGCAAAATGTAAGCAAGTGATCAACATCCGTGGGCTGTAGATTTCTGGGAGGGCCTCAGGAGTTAGGGGATGAGTAGGACCTGGATCCAGGGACACGGGCTTGAGGACTGTGGACCAGAATGTAGCATCCCAGCCAAAATCTCTCGTTAACAGAGATGGTAGCTGCCTTTCTTTTATTTTGTAAAATATTTATTTATTTATTTTGGCTGCACCAGGTCTTAGTTGCGGCATGCAGGTTCTTAGTTGTGGCATGCATGCGGGATCTAGTTCCCCGACCATGGATCGAACCAGGGCCCCCTGCTCTGGGAGCACGGAGCCTTACCCACTGGACCACCAGGGAAGTTCCTTTTTTTATTTTTTTTTTAATAAGTTAATAGATTATATTTTTTAGAGCTGTTTAGATTCACAGCAAAATTGGGCAAAAAGTACAGAGTTTCCCCACATACTCCTTGTCCAAATACATGCAGCTTCCCCCACGATGGGCATCCTGTTCCCCGTGGTCCTTCTGTTACAGTCGAGGACCCTGCCCTGCACTGCAACGTGTGCTTGTCTTTCCTAGTGGGTAAGCATCTTATTAGTGTCAGGAAGGTTCTAAATGTTTAGGAAAATCAAAACCATAGCAATAATATCATTGTGTTAAGGAACATGCATGAATTTCTCACATATTTTTCATGTATAAAATAATTTGTCATATTAGAACTTTAGCTTTATAACTAAAATGTCCGATCAAGAAATTGATTTAGACTTGTAATTTTAAGTTGAAATCTTCCTGAGTTGGAACATTTATGTGACCTTTACTAAACTTCACTATATTTATAAAAGTTCAGTTTATTACATTTATAATTGTATAATACTTAGGTTTTGTTTATTAGGTCAAAATATTTGTAAACGAAATGGGATGTATTAAATTTGCAAATGCAATTTAAAAATATAAAATGTGTAAATAGGCCAGACTAAGCATTAGTAACAGCTCCCCTACAAGTGACAGTTAATAATTGGTCAAAAAAATAAGATTATTGTAATACGAACTCTAAAACTTTGGGAAGAGCTAGGATTTTGAATCTGTGACTTATTTTAAAAATCTCAGTAGACTTTTTGGAATAGATACAGTTTCCTATGAGGAAAACAAAACAAACTTCTCATATTTAACTAATCCAGAGTAAATCAACCCTTCCTTTAATCTTTCAAACTTCTATAATTGTATCAATCAAAATAAAGTTTTTTTTTTTTAATTTATTTATTTATTTGGCTGTGCTGGGTCTTAGCTGTAGCATGTGTGTGGGATATAGTTCCCCGACCAGGGATCTAACTTGGGCCCCCTGCGTTGGAAGCACGGAGTCAGCCACTGGACCACCAGGAAAGTACCTAGAGTGTGTTTTGTTGTTGTTGTTGTTTTGTTTGTTTTCTGTATTTATCGCTTTGCTATCCTGCAGTGAAATTCCAGAGCACAGGGACAATGTCTCATTTATATTTGATTCTGCAGTGTCTGGCATAAGGCTTTGGTACACAGTAAGTGCTCAGTAAATGCTGAACACAATACAAAGGTTCTGGAAAAGATGGCAGAGTGTGACAAAATGGCTCAATTTTACATTTATTCATTGTCAAGATACATGTACCAAAGCAGTACAAGTGTATCCGAGGTGACTTGAAGCATGATTAACATTTTGGTCAAATCTCAAAGGGAAAAAATTGTGTAATAGCTCATCTCACTTCCCATCCATTCTTGTGTCAGTTAAATCCACAGGAATTGTTGTTGGTCTTTTAACTTTGTGCATATTGTCCTTGAGTAACACTGAGGTTCTGAATTCATTGAATGTTTCTGGATCTTGACTTAAGACATTGACTTTGCGGTAGTGAAAAGAACTTGGAAAGAAGGAACCTGCACTCAAGTCCTGATCCTGTCACAAGTCAAATACAACAGAGCAGCTATACATCCTGGGTCAGTTGCTTACCCTCTCTGAGTATTGCTTTTCTTGTCAGAAAAAGAAAATGATATCAGTATCTATCTCGTAGCAACTCTGTTTATAAAATGCAATCATAGTGGTTAAGAATCCTCCTGCCAATACAGGGGACACAGGTTCGAGCCCTGGTCCAGGAAGATCCCACATGCCGTGGAGCAACTAAGCCCGTGCACCACAACTACTGAGCCTGTGCTCTGGAGCCTGTGAGCCACAACTACTGAGCCCATGTGCCACAACAAAAGAAGCCACCGCAATGAGCAGCCCGCGCACCACAACAAAGAGTAGCCCCCGCTCGTTGCAACTAGAGAAACCACGCATGCAGCAACGAAGACCCAATGCAGCCATAAATAAATAAAGAAATTTATTTATTTAAAAAATGCAATCGTAATATATAAATTCAGGGCAACTATACAAATGGAAGACTCATGCTATATGCTCAGAAGAACTGTTTCCCTCTCTGTCTCGACGTTGCCTTCTAGGTCCTTCCTACTCAGAGTGCGGCCTGTGGCCCAGCAGCACCAGCCTCACCTGGAGCTTGTTGCATGTGCAGAATCGTAGTCTCACCCCCCAGCCCTACCGAATCAGAGGCTGCATGTTGACAAGGTCCCAGATGACTGCACGTTACAGCTTGAGAAGCACTGTCTACACAGGGCTGAAGGGGTGAGTGTGCTCCTTGCTTATCACTGCTGTAATAAAACAAACTGAGTGCTTGAAACAAGAAAAGTGTATGATCTTACAGTTCTGGAGGCAGAAGTCCTAAACTCAAGGTGTGGGCAGGGCTGGTTCCCTCTTGGGCTCCAGGGGAGGTTCATCTCCTTGACTTTCCAGCTCCTGGAGGTGTCTGCATCCTGGGCTCGTGGCCCCTTCCCCCGTCGCTCTGACCACTGCCTCTGGCTTCAACCTTCCTCTCTGACTCTGACTCCCCGGCCTCCCTCTTTCACTAACAGGACCTTTGTGATGACAGTGGGCCACCGGATAACCCAGGATACCCTTCCCACCTCAAGTTCTTAAACTTTAATCACTTCTACAAAAGTCCCTTTTGTCGTATAAAGTAACATATTCACAGGGGGATTAGGGCATGGCATCTCTGAGGGGCCATTGTTCTGTCTGTAACAGATTCCGTGTGACTAAACTTTGCTCAGTTGATCGGAAATCTATTTCAAAACAGCGGCAACTCAATGACATGTTCGCATTAGTTCGTTGATTCAGTCATTTGTATCCTTAGTGTTTCAGGGCCTAAAGGCTGCCCAACGATTCACTTATGTTCTTTGTCCTCACTCTCTCTCACTCCCACCTCCCCCACCCACCCACCCCACCTCCCCGCCACAAATCCTTTCTCTTCCGCGTGCCCACCCCACATTTCACCTTTACTCTCAAGGGATGACTTGGTCTCCCATTTCACAGAGAACCTACAGTCCACCAGATTTTTTTTTTTTTTTTTTTTTGGCGCACCATGTGTTACGCGGAACTTCCCTGACCATGTATTGAACCCGCATCCCCTGAAGTGGAAGCGCAGAGTCTTAACCACTGGACGACCAGGGAAGCTCGACCAGACATATTTGATGATAGGTGATTCTGTAATATTTTGGCATATATCCTAGAAGGAGTTCAGAGAATTAGGTAGAATTGCTATAATAAAACTCCTTTCACTCCTTCTATGTACTTATTATACAAACAGGGTGTTTCGTTATTTTTTTTTAATTTGCATTATACAAAGAAAAATATGAATAGAACTGATGCTAAGCTTGTTTTATTTTATTAATATGTAATATTTATCCACAGATATATGAATTAAATTTTAAAGGCCCTACTCATCTCATTAGGAGATATATTTCAATAATATTTTACTTTTTATGTTAATAGTTATTATCAAAATTATAAAAAGTTATACTATCTTATGTGCTAAAATAATTATATCTAAATTGAGGATGAATATTTTATTACATTCATATTTTGTTGCAGATAAATATGGTAGGTTGATTAATAGAATATAGTATAAAATTCAGTTATGGAAATTAAAAGGATATGAATGTTCAAGGAATGAAGGTACATTTTGAAATTGCTAAACTATTTTTAAAAAGAGCTTGTTTATTTTTTTTAGCGTGTTTATCTTCTCAATGTGCGATGGTGGATACCAAATTGCTAGAGTATTTTGAATTGATTGACGGTATTTAAAAGACATAATATTTTTTAATATGCTAGAAATTACATCCTTTGCAACTGTTTACATTTAAAAAGAAAATGTTTGGATGTCAAATTTAAAATGTGTGAATTGTACATATTTTTTCAAACATTTTTAAGGGTACTGAGCAAAACAGTTTGAAGAACCATGAGCTGAAACATTGGTTTTCAAGCTTAAGCACACACCAGGATCCCTGGAAGGTGGTTAAAACGCAGGTCGCTGGTCTCCTCCGTGGACACATTTCTCACTCACTTGGTCCAGAGTGGAGCTGGGGAATTTGCATTTTTCATAGTTCCCAGGCGGTGCAAATGCTGCTGGCCCACACCCTGAGGACCGCAGTCCTGCTCTAGAATGACTAGCCTAAGTGCAGTTGACTAAACTGGAAACATGGGTATCCACCTGCTCCTCCTCCTTCTCCCACAGCCTCCAAAACAATCACCACCTAGTCTTTCCCATTTACTCCACCGGCAAATAGGAAGCGAGTGCAACCACCCCTCCCCATCCCCCGCCGTGGTCGAGCGCAGCCCCGCCCTCACCTGGATCTCCGCCGCAGCCCCGCCCTCACCTGGATCTCCGCCGCAGCCCACCTCACGCCGTCTCTCCGCAGCGCAGCCAGAAAGTCCTTCCTGAGGTCCAGCCACAATTAGTCACACGCTTTCTCAGAACTTTCCCCAACCCTCCGTTACCCTGAAGATGCAAGACCAAATATCATCCTGTGTCTCTTGGTCTCGGCCCACTTTTAGAGCTTCATCCCCCATCTCCAATCCTCACCACGACTGTAAACTCCAAGTCTACTGGAGTATTTCTTGTTCCTTTAATGTGCTCTGCTCTTTCTCACCTCTGGGATGCAATTTAAACTCTGGAGGAAACTCCTCTGCTCCCCCAACCCTTGTTCACTGTGCTGAGTCCTAATCACCTCCAGATTGCTTGTTAGAAGTCACTTCATCCAGAGCTCTTCCTGGTCTCTTTACAACCAGCTCAAATCCTGCTAAATGTGCTCTCATGGCCCCACTGCTGGCTTCAAGGATCACATATCACATTTGAGGGTAATTGCCTGTTTGCTTGCCTGTCTCTCTCCCTCCAGATTTCAGTTCTCTGGGGAAAGGACCTTGTCTTGTTTACCATTGTATCTCTGGTTACAGTGCTGGAGTATAGTAGATATGCAGCAGATGTTTGTTGAATGAATTCATGTTCCTCCCGTTCGCATGGCACCAATGCTGAAATGAGGAGCAGAGAATAGAGTCATGGTCTCTGACGCTAGCATTTCCACAGAAGGCAGTGGCAGGAAAACAAACACACAGAGAAAGAGAAGACAGTATGGTTTACTGTGAGAGTGAGTAAAGTGTAAAGTGCACTTTAAAGTGCACAGAGTGTAAAGTGCAACAGAAGTTTTGAGAGAAGGGAGATCGTCCATGATGGATTGTTTGGAGGAGACCAAATGAAGACCCTGAATCTCCACATTTTCTTTTCATGACTTCTCTAGTTGAGGACAAACGACATTTTGTGAGCCTTTGGGCAAGGCAGTGAGCTATTTATTTAGCATGAATCTTTACCGAGACCAGGAGCTATCATATGAAGAGAGGCTGGGCAGCCTGCCGTACGACCTTAGTGCAGTGAGTTCAAAGCTTGTAATTGCTATTGATTATTATTATTTTTGCATCAGTTCACATCTGGTCCAAGGGAATATAGACAGATACAGAATTTCAGTTTTTGGAAACTGCATGGAGGTTTATTGCAGCAAAGAGGTGACAAATGGTTCCTCCAAAAGATAGTTTAGTAAACTGCTGTAGTTGAAAAAGACATAATGATGGTGTTTTCCTTCAAAGATATTTAGAGGCACACATTTTCATTCAATTCAAGTCTTATATACTATACAGGGTGAAAGTACCCAAAGATTCTAAGAATCATGCATTCTTACATCTACGACAAAGGCAGTTTTTAAAAGCCTTTGTAACAAACATTAAATTTTAACAGGGACTTCCCTGGTGGCGCAGTGGATGACTCCACGCACCCAATGCAAGGGATCCAGGTTCGATCCCTTGTCAGGGAACTAGATCCCACATGCATGCCACAACTAAGGAGCCCGCATGCCGCAGCTAAGGAGCTGGCAAGCAGCAAATAGACCCGGCAACTATATAAAGAGATAAATATTTTTTTTAAAAAGTTGATGTTTAAAAAAAATTTAACAAATATTAAACATTTTAACAAATATTCTAAATGTTGACCTGGCATTTTTATTAAAAAGTTTAAATTTCCTGATAGTAGTGGTTGTTAAAATACCATTTAGCAAACATGTAAGTTTCTCCCATGTGAGAAGCAATTTGGTTCTGCTCTCACTGGTCCATGCGACCATCAAGTAATAGAAGTACTCCTGCCCATGTGTTTGCATAACTTACTTACAAGTAAATATTACGCATGTTTATTTAACATATACTGCTGCAGTTTCCCTGATTATTTCTGTAAAGAAAGTATCCAGAAAAAAATTAAGGCTCCAAATAAAATCTTTCAGGGACAAAAGGGAATAGCTACAAATAGGGCAGGAATAGCTGAGAGTGTGACTTGCAGACACAGGAGCAGGGATACTTGCAGACTAGGAAGCCCCTCTGGAGAAATGATCTGGGGCAGCATAGTAAGGAGGTGTATGAATGTTCGTGGGAGGCCGTTCTGAACATAAAGGGCAATAGAACACAAAGGGTGGGTTTTGTGGAGTGGGCGAGGGAGACAAAGCCTGCAGTCAGAGGATGGGCTTGGGCAGAGCAGTGCATGAGCCACGTGTAGGAGTTTGGAGGGCCAGAAATGCACACAGATGCCAAACGAGTCAGGTCTGCGTGAAGCTGGGAAGGCTGAGAAAAGGCAGCAGATAGGAATGTAGCAAACAAGGGCAGAACTGTCGGAGCGGGTGATGTGTGGCTGGAGAGGAAGGGGCAGAGGCGAACAGTGAGGATGAGGGAGGGAACACGTCACGATACTGACGATGCACAAAAGTGAAGCGTGCGCAGTGTTTTCGTAAGATCAATGCTGTATGTTCTTTAGAGAAAGTAGCAGCTATAGGGGTTCCATAAGGGCGACCAACTCATTTTTAATGCTAAAGAAAACCCACAAAGTTCACAAATGAGAAACATGAGCATTAGTGTTTTTTTTTAAAGGAATATTTTTCTTTTTAATTACTTAATTTATGTATTTATTTTTGGCTGTGTTGGGTCTTCGTTTCTGTGCAAGGGCTTTCTCTAGTTGCAGCAAGCGGGGGGCCACTCTTCATCGCGGTGCGCGGGCCTCTCACTATCGCCGCCTCTCGTTGCGGAGCACAGGCTCCAGACGCGCAGGCTCAGTAGTTGTGGCTCACGGGCCAAGTTGCTCCGCGGCATGTGGGATCTTCCCAGACCAGGGCTCAAACCCATGTCCCCTGCATTGGCAGGTAGATTCTCAACCACTGCGCCACCAGGGAAGCCCCGAGCATTAGTTTTTAATGCCATTAATAGGTTGGATGAGATTGGGGGCGTTACTAAAGACCCACACCAAACCATATCTAAGTGAAAGAGAATTTCATACTGACGAATAGGGAAAGTATGGTTCCATGTACCACACAATAATTTTGGAGTATATAAAATTTATTAATTGGACTGACCCTGTTAAAGTAATAATTGTGCATACCTGTGCAGTACACGTCTAGGTTTATAAAATACAGCATAAGAATATTAAATATACTTTACCATCAAAGTAAAAAAGAGTCCACTATACTTGACTGAATGCATTCTCCTAATAAGGAACAGTGTAAATGAGAACTTTTCACAGCCTCGACTCAAGGGTCATACACAGATACGAGTGGATAAGCAGAGAAGTAAATATTAGCTTCTTCCACCAACTTACTTGCTTCTGAGCCTTAAAATATTGAATACATTCTCATTTTTCTACTGTGCTTTATAAGGAAGTTAGTTGCAGAGCCTAAGGGACTGAAAAAAAATTGACTGAAACAGAACTATTCTTTCCTGGAAAATATATGGTGTGATTTGTAAAAGGAATATCTGGGGTTGTTTTGTTTTTGTTTTTGTTTTTACAATGTTGCAAAAGTTTGCATTCAGCTGATAGTGCATAACTCTCATTTTGGGGTTTCATAGTATGATGATAATTTTGGCAAAATTCATGGGAACTGTCCAAATGAGACAGACTTTAAACTTAGAGACAAGGAGAGTATCATGAATTCTCGAAGCACTCATTGGGAGGGAGCTAAATATTTTAAATCCCTTCGGTTAGCTCTTCTCACAGCAGACCCAGATGCTAATGTGAACTCCTGGTTAATGACCTTGTTCCAGGTCACCGAATAAATCTGTTTCAGTCCTAGGGCTGGACTTCTAATCTCAGAGTCCTTATGTGTAGCCTGTCTCCTGAGCTGAGCTGCCATTAATAGACTCATTAGATACTGTGGGTTTTCAAATCTGATTTAAAAATTCAATGTGAGTAAACCATGAATACAGATAACACATGTGCAATTTACGTACTTTGCAGCATTGCTTAGTGCTGAGTAAAAATCTAGATGCCCTCAGATTCAGACAAATGTACCTTTAGAAATGCTTTTTTTGGCCAACAAACTGTTGAAATCTTTGATTTTAAATTAGTTGCCAACATTGAAAAATTAGAAGTTTCTTGTAGCTGGCTTTCTGGCTTCTTTTAAAAATTTTAAAGAACTGATCTAATGTACAGTATAGTGAATATAGACAACAATAGTATTATAGTCATCAAAGTTGCTAAGAGACTAGAACTTAATTATACCAACCACTGAAAGGAAATGATAGTTATGTAACCTGATAGAGGTGCTAATTATCGCTACAATGACAGTCACACTACAATATGAAATGTATTAAATTGATGTGTACACTTTAAATTTGCACAATGATATATGTCAAGTATATTTCAATAAACATTTTCCTAACGAGTTGAGGACGTTGGCCTATAGTCTCAAACGATAAAAATCTCCTGGAGCTGGGGAGCACGGCCCCGTTCAGATGGCGTAGTTCATCCCCACCTTCACATGGCTTCTTCATCCTTTACATGAAGAGCCTGGCCCTGCAGGCACGTGAATTAGAGAAGCTTGCTGTGGAGGGGTTCTAGTCGCGTCACCAGATTAGAAACTTCAGTAGTTCCAAGGCCATTTTCCTGAGCTGCCAGACTCTTTACGAGGGATGGTGCTTTCATTTCATCTTTCTTATCATCTCATCTTTCTCCATTTATCTTTCTCTGCTCCCCTTTTTTCCATTCCAACTACTCCCTTTCCCTGAATATAAAGTACATTATTCCCTATCTAAAATACTCATTGTGCCCTAAATACAATGTGTACATGTTGATATTCATGATTGTACACATGCTACTGATTTACCTTGCCCAAACGGCTTTCTCTACAATATCCCTATTCTCCAGGGCAACTTTCTACATACTTTCCTATCAGTTATAATACTTTTTTTTTAAATTGAAGTATAGTTGATTTACAATGTTTCAGGTGTATAGCAAAGTGATTCAATATACATATTTAGATATACAAACATATATATTGTTTTTCATATTCTTTTCCATTATAGGTTATTACAAGATATTGAATACAGTTCTCTGTGCTATATGGTAGGTCTTGTCGTTTATCGATTTTATTTTATTTTTTGCAAAACTAAATTTTACTTAAACCACAAATACATTACTTTTTGCAAAGAGATCTATGACACATAACTAGACAGTGAGGTCAGATAGCCGCATAGCTCACGTTTAAGTCCACAGGGCCTCACAGGTGATGAGGGAGTGGCCCCAGGCCCTTGGACACAGACGTCTGGGCTGGTTCTAGGGGGTGACAGTTCAGGCTGAAGTTTAGTGCCATAAATACTAGTTTCACTTGAGTACCACACAGCGACAGCTCTTGATGTTATTAAAAAGGACACATAGAGAGATATGGGGATATATGGATATGTATAGCTAATTCACTTTTTTATACAGCAGACACTAACACACCATTGTAAAGCAATTATACTCCAATAAAGATGTTAAGAAAAAAAAAGGACACAGTGCACTAAAGGGAAGGTTACAGATGGGTTTGGTGAATGACTAATTCTCACTAATAAACACACAAACGTAAGTTACTGTATCAGCCATTCTAACATCTGTATAGAAATTCCCAGGAAGATGTGTTCCTCAAGGCTAATTGTAAACCAGAACGTACATTTTGGAAGTTGGTCCCTTGCGGTGCCTGCAACAGGAGTGTCCTTGAGACGCTGTGGTAGCGGGACAGGTCGCTTTCCAGAAGAGCTGCCTGGGGTCTAGCAGCTTCATCCTTCAAGCCCACCTTGGTGCACGTGGGCTTTGGGGGTCGTCTTGGGGAGGACAGGGCAGAGGCACTGCTCAGTAAATAAGGCCAGGTACAGACTTGGGCTTCGCGCTCCATCCTGCAGTCCCCCCACCACTTAGCCCAAGTGAGTGATGAGGAAGAAGCCACAGCAGCCAGCAGGGTGGGAGCGGCCGTCCTGCTTCCCTGCTGGGGTCTCCCCGAGTTGCTGGTGGTTGAGCACGCTGACAAGGGCTGGTGTCTCCTTTCTGCAAAAGCACCAGTGCACACGGGTAGGATGCAGGGTGGGGCTGTCCTGGAGCCCCTCTAGTGACGGTTCATGGGAGAGCAGTACGGAAGCAGCTTAATGGCCCAGCCAACCTGGTCCTTTTTGAGAGCAGCTGACCCTTGAAGGAGAAGCTCCAGCCCGCGGACTTCAGTGTTTCCGGTGGGGCAGCAAGCGGAGGAACTGGGCCACATGTGCGTGGAGAAGCTGGTGTGCTGGGCACAGACCTACCCAGAAGGACAACGACCAGCCCTTGGGGTCTGCTTAGTGTGGCGGCGCTCCAGCCCAGGAGGCTCCCACTTCCTGCTGGGAGGAAGAAGGCTACCTCACCCTTGCGGGGAGGCAGGGTTGTGAAGTGGTCAGTCTCCTCCCTGCTGGAGGGTCAAGTGTGGTTCAAGTCACAACTTCAGCAGACACCGCTGTTTAAGCAGTTTCTGTTCCCTTAGGAAACAAAGAAAGACCCACAGAACCAAATCCTACACAACACTAAACACGGTTTCTCCACAGTATTGCTTAGCCAGCAATCCAGTCATCCTGAAGGTCCCGAACCGGCCGGCGCCGCCCTGGGCAGGACAGGGTTACATCTGGACCCCAGCAGAGGGTGGGGCCGCTGGACCGGGCGGTCCGGCTTGAGTTTGACCATGGCGTTGGTGGGTACAGGAACTTGGCATAAGACGCGACCTTGCCATCCGCCCCCAACTCAACGCCTTCCAACAGGAAGACGATCTCGGAAGACACGGACACACACCGCCAGACGGATCCTCTGCTTCTGGCTGTCCACCCTCAGGCCACTGGCCCACAAGCCTTCTCCACAGGTCTGGGCCGAGAAGGCTGCACACAGGGACCTCTGGGCGCAGATCAGCACAATCCTGCTGTGCTTGGTGTCCTACTGCCTCATGTTCTTGGTGAAGTGGGTCTCCAGGCCTTTGTGTCTCAGGATCCGGATACATGTTTGGTTCTTTGGACCAAGGCACATCCCACTGCGTCTGCAGAACCTCGAACAAGAAGCGCTGGGAGGCGACTGGCCTTCTCTGGCGCTGCCCTGTCCATGTCCAGGTTGAGGCCCAGGCCAGGGGTACGGATGGCTATCGATTTTACATATAGTAGTTTGTATCTGTTAACCCCAAACTCCTAATTTATCCCTCTCCCACTTTCCCCTTTGGTATGCATAAGTTTGTTTTCTATGTCTGTCAGTCTATTTCTGTTTCGTAAATAAGTTTCATTTGAATCATTTTTTTTTATATTCCTTGTGCACATGATATCATATATTTGTCTTTCTCTTACTGACTTCACTTAGTATGATCATGTCTAGGTCCATCCGTGTTGCTGCAAATGGCGTTATTTTATTATTTTTTATGGCTGAGTAGTATTCCAGTATCACTTCTTAAGCGAAGACTTCTCGAATCAGCCCATTTCCATCCTCTCCAGTGTTCCTCACTTTCTCCTGCTGGATCTTCTGTTACAGCACATAGCAACTTGCCTTGTGGTAATCTGGTTATTTCTCTACTCAGCCTACCCCAATAGCACCCCCTGGAACTGTGTTATTTGCCTCTTTGACCTCAGGATCTGGCTTTCTTCCACTTCCAGGTAGCTTCTTCCACTCCAGATTAACTCTGATAGGAAACTCCTCCTCTGAAAGTTTGAGGCAAGCACCACTGTTAGCTGAGCACTTTGGTCCAGCTAGCTTGACCTACCAAGATAGGGGGACCGGACATTCCTCTCTAAGTTGCTGGTTCAGGAACCCTTCCACATGTCCTTGACAACAGGGATAAGTCTGTTGTGATGTACCAGTCCCTGACCTTGGGATGTATGGCACAGAGTAAAGAATACAAATTCCTAATATCTGCAGTCTAATGTGTTGTTCGACCTATTAGATAATTGGATGGAGCCTCGTGACTGCTGTTTGTAGATGCTGTAAGACCCCAATTTCATTCCTATTCTCCACAACCAAAAGTTCACAAGAAATCCAGCAAACCATCCATGTCTAGCTTTTTGTTTCATGTTGTTTGTATGTGCATTTAAAAAAATAAACACACAGAGCCCATGATTTATGTGGAAGCCTCAAAGTGTGGTTTTTCCGTTGTCTCACTGGTTTTGCAGAGGCAGAGCTGGATCCAACCACTGACAGCACAGAAGTTTGTTTTGGGCACAGGCAGGGGAGCCCTACATTTAGCTGGAGTGGTCCAAAGAGGCTTTTGCAGAACACACTCTTGCTTGAAGATGGAGGTACTTGCTTGAAGGGAGTGTACACACACTTTCTGGTTCTTGACTTTCCCTAGTGGGGATGGGGATTAAGATGGGGTAGAGCAGAGTTGCTTGGCATAAGAGCCTGTCACTTTCCAGAAGGGGTAGCACCACCAGGCAGCACTGTATCATTTCAACTTAAAAAGGAACATAAATTTCTGGTTCAAGAGCTATCAGAACTGCTTTTGGGCAGTGTCACAGTGTGTTGATCTTGGGGAGTTTGGGCCCTGCTTTTGACCTTTGCTAAATCTAAAATCTTAATGAAAATGATATGTTCTGCAAGTAGCATTATTTCACTCTTTTTCATGGCTGAGTAATATTCCATTGTATATATATACTGTATAGCACAGGGAATTCTACTCAATACCCTGTAATGACCTAAATGGGAAAAGAATCTTAAAAAGACTGGATATATGTATATGTATGACTGATTCACATTGCTGTACACCTGAAACTAACACAGCATTGTAAATCAACTATACTCAAATAAAAATTAATTTAGAAAAAAGAAAAAAAAAAAGATATGTTCTGGTTTCCAGCCAAGAATTGCCTTAAAAATCTTTACGGAGGTGTATCATGGAAAACTGAAATGTTGTTGTTGACAAGACCCTGGTCAGTGGGCCCAGATATAATTTGATCTGAATCATTACCTGTGGAAACCTGGTGTTTAGGATCCACAACACAAAGAAAATCAGCCTCCCCACTTGTTCTCACACCCACCCCCAACTTCACGAGGCTGATATACTCCACCACATACTGCTGATTTATGGCATTGAATTTGGTGTTTCCATGATTCCACTGTTTCTGAGGGGGCATTCACTGCCATGTAATACTATAAGGTCTCTCCTTGGTTCTTAGGGTCTCCTAGTCCACAAAGACACCCCAGTTGTTGGAATACTGACCAAGTATGGCATCCACTGGGAGGATTTTTCCAAAGAGAAATCAAAGGAAAAATCACAAAGGAAGTACAACTGCACACTTGTCCTGTAAACAAGATTATAACCAATGATCCTCAGAAAGTAGCATACTCATTCTAGTATATCATTCTAGGATAGTTCTTATAAAAAAAATCAGAAAGCCCAGAGGGAAGGGATTCAAGATGGTGGAAGACTAAGACGTGGAGATTACCTTCCTCCCCACAAATACTTCAAAATACATCTACATGTGGAACAACCCCTATAGAACACCTACTGAACGCTGGCAGAAGACCTCAGACCTCCCAAAAGGCAAGGAGCTCCCCATGTACCTGGGTAGGGCAAAAGAAAAGAGCAAAAACAGAGGCAAAAGAATAGGGATGGGACCTGTACCAGTGGGAGGGAGCTGTGAAGGAGGAAAGGTTTCCACACACTAGGAAGCCCCTTCGTGGGCAGAGACAGTGGGTGGCAGAGGGGGTAGCTTTGGAGCCACGGAGGAGAGCGCAGACACAGGGGTGCGGAGGGCACAGCAGAGAGATTCCCACACAGAGGATCAGTGTCGACCAGCACTCACCAGCCCGAGAGGCTTGTCTGCTCACCCTCCAGTGGGGGTGGGGGCTGGGAGCTGAGGCTCAGGCTTTGGTCGGATCCCAGGGAGAGGACTGGGGTTGGCTGCATGAACACAGCCTGAAGGGGGATAGTGCACCACGGCTAGCCGGGAGGGAGTCCGGGAAAATGTTTGGAGCTGCCGAAGAGGCAAGAGACTTTTTCTTGCCTCTGTTTCCTGGTGCACGAGGAGAGGGGATTCAGAGCACTGCTTAAAGGAGCTCCAGAGATGGGCGTGAGCCGCGGCTATCAGCGCGGACACCAGAGATGGGCATGAGATGTTAAGGCTGCTGCTGCAGCCACCAAGAAGCCTGTGTGCAAGCACAGATCACTCTCCACACCTCCCTTCCTGGGAGCCTGTGCAGCCCGCCACTGCCAGGGTCCCGTGATCCAGTGACAACTTCCCTGGGAGAACACACAGCGCGCCTCGGGCTGTTGCAACATCAACATCAAGCCGGGCCCTGAAGCCACAGGCTCGCCCCGCACCCCATACACCTCCCTCCCCCGGGCTGAGTGAACCAGAGCCCCCGAATCAGCTGCTCCTTTAACCCCGTCCTGTCTGAGCGAAGAACAGATGCCTTCAGGGAACCTACATGAAGAGGCGGGGCCAAATCCAAAGCTGAACCCCAGGAGCTGTGCGAACAAAGAAGAGAAAGGGAAATCTCTCCCAGCAGGCTCAGGAGCAGCGGATTAAATCTCCACAATCAACTTGATATAATCTGCATCTGTGGAATACCTGAATAGACAACGAATCATCCCAAATTGAGGAGGTGGACTTTGGGAGTGACGATATTTTTTTTCCCCCCTTTTTCTCTTTTTGTGAGTGTACATGTGTATGCTCTGTGTGTGATTTTGTCTGTATAGCTTTGCTTTTACCATCTGTCCTAGGGTTCTGTCGGTCCTTTTTTTTCTTTTTTTTTAGTATAGTTTTTAGCACTCGTTATCATTGGTGGACTTGTTTTTTGATCTAGTTGCTCTCTTCTTTCTTTCTTTCTTTCTTTCTTTCTTTCTTTTTATTACATTTAAAAATGTGTTTTAAATTATTTTTATTTTTTATTTTAATAACTTTATTTTATTTTATTTTGTTATTTAATTTAATTTTATTTTATCTTTTTCCTTCTTTCTATCTTTTTTCCTCCCTTTTATTCTGAGCCATGTGGATAACAGGCTCTTGGTGCTCCAGCCAGATGTCAGGGCTGTGCCTCTGAGGTGGGAGAGCCAAGTTAAGGACATGGATCCACCAGAGACCTCCCAGCTCCATGTAATATCAAATGATGAAAATCTCCCAGAGATCTCCATCTCAGCGTTAAGACCCAGCTCCACTCAACAACCAGCAAGCTACAGCGCTGGACACACTATGCCAAACAACTAGCAAGACAGGAACACCACCCAAGCCATTAGCAGAGAGTCTGCCTAAAATCATAATAAGGTCACAGACACCCCAAAACACACCACCAGATGTGGACCTGCCCACCAGAAAGACAAGATCCAGCCTCATCCATCAGAACACAGGCACTAGTCCCCTCCACCAGGAAACCTACACAAGTCACTGAACCAACATTAGCCACTGCGGGCAGACACCAAAAACAGTGGGAACTATGAACCTGCAGCCTGTGAAAAGGAGACCCCAAACACAGTAAAATAAGCAAAATGAAAAGACAGAGAAACATACAGCAGATGAAGGAGCAAGACACAAACCCACCAGACCTAACAAATGAAGAGGAAATAGGCAGTCTACCTGAAAAAGAATTCAGATTAATGATAGTAAAGATGATCCAAAATCTTGGAAATAGAATGGAGAAAATACAAGAAACGTTTAACAAGGGCATAGAAGAACTAAAGAGCAAACAAGCAATGATGAACAACACAATAAATGAAATTAAAAACTCTCTAGAGGGGATCAGTAGCAGAATAACTGAGGAAGAAGAACGGATAAGTGACTTGGAAGATAAAACAGTGGAAATAACTACTGCAGAGCAGAATAAAGAAAAAGGAATGAAAAGAATTGAGGGCAGTCTCAGAGACCTCTGGGACAACATTAAATGCACCAACATTTGAATTAAAGGGGTCCCAGAAGAAGAAAAGAAAAAGAAAGGGACTGAGAAAATATGTGAAGAGATTATAGTGGAAAAATTCCCTAATATAGGAAAGGAAATAGTTAATCAAGTCCAGTAAGCACAGAGAGTCCCATACAGCATAAACCCAAGGAGAAGCACGCCAAGATACATATTAATCAAACTCTCAGAAATTAAATACAAAGAAAAAATATTAAAAGCAGCAAGAGAAAAACAACAAATAACATACAAGGGAATCCCCATAAGGTTAACAGCTGATCTTTCATCAGAAACTCTGCAAGCCCAAAGGGAGTGGCAGGACATATTTAAAGTGATGAAAGGGAAAAACCTACAACCAAGATTACTCTATCCAGCAAGGATCTCATTCAGATTTGACGGAGAAATTAAACCCTTTACAGACAAGCAGAAGCTAAGAGAATTCAGCACCACCAAACCAGCTTTACAACAAATGCTAAAGGAACTTGTCTAGGCAGGAAACACAAGAGAAGGAAAAGACCTACAATAACAAACCCAAAACAATTAAGAAAATAGTAATAGGAACATACATATTGATAATTACCTTAAATGTAAATGGATTAAATGCTGCAACCAAAAGACATAGATTGGTTGAATGGATACAAAAACAAGACCATTATATATTCTGTCTACAAGAGACGCACTTCAGACCTAGGGACACATCCAGACTGAAAGTGAGGGGTTGGAAAAAGATATTCCATGCAAATGGAAATCAAAAGAAAGCTGGAGTAGCAATTCTCACATTAGACAAAATAGACTTTAAAGTAAAGACTATTACAAGAGACAAAGAAGGACACTACATAATGATCAAGGGATCAACCCAAGAAGAAGATATAACAATTGTAAATATTTATGCACCCAACATAGGAGCACCTGAAAACATAAGGCAAATACTAACAACCATAAAAAAGGAAATCAACAGTAACACAATCATTGTAGAGGACTTTAACACCCCACTTTCACCAATGGACAGATCATTCAAAATGAAAATAAATAAGGAAACACAAGCTTTAAAAGATACATTAAACAAGATGGACTTAATTGATATTTACAGGACATTCAATCCAAAAACAACAGAATACTCTTCCTTCTCAAGTGCTCATGGAACATTCTCCAGGATAGATCATATCTTGGGTCACAAATCGAGCCTTGGTAAATTTAAGAAAATTGAAATAGTATCAAGTATCTTTTCCGACCACAACGTTATGAGACTCGATATCAGTTACAGGAAAAATCTGTAAAAATTGCAAACACATGGAGGCGAAACAATACACTATTTAATAACCAAGAGATCACTGAAGAAATCAAAGAGGAAATCAAAAAATACCGAGAAACAAATGACAATGAAAACACGATGACCCAAAACCTATGGGATGCAGCAAAAGCAGTTCTAGGAGGGGAGTTTATAGCAATACAATCCTACCTCAAGAAACAAGAAACATCTCAAATAATCTAACCTTACACCTAATACAATTAGAGAAAGAAGAACAGAAAAACGTCAAAGTTAGCAGAAGGAAAGGAATCATAAAGATCAGATCAGAAATAAATGAAAAAGAAATGATGGAAACAACAGCAAAGATTAATAACACTAAAAGCTAGTTCTTTGAGAATATAAACAAAACTGATAAACCATTATCCAGACACATCAAGAAAAGAAGGGAGAAGACTCAAATCAATAGAATTAGAAATGAAAAAGGAGAAGTAACAACTGACACTGTAGAAATACAAAGGATCATGAGAGATTACTACAAGCAACGGTACGCCAATAAAATGGACAACCTGGAAGAAATGGACAAATTCCTAGAAATGCACAACCTTCTGAGACTGAACCAGGAAGAAATAGAAAATATGAATAGACAAATCACAACCACTGAAATTGAAACAGTGATTAAAAATCTCTCAATAAACAAAAGCCCAGGACCAGATGGCTTCACAGGCGAACTCTATCAAACACTTAGAGAAGAGTTAACACCTATCCTTCTCAAACTGTTCCAAGATATAGCAGAGGGAGGAACACTCCCAAACTAATTCTACGAAGGCACCATCACCCTGATACCAAACCAGACAAAGATGTCACAAAGAAAGAATACTCCAGGCCAATATCACTGATGAACATAGATGCAAAAAACCTCAAAAAATACTAGCAAACAGAATCCAACAACACATTAAAAGGATCATACGCCATGATCAAGTGGGGTTTATTCCAGGAATGCAAGGATTCTTCAATATACACAAATCAATCAACGTGATACACCATATTAACAAATTGAAGGAGAAAAACCATATGATCATCTCAATAGATGCAGAGAGAGCTTTCAACAAAATTCAACACCCATTTATGCTAAAAAACCCTCCAGAAAGTAGGCACAGAGGGAACTTACTTCGACATAATAAAGGCCATATATGACAAACCCAAAGCCAACATCATCCTCAATGGTGAAAAACTGAAACCATTTCCACTAAGATCAGGAACAAGACAAGGTTGTCCACTCTCACCACTATTATTCAACATTGTTTGGGAACTTTTAGCCACAGCAATCAGAGAAGAAAAAGAAATAAAAGGAATCCAAATCGGAAAAGAAGAAGTAAAGCTGTCACTGTTTGCAGATGACATGATACTATACATAGAGAATCCTAAAGATGCTACCAGAAAACTGCTAGAGCTAATCAATGAATTTGGTAAAGTAGCAGGATACAAAATTTATGTACAGAAATCTCTTGCATTCCTATACACTAGTGATGAAAAATTGAAATTAAGAAAACTCTCCCATTTACCATTGCAACAAAAATAATAAAACACCTAGGAATAAATCTACCTAAGGAGACAAAAGACCTGTATGCAGAAAATTACGACACTGATGAATGAAATTAAAGATGATACAAATAGATGGAGAGATACACCATGTTCTTGGATTGGAAGAATCAACATTGTGAAAATGACTATACTACCCAAAGCGATCTACAGATTCAATGCAATCTCTATCAAACTACCACTGGCATTTTTCACAGAACTAGAACAAAAAATTTCACAATATGTATGGAAACTCAGAAGACCCCAAATAGCCAAAGCAATCTTGAGAAAGAAAAATGGAGCTGGAGGAATCAGTCTCCCTGACTTCAGACTATACTACAAAGCTACAGTAATCAAGACAGTTTGGTACTGGCACAAAAACAGAAATATAGATCAATGGAACAGGATAGAAAGCCCAGAGATAAACCCAGGCACATATGGTCACCTTATCTTTGATAAAGGAGGCAAGCATATACAGTGGAGAAAAGACAGCCCCTTCAATAAGTGGTGCTGGGAAAACTGGACAGCTACATCTAAAAGAATGAAATTATAGCACTCCCTAACACCATACACAAAAATAAACTCAAAATGGATTAAAGACCTAAATGTAAGGGCAGACACTATTAAACTCTTAGAGGAAAACATAGGCAGAACACTCTATGACGTAAATCACAGCAAGATCCTTTTTGACCCACCTCCTAGAGAAATGGAAATAAAAAGAAAAATAAACAAATGGGACCTAATGAAACTTCAAAGCTTTTGCACAGCAAAGGAAACCATAAACAAGATGAAAAGACAACCCTCAGAGTGGGAGAAAATATTTGCAAATGAAGCAACTGACAAAGGATTAGTCTCCTAAATTTACAAGCAGCTCATGTAGTTCAATATCAAAAAACAAACAACCCAATCCAAAAATGGGCATAAGACCTAAATATACATTTCTCCAAAGAAGATATATAGATTGCCAACAAACACATGAAAGAATGCTCAACATCATTAATCATTAGAGAAATGCAAATCAAAACTACAATGAGATATCATCTCACACCAGTCAGAATGACCATTATCAAAAAATGTACAAAAACTAAATGCTGGAGAGCGTGTGGAGAAAAGGGACCCTTCTTTCTCTGTTGGTCGGAATGTAAATTGATACAGCCACTATGGAGAACAGTATGGAGATTCCTTATAAAACTAAAAATAGAAGTAACATACAACCCAGCAATTCCACTATTGGCATATACCCTGAGAAAACCATAATTCAAAAAGAGTCATGTACCAAAATGTTCATTGCAGCTCTATTTACAATAGCCAGGACATGGAAGCAACCTAAGTGTCCATCATCAGATGAATGGATAAAGAAGATGTGGCACATATATACAATGGAATATTAGTCAGCCATAAAAAGAAATGAAATTGAGTTATTTGTAGTGAGGTGGATGGAGTTAGAGTCTGTCATACAGAGTGAAGTAAATCAGAAAGAGAAAAACAAATACCGTATGCTAACACATATATATGGAATCTAAAAAAAAAAAAAATGGTCATGAAGAACCTAGGGGCAAGACGGGAATAAAGATGCAGACCTACTAGAGAATGGACTTGAGGACACGGGGAGGGGGAAGGGTAAGCTGGGACAAAGTGAGAGGGTGGCATGGACATATATACACTACCAAATGTAAAATAGATAGCTAGTGGGAAGCAGCCGCAAAGCACAGGGAGATCAGATCGGTGCTTTGTGGCCACCTAGAGAGGTGGGATAAGGAGGGTGGGAGGGAGGGAGATGAAAGAGGGAAGAGATATGGGGATATATGTATATGTATAGCTGATTAGCTTTGTTTTAAAGCAATTATACTCCAATAAAGATGTTAAAAAAAATAAAAGTAAAATAAAAAAATATCAGAAAGCCCAATTAAAAGTTGATAAACTCACATAACAAAAAGCTGAGAAAGGCACCGTGGGATTACTTACATCAGAAGTACAGCAATTCACTTTGTTATAAAGCAGAAACTAACACACCATTGTAAAGCAATTATAGTCCAATAAAGATGTTAAAAATAAAATAAAAAATAAAAATAAATAAAATTATACTTTTACCTAAAAAAAAAAAAAAAAGAAGTACAGCATTGCCATCAAGGCCTTGATGGATTCTGTATTCCCAAGTTGCCATCCTCTGACTTACCCCTTCATGGTCTCAAGGTGGTTATTACACTTCCAGGGATCAAATGAAGACAATGTCTTGCCAAATTTGCCACTGGTATTTTTTTTTTCATGAATCTGTTTTTTATTAGGGAGGAAATCTATTCTGAGAAGTTTTCCAGCAGTCTCCCACCAGGTTATTTGGCCACGTTTGGCTCTCATGCTTGACTCTCCCTGGAAGGAGGAATGGGAATATAGTATCTGGCATTGTCAGACCTATACGTAGCCGGAATGGAGGCGGGGATGTGGGTTGTGGAGGGTGGATGGGGCAAATGACTATTTTGAAGGCAACCAAGGATGCCTACCCATTCTCCCGGAACACAAAGACTTAACTCAATGACACAGGACCATTGGCCCTTCAGTGTTTCCCAGTGGAATAGCTGTGTTCTAGACTAAGTCTATCAGAGCACCTGGGCGAACACTGTGGACACTGATTGCTTGTTTCTTACCTGCTGTTAATCTGATCTGATTTCTGTGTAAACCCTAGACACTGCATCACCTCTCCAATCTTGCTGTTGTCCCTTCTACTTGATGTTTGAGCTAATTTCTCTGGTGTTTGACTCTCAAGTCTTTCTCACAGACGTCCAGCTTATCCTTACACATCTGGCTTCTCCTATTACCTGGTTAGGTGATGTAGGAGGCTGGGGACCCACAGGCAGCACTAAGGACAAGAGCAGAGGCGGCTGCCACACCCTCCCCTTCCCGCAGTGTCCAAGTGGAGCACGCACTTTGTGCAGCAGAACACCATGCCATAACCAACCAGGAACCATCCTCCCTTCCATTACCAGCTGGGATGGAAATTAGGAAGATAATATTTAGGGACAGAGGATTATAAATATTATATGACAAGAAATTTACAATAATAGAAAAGCAGACCATTGCTCTTTCCCTACCCCTTTCTTCAAAAAAATAAAAAAGTTCCCACATCTTATATGATCCCATTGATATAAAATGCACAGGGCAGGCAAATCCATAGAGACAGAAATCAGGTCAGTGGTTGCCAGGGGCTGGGAGAGGTTGGAGGGAAGTGGGAAGTGACTGCTAATGGGTATGGATTTGGGGGAATGTGATGAAAATATTCTAAAATTGATTGTGATGATAGTTGCACAACTCTGTGAATATATACTAAAACCCATTGAGTTGTACACTTTAAATGGGTGAATTATATAATTTGTAAATTATGTCTCAATAAAGCTGTTTAAGAAAAAGAAAGTATGTGAGGCTTTTTTTTAAAGTCATTCATTGAATTCCAATGGTATCATTGCAGTCTCATAACCTACATTGCCACTTAGCCAATTCCTGGAATGTTACAAAAAAGGTATGGGAATTTTCCAGAACTCTGGAGTTGAAGAGGCATTTCTCCCCTTCAGTGTTCAAACCCAGGTTTGTGTGTCACTTGAGTGAGTAGATTGGACACTGACTGTCTTTTTTTTTTTTTTTTAGTAAATTTATTTATTTTATTTATGTATTTTTGGCTGCGTTGGGTCTTCATTGCTGTGCGTGGGCTTCCTCTAATTGCAGCGAGCGGGGGTTACTCTTTGTTGCGGTACGCAGGCTTCTCATTGTGGTGGCTTCTCTTGTTGCAGAGCAGGGGCTCTAGGCGTGCGGACTCCAGTAGTTGTGCCACACGGGCTCAGTAGTTGTGGCTCATGGGCTCTGCAGTGCAGGCTCAGTAGTTGTGGCTCACGGGCTTAGTTGCTCTGTGGCATGTGGGATCTTCCTGGACCAGGGCTCGAATCTGTGTCCCCTGCATTGGCAGGCAGATTCTTTGCCACTGCACCACGAGGGATGTCTTGAGCAAAATTGCTCACAGTTGCCCCATAGATTTTTGGTCCTTGCTAATATGATTTCCAGGATAATTATCACAGAAATTTAATCCATGCTAGCAAGCTCTGTACACTGGAAGTTTTCGGTCTGTGATAGATCATGAAAAATATCACTTTAATAATAAATAAAAATATCACTTTAATAAATGTCTGAAAAACATTTTTCCTTGTATGAAAATGAATGTTCCAATCTAGTTTTTGTGTGTGAACATCATAGTAATCTAACTCCAAGGAGAAGTTTCTATTTTCTAACAGATAATACTATCTTCAATACATAAAGGGAAGGTGTTATTACTATGGATATTTTGTAAGGTTCTCAGTGCCTTCCCAGAATCTCTGCAACAATTACTCTGGGTGAGTGCCACTGGATAGCCACACTTGCACCTCTGAGCTTCAGAGCTTAAATTGTTCCTCTAATAGTTTTCACCCCCTTTACAATACAACAGAAAATGCTAAACGTTCACTGTCTAGAGCAGGTTCTTTAATTCTTTATGCTCTTTATCAAGTTATAATAATTCCAAGGTGTTTACTTATTCTATGCATACCTGCATATGTATGTTTTGGCCCCAAATTTGGGGAGGGTACGCTATGAAGAGCAGATTTTGCTTGATTTTATCTTCGCTAGAAACTTCCTTAAAAACTAAAAATTTTGTAAATTAAAAAAGACCTGTGAAGGATTTCCCTGGTGGTGCAATGGTTAAGAATCCACCTGCCAATGCAGGGGACATGGGTTCGAGCCCTGGTCTAGGAAGATCCCACATGCCGTGGAGCAACTAAGCCCCTGCGCCACAAGTTCTGAGCCTGCGCTCTAGAGCCCACGAGCTACAACTACTGAAGCCCATGAACCTAGAGCCCGTGCTCCACAACAAGAGAAGCCACCACAATGAGAAGCCTGTGCACTGCAACGAAGAGTAGGCCCTGCTCACCACAACTAGAGAAAAGTCCGATTGCAACAACAAAGACCCAATGCAGCCAAATATAAAATAAATTAATTAAAAATAAATAAATAAATAAAAATAAGAAAAGAAGATACATTCCTTCTACCAAGAAATAATTGTCTTCCTTTTCAAACCAGATACAAAATAAACTCAAAATGGATTAAAGACTTAAATGTAACACCTGACACCATAAAAATTCTAGAAGAACACATAGGCAGTATGCACTTTGATAGCGGTCTTAGCAATATTTTCTCGGATATGTTCCTCAGGCCAGGAAAACAAAAGCAAAAATAAACAGTTGGGATTCCATCAAACTCAAATCTTTTGCACAGTGAAGGAAACTATCAGCAAAGGGAAAAGGCTGCCTACTGAATGGGAGAAGATGTTTGCACACAATGTCTCTGATAAGGGCTTAACACCCAAAATAGACAAAGAGCTCATTCAGCTCAATCCCCAAAAAACAAAAAAACAAAAACCCAAATGGGCAGAAGACCTGAACAGACATTTCCCCAAGAACATACAGATGACCAACAGACACGTGAAAAGATGCTCAACATCACCGATCATCAGAGAAATGCAAATCAAAACCACAATGAGATATCACTTCATTCTTGTCAGAATGGCTGTCACCAAAAAGAACACATATAACAAATGTTGGAGAGGATGTGGTGAAAAGGGAACACTTATGTACTGTTTGTGGGAATGTAAATTGGTGCAGCCACTGTGGAAACAGTATTGAGGTTCCTAAATAAAGTAGAAATAGAACTACCATACAACCCAGCAATTCCACTTTTAGGTATTTATCGAAAGAAAACAAAAACACTAATTCAAAAAGATATATATGCACCCCAATGTTCATAGCAGCTTTATTTACAATAACCAAGATATGGAAGCAATCTAAGTGCCCATCGACAGATGAATAGATTAAAAAATATGTGGTATACACACACACACACACACAAACACATGCAATGGACTATTACTCTGCTATCAAAAAAGAATTAAATCTTGCCATTTGTGACAGCATGGATGGACCTTATGCTTAGCAAAATCAGTCAGACAGAGAAAGACAAATATCATATTATTTTATTTCTGTGTGGAATCTAAAAATCAAAACAAATGAAAGAACAAACAACAAAATAGCAACAGACTCATAGATACAGAGAACAAACAGGTAGTTATCAGAAGGAAGAGTCATATGGGGATGCCAGAAATAGGTGAGGGAGATGAAGAGGTACAGATTTCCTGTTACAAATAAATGAGTCACGGGAATGAAATGTACTGTATTCGTGGGGCATATGGTCAATAACAGTTTAATATTTTTGTCTGCGGACAGATGGTAACTAGACTAATCACGATGATCATTTTGAAATGTATAGACATGTCACTGTGCTGTGTGCCAGGAACTAACATAGTGTTCAAGGTCAAATATACTTTGAAAAACAAACAAACAAACTCGTAGAAAAAGAGACCAGATCTGTGGTTACAAGAGGTGGAGGGTGATGGGAGGGGGAACTGAATGAAGGTGGTTGAAAAGGTACAAACTTCCAGTTATAAGGTAAATGAGTACTAGGATATGTGGTACATATATACAAGGGAATATTACTCAGCCATAAAAAGGAACGAAGTTGGGTCATTTGTAGAGACGTGGATGGATCTAGAGACTGTCATACAGAGTGAACTAAGTCAGAAAGAGAAAAACAAATATATATTAACGCATATATGTGGAACCTAGAAAAATGGTACAGATGAACCTGTTTGCAGGGCAGAAACAGAGACACAGATGTAGAGAACAAACGTATGGACACCAAGGGGGGAAAGCGGCAGGGCATGGTGGTGGGATGAATTGGGAGATTGGGATTGACATGTATTCATTAATATGTATAAAATAGATAATAATAAGAACCTGCTGTATAAAAAAATAACTAAAATAAAATTCAAAAATTCAAAAAAAAAAAAGATAAATGAGTGCTAGGGATGTGATGTCCAACATGATAAATACAGTTACCACTGTTGTGTGTTATATATGAAAGTTCTTAAGAGTAAATCCTAAGAGTTCTCCTCACAAGGGAAAACACATGTTTTCTTTTTGTTTTATTTTGTGTCTATATGAGAGGATGGATAGTCACTAAACTTCATGATGATTGCAAGTCAAATCGGTATGCTGTATACCTTACATTTATACAGTGCTGTGTTTCTATATCTCAATAAAACTGGGAGAAAATAAAATGAAATTCTGAAAAAAAGAAATAATTGTCCTTAACAAGTGGTTTCCATTTTTCCAGTCTTTTCCATTGGACAATGCAGTGGGGGGGGGGGGGGTGTGTGTGCATGTGCACACAAGAGGGTAAGGGTGGTGAGGGCCCAGGGCTGTGTTCTTCTGTAAACTGATGTCCCCACAGGTGGACATGCAGGTCAGCCCTGCATCCCTTGTCCTTTATCGGTGGCCACACATTACAGGTTACTCAGCAGCCCTGGCTGTGCACAACTGGGCCATTCCCAGTTTTTCGCTCTCCTAATTGTACTGTACATCTGCATCCTTCAGTCTCTACTTTTTTTAAGGACTGGTCCCTATAAGTGGAATTTGGGGAACACAATTCATACGTGTTTTTAGTTGTTGGCTGCAGTTTCCACTATCTGTGTCTCTTCATCAAGTCTGCGCCTCGTTTGGGAAAGCAGGGGCTCCCGAGAGGCCGGAGCTCCACCTGAGGCAGGGAGATGGCCGAGTCGGCAGTGGAGGCCCTCAGGGTGCCTAAGAGTGACCCGCGGAGCAGGGAGGGGCCACCCCAGTCCCCTGGCCCAGGTTTCCCGCCCCACCCCCCTGCCCCGTTCCCCGGAGCTCATCTCAGCCCGGCCAGTCCGGTGACACACCCAGCCCTGCGCAGCCCCACCCGGGAGCCACCCAACCCTCGGCTCCTAACTCCGCTTCCGAGCCAAGAACGCAGGCCCTGCTTCCAGGTCAGAGGAGGCTTCAGGCCGGGCCGCTCCCTCCCCCTCCAAGGCGGGGCTCCTTCTTCTCAAGAGAGCACCTCTCAGAGCAGGTGGGCGACTTACAGACGTGGCTTTGACTGTGCTCAGGCCAGAAGAAGTTCTGAGCCGCGACAGCAAGAACCGCTGCAGCCTGTGTGAGCGGAGAGGCCTTAGCAAAGCACGTGGGCGCCGGGGGAGCTGCGGGAAGGTCAGAGCTTCAGGCTGGGTGCTCTGGAGGCGGCACCGCCCCTGAGCACCCCGCGGGCTGGTGACCCCTGGCTCGGCCCTGCGCCAGCCCCCAGCCCTGGCACCCCTCACATTCAGCTTCTGCGTGGGGTGGGGTTCTGCTTCCCACCCAAGACCGCAGGTGAGGAGAAGGGGGGAGCCCTCACCTACCTCAAGGTAAGGACAGAGGGCACTCTATCTACGGCTGCGGGTCAGCGACCTCTCCTCGGCCAAGAGACGGGTCCGCACGCACAGAACACAGACCTTCACGGGGAGGACACTCAGGGCTCCCCTGAGGGTAAGAGAGGGACGCGCCTGGTGGAACCGGGGTGGAGAGCAGTGAGGACCACGGGGCAGGGTCCGCACGGCAGGGGCAGTGCCGTCACGGTTACGGGCTCAGGCTCGGTGTTGGTTTGTACGAAGGGGTCCGGATTCTTCCCAATGTCGTTTCCATTAAAGACTAACTTCTTCTCCAGAAACTGACTTTCAATATCGACCCGCGAGAAGACCCTGCCCCCTTCCCCCCGGTGGCTGCGGGACCCTGAGATGCGGTCTCGGGGCGAGGCACAGGGGAGCTGGGAGGCGCCCCAGGGAGCTCAGCGCAGCTCACTGTGGCTGCTTGGAAGGAGGGAGCCCCTTTCCCGGGCGCCCCGGCCTGTGGTCCGAGGAGGAGACGGCACTATGCACGGCGCTCCGGGGTCAGCCCTGCATACTCAGAGCCTCATCGTCCTCAGGCACAGGCTCATGTCCAGCTCCAGGGATGCCCGGGGTGATGGCGTGAGCCCAAGTGTTGTTCCGCACCGCCGGCCAAGGGACACCCCACCCAATGGGAGTGTGAAAAGGGCTTTCTGGAGAATCATCTGAGTCTGAGGGCGTTGGGCCCTCAGCAGAGGGAGCAGAGTGGGCAGAGGCGGGGAGCCCAGGGCAGCAGAGGGCTTGCAGGGAGGTCATATCAGCAGGTACAGCTAAGGATGGTCCAGTCCTTACCTGGGTCTCTTTTCCAGACATGAATCGTCTCATTGACTCTTAAAACCCCAAGAAGAATGTAGAAACACTGTCCCTGTTTGACTGATGAGGAAATGGAGCTGAAAGAAACTTCTGCCTTTTCTGCCCCACAGACCGGCCAAGGCAGGATATGAACCCAGTGCTCAGTAGACTCCTGCAGGGCCCACCTGACAAGCAGGCTGCAACCAGATGCTGCAGGGGGACTTCTCAGCTCTGAGAATACAAGAACCTTTACTCTTGGTGCCCATAGAGAGACCTCCTTCTGCCCAGATATCGGCTGATCCTGGCACCAGGAGGGCCCCCAGTGGCCAGGGTGGGCCATTCCTGGCCAACAAACCAAGCTCCAGGCGTTAAGTGGTGACTCCGCCCCAGATCTCCGTGAGTTCTCAAGGTCTGGGGATCCGACATCTGGAGGAATCCAGGGAGGAGCAGTGTGGAAAGAGCACAGGGTCCAAGGGCAGAGAGACTGCAGTCTGGTCCCTACTCAGCCTCTTCTTAGCTGGGTGATTGAGCAAGGCTGTGAGCCTCAGTGGCCCAATCTCTAAAATGGAGAAAATAACTGGCACTGCTTAATGGGTTTCGGGAGAATTACTGGAGAAATGACCTGTATACTTCTTGCCTGGGGCCTGAGGCACGCTAAGAGCCAAATGGAAAGCAGTCATATTGGTGACCCTTTATGAAAGGTGTCACCTTTAAGAAATCGACTCCAAATCCAAAGTCATGAAGATTTGCTCCTATGTTGTCTTCTATAAGTTTATAGATTTAGCTCCTAAATTTAGGTCTTTGATCCATTTTGGATGAGTTTTTAAATTTTATGTTAGGCAAGGGTCCATCTCATTCAGACACACTCATAATTGCATGTGTCTGCCTGTGTAAGGAGGGGCATCTCCCATCCAGTGCATTACCTTTAGTTGTTATTTGTAAGGAGTTTTCATTAGATTCCAAAGGCTTGAAGAATAAAAGGAAATTAAATAATCCTCAGAGAAATGCTCTAAGGATATAAAACATGTTCCGAGGAAGACTGTTTGTAAAAGGTTTGACGGTGGGGGGGAGGCAGTGTGATTGTCACAAGCAGCCACGCACTGCCCTCCGGTGGTCACATGAGAAATGACAGGAGTGCTCAGGGTTCCCCGGTTCTGTTGCAAAAGAAGCTACATATAAACTCAGATATCTTCACAGGATTGCAGGTAGATCAAAACCAAATTTGTAAGATTCAATGTTTAGCGGGGAATCTTCTAGTAGAAGTAATTTTCCTGTTATTTCACACTATGGAAAAATAAGCTTCTTCCTAAGTGCAGTATATCAGGGAGCATTTATGGAGCCCCTGAGTCAGGCACTGGGCTCCAGGACAGAAAGTCAATGCCTCCCAGGACCCACAGGGGGTGGGGTGGGAAAGTGTTGGTCACACCTGGTCTGCATCGCAGCTCTGTGTGTCTGGTTGAAAGAAAACAGAATATCAAACCAAAGCATGTTTATGGAATCCTTCCCATTGTGTTAACACTAAAACCTTTTTTAAAATTTGAGAACTAGCACTCAACATATCTATATTTCATCTAAATTAGATGGGATCATCCTATATTCCTAGTTACCTTTTCACTTAATATTAGTACTTATCCAAGTCATTACAAGTTTTTGAAAACAGTATTCCTTAATATCTTATACATAAATTACGTTTCCATTTCACCATGGAAATACAGTGCCCAAAAAAGTTTTAAATTTTAATCTAAAGCTTGCCTTTTACATTTATTTTAATGAAAATTCCTCTGAAGAGCTAAAATTCTTATGGAAAGTAAGTTATTTTGAGTCCTTGTTCCTTGCATCTGTTATGCCTTATTATCATTTATTTCTAAGGACTATTTCACTTTCTTGATATTTTTGCATTTACCTGTAATTTTTCACTGAGATAACATTTTAAATTCGGATTTTAAGAATATCAAGAAGGACCTTGATGTACATAGATGCAAAAATCCTCAACAGAATATTAGCAAACCAAATTCAAGAATACATTAAAAGAATCATACACCATGATCAAGTGGGATTTATTCTAGGGATGCAAGAATGATTTATATCTGCAAATCAGGACTTCCCTTCTGTCCAGTGGGTAAGACTCTGCACTCTCAATGCAGGGGGCCCGGGTTTGATCCCTAGTCGGGGAACTAGATCCCGCATACATGTCACAACTAAGAGTTCACATGCTGCAACTATGAGCCTGCATGCCGCAACTAAAGACCCCTCATGCTGTAACTAAAGATCCCACATGCTGCAACTAAAGATCCCACATGCTGCAACGAAGATCCCACAACTAAGACCTGGCACAGCCAAAATTAAAAACTAAAAAAAAAAAAAAGGTTGTTGTTGTTTAAAAAAAAAATCTGCAAATCAATCAATGTGTTTGCAGCTTGAGTGCCTTCAGTGACAGCACGTACATTCGTGTCACTGTCGTGGTATTTCTCAGAGCAGAGCAGTTTTTATTGCTGGAACTGTTAATAGGGAATCTCAGATTCAATTTTTCTTTTTATTTATTTATTTTAAAAATTTATTGAAATATAGTTGATTTACAATGTTGTGTTAGTTTCAGGTATACAGCAAAGTGATTAAGTTATAAATATTTATGTATTTGTAAATATTACATATTTATAAATATATATATTTGGATTTTCTTCCATTATAGGTTATTACAAGATGTTGAGTATAGTTCCCTGTGCTATACATGTATTTTATATATAGTGTGTATACTTTATTACCAAACTCCTAATTTATCCCTCCCCCTCCTTTCCCTTTTGGTAACCATAAGTTTTTTTCTATGTCTGTGAGTCTATTTCTGTTTTGTAAATAAGCTCATTTGTATCATTTTTTCGATTCCACATATAAGTGATATTTTATGATATTTGTCCTTCTCTGTCTGACTTAATTCACTTAGTATAATAATCTCTAAGTCCATCCATGTTACTGCAAATGACATCATTTCATTCTTTTTTTAATGGCTGAATAGTATCCCATTGTGTATATGTACCACATCTTTTTTATCTATTCCTCTGTCGATGGACATTTAGGTTGCTTACATATCCTGACTATTGTAAATAGTTCTTCTGTGAATATTGGGGTTCATGTACCTTTTTGAATTATAGTTTTCTCAGGATATATGCCTAGGAGTGGGATTGCCGGGTCATATGATAACTCTATTTTTAGTTTTTTAAGGAACCTCCAGTCTGTACTGTTCTTCATAGTGGCTGCACCAATTTACAGTCCCACCAACACTGTAGGAGGGTTCTCTTTTCTCCACACCCTCTCCAGAATTTATGATTTGTAGACTTTTTGATGATGGCCATTCTGACTAGTGTGAGGTGATACCTCATTGTAGCTTTGATCTGCATTTCTCTAATAATTAGTGATGTTTTTATATGCCTGTTGGCCATCTCTATGTCTTCTTTGGAGAAATGTCTAGTTAGGTCTCCCACGCATTTTTAAAAATTTTATTTATTTTACTTTTGCCTGCTTTGGTTCTTTCTTGCTGTGCACGGACTTTCTCTAATTGTGGCAAGTGGGGGCTACTCTTCGTTGCAGTGTGCGGGCTTCTCATTGTGGTGGCCTCTCTTGTTGTGGAGCATTGGCTCTAGGCGTGCGGGCTTCAGTAGTTGTGGCACACGGGCTCAGTAGTTGTGGCTCACGGGCTCCAGAGCGCAGGCTCAGTAGTTGTGGCACACAGGCTTAGTTGCTCCACGGCATGTGGGATCTTCCTGAACCAGGGCTTGAACCTGTGTCCCCTGCATTGGCAGACGGATGCTTAACCACTGTGCCACCAGGGAAGCCCCCATGCATTTTTTGATTGAGTTGTTTGTTTTTTTGATATTAAGCTGTTTGTATATTTTGGAAACTAATCCCTCATTTGTCGCATCATTTGCAAATATTTTTTCCTATTCCATATTTTGTTTTTCATTTTGTTTATGGTTTCCTTTGCTGTGCAAAAGCCTTTAAGTTTTATTAGGTCCTATTTGTTTATTTTCTGCTTTTGTTTCCGTTACTCTAGGAGGTGGATTCAAAAAAATATTGCTGCGATTTATGTCAAAAAGTGTTCTCCCTATGTTTCTGTCTAGGAGTTTTATAGTATCCAGTCTTATATTTAGGTCTTTAATCCATTTTGAGTTTATTTTTGTATATGGTGTGAGAGAATGTTGTGATTTCATTCTTTTCCATGTAGCTGTCCAGCTTTCCCAGCACCACTTATTGAAGAGGCTGTCTTTTCTCCATTATATATTCTTGCCTCCTTTGTCATAGATTAGTTGACCATCAGTGCCTGGGTTTATTTCTGGGCTTTCTATCAGATTCAATTTTTAAAAGCCTCTCAAGGCTAGGAAGCCAAGCCATGGACTCACCACCATATTTCCCCTGCAATACCTCGATTTGGGTGAACTTCTCTCTTCTCAATGTCCCCCAAATAGCCTTAGGTTCCTGAGTTTGTCAGGAAATGAACTTCCTTCCTCACTTCCCAGGGTAAGCCTGGGAACCCTGTAAGCCAGGTACCAGACCAGTTATTTTCAAGGGACTTTGTAAGCACTGACCCCACAAAATCAACATAGTTCCTGAAAATGGTTTGGTTCTATCTACATCTTTCTAAATATGACATTTCAGGCAAAGCCTTGGTAATAAATCGATGTTTCTAATTGTGTCCTGTTACAAGGAGAATAGATTGTTATAGAATTTATGCAAATAATTTCATTGCCATGAAAAGAAGAATACAGTTGATCCTCTTAGTTCTAATTGCAAATTAATGGAGAAGCACTCTGTATCAATCAGAGTCTCAACAGAAAACAGAAGGCTTACTTGGCTGTTATTTTTCAGCAGAATTTAATTAAGGGCGTTTTGAGAGTGATGGAGGAAAAATTTAAAGAACCAGTAATGGAGATTAAGGCACCCAAGATCTAGCAACAGGAGGAGGTTTTTATCGTCACTAGGTCAGAGGGAGCAAGAAGAGGAAAGACTGGAGGACGAGGCTTCCCCAAAAGAGCTGTAGTTAAAGACAGACCCATCCACTGTAAAATCCACAGTGATGAGGCAGAGAGAGAACAAGGTAACATCTAGACCTCTGTGCTCCATACTCCAGACCCACTGGCAGCCAGAGGGCAAGGGAATCCCAGTAAGTTGATACTGGTCAGCCCCCTGGGCACAGAGCAGGGCAGGGAAGGATAAAAAAGGAACAGAATTGCAGGGTAAGGAGATAAGAGATGGGGCAGAGGCAAAAGAAGAATGACCAGCATACACTCTAAGTGATCTACCTGGCTTGGATTCCTTCCTTTCCATTCAACGAGTTATGTCAAAGAGGTTAAATCACTAAAGAGTGACTCAAGACTGCCCTTTTAACATCCTGCCCTTTTAAAAATTGAAGTTTAGTTGATTTACAATGTTGTGTTTCAGGTGTATAGCAAAATGATTCAGTTATACATACATTATGTTCCCTGTGCTATACAGTAGGTCCTTGTTGTTTGTCTATTTTATATTTACTAGTGTGAATCTGTCAGTCGATTATAGCAGTTATCCCATTTGATGTATATGGTTCTTACTGTTATTATTTGTTTAATGTCTGCTTCCCACCATGCATTTTCCCTTAGGACAATGAGCACATTCCTTCTTTTCATTACAGCATCTCCACTGCCTAAGCTCAGTGCCAATCTCTAGTGAGCACTTGACAAATATTTGGAAATGGATGGATGAATAAAGGAAAACATATCTGCAGTTCTGAACCCTTGGATTCAACAAACCCCAGGTCGTGTGGTACTGTAATATTTACTAGGGAAAAAAAAATCTGCGTATAAGTGGACCCGTGCAGTTCAAACCCATGTTACTCAAGGGTCAACTGTATTCAGTAAGAGTTGTTAAATTCCAGAGGGCTCAGGGAGAGAGAAAAGATAAATATATATTTTTTAATTTACAAAGGCTTAATGTATTAAACTGTTGCAAGTTATAGATAGCTTGTTAAAAAAAAAGGGCAAGACGGTTTCTTAATCTGGAAGATAAGTCATTAAAGAACCAGCATGTTTCAAACAAAAGTTTAGAAAAATTATAATCATCTTTATCAGTTCATTCAGTCACATGTAATTCATTCTTACTTTGCTTGATCTGGGGTCAGCAGTTCAGGAACACATCAACGTGTCCACTAAATCTTTCCTTTTTTGTTGATGATGAAGCACATTTGTGTGTAACTGACTGTAAGAGCTTTCAGAAAGCATCAGAGTAAAAGGATAACTATGAATGACAAAAGGCTTAAGATGGTCAGGATTAAAGACCTGATGAGAGTTCACTTTAATGCAACTGACTGGGAAATTTGATTGTTTCAGTGACATAACATTTTAAGATAATAACTGGAATTATGACTAATTACATTATAACAGGACATATCATGGACAACAAAGACATTGACAAATTTCTAGGAACTTTATACAATTTTGGAAACATATTAATAGCATATATCCATAAAAATATAAACTAAAGAAGATTAAACATTGCTTCTTTTTTTCCCAAGAAATTGTAAATAAAATTTAATAGGGTTTCATATAGCCAGAAGGAGGAAGTGCCCCATTTAGAGGGGAGATTGTTATATCAAAGTGATCTCCTACAGGGAACTTCTGAGGCTGCAGGGTTACAGAATCATCAGTCTTCTTTCTCCTAGACATGGTGCTGCCAGTCTTCTTATTTGACAGCTGAATCTTTTAAGTTCCATAAAACAATTACAAAATTGATCTATGTACCCTTTCTAGCTCCTGGGTAGACTTCTTTTACTAAACTAGTCAGTTCTTTCAAGGTTGGATTCAAACAAGTGTAGCTCTGTAGCTCACTGGATTGTACATTTCTGCAGGAGAACGTGTCCATTCCGTGGTGGGAGATGTTACTGGTGGTGAAGACACACAGCAGCAGCGGGAATGTCTTCTCTTTATTGAAGGGCTTCTCTGGCTCCTTCTTAATTTCCTCCCAGGTAATGTGCACCTCCACCTCCATCATCCTCCTTCATAAACACTACTTCTTTTTTGACAGTGCTTTCTGTGTAATTGAGTATATCAAGTAAACCTAATTAGTTTAACATCTATCTTTGTACAAGGTGTGAGAACAAATCCTTTGAGATTTTCCAGGAGCCCTCTGGGAAATCTCAGTCAGTTCAAAGTCAATAAAACTTTATTTAGAAATTGATTCAGGAAGTTGTCCAAAATGTCAAAATATTTGAACATTTAATTAAATAGAAATACAGATCACTATGAAACAATCCTTCTTATCTATTTAACCAAAGTGACAATAAAATATTTCAAAGGCAAAGAAAAAGTTATATGTTTGTAAAAGAAAAAAAACCAAATGCCATAGCTCTTTCAATACAGAGAAGTCTTGATTTTCTTGACTAACCAAAGACACGATAAAGACAACAGGAAGTACAGGAAACTACTTGGTTAAGACACAAAATAGTTGTTTCCTTGGCAGATTACTCAAAGGGTAAAGAAAAATCTTTTCCAATCTCTTATTAAAACAGACTGATAATACAAGAAACTTTGTCATTTTGACAGAGATAAAGCAAATTCTAGTTTTCCATCACTACACTGTTGGGCTTCTTAAAAACAAACAAACAAACAAACCTTATAAGTAAGTTTATTCAATCTTAGCCAGCTTGATCATACAAGTTTCTCTCTTTTCCACAGACCTGTTACAACTTTCTTTTCCCATTCAGGCTTTTGTCCCTAATTCCCTCTTATGCATTCTGGAACAATGACACAACCTCTAAATTATTTTAGGGCAAAAACAACCCCTTCTTTCACCTCACCAAAACCACATCCATAATACCTTGTTTACCTTTCCTTACCAAAAACCAATTTATTTTCTTTGCATATTTTGAACACAGTTTTTACTTCACCCTTATTATTCCCAATAGTTCATGTAAATATATTAGAATTCTTACCCTTTATAACCTTAATTTCTAGTGAAAATTAGGAAGTAGGAGATTGTGAACCACATATGTCAGCATTCCAAAGGAGACTAGCACATTTATGAATACACCATTTTATAATTATACCGGCATATGTATCCTTCATTACACAATTTTTCAATGTGGCAAACACGTTTTTCAACAGACCCCAATATTATTAGACTCTCTATAGTAATAGCCAAGAGTAGGTAAATTAAAATTGTATTAATTAATTTATGCTTCAGTATTTTATCTTCTTTGGAAATGATCGGGGAGAAAGGGTCATAGGGTGGTTAATTGATCTGCTTGTATTTTCCATATCTGAGGGTTAGTTTTTTTTGTGTGTTATGAGGATATCACCCTTTTATTCTAGATTTACAGGTTGATGCAGTAGCTTGTTCTTATTTAACTTTTAATTTCACCTCTCATTCTAGTTTTCTACAGAACTGTCACAATCAATGAACAAATATGGATACCTTACTATGAACTAAAACCCATATTTTATTCAGGTTCCTTTTATTCTCCGTTTTTCTGCCCTAGGATCACATCCAGGGTATTACATGGCATTGAGTCATCATGTCACTTTCGGATCTCTTTGGCTTTGACATTTTCTCACACTATCCTTCTCTCAGTGACCTAGACAGTGTTCAGGAGGAGACAGTTAGGTATTTTGTAGACTGTCACACACTGAGATCTACTTGCTGTTTTTCTTGTGATTAGAATAGAGTCATGGGTTTTGAGGAAGCAGATCACAGAGGCAAAGTGCTTTCTCATGACTTTATATCACGGAAACATACATCAAAGCAACTTATCACTGTGGGATAATCTGTGGGACCTCCAGTCACGGTCTACTGAAAATTGGAGTGTTGCTTGACGGTGTTAGAAAACACTCCAGTCTGAAATGTTATGTTTTCACATTTTTGTAGTTGTTTGATGTGATACTATTATACATATTTGGCAAGTTGACTGAAATATGGTTTAAAATTTGATTCACTTTAGTGTGAAATTCAAATCTTGTGGAATTCAAAGTTCTCTCAAATAAATGGAGAATTACAAAACTTAAAAAAAAAAAGTGTTCATGTTAACTTTGTCTTCCTGGCTTAGGTAGTGTTTGTAAGGTTTTCCCCACTGTGACGTCACTTTTTCCTTAAGTCTGCACTGTGTGTCTCCTTTAAGATGATGTCACTATGCAGCCCCCACACTTCAGGACAGGGAAGATAGCCCCACCCCCTTAATGAATGACTGAGTATCTACATCAACTATTTGGAGTTCTTCCTCACAGTTCATTCAACAGTTCTCATAAAACACACACACACACATACACACGATATATATATATATAGTCATTTATTTTTAACAGTGTGGACACTCCACCCAGATCATTATTCTAAGATTTTGGTTACAATTCATCAGAACAGTATTTGGTTGTTCAGTTCACTCCTGCTTTGGCTACTGAAAGCTCTTTCCATGGGTTCTTGCTTTCCTCTGACATAGTTCCACCTCGTGGGTTTCCTTTCTTCTTCTGCACATCTTTTTATGTGCTTGTTGACCATTTGCATTTCTTTTCTGGAGAAGGATATATTCAAGTCCTTTTCTATTCAAACAATTAGGTTGTCTTCTTGTTGTTGACGATTTGTAAAAGTTCTTGATGTGTTCTGAAGAACAGGCTCTTGTCAGATATATCATGTACAAATATTTTGTTCCATTCTGTAGGCTATGTTTTCACTTTCTGGATAGCACCTTTTGATGCACAAAAGTTTTTAAAATTGAGGAAATAAAATCTATCCATTATTACATGGGTATCGTAACCTTCCTTTGCTTGTCTGTAACCTCCCACTCCAACGGTAAGAAACCTGATTTCCACCATTTATCCTCCATTGAATTCACTGCTTACTCCATTCTGGATTACAGATATAGTAGTTTCAGTATTGTTAACTCCTACCACCATGGGAAAGAACTTACAGAGTCCAGCATTTATGGATGGCACAATTTGCCTTTGTTCTACAAGATTCCAGTCTTTTCCATAGTTAATTAGGTCAAATATCTTTTGCTCCACCACCTAACAGTGAGTCTTTTTCATACATTTCTAAATGAGTTAGATTCTTTGTCACATTCTCTATTCCATCCTGTGACACTCCCATATCCTAAAAAATTAAAAAACTAAATTTGAATATATTATGATTTACTTGTTGGGTTGGAAAAATCCATGGGTTTAGACTAATGCCTCATGGCAGGTATCCATCACTTAAGTATCACATGGAATATTTCAACCCCCACCCCATAACCTGTTTACCATCTCTGATTTACCTGTTCCAGAATGTCATAGAAATGGAGCCCTACAGTGTGAAGCCTCAGACTGAATTCTTTCACTTAGCAATATACATGTGGGATTCACCCATGTTTTTTGCATGGTTGATGGTTAATTCCTTTCTATTTCTGAATAGTATTCCATTGTATGCATATGGGAAAAGTAACTTTCCCTCCCAGGTTCTTGAATGAGGCTTCCCTACCCCCATCCTTAGTAATAAAAGATAAAGAATAATAATACAAACAAATGCCACTAGATATAACTTCTTCCCAAAATTTTAGCCATGAGTCAGTAAAACTGCATAATCCAGAATCATCTGTTTATATAAGAGTAGGCTGTGAATTGTGTTTCTGGAAGATGGACCAAGAATGATTATTTGCTTAGTGAAAGCTAAAGATTTTTACTAATATCTGCAGAGAAGACTTTTCAGATTTAGATTTGCCCTGATATATAATCTTATGGAGGCTGTGGACTAAATTCTGGTCAAAGGAATTTTTGGAAATACGTTGTGGCCATCTTGTTAGTTCTGAAAATCCATCTGTGTGGATAAAAATATCCAGTTTGTCTACAATCAGCATTTTTCTTTTCAGTCTCAGGTAGCAAGGCACTCTCAAGTTAGAATTATTTCTTTGCATGTTCACGTTTAAAGACTTGGTTCTCAGGACATGGAGGACACAGCTCTTGCTGGCAGAAGGGCCTGAGGAAGGATGTAAGCACTTTAAAGAGCTTCTGGGGCATATTTCCTATTATCAGAGGTGTAGGGAAATTAGTATCTAAGTTTTTCTTCTTTCTTGAGTGCAGAACAGTTCTTTTCCCAATGCCTTGACCTGAGAAGAACGTGGAGACTTTGATATCAGTGAGAAGGGTGGGTGGGCTTTGAATTCCCCCTAGAGTCACATTTCTGTTTCTGTATCGACGAGATTAGTAAAGCAAGGATGCCTGTTTTTAATTTTTCAAGGAATTGCGTATTCAAGAGGCTGACCTGCCCATCCAACTTCACTATCTTGAAGTTGACTCTTTATATCAAGGAGAAGATTTCCAACTAAGATGTAAATCAGAAGATTCCTGTGTCCAGATTTAGAGCTCTGCGCCTTTGGATGTTTTCATGGATCCTTCTGCAAAGGCTCCGTGTGCTCTGTCTCCCTCAGAGCGCGTGGTTCTACTTTAGCCAGGTGGTCTTAGCAGAGGAGAACTCACAAATAGCTCCTCCCAGGCCAGAATAGCAGCCTCCAGCTGGGCCAAGTTCTGAAAATTAGCAGGCGGCTCTGGACCAGGATGTGTCCATTTGGGATCTTGGTGAGGATTTTCTCCAAGGGGCCATCTGGAAGACTGCATGAACACAGTGTATATATGGGTGGGAGGGTTGATGATGGATTTTAATTTTTGCTCTAAATCTGATTTCCGTTCTCTTGTTCTGTTAAGGAAGTGATCTTAGGCTAGCCATGATACTCCTTCATCTTTCTTTCAGTTTGATCATCAAAGAGGTTTAAATAGGATCTTTGTTCTAGGGTGAAAGCCTTTAAAATAAAATCCTTGCAAATATCATCTTATCAGGTGTTTCGTCAAGACAACCAGTAAATTCTCCTGGCAGTACTGAAGATGTTCCTTCCTGCCAGGGGGTTTCCAAAGGTATACCTATTCCAAGTATGACTCAAAACCAAGAAGGCTTTTTATAGCTTAACCATGGACAAAAAGTTGTCACTAAAGAAGGTGAAAAAAGAGCATCCCCCATGATCCAGTGTCACTTCCCAAAACAGCCAAAATAAAGAAAATATGAACAAGAGAAAAGGTTTATTTCTATGTGCACAGGAGCCAATCCAAAAAGTCACTCACATGTTAAATTGTAAAATTTAAAGGCTTATCAATCTAACTTAATAGGGGAAAAGGAGAGGGGAGAATTGGCTTCTATGGGAAGAACAGATAGGTCTCTTCAGGAAAGACTAACGGGTTATTTGCAAAACAATGAGATGTAAGAAAGTTTGTTATGTTTGTCCACGGATGAGTGATCTTTGTATCTTCTTTAGCACCATAAAACACCCCACAGAAGTGATTTATGGTAGGGTTACTCTTGGTCCTTCTCCTGGAATAGAAGTTACCCTGAAGAGGGAATATATTGGCTGTGGTCATTTTTCAGAAGTTTCAGCTTTTACTCAGATGAGGGGAACTCCAAGAAGGCTTTTGTTCTGCATCTGTTGAATCTCAAGTATCTTCAGCTTCAGTTGTCTTTCTACCAACCTTGGGGTTCTGCCTGGCTCTCCATACCTCCAACTTTGTTATTCTTTTTCAAGATTCCTTGATCTATCCATTCCGAGCCCCTTGCATTTTCCACATGAGGTTTAGATTGGTTGTCAATTTCTGCAAAACACTACCTGGGATTTGGGTAGGGATTCTTTGCATCTTTAGATCTATGTGGAATACTGCCATCCTCACGGAATTAAGCCTTCTGATCCATGAATATGGGATTATTTCCCATGAATTTAGGCCTTTCTTAATTTCTTTCAACAAGCTACTGTTGTTTTCAGTGTACAAGTCTTATCCGCCTTTCTCTGGCCTTGGGTTATGAGGAATGCTTTTCCAGTTTTTCTTGGTTTGTTTTTGCCACAAGAAGAGCTAAGCATTTCCCTTCTGACTTCTGGCTCTGGTGTCACACTTAGCAATGTCTACCCTGAGATTATGCACATATTTACTAAAAGGTCTTCGTTCTGTACATCTTCTCTTTAATCCACCTGGATTTCCCTCTCAAATAACCAAAATGCTATTTCAAATAAAAACAAAAATATTCACCAGTTCCCTCTTAAAATAAGTGCACAGACACAAAAAGCCAACTTTTATATGGTTTCATTTATAGGAAACATCCAGAAGAAGTAAAGAAGCAGAGAAAGGATTAGGGGTGTGAGAGGCTGCGGGAGGGAAGAATGGGGAGTGCATGCTTGGGACACAGGGTTTTACTTTGAGGAATGAAACAGTCTTCAGATAGAAAGTGGTGATGGTTATACTGCATTGTGAATGTACTTAATGCTCCTGAACTGCAACTGAAAATAGAAAATGTTGATATTTAAATTTTATTACTTAAGTAGAGTATGCCGTAAAAAATGTGGAAGAATAGATAAAACTAAAGATAAAATTAAAATTTAAAAAGACCCAAATACAAACAAATACAGGGAAGGAAAGTAAATTTCAGGTGGGGGAGCAGGTTGATGGTGTAGATTGGGAGCTGACAGCAATGGTGGTGGCAGAGGTGGCTTTGCTTGTGGGGATGATGATTTCTGAAATAGCTCTGGGTCTCCTGCAGGAAACATAGCAGGCTCTGCAGGGGTGGTGAATTTTGACCAGGCTCTGGGTCTCCTGCAAAAGCAGTTGAAGTTCCTCTCTACAGAGGTGGTAAACCACCATCTGGATCTCGGTCTCCTGCAAAAGCAGGTACAGGTTTTCCCTGTCCAGCTGGCAAATCATCATCTGGCGCTGGGTCTCCAGCTGGACCTGTGAGAGAAGTAAAGATTACCCACATGCCTGCCTTTCCATGTGCCTTTCCAAGGACATAACTCTTCCCAGAGCTTTCCAGAGAATTCCCAGCCCAGGAACTCACACAGGAGGTCTTCTCTGACTGCAGTCCACCACCAGATGGGTGGTCTGAGACCAGCCCTTGCTCTGGGCCAAACACCAGCCTCTGGACACTCCTCTCGGTGTGGCCCAGAATTCTCATGCACCCACCCCCGGCCTTCTCACCTTTGTGCTCTGCCTTGGTGGGCTCCAGATCCTCCAGCTGACTCAGGGGAAGGTTGACACGGTGCTCCAGCCCTGTGGAAGCCTGGGGCTTCCGGACACTGTGGGAGGTGTCTGGACAGGAGCCCTTCTCCGTTGACCTCTGGGCCGTGGTTCTGGAGGACCATCCATGGCCACACTCACCTGGAGCCTGTGTGGGCCCTCACTGGCAGTGTGGTGTGCCTCAGCCCCTCACTCGGGGAGATGGATCGTGTGTCCTAATTGGAGCTCCTTGCCGATCTCCTATGGGAGGCTTTGCAATGACAGTGACCAGCAGCCAGCCCAGCCTGGAGGGATCATGGCATCGCCCGGCCATTATCGCTGCTTCTTCTGCCCACTCGACCTTCTGCTCCCAGATCAGGCACACACCTGTCTGCTCACATATCTACCCGGGAGGAAAGAAATCCACCTAGAGGGCTTAGAACAACCGTCAGGCAGAAAGGCGCTGCCTGGGCTCTCTCTTCCTATCCTGTCCAGCCAGCTTGAACCTGGGGTGTGGACATGACCAGCCCACCAGGCTTCTGACTCCTCATCAGCCTGTTCTTGCTTAAGGCAGACCCACCCCACAGAAGCCCCCACCTCCACACATCCAGGGAAGGGACAGAGGGCTTCCCGAGTGGAATCAGAGTTGTGGTCTGGCTTGGGTGGCCTGCTCGGGGCCTCCCTGGCTTACCTTTGGGTCCTTCCGGGCAAAGAGCCAACGGCATCTGGAGTGGGACCTGACCCAATGTCGACAGCGTTGGAAGACGTTGGCACTGCGACCTTTCCGAGGCCACGGCCTTGGGATATTGGGACACAGCAGATCATGTTTCCAACCACATGAGCTGGTTATGGGGCTCCTCTAGGATGTGGATGCCTGGTTACCCAGGTTCCACGTTCTGTTGGGCTCCATTGCCAGGGATGTGAGGTCACTTCCTGGGGTCCCCTTGCCCAGGCTTCTTCCTTATACAAAGCTCCCCAAGGGCACCTCTGCATCCCATGCCATGTCCACACACTGACATCAACCTAGCCTGCCCTGCAGCCGTGGGGCAACTTGGGTGTGGCCAGGGTCCAGCTCTGTGGACACAGCTGGTTTCAGACCCAGTTTTTCCTCCTCACCCATGATGTGGCCCTGGACAAATGCCATGGGCCTCTCAGTCCCCCCCCCCCCCAGTCTCCCCATCTGCACAGTGGCAGCCATTCTGGCAACTTTCTAGGGAAGCCATCAGGTGTATAGACCTAGAAACACTTACAGTGCCTGTAAAAAACCATGGGCTGGTATCACATGGAGCTCATGCACAGACTGAACAAAGGAAGGATTCCATAAAGGACTGGTGTAGCACAGAATACAACTGAAACAGGCCTGGGTCTGCTCTGGGATCTAGAGAAAGTCACTCCCCTTCCTGCCTATTTCCCAGGCCCCCTGTGGGAGGATTGAAAGTAAATAAAATTCACACAACGCCCCCTCTGGCTTACAATCTTCCAGGTCCTCCTGGTTCAAGTGTCTTCTCTTGGCTTCCGGGGTGGGCTGCCCCTACAATGGCTCCCGGCAGTCTTGCCTCCTGGTCACATAACCTTGTATAAATCCCCACCCCTCCAGAATGGATGGACATTGTGATTGGTTCTAGCCTATAGATGGATTTAGGTAAAGTCTGTGTCTTCTACTCATTTCCTCTCTCCTGTGTTCTCTCGCTCTCTTGCTGCCTTTCTATGTTTCTGTCTCTCTTTCTTCCACTGTCTCTCTGTCTCTCATGTGTGTATGTATGTGTATGAATGCATGCATGTATATATATAGTTAGGGTTAGAGTCAGGGTTTGGTTTAGGGTTAGGGGTCAGGGTTTGGGTTAGGGTTTTTGTTTCTTGGAGGTTGAGTTCTATGAGTTCTTGGTCTATTTTGGATATGAACCCCTTATCAGATACATTGTTTGCAAATACTTTCTCACATTCAGTATGCTGTCTTTTTGTTTTGTGGATGGTTACCTTTGCCGTTGAAAACCTTTTCAGTTGGATGGAGTCCCATTGGTTTATTTTACTTTTCTTTCCCTTGCTTGAGAAGAACAATAAAAAAATATTGCTAAGACTGATGTCAAAGAGCATACTGCCTATGTTTTCTTCTAGGAGTTTTATGGCTTCAGGTTTTACATTGAAGTATATGATTTATTTTAAGGTTGTTTTTGTAGATGGTATGAGAAAGGAATCCAGTGTGATTCTTGTGCATGTAGCTGTCAGGTTTTCCCAACACCATTTATTAAAGAGGCTATCTTTTCCCCATTGTGTCTTCTCACCTCCTTTGTCATAGATGAATTGACCATATAAGCATGGGTTTCTTTCTGGGCTCTCAGTTTTGTTCCATAGATCTATGTGCATTACTTACTGTTGTGCGAATAAAAGTAAGTAATACTTACTTGCAAGTAAGTAAGTAATACTGTCTTGATGAGTCTAGGTTTCTAGTATATTTTGAAATCAGGCAGCATGGTATGTCCAAGTTTGTCCTTCTTTCTTAAGATTGTATTGACTATTTAGGTTCTTTTGTGTTTCCATACACATTTTGGAATTCTTTTTTGTAGTCTTCTGCGAAAAATCCATTGATATTTTGAGAGGAATGGTATTGAATCTCTGGATTGCCTTGGGGGTGTGGAATCGTTTTACCAATACAAATTCTTCCAATCCATGAGCACAGTATATCTTTCATTTGTTTGTGTCATCTCCATGTTCTTTCATCAATGTCTTCCAGTTTTCTGAGTATGGCTCTTTTACCTCCTGGGTTAGATGTACCCCTAGGTATTTCATTTTTGTTAATGTCATTGTCAATGGGGTTGCTTACTTAATTTCTCATTCTGATAGTTTTTTTGTGAGTGTATAGAAATGCAACCAATTTCTGTAGATTAATTTTGTATCCTGCAACTTAAACTGAGTTTTCTGATGAGTTCTATTTGTTTTTAGGTGTCACCTTCAGCATTTCCTATAGAGTATCAGGGCATCTACAAAGAGGGACAGTTTAACTTTTTCCTCTGCCATCGGATTCCTCTTTTTTTTTTTTTTTTTTTCACTTAATTATTATGGTCAGGACTTCCTAGACCATGTTGAATGGAAGTGGCGAGTGTAGTCAGGGTGAGGGTTAGGTGTAAGCATAACTGGCCCTCTTCCCCTTCCTCCCTCTCCAACTCTCTGAGGCCTCAACTGACTTCTGTAGGTTAATTTTGTATCCAGCAACTTAACTAAATTTCCCGGTGAATTCTATTTGTTTTTGGGTGTCACCTTCAGCATTTTCTATATAGAGTATCATGTCATGTATAATCTATTTTTAATAGACTTACATCTATTTTTAATGGTTTTTTTGTGTTATTGTTTTTTATTTTGAGACAAATTTTTACCACATATGTGTTTGCAACTCTTTTTCTCCCAGTTGGTGACTTGCCTTTTGACTTTCTGAATAAGGTCTTTCACAGAGTCGAAATCTTTAACTTTATAAAGTCCATCGTATTCCTTGTTTATCTTTCTGGATTGCTTTTTTGTGTTGTGTGTTAAAGCTCAAAGCTCATGATCTACATGACCAAAAACAAGCTCGTGTTGATTTTCTTCTATGTTTTCTCCTGTAATTGTGATTCACTTTGTATTTAAAATGTATCTATGAATAATTTTGAGTGAATTTGGTGCAAGTTGTAAACTTTGCATCTGCATTGATTTCACGCCGAATGGTTTCCAATTAACTGTTCCTTAACTATTTTTAGAAAAGTTACGGGATATAGTCTCTATCTCAGTGCAACTGCCCAAAGTTGAACAGATTCAGCAGTTCTGCCGTCAGGGAGTCCAGCGTCCAGTGAGCTGTGAGGAAGGCAGGGCCTGCAGTGCCCTCACTGTCCACAGGGGGCCGAGCCCGCCTCTCTGACCCAATGCGCATGAGCGTTCCACCTTTGGACTTGGCTCCTCAGGCAGCTGAAATGAGTTCCGTCTCCTCAGGCACCTCCAGGGCTTCGGCGGGGATGACCGGGTCAGTGCCTCTGCAGACAGGAGCTCAGTCTCCTTAGGATTCACTGGGGTTTTGGCTTCAGGACAACACTGGGCTGTGTCCACACTGATGGGAGTCTGGTTCTTCAAGACCAAACGGGGCTTAGTCTTCCTGATAAAGTAGGGCTGCATCCACACTGACAGGAGCTTGGTTTCCTGAGGACGCAGGTGACGCCAGGAGGAAAAGGTGAGGAAAAAGGAAGGAGAAGTGAGGAAAAGTGGGGAGTAGCTTTCTGTGCGCCACTGACTGCTTGGGGTGGGGAAGGGGGAGTTCCTTCTTCAGAGGACCCAGGAAGGCTTGATGTGGAAAACTGGGTTTTTAGTCAGTTTGGTGTGTGGTGTAGATGACATGTGGTATGTGGTGCCCAGGTTTCCCAGCCCCGTTTATCGTGGGGACTGTCCTTCCCCTTGGTGTGTCCTTGGCCCCTTTTCATAAATTAACTGACCACCTCCATAGGGGTTGAATTCTGGGCTCTCTGTCTGTAACAGGGGTGGGGCAGGCACGAGCTATAGAGGCCCCACTCAGCCATTCGTTGGTGCCACAGTTGGCCCCTCCCCCTCTTTTGTATAAAAGGACCCCAAATTCAGACTGACAGAAGATGGTTTTTCGAGGTGCTAGTCTGCCATCTTCTCGGTCAGCTAGCTTTCTGATTAAAGTCATTATTCCTTTTTTTTTTTTTTTTCAGGGAAAGGTTTTTAAAGACAGGGTGAGCAAGAGTGTTGCAGGATGTGTGATCAGCTCATGGACATTCTTCTGATTGGTTGGTGGTGAGGTAATCAGGAGTCACCATCATCAACCTTCTGATCCCAGCCATCTGGGGTCTACGTTCTTTTTTTTTTTTTTTCACACACACACACTGTATTTTATTTTTACAAGAGATAAATAGACTGACACCAAGCATTGTACATGGATGACCACAACAAAAGCAACAATGATTGCAATTACCAAACATGAAACACACTCATACTATGTCATAATATTGACATACAGTCCAGTAATCCTCCACTGCAACAGCTCCTTTACTTTGCAGTGAAAATTGATTTGTATATTCTTTGCCTCTGAGTCCTTGTGGGATTTTTTTTTTTTAATTCAGACAGAAAGTCACAAAAATTATACTCATCCTCATCAGTTCACTCAGTCCCATGTAATTAATTTTTTTTTCATCTTGATCTTTTGTTAGCACTTTTATGAGTTCATCAGTGTTTCATTAGAGTTCTGAAAATGCTTATTCATTCAGTTCAGCAGTACAGTCAGTTACCAGAAAGTCATTATTCCTTGATCCAACAACTCATCTCCTGATTTATTGGCCTGTCGTGTGGTGAGCAGAATGAGCTTGGACTTGGTAATACAGTTACATGCTTATTAGCATGTAGTCAGTCACTTGCTCAAATTCAAATCCAGAAGTATACATTTCCCTCAGCACTAAATCTGTAACATGAAAAGCAGGACATAACGCTCAATAAAGATTTATTGATTTAGCGGGTAAATAAATGAGAGAAAGAGAAGGGAACGTTTGGGAGCAAAAGCAAATAAGAAACCCATACTGTGCACTGGACACCAGCTGGATGTTTCGAGGAGATGGAGGGTACCGATCAGGAACTCGTGAGGTTCAGCTCTGGGGATTTGATGGAGGAGCATTTGCATTCAGGTTGTTAATGAAACTACCTAGGGAATCAGGAATAGATTTTTTTTAAAACTCTGAGGTCATGTTGAACCAGCATTTAAAAGAGAAACAAAAATAGAGGGGTCACAAGAGGAACCTCAGGAAGATTAATCAGGGAATTAAAAGCTGAGAACCACAAAGAATTAGTATTGCAGAGTCAAAGTAAATGGCACTTGAAAAAGAAATTGACATGTTCTATTGCCCTTCAAATATACCACTACTGTAATTACCAAATGCGATAAAGTATATGTAATGAATCAACTTATTCAATATTCCATTTTAAACTCTGCTTTAGGGAAGCAGTGCAGAAAAGAGATTTAAAACATGAGTTCTTGAGTTCCATTCCTGGCCTTGCTGAGTAAGCCAAGAGACCAACACTCCCACCGACAGAAACTGTAAACTCTGAACAAAATGTAAAAGCAACCGCTTGGAGGCTCTGGAGAGTAAACAAGGGAGACAGACTCTGGGGTTGAAGACTCGAGTGGCCTGGGGCCTGAGGACGGATTCTGTAGTGGTGTGGCACTCACAGCTGCCATCTCCCAAACCAGCCAGAAGGCAGGGGGATGACATCTTTAAAGTCCTGGGGGAGGGGAGACCCTGTCAGCCAGAATGCCATATCCCATGAAAATCTACTTCAAGAATTAAAGTGAGGGAATTCCCTCGTGGTCCAGTGGTTAGGACTCGGTACTTTCACTGCCGTGGTCTGGGTTCAAACCCTGGTCAAGGAAGCTGTGCAACACAGCCAAAAAAAAGAGAATTAAGGTCAAATAAAGACATTTGTGAGTGTCTGTCGGCAACAGACCTGTGCTACAAGAACGTGAAAGAAAGCTCTTCAGGTTGAAGGGAAATGATACCAAAGGAAAACATGCATCTTCAGGAAGGAATAACAAGCTTTGGAAATGGTAAATACATAGGAAGAGATCATTTCTTTTAAACACTGACAGTTTAAAGCGAAAAATATAAAATGTCTTGAAGAGTTTATAAAGTATGTAAATGTAATATATAAGGCAATTATAAAGGATAGCACAAGGTGGGGGAAGAAATGACAAGATTTCTACATTTTTAGATGAAGCGGTATAATGTTAACTCTAAATAGACTGCAAAGTTAAGCATGTTTACTCTCAGTGCAGCTAATAAAAGGAACTGGAAAGGAATATAACTAAAAAGCCAATGGATGCATTAAAATGGGATTCAAAATATATTTGAATAATTCAAAAGAAGACAGGAAAGAAGGCCCAGGGACAACAAAATTAGATGGAGCAAAGGTCAAACAGCAAGATGGCAGCCTTAAATATAATTTTATCAATAATTACATGTAAATGGACTGGATACACTATATAAAAGGTAGAGGTTATCAACTGTACTGTTTTTAAAGACAACATTATACTGTCTACAAAAAAACACTTTAAAAATTATCCAGGTCTCTTTATTCTTTTGTTATAGTCTCCAGATTCTACCTCTTATTTCTTTTCTTTTACTACATCTTCCTTAGAGGTGTTTTTTGTTATTGTTGTTTTTTAATTGAGGCATAGTTGCTTTACAACGAAGTTAATCAGCTATATGTATACATATATCCCCTCCCTCTTGGACCTGTCTCCCACCCCTACCCCATCCCACCCATCTAGGTCACCACAGACCACGGAGCTGAGCTCCCTGTGCTATAGAGCAGGTTCCCACTAGCTATGTGTTTTACACATGGTAGTGTATATATGTAAATCCCAATCTCCCAATTCATCCCACTCACCACTTCCTCCCCTGCGCCATGTCCACACATCCATTCTCTACGTCTGCATCTCTATTCCTGCCCTGCAAATAGGTTCATCTGTACCATGTTTCTAGATTCCACATATATGCATTAATATACAATATTTGTTTTTCTCTTTCTGACTTCACTCTGTATGACAGACACTAGGTCCATCCACGTCTGTACAAATGACCCAATTTCGTTCCTTTTTATGGCTGTGTAATATTCCACTGTATATACCACATCTTCTTTATCCATTCATCTGTCAATTGACACTAGGTTGCTTCCATGTCCTGGATACTGTAAATAGTGCTGCAATGAACATTGGTGTGTATGTGTCTTTTTCAATTATGGTTTTCTCAGGGTATATGCCCAGTAATGGGATTGCTGGGTCATATGGTACTTCTTTTTTCAGTTTTTTGAGGAACCTCCATACTGTTCTACATAGTGGCTGTATCAATCTACATTCCCACCAACAGTGCAAGAGGGTTCCCCTTTCTCCACACCCTCTCCAGCATTTATTGTTTATAGATTTTTTGATGATGGCCATTCTGACCGGTGAGAGGTGACACCTCATTGTAGTTTCGATCTGCAGTTCTCTAATAATTAGTGATGTTGAGCATCTTTTCATGTGCCTCTTGGCCATCTGTGTATCTTCTTTGGAGAAATGTCTATTTAGGTCTTATGCCCATTTTTTGCTGGGTTGTTTGTTGTTGTTTTTATATTGAACTATGTGAGCTGTTTAAATATTTTGGAGATTAATGCCTTCTCAGGTGCTTCATTTGAAAATATTTTCTCCCATCCTAAAGACTGTCTTTTCATCTCGTTTATGGTTATCTTTGCTGTGCAAAAGCTTTTAAGTTTCATTAGGTCCCATTTGTTTATTTTTATTTTCAACACTCTAGGAGGTGGATCAAAAAAGATCTTACTGTGATTTATGTCAAAGAGTGTTCTTCCTATGTTTTCCTCTAAGAGTTTTATAGTGTCTGGTCTTACATTTAGGTCTTTAATCCATTTTGAGTTTATTTTTGTGTATGGTGTTAAGGAGTGTTCTAATTTCATTCTTTTACATGTAGCTGCCCAGTTTTCCCAGCACCACTTATTGAAGAGACTGTCTTTTCTCCATTGTATATTCTTGCCTCCTTTGTCATAGATTAGTTGACCATAGGTACGTGGGTTTCTCTCTGGGCTTTCTATCCTGTTCCATTGATCAATACTTCTGTTTTTGTGCCAGTACCATACTCTCTTGATTACTGTAGCTTTGTAGTATAGTCTGAAGTCAGGGAGCCTGATTTCTCCAGCTCTGCTTTTCTTTCTTAAGATTGCTTTGGCTATTTGGGGTCTTTTGTATTTCCATACAAATTGTAAAATTTTTTGCTCTAATTCTGTGAAAAATGTATTGGTAATTTGACAGGGACAGCACTGAATCTATAGGTTGCTTTGGGTAGTATAGTCATTTTCACAATATCGATTCTTCCAATCCAAAACATGGTATATGTATCCATCCATGTGTCATCTTTGATTTCTTTCATCAGTGTCTTATAGTTTCCTGAGTACAGGTCTGTAACCTCCTTAGGTAGGTTTATTCCTAGGTATTTTATGCTTTTTGTTGCAATGGTATTGAATTTCTTGAATCTTGAATTTAAATGGTATTGAATTTATTGAATCTGCTGGCTGCTTGATCTTGGATGCCTACCTTCCAGGACTGTGAGAAATAAACTTCTGTTGTTCATAAGCATGCCAGTCTACGGTATTCTGTTACAGCAGCTCAATGGATTAAGACACCTACAAAGGTGGCTCTGTGCTCTGTGGTGAAGTAGACAACAATCCGATTTACTGCTTGGGAGCAACACTGTGTACCTGACACGTTACACACAGGATAGATGGTCCTCACAGTAATCCTATGAGGGAGGCATCACAAGCCACATGTTACAGGTGAGGATGCTGAGACTTATTAAACGTCTAAGTGACCTGCCTGGGTTGTTCTAATTCTGTGAAATTTGATTGTTTCTTGAATTTCTCTTTCTGATCTTCTGTTGTTAGTGTATAGGAATGCAAGAGATATCTGTGCATTAATTTTGTATCCTGCAACTTTACCCAATTCATTGATTAGCTCTTGTAGTTTTCTGGTGGCATCTTTAGGATTTTCCATGTTTAGTATCATGTCATCTGCAAACAGTGACAGTTTTACTTCTTCTTTTTAAATTTGGCTTCCTTTTACTTCTTTTTCTTCTCTGATTGCTGTGGCTAGGATTTCCAAAACTACTCTGAATAATAGTGGCAAGAGTGGACATTCTTGTCTTCTTCCTGATCTTAGCAGAAACGCTTTCAGTTTTTCACCATTGAGAATGATGTTTGCTGTGGGTTTGTAATGGGGTAGGTTCCCTCTATACCCACTTTCTGGAGAGTTTTTATCATAAATGGGTGTTGAATTTTGTCAAAAGTTTTTCTGCATCTACTGAGATGATTATATGGTTTTTATTCTTTAATCTGTTAATATGGTGTATCACATTGATTGATTTGCATATATTGAAGAATGCTTGCATCCCTGGGATAAATTTCACTTGATCATGGTGTATGATCCTTTCAATGTGTTGCTGGATTCTGTTTGCTAGTATTTTGTTGAGGATTTTTGCATATATGTTCATCAGTAATATTGGTTGGTATTTTTTTTGTGTGATACCTTTGTCTGGTTTTGGTTTCAGGGTGATGGTGGTCTTGTAGAATGAGCTTGGGAGTGTTCCTTCATCTGCAATTTTTTGGAAGAGTTTGAGAAAGATGGGTGTTAGCTCTTCTCTAAATGTTTGATAGAATTCACCTGTGAAGCCATCTGGCCCTGGACTTTTGTTTGTTCGAAGATTTTTAATTGCAGTTGCAATTTCATTACTTGTGATTGGTCTGTTTATATTTTCTATTTCTTCCTGGTTCAGTCTTAGAAGGTTGTACCATCCTAAGAATTTGTCCATTTCTTCCAGGTTGTCCAATTTATTGGTATATGTTGCTTGTAGTAGTCTCTTATGATTCTTTATATTTCTGCAGTGTCAGTTGTAATTTCTCCTTTTTCATTTCTAACTTTATTGATTTGAATCCTCTCTTTTTTTCTTGATGAGTCTGGCTAAAAGTTTATCACTTTTCTATATATTCTCAAAGAACCAGCTTTTAGTTTCATTGATTTTTGCTCCTGTTTTCTTTGTTCCTTTTTCATTTATTTCTGCTCTGATTTTTATGATTTCTTTCTTTTTACTAACTTTGGGTTTTATTTGTTCTTTCCCTAGTTGCTTTAGCTGTAAGGTTACGTTGTTTATTTGAGGTGTTTCTTGTTTCTTGAGGTAGGATTGTATTCCTATAAACTTCACTCTTAGAAATGCTTTTGCTGCATCCCATAGGTTTTGGGTCATCGTGTTTTCATTGTCATTTGTTTCTCTCTATATTTTCATTTCCTCTTTGATTTCTTCAGTGATCTCTTGGTTATTTACTAGCGTATTGTTTAGCCTCCATGTGTTTGTGTTTTTTACAGTATTTTTTTTTCCTGTAATTGATTTCTAATCTCATAGCATTGCGGCTGGAAAAGATGCTTGATACAATTTCAATTTTCTTAAGTTTACCAAGGCTTGATTTGTGATGCAATATGTGATCTATCCTGGAGAATGTTCCATGTGTACTTGAGTAAAGTGTATTCTGCTGCTTTTGGATGGAATGTCCTGTAAATATCAATTAAGTGTATCTGTTCTATTGTGTCATTTAAAGCTTATGTTTCCTTATTGATTTTCTGAATGGATGATCTGTTTATTGGTGTAAGTGGGGTGTTAAAGTCCCCCACTATTATTGTGTTACTGTCAATTTCCCCTTTTATGACTGTTAACATTTGCCTTATGTATTGAGGTGCTCCTATGTTGGGTGAGTAAACATTTATAATTGATATGTCTTCTTGGGTAGATCTCTTGATCATTATGTAGTGTCCTTCCTTGTCTCTTGTAACAGTCTATATCTTAAAGCCTAGTTTATCTGATATGAGTATTGCTACTCCAGCTTTCTTCTGATTTCCATTTGCATGGAATATCTTTTTCCATCCCATCACTTTCAGTCTGTATGTGTCTCTAGGTCTGAAGTGGGTCTCTTGTAGACAACATATATATGGGTTTTGTTTTTGTATATGGGCTGTCAGGACCTGTGTGGCCAGAGGAGGCTTTGGCAGAGGTTGGGCTCAGGCCCAGGACCCGCTTGGCCAGAAGAGGCTTTGTTGGGGCAGCACACGGGCTGTTGGGACCCGTGCGGCCCGTGGAGGCTTTGTGGGGGGCATACTCAGGTCTGACAGGACCAGCACAGTGGGAAGAGGCCTAGGCGGGCAAGGAGGGGGCTTGGGCCGAGGACCCATGTGCCAGAAGAGGCTTTGGTGGGAGGTGAGGCTCAGGTCCAGGACTCGCATGGCTGGAAGAGGCCTTGGTGGTGGGGGCTGCTCAGACCCGGGGACCCATGCAGCCAGAAGAGGCCTTGGCAGGCAGGGGCTCAGGCCTGGGACCTGTGCGAATGGAGGTGGCCCCTGGGTGTGGGGGTTCAGGCCCGGGACCCCAGCAGTCTTGCCAGGGCCTGAGTAGGCAGGGGAGATGCTGGCCACGTTCCTCTCCAATCCCCCAAAGCCCCCTCACCATCCCTGCTGATCTCCTCAACATGAGTGGGCCCCTCTGAGCATGGAAACCCCTCCCCTCCCACAGCCCCACACAGGGGTGCAGGTCCCATCCCGCCTCCACTTTTCTTCCCCCCTCTTTTTCTCCCATGTCCTACCCAGTCGTGTGGGGATTCTTCCCATCCCCTTAGGCATCTGAGGTCCCCCACCAGTGCCTAGTAGGTACCCTAGTTATGAGGAGATGCGGACTCTGTGTCTTCCTACTCTACCATCTTAACTCCACCTCCCAAAAAACACTTAAATTAGAAAAATTCAAATAGATATAGTCATAAATACGTATGTATTAATAATAAATTTAGAATATATGAAGTAAAAATCGACAGACTTAAGGAAGAAATAAACAATTCCATAATCATAGTTAGAGATTTTAACACTCTTTTCCTACCAACTAATAGAACTAGACAACCAATCAGTAAGGGGAGAGAGGGGGAGTGGGAGGGGGAGAGAGCTGAGCTTGTGAAGAGGACAGGAGTGAGGGAGGAATCTGTACAGTGTGACGGGGAATAACCATGCTTCAATGGTGGAGGGAAACCAAACCATGCTCAGTACCAGCGAAGGGCGACTAGAGTGGGGTTACCTACCAGGGAGAGTCAACTTAAAATAGCTGCAGAGTATGCCACAGGATACGGCCAGCCTGTGTGTCAGAGCAGGAGAAAGCAGAGAGCTCAGCAGCGTAAACTGGACCAGCAAGATTGTTGGCCCATGTCCACACTTATAGTTTCTCCAAATCATTGCCACACAGGAGCCCAGTGCCACCAAAAAGGCTGGTTCTGGACTAAGAACGGGTGGAAATGACTAGATACAGAGAGGTCAGGGGAAAAGGAGTGTGAGCGCCCTCTCAAGACAAGTCTACAAACACTTCCCAAAGCATGTGAGGAAAATTGTCAATAAGAAAGAATAAATTGACGTGATAAATTGCAGTGAATTCACCTTCAAAAATGCAAACAACAGTAAAATTTAAATGATTTAGTAACCATTAGCTCAAGATGGTGGAGTAGAAATATGTGTGCTCACCCCTTTTTACGAGAACATCAAAATCACAACTAACTGCTAAACAACCATCAACAACCACAAAAAATGCTAGAACCTACCACAAAATCTACCCTACATCAAAAGACAAAGGAGGAGCCACAACGAGACAGTAGGAGGGGCACAATCGTGATAAAATCAAATCCCACATCTGCCGGGTGGGCAACCCACAAACTGGAAAACAACTATAGCACAGAAGTTCTCCCACTGGAGTGAAAGTTCTGAGCCCCACGTCAGGCTTCCAGCCTGGGGGTCCAGCAATGGGAGAAGGAGTCCCCAGAGAATCTGCCTTTGAAGGCCAGTGGGATTTGACTGCAGGGCTTACACAGGACTGAGGGAAACAGAAACTCCATTCCTGGAGGGCACACACAAAGTCTTGTGCACAACAGAACCCAAGGGATAAAAGCAGTGACGCTATAAGAGACTGGGCCAGACCTGCCTGCTAGTCCTGGAGGGTCTCCTGCAAAGGTGGGTGGAAGCTCTGTGGGGACAAAGACACTGGCAGCAGCAGTTCTGGGAAGTACTCTTTGGCATGAGCCCTCCTGGAGGCCATCAGCACCACCAAACAGCCTGTAGGCTCCAGTACTGGGTTGCTCAGGCCAAACAACCAATAGGGCGGGAATACAGCCCCACCCATCATCAGACAAGAGGATGAAGGTTTTATTGAGCACAGCCCTGCCCACCAGAGGATCAAGACCCAGCTCTACCCACCACCAGTCCCTCCTATCAGGAAGCTTTCAAAAACCTCTCAGATAGCTTCATGCACCAGAAGGCAGACAGCAGAAGCAAGAAGCACTGCAATCCTGCAGCCTGCAGAATGGAAAACACAATCACAGAAACTTAGAAAAAATGGAACAGCAGAGGTTTATGTCCCAGAAGACGGAACAAGTAAAACCCCAGAAAAATATCTAAGTGAAGCAGAGATAGACAACCTTCCAGAAAAAGCATTCAGAATAATGATAGTGAAGATGATCCAGGATCTCGGAAAAGAATGGAGGCAAGGAAAGGGAACCCTCTTACACTCTTGGTGGGAAAGTAAATTGATGCAGCCACTATGGAGAACAGTATGAAGGTTCCTAAAAAACTAAAAATAAAATTACCATATGATCCAGCAATCCCACTACTGGGCATATACCCAGAGAAAAACATAATTCAAAAAGACACATGCGCCCCAATGTTCATTGTAGCACTATTTACAATAGCCAGGTCATGGAAGCAACCTAAATGCCCATCGACAGATGAATGGATAAAGAAGATGTGTTACATATATACAATGGAATACTACTCAGCCATAAAAAGGAACGAAATTGGGTCATTTATTGAGATGTGGATGGATCTAGAGACTGTCATGCAGAGTGAAGTAAGTCAGAACGAGGAAAACAAATATCGTATATTAACGCATATATGTGGAACCTAGGAAAATGGTACATATGAACCGGTTTGCAGGGCAGAAATTGAGACACAGATGTAGAGAACAAACGTATGGAAAGCAAGGGGGGAAAGCAGCGGCTGGTGGGGGTGGTGGTGGGATGAATTGGGAGATTGGGATTGACATGTATACACTGATGTGTATAAAATGGATGACTAATAAGAACGTGCTGTATAAAAAATAAATTAAATTAAATTAAAAATTAAAAAAAAGAAAAAGTTTACAAGCCTATCATGGATTAGCTCAACAGCCTGAACATCACTAACGTTTCTGGTATAAACTTACATGCAAAGGGCTGGAAACAAAATACGAAATTCTGATTGATATTTGCTATTAGCTTGAGAGAAAAGGAAGGAAGCTTCTCAGCCAAACAAAATATTATCACAGAATGCCCATGAGAGACTATGACTTTGGTGGCCCCCAATGAACCGCACCCCCACCCCGAGATTTATGTTCTTGTAGAGTCTCCCACAGTTCGCCACAAGACGAACTTTGGCCACTGAGCCATTAGGAAATACATTCCAAGGGGGGTGGGGCTTGATAGGCATGATCCCAATGGGGTTTGTCTTCCTGGATTGTTCCTTAGAACCCCATCATCAAGCTCTGAGGAAGCCCAAGTAGCCATGCAGAGCAGCCCACATAGGAGAGAAGTAAGACCTTGGGTCAATAGCCCCAGTGACCTCCAAGTCAGTGACCAGCCCCAGTGGCGATAGGGGTGAGGCCATTTAGGAACCTCCAGCCAACCCACTACTATGTGAAACAGAAGGGCCTCGTGATCAGCTGGCAGTGTCAGAAGAAATAATAAATTGTTTTTAGGCCACTAGGTTTTGGGGTGTTTTTTAATCCCCCAAATGGATAACAATGGATAACTGAAACAATTCCTTTCCATATTCCTAATCTCATTTTGGTAATAAAACATGAATAAGGGAATTTGTGAGAGGTGGCATGCCTTGATGACTAAAATCTCCAGCTCTGGAATCAGACTTAACTGGTAATTTTGGTTTCACTGCTTACTTAGCAACATGGTCTCAGGAAGATGACTTAATTTTTATAATCTTATCTGCAAAATATGAGTAACACCTGCTTCAAGCGTCTTTAGTGGGCATTAACTGATGGAATGTATATAAAATGAGAGCCTGCCTGAGCACCTAGTCTGTGCTGAAATCAAATATATTGACTGGTAATCTTTTTTTTTTAATAAGGATGATAGTTGGGTTTTTTCCCCCCGTTTTTATTTGGCCGCACTGCGTGGACTGTGAGATCTTAGTTTCCTGACCAGGGATCAAGCCCAGGCCCCTGGCAGTGGAAGCAGGGAGTCCTAACCACTGGACTGCCAGGGAACTCCCTTGACTGGTACTTTTACACTGAGAACTTTAGAATGGATTCAAAATGAAACAGGGGCAATGTTTAGCAGTTGAGAAAGTTTTGGAAGTTCAGAAGGTATTATATGCCCACAACTAGTCTTAAGGAACAAAGAGATTGAGGCCTGCTGGAGTAACAGGGCAAATTCTGGCTGCTTATAGATTCAAGAGACTGCCCTACATTCTCAAGCCCTCCAACTTGCACCTGGGTCTCTTAGCCAGGAGACTGCACCAGGCAGCACAGCCTCAGAGCCAAGACAGTCACAGATTTAGCAAACATACTGCCTCAAAGCCTGCCAGCTGTTATCTGAAATGAGAGTTCTTGGGAAGGAGAGGACTCCAACTTTCCTCATTAGTTGAGTTATACAAGGAAAGTCTGCAGGAATATCCTTGGTTTCCGTTCCTGTGTTCGCCTCAGCAAGAGCACAGATGCTAACAGAGAGCTCAGATTCCTAGTATCTTTCCTCTGCTGATGGCGTTCAGGTGATTATGGTGGGTTTCGGCAGTTCTTTCCATTCAGCTTGCTGCTCACTGCTCCTCTGGCCTCCTGACATGGATGTTAAAAGAGAAAAAAGTCAATCCCGCCCCAGTCACCTTTTCCACGAGTCTCCCCTGTGCTACAGTAAGAAGAGTCACACCACAGAAGCAAGGAATGAGCTGCTATTCCATAAATGGGGCCCAGGGCTAGTTATATGCAAGAAAATAATTGTTTCCATAAAGCAGTGCATTTTCTGGAGAAGAGCTTCCCATTCATCATTAGAGGAAACGGCTCCTGTCAAGCTCTGCTCAAAGACAGCCAGTGCCCTACGAGCAACACCTTCCCAAACTGGCACATGGGGGCCCAGGGAGTGTGGGAGTGAAAGATGGGGGACAGGAGCCCCCAGACCAGCAGGTTCCCAGGTGGCTTCTCTCCTCAGGGCCAGGGTCCCCACCGACCAGATTCCATCCCATCCCGCATGTTCATCCAGCTCCTTCGCCTGTAATAGTTTGTCCAGGAGTGAATGAGGCCAAAGTAGGCAGAGCCCTTCTTAAACACCTTCTCCTCAAAGGGAAAAATTGTGACACTGATTCCTTCTGTTTTCACAAACCTCCACAAGTAACGGTACTGAGTATAAACCAGAAGGTCAACAAACATTACAGAAGGAAGGGACTTGGGAGGGAGCTTTCTGGTGAGAAGCACTCTGGGTCTAGAGGTGCCACTCCCAAAGGGGGAGGAAAACCTCAATCCTGGGTGACAGGAAAACAAGACAAACCTTTCTCCAATTATAAGGGATGAAAATAATAATCTTTGGAGCTTCCCTCGTGGGTCAGTGGTTAAGAATTCGCCTGTCAATGCAGGGGACACGGGTTCGAGCCCCGGTCCAGGAAGATCCCACATGCCATGGAGCAACTAAGCCCGTGCACCACAACTACTGAGCCAGCGCTCTAGAGCCCATGAGCCACAACTACTGAGCCTGCAAGGCACCTAGAGCCTGTGCTCCACAAGAGAAGCCACCGTAATGAGAGGCCCATGCGCCACAATGAAGATTAGCCCCTGCTCGCCACAACTAGAGAAAACCCGCACACAGCAACGAAAACCCAATGCAGCCAGAAATAAAATAAATAAATAAATTTTAAAAAATAAAAAAAAAAGAAAATAATGATCTTTGGCCTCCAGTCTTCTCTGCGGAAATGGGTGGGTCACACTGGCTTCCTGCTAAATTGTTTGTGTTAGGATGAGTACAGAAGTAACTTTGCACCCAGAAGAGAGACGTTTTCCCCTAATCTAGATTCTGAATATGCTCTCAGTGGTCCCCAAGGGCATGCAGGTTATGCTGAAAGAATCTGAGCACAGCCTTAACCCCTTCAGTGTAGCTTTTTGGGTGGGTTGCCGAGTTACTGTTTCCCTTGCTCTAAACCTGAGAAAGCTGCCTCAGGAATTTGTAGGTCTTTTTTTCCTGCCCTAGAAACCTCTTGACACTTGTTCCTTGAAGATCTACAAGTCCATTTCCCCAGTCACATAAATTCCTCAACTCAGCCTTCTAAAACCCGTCTTTTATATCAGATTTTTATTTTAATTTGAGATGGAAAATTGTTTAACATAGTTATTAACTGGCAGAGATAGTTGGAAAAAACTAATCGACACCAGATTATTCAAAAGAATTTATGGCAATAAATCTTACTTCTAACTTCAACTGATACCTCCTAAATTGTTCCCTATTACATCATTTCCTCTCATCTGACATGCATTTTTACAGATTATAAGAGAAACATACTGAGAATATACATATAAGAGAAACAAAAATACCTCCTGACTCCCTGCTTCGGCTGGTGGTCTACATCAGTTCGAGAGAGAAAGAATAGAGCATCTGGACGCTTTTTCAATCCCCCACGACGGGTCTCCCCAGGGTAGTGATGTACCTTCAAGTTCCAAATCAGCCCCAAGATATGAGAGCAGAGTCACTCCACTAGGAACCTGAGGAGAGTGGGCGATTGGAGAATCTGACCTGCCCTCTAGACTTAGAATGTAGGAGGAGAAGGAAGATGTGTGCAGAAAAGCTCTGAACCTAAACACACCACTGGAGTGACACGTGCTCTGGGAGATCAAGAAATAGAGAGGTGGCTCTTGGCCAAGGGAACCATGCAGGAGATGACAACCCACAGGGGCATTTGATGGGCTGGGAATGAGGTGAGAAATATGTACAACTGAATATCCCTAGATTTGTCTATCCTGGTGCTATGCCGGATCAAAAGAACTGTCCCTTACAGCATAAAGAATTTAGAGACATCAGTTACTAAGAGATTACGTGGAAGGAGACGTGCTCCCGGATATTTCCATTTCTAGACAGAAAAATTCAACAGGTCAGAATGGAGAAGTTAAGGTACACACCCCTAACTGCTGTCTCTGATGAGCTTTCCACCCAGAGACTTTACACTTGATGGGTTTTAAATGCTGCTAAGCCCTCCACACCTTGAAAACCATTCTCCCAAAGTGGGAACACCAGCCTGCTCCTAAGAAGCGGGGTCATCACCTGTGTCTCTGAGAAAATGGCCAGTCAGGCCTGAGTTAAGGTTAAGCAGGTCATTTTAAAGCGTTAAAAAAAAAAAAAAAAAAAAAAAGCTTAAACCATTATCATCTTTAGGTTGATATTTTTGGAGACCACGCCACTTAAATGGGTTGGTGACAACGGCCTACTAGATACTTGCTTGGGAATTGGGGAGACTCATCTCTCTCAGCACACCCTGGGCAAATCAAACGCCTCTACTTCCAAATCTCCGAAAATGGCGCTCGGTGTGGGTGATATTTTCACGAAGCCACAGTCCACGTCCCCCCAACCGCTCTTCAAGTTGTGCTTTCGAGCAGAGCCACTACGACGAATTTCTCCCCGAAACGGTGCACTTTGGCTGGTGGAAAAGAGAAGCGAGCAAAATGTAAAGTTTCTCAGATATCAAACCAGTTCCCATAAACAGTTTAGAAAATAAAAACGTAGTTTCCTGGGTCTGGACTGGGCACACGGACGGGAGAAAGAACGAAGCTGCGGATGGGGGCGGTGGCGGGAAGGGGCGCGGGCCAAGACCTGATGCCGGGCAAAGGCGAAGACCTGATTTCGGCCTGCACGGGGCGGGCCGGCGGCTGCACGTCGCAGCCTTTACACCCTCCTAACTCCCTACCGCCGGCCTCGCCCCTCACTTTCCTCCCCGAGACTCACTTCACGGGGTACTGAGGAAGGACCAGAGACCGCAAGCAGGGGGGCTTCCAACAGCCCCGCCCGTCAGTGTGCGCCAGGGTCGGGCACCGCCCCACCCCCACGCCCTATGCATCTTGGGAATTGTAGTCCTGCAGCCCAGCAAGCTTCGGCTGCAGCGCCAAAGAGACTACAACTCCCAGAATGCGCGGCGAGGGCCCCGCCGCCCGCCCTGCCCCTGGGTGTGGGCCGAGGGTGGTCCTGCAACGCCGGGGAGAGTGCGTGTTGTTTGCCAGCACCTCCCGCCGGCAGAGTCCTAGCGCGGCCGGCGTGCCCAGGATGGTTGGATTCACCCTGCAGACAGGTACGTCTCCACGAGATGCTGGTGGTGAGACTGGATTTCTCGCGGGCCACCAAGGGGCTTGCGCCTCCGGCTGCCCGCGCAGGACTGCCCGGGGTACCTGGGGCTCGGCTAGCTCAGCTGCTGTTCCGCCTGCCCCGCCGCTCCGCCCACTCCTCCAGCTCCCCGCCCGGCGGGCGTTAGCAGTGTGGCCAGAGCACGGGGCTCGGCGGTTCCTTAGGCCTTTCGGGAGCGCACACGGAAGCACCCCGATGGGTATCTGAAACGTTAAAAACACTGCCTAAAATACAAATACGGTACCTGGTACCTGGGGACCTGGAACTTGCCTTCTGAATGCCACCTTACCCACCCCCCACCCCCCCGCCAACCCCGCCCCACCTTGGGCTTCGGTAAATCTTCCCTCTGGACCCGGCTGGCCGCAGAGCCCACACCTCGGTCAGGCCCTTAGAGGGACTGTTAGTATATAGAGCTGAAAGCAGTCTTAACTGACAAAACAGGTATTAGATCATAGAATCTAGGGAGAAAGCCTAAGAGAGAGTGAAGGGCCTGAAATGTTTTGTTTTGTTTTGTTTTAAAGTACCCAAAAGAAAACATAACTGACCTGTATGTAGAAACCCAAAAGATTGTGGTAACAAAATGAATTTTTTAAAAAACTGAGCCAACAGCCTTGCAAACAAATTTACCTTTGGTCATATTCTGAAAACAGGAGGCTATACTTAGTGAGAAGGACAAAAATTTTACACATCACATTTCTGGGTCATAATGCAATAAAATTAGAAATAACAGAAACAGGGAAGTTAATGATCGACTCCTCCAAAAAATATATTCTTTTACATAAATTAATTCCTGGGTCAGGGTGGAAGTCCAGGACACAAACACAGTACCTATAAATGTCTGTGCTTGCAAATATATTGTAATCGGATATATGCAACAAAGGTGACAAGATTGAGCTGTCCGACCGGGAAGCTCGCTGAGTGCCCAGGTCCTGTTCGCTGGAACTCGAGCGCCACCCTGGAGTCATTTAATGTCATCTCAATATGACTGGGAGCAGCGGGGAAGGAAGGCAGTACTTGGAAATGGAGCCAATGCAGACGCTGGTAGTAAATCAGAGGCCTCCCTCCTGATGAGCCTGAACTTGGCCTCACAATCCTTTCCAGCACAGAGCCGGGCAGCCACCACAAATGGGATGGTGTTGGCGAACAAGATCACAACTGTCCTGCAGTAGCAGGCAGGGTGGAAACTGGCACCAGCAGCTGCAGTGGAAAAAGTTAACGGCCCCGGTAGAATATATGATCCACCCTGTGCAAGGACTTGGGATCCCAGACGTTCTGGCGAGGGCTCAGAGCCAGATTCCTTCATTTCTTTCCTCAGCTGTTCTTCCTGTGACTGGTATGGAAATCCACAAAGCACACAAACACATTAAAAATGGTCACTCTGTGGGCTGTGTCAATACATGGAAGTATGTAAATGAAGGAGTATTTTAAGAGAACACAAAATAGTTTGCACAGTCTGATTAAAGGTGTGTCATGTATATTCGTAAGTTTAGAAAGGAATTTGGAAACCGCTGAAATTGTTTTATAAAGCTCATTCTTTTAGGTTGTTTAAATTTTAAAATGTGTTTAGAAACACATTGGTACATAAAAATTTAAATCTTAGCTATCCAGAAACTTCAAATATCTAGAATGAGGCATTTCCCAAAGGTCTGTGTAACTCAAGATATTACTATAGTTTGAGAACTATTAATCCATAATGCACTTGATGAAATAACATGCATTCACAGAGAAAGGAGCAATTGCTATAATATTGTATGTATATAATAATATAATAACTATATATATTGATATAATATGGAACACCTATAATAGGTGAGGCACTGCTAAAAGCAGTGGTTTTCATACACTCACATGTATGTACAACCATTACCAGAGTCAATTTTAGAACAGTTTTATCACCTCAGAAAGAAACCTTTAGCTATCACCCTCCTATTTCCCCCACCCCCTCCCTCTCCCCCAGCCCTGAGCAACCACTAAGCTACTTTTGTCTCTATAGATTCCCCTGTACCGGACATTTCACATAAATGGAATCATGCAATATGTGGACTCTTATGACTGGCTTCTCTCACTCACCATAATGTCTTCAAGGTCACCCAAGTTGTATGTGTCAGTACTTCATTCCTTCTTATGGCTATCATAATAACATTAAAATTTTTTTATTTTGAATGCTGGTACTTGAGAAAAAATCATTAGAAGGAAATGAGAAAGAAAGATTACTCTGGAGCTCCTAAAGGGCTTTCCACTACTCTTGCGATCTCTGGAGGTGGACGGCCCTGATTCTCGTTGCAGGCCAGGACTTACAGGAATGGGAATACCAAGCTCTGGGGTGAATTTGGGTTCCCAAGTGAACGTGAATGAGGCAGAGAGTAGAAGAAGGGTTATTTTACTGAAGGAAGGGGACAAAAATCACTGAGAGGAAAGAGGAGAGCTGCCTGAAGCACAATTAGCACAGCTGTGAACAGTGAAAGGCAGGAGACAAGGTGCACATACTTGGGTCCAGAGTCTGAGGGGAGGAGAGAGGGTGATGAGATAGGACCAACAGGTCATAAACCTCCAATATCTCGAGTCACCGGCCTTCGAGGCCTGGATGTCCCCTCAGCAGCAGGGAGCCAGGACTGGGAGCGGGGTGACAGCTAATGCTCAGGAAGGAGGTCAGTGTGCAGGCAGCATCTGTGTGTACACCATGCGGGACTTCAGGGAGGGCCTGTGTATGGCCTGCAGGCCTGCTGGAAGTACTCGTTTATTCAGTCGACAACCTCTTAAGTGCCTGCAGTGTGACACACTGTGCCATGAACTAGAGATACAATATCACCCTGTCCCTGCTGTCACGGGACTCAGCATCTCATAGGAACAGTATTTGTCATTTCTTTTCCATTTCCCCACCGTTCCTGGAGGTGTATTCTGCACAGAATGGGCAAATTGCAATCACTGTTGATTAATAATTGAAGAAATAAAGCTTTTGACATTCAGATTTTTTAACGAAAGTGCAGTATCTGAGATGTAGAATTCTATATCTTTGGCTTCTTTAAAGTTAGCCATACAGACAAAACAGAAAATGAAAAAAACTCTTAATTTTTCAATTAAAAAATTTCACATTGATGTCAACTGGAGTTTTTGGTTTGTTTTTCCTCAAGAGTATCTATGTACTTAGGAGCTTTAGATTTTTTTTAAAGGGGGCAGGAGAAAAGAAATGCATAAGTGACTCATGCCAAATTTCCTTACATTTCAAATTACTGCAGTGGATTTAAGGGTCTGTAATTTTTTCAGTGACATAATTTGTTTACAATTAAAATGTGGATTTCACCTCCTTTATTCCTCTTGAATTCAGTCATAGTCCTGAGCCGCCACCAAAACAATCTTATCTTGAGGTTGGGCTTCTCTCCCTGTAAATGTTGTTTACTGGAAAGGAAAAGAAGTTGCCTTGAGTCAGTTACCCTTGGCCATCATGCTTGCTTTCACTAGAGAGTGTGAAGTTTCCTCCCTTCACAACTTTGTAGCCCTCTTTGCCCTGGATTCAACATGCTCAAGACCCATTTGAACATCTGTGACAGCACAGGGGATTGTATTACAGTCGGATCCCTGGTGTGGCCTAAGTCCGGGGAACTTTGCAGAGTTGTTGGTAGTCATGTCCCTTTTTGGTGAATGCACATGCTTATCAAAATTAGGAGCAGTTTGATTCCAGACTCAGTTCCTCATGTTCTTTTTCCCAGCCGTGGCCTGCAATTGGTATTTCTGATACTAGAAACTTAAAAATGCTCGTCAGCCACAGGAAAAAAAAAAATCCTGTGGTTTCTGAGCGCTTCGAAGTCCATCATGGCCTTGTTCTTTAATCACTCTAGAAAAATAGAAGCTATAAAAAAAAAAAAGAAATATAAGGACCTGCAGCCAATCCGTGAGAAGCTCTCTAAACATAAAGGACTTGAGGACGAGGACAGTGTCTTCACATTGCCTCCGCAGCCCCTGGCAAAACAATGTCACTCATAGTATGCTGCTAAAGTGAGTGTATCTTATTTGAAAATTAAACCAGCATCTCTCCTCAGGCCCAAGGTGGGGACAGACAGTGCCCCGAGAGGAAGCAGAGGGGTGCAAGCAGCAAGTTTCCAAAAGTAGACCACTGCTTCGCAGCTGCTTCTTGGCATGGGCCCATTCCCCCTTTCCAGAGATCAGTGAAAGGAAAGTGGGGCCCCAGGGGGAGGGAACTTGTGTCTTCAGATGTGTCAACCGCTGGGCCTCCAGAGTTTAGATTTGGAGGGAATAGATTAAAGACAAACCTCTTATTTTGCAGTTTGACCTTGGGCCCTAGTGGTCAGGCTGTGGTTTTCTGTTTCCCCCTGTGCGGTGGGGTACTGTGTGCATTTAAGCACCAGTGTACATGTGTTTGTGTATAACTCAAGGGATCCAGCCTTAAATAAGGGGAAAAGAAAATCAGTCTTTACAGGGTGCCTACTCTTTGCCAGGAAACTTGTAATTACCAAGTTCTTGAATTCTGGCATCCTGCTTGCAAAGGGTGTGCATGTTAATTAGCTATTGTTGCATAGCAAATCACCCCAAAACTTAACTAGCTCATGGTTGAACTGCTCAACAGTGTGGGTTTAGCTCAGCTGGGCCATGCTTTTGGGTTCAGCCAGGAACCGAAGTGGATGTGTGGTTTGCTGCTGGTTGACTAGGGTGCTCTGCTTCTGGTAGGTGAGCCGGCTGCTAGCTGGGCACATGGGCTTGTTTTCATGGAAAGCAGGGTTCTGAAAGAAAAAGCAGAACATTCAAGACATTTTGAGCCTAGGCTCGAAACTGGCAGCGTCATACCTACTGCATTCTTCTGGCCAGAGCACATCAGGTCAGCCTCAATCCAAAGTTTAGGGGAACAGATTTCTGCCTCTCCCTTTTTTTACAGGAAGCAGCTGTAAAGTCACATTGCAAAGGGCATGGATAAAGTGAGAGAATACAGAATCATTGTCTTCACAATCAGTATCATTATACCTAAGCAGACAAGTTTTATATAATGGTTCCAAGTGAAGTAACTTGTTGAAAAGCCACACAGCTACTAAACGGCTGGGATGCATGGAGTATTACGTCCACCTAAGTCCACAATACCCAAGGCACTAGACCATTCACTCCTGCAACTTTCTCCGGCATCCTAGGGTCCTAGGAGAACACTTTGGAAATACAAGTACGAGCCCTCTGTGATTCTTCCCATCTAGTGCTCTTCACCATAAAAATAACTGCCTCAAGAGAATGCACAGGACCTTTGAAACAATTTGAATAATTTGGAGAAAGGTCTGAGTTTAGTAAATCAAGCCCTAATTTATTTGTCATTTCTAATCATAGGAAAATACCCATGATGCACTCCAAATATTTGCAAAGTCTTTTCATCCATTTTATTTTTTCTTAATTTTACTTATTTATTTATTTATTTTTGGCTGTGTTGGGTCTTTGTCTAGTTGTGGCGAGCGGCGGCCACTCTTCATCGCGGTGCGCCGGCGTCTCACTATCGCGGCCTCTCTTGTTGCGGAGCAAAGGCTCCAGACGCGCTCAGCACTTGTGGCTCATGGGCTTAGTTGCTCCGCGGCATGTGGGATCCTCCCAGACCAGGGCTCGTACCTCTGTCCCCTGCATTGGCAGGCAGATTCTCAACCACTGCGCCACCAGGGAAGCCCCATCCCCATCCCTTTTTGATATTGGTAGGCTATAGATAATTCTCAAAGTAGACTAACACTAATAACTGGGCCGGCAATGTCTATTACTCTGATACAAAGACATTTGCAGCAAAGACATTACACCTACTAAGTTTACTGAATCAGATACTAACTCTTGAAATATTCCTCTCATTTCTGCAAAGTTATTTTCTAGACGAAAAATAAAGACTTCAAGCCAGTGACGCCCTGTGGCGCAGTTCGGGTCTCGAATGCCCCCCAGGAAGGGTATAGTCTAAGAGTGGGTGGGAATGTGAGGTCCAAAGTCTGCGATGCATGCTGTTACCCACGCCGGCCACTGCTGGGGACAGGGATCTCCAGCAATCAATCACCATAGTGTGGGAGAGATAGGAGGTGCTCGACATTGCGCGAACTACCGCTGGGTGGTGGGGAGTGCAGGGGGACGAACCAACACAAGCAGAGTGGGAGGGAGAGGAAGCACTTGGGAGAAAAAAACATGGGGTTTGGGCAGCAGGGAGTAACGGCGGGGATAGAAGGCAGAGCGGCAGGCAAAAAGCCTACAGCACCCGGTATTCCCAGGCGGTCTCCCATCCAAGTACTAACCAGGCCCGACCCTGCTTAGCTTCCGAGATCAGACGAGATCGGGCGCGTTCAGGGTGGTATGGCCGTAGACGCGAGAGGGGCACGCCGAGTGCCTCTTGAGGCCCAGCTTGGCTGGCGCTTGCGCCTTACTGCCAGCCCGGCGGCCAGCCCGCCCCGGCAGGGCCCCGCCGCCCGCCCAGGCAGGGCGAGGGCGGCCTCGGGTACCGGGGCGGGGGGGGGTGGCGGAGGGGTTGGCGACCTCCCTGCCCAGGGCGGGCGGGACCCACCAAACCGTTCGGCGCTTGGCGCCCCGCCCCACATCCCGCACGTCGCTCACAGGGACGTGGCCCCGGAGGCTTCAGGGCCCGGGGCCCGCGGTCCCTTGGGCCTCCCCGCTGCCCGCCCACGCGGCGCTAGGCGCAGCCCGGCCGCAGCCCGGGCCGGCCCTCCTGCCCGACGGCAGTCGGCCCTTAACCCACTGGGAGCCACCATTGAGTCACCACGGCCCCTTAGCCCCAGCAAGGCCACCCTTGCCCCCACGCCACCCGCCGAGCACAGGACCCGGCGCCTTGCGGCCGGCCGGCCCGGAGAACCGGCCCCGGCCCCCGCCCCCGCTCCCGCCCCCCGGCCGTGGCCAAACGGCGGCGGGGGGGGGGGGGCGGGGTGGGGCTCTTTCCGGAGGGAGCTGTGGAGAGACACACCGGCAGATAGGTGGCTGCGCCGGGGCCGGGCGCTAGTGGGGGCGACCAGGTGCAGGTCAAGGGGCTCGCGGGCCGCACGGCCGGCACCCGGGCCTGAGGCGGAGTCTGGGTCCAGGCCAGCCACCCCGGGAGCGGCTGGGAGGCGGCTGCCTTCCAGGGCCGCCTTCTGGCCGCCTGGCCGGCCAGGCAGGTGGAGAGCGCCCCCTCTGGCGCGCTGTGGTGGGAGGGGTCGGAGGTAGGTGGGGCCTGCTGCGGTGCCCGGCGGCGGGGGGCGGAGGCGGCGGGCGACTAAAGGAGAGGGCGGAGCGGGAGGCAAAAAGCCTACAGCACCCGGTATTCCCAGGCGGTCTCCCATCCAAGTACTAACCAGGCCCGACCCTGCTTAGCTTCCGAGATCAGACGAGATCGGGCGCGTTCAGGGTGGTATGGCCGTAGACGCCGGAGGGGCCGGCGGGGTGCCTCTTGAGGCCCAGCTTGGCTGGCGCTTGCGCCTTACCGCCATGCCGGCGGCCAGCCCTCTCCGGCAGGGCCCTGCCGCCCGCCCAGGCAGGCGACAGGAGGCCTCGGGGACCCGGGGGTCGGCGGAGTGGTGGGCGACCTCGCAGCCCAGGGCGGGCGGGACGCTCCAGGCCCGTCGGCGCTTGGCGCCCCGCCGCAGATCCCGCTCGACGCTCACAGGGACGTGGCCCCGGAGGCTTCAGGGCCCGGCGGCCGCGGTCCCTTGGGCATCCCCCCCCCTGCCCGCCCACGCGGAGTTAGGCGCAGCCCAGCCACGGCCAGGCCGGCCCTCCGGCCGGCCAGCAGCTGGCCCGGAGACACTGGGAGCCACCACTGAGTGGGCACGGCCCCTTAGCCACAGCAAGGCCACCCTTGCCCCCACGCCGCCCGCCGAGCACAGGACCCCGCCCCCGGTGTCCGGCAGGCCCGGGGAAGCGGCCCCGGCCCGCGACCCCGCACCCGCTCCCGCCCCCGCCCCCGCCCCCGGGCGTGGCGAAACGGCGGAGGGGGGGGGGGGCTTTTCCCGGAGGGAGCTGCGGAGAGACACACGGGCAGACAGCTGGCTGCGGCGCGGCTGGGCTCTGGTGGGCGCGGCCAAGCGCAGGTCGAGGGCCTCGCGGGCCGCACGGACGGCACCCCGGCCTGAGGCGGAGTCTGGGTCCGGGCCAGCCACCACGGGAGCGGCTGGGGTGCGGCTGCCTTGCAGGGCCGCCTTCTGGCCTCCTGGCCGGCCAGGCCGGCGGGGAGCGCCCCCTCTGGCGCGCTGTGGTGGGAGGGGCCGGTGGAGGTGGGGCCTGCGGCGGTGCCCGGCGGGGGGGCGGAGGCGGCGGCCTCGGCCGCGGGCGACTAAAGGAGAAGGCGGAGCGGGAGGCAAAAAGCCTACAGCACCCGGTATTCCCAGGCGGTCTCCCATCCAAGTACTAACCAGGCCCGACCCTGCTTAGCTTCCGAGATCAGACGAGATCGGGCGCGTTCAGGGTGGTATGGCCGTAGACGCGAGAGGGGCCCGCCGAGTGCCTCTTGAGGCCCAGCTTGGCTGGCGCTTGCGCCTTACTGCCAGCCCGGCGGCCAGCCCGCCCCGGCAGGGCCCCGCCGCCCGCCCAGGCAGGGCGAGGGCGGCCTCGGGTACCGGGGCGGGGGGGGGTGGCGGAGGGGTTGGCGACCTCCCTGCCCAGGGCGGGCGGGACCCACCAAACCGTTCGGCGCTTGGCGCCCCGCCCCACATCCCGCACGTCGCTCACAGGGACGTGGCCCCGGAGGCTTCAGGGCCCGGGGCCCGCGGTCCCTTGGGCCTCCCCGCTGCCCGCCCACGCGGCGCTAGGCGCAGCCCGGCCGCAGCCCGGGCCGGCCCTCCTGCCCGACGGCAGTCGGCCCTTAACCCACTGGGAGCCACCATTGAGTCACCACGGCCCCTTAGCCCCAGCAAGGCCACCCTTGCCCCCACGCCACCCGCCGAGCACAGGACCCGGCGCCTTGCGGCCGGCCGGCCCGGAGAACCGGCCCCGGCCCCCGCCCCCGCTCCCGCCCCCCGGCCGTGGCCAAACGGCGGCGGGGGGGGGGGGGCGGGGTGGGGCTCTTTCCGGAGGGAGCTGTGGAGAGACACACCGGCAGATAGGTGGCTGCGCCGGGGCCGGGCGCTAGTGGGGGCGACCAGGTGCAGGTCAAGGGGCTCGCGGGCCGCACGGCCGGCACCCGGGCCTGAGGCGGAGTCTGGGTCCAGGCCAGCCACCCCGGGAGCGGCTGGGAGGCGGCTGCCTTCCAGGGCCGCCTTCTGGCCGCCTGGCCGGCCAGGCAGGTGGAGAGCGCCCCCTCTGGCGCGCTGTGGTGGGAGGGGTCGGAGGTAGGTGGGGCCTGCTGCGGTGCCCGGCGGCGGGGGGCGGAGGCGGCGGGCGACTAAAGGAGAGGGCGGAGCGGGAGGCAAAAAGCCTACAGCACCCGGTATTCCCAGGCGGTCTCCCATCCAAGTACTAACCAGGCCCGACCCTGCTTAGCTTCCGAGATCAGACGAGATCGGGCGCGTTCAGGGTGGTATGGCCGTAGACGCCGGAGGGGCCGGCGGGGTGCCTCTTGAGGCCCAGCTTGGCTGGCGCTTGCGCCTTACCGCCATGCCGGCGGCCAGCCCTCTCCGGCAGGGCCCTGCCGCCCGCCCAGGCAGGCGACAGGAGGCCTCGGGGACCCGGGGGTCGGCGGAGTGGTGGGCGACCTCGCAGCCCAGGGCGGGCGGGACGCTCCAGGCCCGTCGGCGCTTGGCGCCCCGCCGCAGATCCCGCTCGACGCTCACAGGGACGTGGCCCCGGAGGCTTCAGGGCCCGGCGGCCGCGGTCCCTTGGGCATCCCCCCCCCTGCCCGCCCACGCGGAGTTAGGCGCAGCCCAGCCACGGCCAGGCCGGCCCTCCGGCCGGCCAGCAGCTGGCCCGGAGACACTGGGAGCCACCACTGAGTGGGCACGGCCCCTTAGCCACAGCAAGGCCACCCTTGCCCCCACGCCGCCCGCCGAGCACAGGACCCCGCCCCCGGTGTCCGGCAGGCCCGGGGAAGCGGCCCCGGCCCGCGACCCCGCACCCGCTCCCGCCCCCGCCCCCGCCCCCGGGCGTGGCGAAACGGCGGAGGGGGGGGGGGCTTTTCCCGGAGGGAGCTGCGGAGAGACACACGGGCAGACAGCTGGCTGCGGCGCGGCTGGGCTCTGGTGGGCGCGGCCAAGCGCAGGTCGAGGGCCTCGCGGGCCGCACGGACGGCACCCCGGCCTGAGGCGGAGTCTGGGTCCGGGCCAGCCACCACGGGAGCGGCTGGGGTGCGGCTGCCTTGCAGGGCCGCCTTCTGGCCTCCTGGCCGGCCAGGCCGGCGGGGAGCGCCCCCTCTGGCGCGCTGTGGTGGGAGGGGCCGGTGGAGGTGGGGCCTGCGGCGGTGCCCGGCGGGGGGGCGGAGGCGGCGGCCTCGGCCGCGGGCGACTAAAGGAGAAGGCGGAGCGGGAGGCAAAAAGCCTACAGCACCCGGTATTCCCAGGCGGTCTCCCATCCAAGTACTAACCAGGCCCGACCCTGCTTAGCTTCCGAGATCAGACGAGATCGGGCGCGTTCAGGGTGGTATGGCCGTAGACGCGAGAGGGGCCCGCCGAGTGCCTCTTGAGGCCCAGCTTGGCTGGCGCTTGCGCCTTACTGCCAGCCCGGCGGCCAGCCCGCCCCGGCAGGGCCCCGCCGCCCGCCCAGGCAGGGCGAGGGCGGCCTCGGGTACCGGGGCGGGGGGGGGTGGCGGAGGGGTTGGCGACCTCCCTGCCCAGGGCGGGCGGGACCCACCAAACCGTTCGGCGCTTGGCGCCCCGCCCCACATCCCGCACGTCGCTCACAGGGACGTGGCCCCGGAGGCTTCAGGGCCCGGGGCCCGCGGTCCCTTGGGCCTCCCCGCTGCCCGCCCACGCGGCGCTAGGCGCAGCCCGGCCGCAGCCCGGGCCGGCCCTCCTGCCCGACGGCAGTCGGCCCTTAACCCACTGGGAGCCACCATTGAGTCACCACGGCCCCTTAGCCCCAGCAAGGCCACCCTTGCCCCCACGCCACCCGCCGAGCACAGGACCCGGCGCCTTGCGGCCGGCCGGCCCGGAGAACCGGCCCCGGCCCCCGCCCCCGCTCCCGCCCCCCGGCCGTGGCCAAACGGCGGCGGGGGGGGGGGGGCGGGGTGGGGCTCTTTCCGGAGGGAGCTGTGGAGAGACACACCGGCAGATAGGTGGCTGCGCCGGGGCCGGGCGCTAGTGGGGGCGACCAGGTGCAGGTCAAGGGGCTCGCGGGCCGCACGGCCGGCACCCGGGCCTGAGGCGGAGTCTGGGTCCAGGCCAGCCACCCCGGGAGCGGCTGGGAGGCGGCTGCCTTCCAGGGCCGCCTTCTGGCCGCCTGGCCGGCCAGGCAGGTGGAGAGCGCCCCCTCTGGCGCGCTGTGGTGGGAGGGGTCGGAGGTAGGTGGGGCCTGCTGCGGTGCCCGGCGGCGGGGGGCGGAGGCGGCGGGCGACTAAAGGAGAGGGCGGAGCGGGAGGCAAAAAGCCTACAGCACCCGGTATTCCCAGGCGGTCTCCCATCCAAGTACTAACCAGGCCCGACCCTGCTTAGCTTCCGAGATCAGACGAGATCGGGCGCGTTCAGGGTGGTATGGCCGTAGACGCCGGAGGGGCCGGCGGGGTGCCTCTTGAGGCCCAGCTTGGCTGGCGCTTGCGCCTTACCGCCATGCCGGCGGCCAGCCCTCTCCGGCAGGGCCCTGCCGCCCGCCCAGGCAGGCGACAGGAGGCCTCGGGGACCCGGGGGTCGGCGGAGTGGTGGGCGACCTCGCAGCCCAGGGCGGGCGGGACGCTCCAGGCCCGTCGGCGCTTGGCGCCCCGCCGCAGATCCCGCTCGACGCTCACAGGGACGTGGCCCCGGAGGCTTCAGGGCCCGGCGGCCGCGGTCCCTTGGGCATCCCCCCCCCTGCCCGCCCACGCGGAGTTAGGCGCAGCCCAGCCACGGCCAGGCCGGCCCTCCGGCCGGCCAGCAGCTGGCCCGGAGCCACTGGGAGCCACCACTGAGTGGGCACGGCCCCTTAGCCACAGCAAGGCCACCCTTGCCCCCACGCCGCCCGCCGAGCACAGGACCCCGCCCCCGGTGTCCGGCAGGCCCGGGGAAGCGGCCCCGGCCCGCGACCCCGCACCCGCTCCCGCCCCCGCCCCCGCCCCCGGGCGTGGCGAAACGGCGGAGGAGGGGGGGGCTTTTCCCGGAGGGAGCTGCGGAGAGACACACGGGCAGACAGCTGGCTGCGGCGCGGCTGGGCTCTGGTGGGCGCGGCCAAGCGCAGGTCGAGGGCCTCGCGGGCCGCACGGACGGCACCCCGGCCTGAGGCGGAGTCTGGGTCCGGGCCAGCCACCACGGGAGCGGCTGGGGTGCGGCTGCCTTGCAGGGCCGCCTTCTGGCCTCCTGGCCGGCCAGGCCGGCGGGGAGCGCCCCCTCTGGCGCGCTGTGGTGGGAGGGGCCGGTGGAGGTGGGGCCTGCGGCGGTGCCCGGCGGGGGGGCGGAGGCGGCGGCCTCGGCCGCGGGCGACTAAAGGAGAAGGCGGAGCGGGAGGCAAAAAGCCTACAGCACCCGGTATTCCCAGGCGGTCTCCCATCCAAGTACTAACCAGGCCCGACCCTGCTTAGCTTCCGAGATCAGACGAGATCGGGCGCGTTCAGGGTGGTATGGCCGTAGACGCGAGAGGGGCCCGCCGAGTGCCTCTTGAGGCCCAGCTTGGCTGGCGCTTGCGCCTTACTGCCAGCCCGGCGGCCAGCCCGCCCCGGCAGGGCCCCGCCGCCCGCCCAGGCAGGGCGAGGGCGGCCTCGGGTACCGGGGCGGGGGGGGGTGGCGGAGGGGTTGGCGACCTCCCTGCCCAGGGCGGGCGGGACCCACCAAACCGTTCGGCGCTTGGCGCCCCGCCCCACATCCCGCACGTCGCTCACAGGGACGTGGCCCCGGAGGCTTCAGGGCCCGGGGCCCGCGGTCCCTTGGGCCTCCCCGCTGCCCGCCCACGCGGCGCTAGGCGCAGCCCGGCCGCAGCCCGGGCCGGCCCTCCTGCCCGACGGCAGTCGGCCCTTAACCCACTGGGAGCCACCATTGAGTCACCACGGCCCCTTAGCCCCAGCAAGGCCACCCTTGCCCCCACGCCACCCGCCGAGCACAGGACCCGGCGCCTTGCGGCCGGCCGGCCCGGAGAACCGGCCCCGGCCCCCGCCCCCGCTCCCGCCCCCCGGCCGTGGCCAAACGGCGGCGGGGGGGGGGGGGGCGGGGTGGGGCTCTTTCCGGAGGGAGCTGTGGAGAGACACACCGGCAGATAGGTGGCTGCGCCGGGGCCGGGCGCTAGTGGGGGCGACCAGGTGCAGGTCAAGGGGCTCGCGGGCCGCACGGCCGGCACCCGGGCCTGAGGCGGAGTCTGGGTCCAGGCCAGCCACCCCGGGAGCGGCTGGGAGGCGGCTGCCTTCCAGGGCCGCCTTCTGGCCGCCTGGCCGGCCAGGCAGGTGGAGAGCGCCCCCTCTGGCGCGCTGTGGTGGGAGGGGTCGGAGGTAGGTGGGGCCTGCTGCGGTGCCCGGCGGCGGGGGGCGGAGGCGGCGGGCGACTAAAGGAGAGGGCGGAGCGGGAGGCAAAAAGCCTACAGCACCCGGTATTCCCAGGCGGTCTCCCATCCAAGTACTAACCAGGCCCGACCCTGCTTAGCTTCCGAGATCAGACGAGATCGGGCGCGTTCAGGGTGGTATGGCCGTAGACGCCGGAGGGGCCGGCGGGGTGCCTCTTGAGGCCCAGCTTGGCTGGCGCTTGCGCCTTACCGCCATGCCGGCGGCCAGCCCTCTCCGGCAGGGCCCTGCCGCCCGCCCAGGCAGGCGACAGGAGGCCTCGGGGACCCGGGGGTCGGCGGAGTGGTGGGCGACCTCGCAGCCCAGGGCGGGCGGGACGCTCCAGGCCCGTCGGCGCTTGGCGCCCCGCCGCAGATCCCGCTCGACGCTCACAGGGACGTGGCCCCGGAGGCTTCAGGGCCCGGCGGCCGCGGTCCCTTGGGCATCCCCCCCCCTGCCCGCCCACGCGGAGTTAGGCGCAGCCCAGCCACGGCCAGGCCGGCCCTCCGGCCGGCCAGCAGCTGGCCCGGAGCCACTGGGAGCCACCACTGAGTGGGCACGGCCCCTTAGCCACAGCAAGGCCACCCTTGCCCCCACGCCGCCCGCCGAGCACAGGACCCCGCCCCCGGTGTCCGGCAGGCCCGGGGAAGCGGCCCCGGCCCGCGACCCCGCACCCGCTCCCGCCCCCGCCCCCGCCCCCGGGCGTGGCGAAACGGCGGAGGAGGGGGGGGCTTTTCCCGGAGGGAGCTGCGGAGAGACACACGGGCAGACAGCTGGCTGCGGCGCGGCTGGGCTCTGGTGGGCGCGGCCAAGCGCAGGTCGAGGGCCTCGCGGGCCGCACGGACGGCACCCCGGCCTGAGGCGGAGTCTGGGTCCGGGCCAGCCACCACGGGAGCGGCTGGGGTGCGGCTGCCTTGCAGGGCCGCCTTCTGGCCTCCTGGCCGGCCAGGCCGGCGGGGAGCGCCCCCTCTGGCGCGCTGTGGTGGGAGGGGCCGGTGGAGGTGGGGCCTGCGGCGGTGCCCGGCGGGGGGGCGGAGGCGGCGGCCTCGGCCGCGGGCGACTAAAGGAGAAGGCGGAGCGGGAGGCAAAAAGCCTACAGCACCCGGTATTCCCAGGCGGTCTCCCATCCAAGTACTAACCAGGCCCGACCCTGCTTAGCTTCCGAGATCAGACGAGATCGGGCGCGTTCAGGGTGGTATGGCCGTAGACGCGAGAGGGGCCCGCCGAGTGCCTCTTGAGGCCCAGCTTGGCTGGCGCTTGCGCCTTACTGCCAGCCCGGCGGCCAGCCCGCCCCGGCAGGGCCCCGCCGCCCGCCCAGGCAGGGCGAGGGCGGCCTCGGGTACCGGGGCGGGGGGGGGTGGCGGAGGGGTTGGCGACCTCCCTGCCCAGGGCGGGCGGGACCCACCAAACCGTTCGGCGCTTGGCGCCCCGCCCCACATCCCGCACGTCGCTCACAGGGACGTGGCCCCGGAGGCTTCAGGGCCCGGGGCCCGCGGTCCCTTGGGCCTCCCCGCTGCCCGCCCACGCGGCGCTAGGCGCAGCCCGGCCGCAGCCCGGGCCGGCCCTCCTGCCCGACGGCAGTCGGCCCTTAACCCACTGGGAGCCACCATTGAGTCACCACGGCCCCTTAGCCCCAGCAAGGCCACCCTTGCCCCCACGCCACCCGCCGAGCACAGGACCCGGCGCCTTGCGGCCGGCCGGCCCGGAGAACCGGCCCCGGCCCCCGCCCCCGCTCCCGCCCCCCGGCCGTGGCCAAACGGCGGCGGGGGGGGGGGGGCGGGGTGGGGCTCTTTCCGGAGGGAGCTGTGGAGAGACACACCGGCAGATAGGTGGCTGCGCCGGGGCCGGGCGCTAGTGGGGGCGACCAGGTGCAGGTCAAGGGGCTCGCGGGCCGCACGGCCGGCACCCGGGCCTGAGGCGGAGTCTGGGTCCAGGCCAGCCACCCCGGGAGCGGCTGGGAGGCGGCTGCCTTCCAGGGCCGCCTTCTGGCCGCCTGGCCGGCCAGGCAGGTGGAGAGCGCCCCCTCTGGCGCGCTGTGGTGGGAGGGGTCGGAGGTAGGTGGGGCCTGCTGCGGTGCCCGGCGGCGGGGGGCGGAGGCGGCGGGCGACTAAAGGAGAGGGCGGAGCGGGAGGCAAAAAGCCTACAGCACCCGGTATTCCCAGGCGGTCTCCCATCCAAGTACTAACCAGGCCCGACCCTGCTTAGCTTCCGAGATCAGACGAGATCGGGCGCGTTCAGGGTGGTATGGCCGTAGACGCCGGAGGGGCCGGCGGGGTGCCTCTTGAGGCCCAGCTTGGCTGGCGCTTGCGCCTTACCGCCATGCCGGCGGCCAGCCCTCTCCGGCAGGGCCCTGCCGCCCGCCCAGGCAGGCGACAGGAGGCCTCGGGGACCCGGGGGTCGGCGGAGTGGTGGGCGACCTCGCAGCCCAGGGCGGGCGGGACGCTCCAGGCCCGTCGGCGCTTGGCGCCCCGCCGCAGATCCCGCTCGACGCTCACAGGGACGTGGCCCCGGAGGCTTCAGGGCCCGGCGGCCGCGGTCCCTTGGGCATCCCCCCCCCTGCCCGCCCACGCGGAGTTAGGCGCAGCCCAGCCACGGCCAGGCCGGCCCTCCGGCCGGCCAGCAGCTGGCCCGGAGCCACTGGGAGCCACCACTGAGTGGGCACGGCCCCTTAGCCACAGCAAGGCCACCCTTGCCCCCACGCCGCCCGCCGAGCACAGGACCCCGCCCCCGGTGTCCGGCAGGCCCGGGGAAGCGGCCCCGGCCCGCGACCCCGCACCCGCTCCCGCCCCCGCCCCCGCCCCCGGGCGTGGCGAAACGGCGGAGGGGGGGGGGGCTTTTCCCGGAGGGAGCTGCGGAGAGACACACGGGCAGACAGCTGGCTGCGGCGCGGCTGGGCTCTGGTGGGCGCGGCCAAGCGCAGGTCGAGGGCCTCGCGGGCCGCACGGACGGCACCCCGGCCTGAGGCGGAGTCTGGGTCCGGGCCAGCCACCACGGGAGCGGCTGGGGTGCGGCTGCCTTGCAGGGCCGCCTTCTGGCCTCCTGGCCGGCCAGGCCGGCGGGGAGCGCCCCCTCTGGCGCGCTGTGGTGGGAGGGGCCGGTGGAGGTGGGGCCTGCGGCGGTGCCCGGCGGGGGGGCGGAGGCGGCGGCCTCGGCCGCGGGCGACTAAAGGAGAAGGCGGAGCGGGAGGCAAAAAGCCTACAGCACCCGGTATTCCCAGGCGGTCTCCCATCCAAGTACTAACCAGGCCCGACCCTGCTTAGCTTCCGAGATCAGACGAGATCGGGCGCGTTCAGGGTGGTATGGCCGTAGACGCGAGAGGGGCCCGCCGAGTGCCTCTTGAGGCCCAGCTTGGCTGGCGCTTGCGCCTTACTGCCAGCCCGGCGGCCAGCCCGCCCCGGCAGGGCCCCGCCGCCCGCCCAGGCAGGGCGAGGGCGGCCTCGGGTACCGGGGCGGGGGGGGGTGGCGGAGGGGTTGGCGACCTCCCTGCCCAGGGCGGGCGGGACCCACCAAACCGTTCGGCGCTTGGCGCCCCGCCCCACATCCCGCACGTCGCTCACAGGGACGTGGCCCCGGAGGCTTCAGGGCCCGGGGCCCGCGGTCCCTTGGGCCTCCCCGCTGCCCGCCCACGCGGCGCTAGGCGCAGCCCGGCCGCAGCCCGGGCCGGCCCTCCTGCCCGACGGCAGTCGGCCCTTAACCCACTGGGAGCCACCATTGAGTCACCACGGCCCCTTAGCCCCAGCAAGGCCACCCTTGCCCCCACGCCACCCGCCGAGCACAGGACCCGGCGCCTTGCGGCCGGCCGGCCCGGAGAACCGGCCCCGGCCCCCGCCCCCGCTCCCGCCCCCCGGCCGTGGCCAAACGGCGGCGGGGGGGGGGGGGCGGGGTGGGGCTCTTTCCGGAGGGAGCTGTGGAGAGACACACCGGCAGATAGGTGGCTGCGCCGGGGCCGGGCGCTAGTGGGGGCGACCAGGTGCAGGTCAAGGGGCTCGCGGGCCGCACGGCCGGCACCCGGGCCTGAGGCGGAGTCTGGGTCCAGGCCAGCCACCCCGGGAGCGGCTGGGAGGCGGCTGCCTTCCAGGGCCGCCTTCTGGCCGCCTGGCCGGCCAGGCAGGTGGAGAGCGCCCCCTCTGGCGCGCTGTGGTGGGAGGGGTCGGAGGTAGGTGGGGCCTGCTGCGGTGCCCGGCGGCGGGGGGCGGAGGCGGCGGGCGACTAAAGGAGAGGGCGGAGCGGGAGGCAAAAAGCCTACAGCACCCGGTATTCCCAGGCGGTCTCCCATCCAAGTACTAACCAGGCCCGACCCTGCTTAGCTTCCGAGATCAGACGAGATCGGGCGCGTTCAGGGTGGTATGGCCGTAGACGCCGGAGGGGCCGGCGGGGTGCCTCTTGAGGCCCAGCTTGGCTGGCGCTTGCGCCTTACCGCCATGCCGGCGGCCAGCCCTCTCCGGCAGGGCCCTGCCGCCCGCCCAGGCAGGCGACAGGAGGCCTCGGGGACCCGGGGGTCGGCGGAGTGGTGGGCGACCTCGCAGCCCAGGGCGGGCGGGACGCTCCAGGCCCGTCGGCGCTTGGCGCCCCGCCGCAGATCCCGCTCGACGCTCACAGGGACGTGGCCCCGGAGGCTTCAGGGCCCGGCGGCCGCGGTCCCTTGGGCATCCCCCCCCCTGCCCGCCCACGCGGAGTTAGGCGCAGCCCAGCCACGGCCAGGCCGGCCCTCCGGCCGGCCAGCAGCTGGCCCGGAGCCACTGGGAGCCACCACTGAGTGGGCACGGCCCCTTAGCCACAGCAAGGCCACCCTTGCCCCCACGCCGCCCGCCGAGCACAGGACCCCGCCCCCGGTGTCCGGCAGGCCCGGGGAAGCGGCCCCGGCCCGCGACCCCGCACCCGCTCCCGCCCCCGCCCCCGCCCCCGGGCGTGGCGAAACGGCGGAGGAGGGGGGGGCTTTTCCCGGAGGGAGCTGCGGAGAGACACACGGGCAGACAGCTGGCTGCGGCGCGGCTGGGCTCTGGTGGGCGCGGCCAAGCGCAGGTCGAGGGCCTCGCGGGCCGCACGGACGGCACCCCGGCCTGAGGCGGAGTCTGGGTCCGGGCCAGCCACCACGGGAGCGGCTGGGGTGCGGCTGCCTTGCAGGGCCGCCTTCTGGCCTCCTGGCCGGCCAGGCCGGCGGGGAGCGCCCCCTCTGGCGCGCTGTGGTGGGAGGGGCCGGTGGAGGTGGGGCCTGCGGCGGTGCCCGGCGGGGGGGCGGAGGCGGCGGCCTCGGCCGCGGGCGACTAAAGGAGAAGGCGGAGCGGGAGGCAAAAAGCCTACAGCACCCGGTATTCCCAGGCGGTCTCCCATCCAAGTACTAACCAGGCCCGACCCTGCTTAGCTTCCGAGATCAGACGAGATCGGGCGCGTTCAGGGTGGTATGGCCGTAGACGCGAGAGGGGCCCGCCGAGTGCCTCTTGAGGCCCAGCTTGGCTGGCGCTTGCGCCTTACTGCCAGCCCGGCGGCCAGCCCGCCCCGGCAGGGCCCCGCCGCCCGCCCAGGCAGGGCGAGGGCGGCCTCGGGTACCGGGGCGGGGGGGGGTGGCGGAGGGGTTGGCGACCTCCCTGCCCAGGGCGGGCGGGACCCACCAAACCGTTCGGCGCTTGGCGCCCCGCCCCACATCCCGCACGTCGCTCACAGGGACGTGGCCCCGGAGGCTTCAGGGCCCGGGGCCCGCGGTCCCTTGGGCCTCCCCGCTGCCCGCCCACGCGGCGCTAGGCGCAGCCCGGCCGCAGCCCGGGCCGGCCCTCCTGCCCGACGGCAGTCGGCCCTTAACCCACTGGGAGCCACCATTGAGTCACCACGGCCCCTTAGCCCCAGCAAGGCCACCCTTGCCCCCACGCCACCCGCCGAGCACAGGACCCGGCGCCTTGCGGCCGGCCGGCCCGGAGAACCGGCCCCGGCCCCCGCCCCCGCTCCCGCCCCCCGGCCGTGGCCAAACGGCGGCGGGGGGGGGGGGGCGGGGTGGGGCTCTTTCCGGAGGGAGCTGTGGAGAGACACACCGGCAGATAGGTGGCTGCGCCGGGGCCGGGCGCTAGTGGGGGCGACCAGGTGCAGGTCAAGGGGCTCGCGGGCCGCACGGCCGGCACCCGGGCCTGAGGCGGAGTCTGGGTCCAGGCCAGCCACCCCGGGAGCGGCTGGGAGGCGGCTGCCTTCCAGGGCCGCCTTCTGGCCGCCTGGCCGGCCAGGCAGGTGGAGAGCGCCCCCTCTGGCGCGCTGTGGTGGGAGGGGTCGGAGGTAGGTGGGGCCTGCTGCGGTGCCCGGCGGCGGGGGGCGGAGGCGGCGGGCGACTAAAGGAGAGGGCGGAGCGGGAGGCAAAAAGCCTACAGCACCCGGTATTCCCAGGCGGTCTCCCATCCAAGTACTAACCAGGCCCGACCCTGCTTAGCTTCCGAGATCAGACGAGATCGGGCGCGTTCAGGGTGGTATGGCCGTAGACGCCGGAGGGGCCGGCGGGGTGCCTCTTGAGGCCCAGCTTGGCTGGCGCTTGCGCCTTACCGCCATGCCGGCGGCCAGCCCTCTCCGGCAGGGCCCTGCCGCCCGCCCAGGCAGGCGACAGGAGGCCTCGGGGACCCGGGGGTCGGCGGAGTGGTGGGCGACCTCGCAGCCCAGGGCGGGCGGGACGCTCCAGGCCCGTCGGCGCTTGGCGCCCCGCCGCAGATCCCGCTCGACGCTCACAGGGACGTGGCCCCGGAGGCTTCAGGGCCCGGCGGCCGCGGTCCCTTGGGCATCCCCCCCCCTGCCCGCCCACGCGGAGTTAGGCGCAGCCCAGCCACGGCCAGGCCGGCCCTCCGGCCGGCCAGCAGCTGGCCCGGAGCCACTGGGAGCCACCACTGAGTGGGCACGGCCCCTTAGCCACAGCAAGGCCACCCTTGCCCCCACGCCGCCCGCCGAGCACAGGACCCCGCCCCCGGTGTCCGGCAGGCCCGGGGAAGCGGCCCCGGCCCGCGACCCCGCACCCGCTCCCGCCCCCGCCCCCGCCCCCGGGCGTGGCGAAACGGCGGAGGGGGGGGGGGCTTTTCCCGGAGGGAGCTGCGGAGAGACACACGGGCAGACAGCTGGCTGCGGCGCGGCTGGGCTCTGGTGGGCGCGGCCAAGCGCAGGTCGAGGGCCTCGCGGGCCGCACGGACGGCACCCCGGCCTGAGGCGGAGTCTGGGTCCGGGCCAGCCACCACGGGAGCGGCTGGGGTGCGGCTGCCTTGCAGGGCCGCCTTCTGGCCTCCTGGCCGGCCAGGCCGGCGGGGAGCGCCCCCTCTGGCGCGCTGTGGTGGGAGGGGCCGGTGGAGGTGGGGCCTGCGGCGGTGCCCGGCGGGGGGGCGGAGGCGGCGGCCTCGGCCGCGGGCGACTAAAGGAGAAGGCGGAGCGGGAGGCAAAAAGCCTACAGCACCCGGTATTCCCAGGCGGTCTCCCATCCAAGTACTAACCAGGCCCGACCCTGCTTAGCTTCCGAGATCAGACGAGATCGGGCGCGTTCAGGGTGGTATGGCCGTAGACGCGAGAGGGGCCCGCCGAGTGCCTCTTGAGGCCCAGCTTGGCTGGCGCTTGCGCCTTACTGCCAGCCCGGCGGCCAGCCCGCCCCGGCAGGGCCCCGCCGCCCGCCCAGGCAGGGCGAGGGCGGCCTCGGGTACCGGGGCGGGGGGGGGTGGCGGAGGGGTTGGCGACCTCCCTGCCCAGGGCGGGCGGGACCCACCAAACCGTTCGGCGCTTGGCGCCCCGCCCCACATCCCGCACGTCGCTCACAGGGACGTGGCCCCGGAGGCTTCAGGGCCCGGGGCCCGCGGTCCCTTGGGCCTCCCCGCTGCCCGCCCACGCGGCGCTAGGCGCAGCCCGGCCGCAGCCCGGGCCGGCCCTCCTGCCCGACGGCAGTCGGCCCTTAACCCACTGGGAGCCACCATTGAGTCACCACGGCCCCTTAGCCCCAGCAAGGCCACCCTTGCCCCCACGCCACCCGCCGAGCACAGGACCCGGCGCCTTGCGGCCGGCCGGCCCGGAGAACCGGCCCCGGCCCCCGCCCCCGCTCCCGCCCCCCGGCCGTGGCCAAACGGCGGCGGGGGGGGGGGGGCGGGGTGGGGCTCTTTCCGGAGGGAGCTGTGGAGAGACACACCGGCAGATAGGTGGCTGCGCCGGGGCCGGGCGCTAGTGGGGGCGACCAGGTGCAGGTCAAGGGGCTCGCGGGCCGCACGGCCGGCACCCGGGCCTGAGGCGGAGTCTGGGTCCAGGCCAGCCACCCCGGGAGCGGCTGGGAGGCGGCTGCCTTCCAGGGCCGCCTTCTGGCCGCCTGGCCGGCCAGGCAGGTGGAGAGCGCCCCCTCTGGCGCGCTGTGGTGGGAGGGGTCGGAGGTAGGTGGGGCCTGCTGCGGTGCCCGGCGGCGGGGGGCGGAGGCGGCGGGCGACTAAAGGAGAGGGCGGAGCGGGAGGCAAAAAGCCTACAGCACCCGGTATTCCCAGGCGGTCTCCCATCCAAGTACTAACCAGGCCCGACCCTGCTTAGCTTCCGAGATCAGACGAGATCGGGCGCGTTCAGGGTGGTATGGCCGTAGACGCCGGAGGGGCCGGCGGGGTGCCTCTTGAGGCCCAGCTTGGCTGGCGCTTGCGCCTTACCGCCATGCCGGCGGCCAGCCCTCTCCGGCAGGGCCCTGCCGCCCGCCCAGGCAGGCGACAGGAGGCCTCGGGGACCCGGGGGTCGGCGGAGTGGTGGGCGACCTCGCAGCCCAGGGCGGGCGGGACGCTCCAGGCCCGTCGGCGCTTGGCGCCCCGCCGCAGATCCCGCTCGACGCTCACAGGGACGTGGCCCCGGAGGCTTCAGGGCCCGGCGGCCGCGGTCCCTTGGGCATCCCCCCCCCTGCCCGCCCACGCGGAGTTAGGCGCAGCCCAGCCACGGCCAGGCCGGCCCTCCGGCCGGCCAGCAGCTGGCCCGGAGCCACTGGGAGCCACCACTGAGTGGGCACGGCCCCTTAGCCACAGCAAGGCCACCCTTGCCCCCACGCCGCCCGCCGAGCACAGGACCCCGCCCCCGGTGTCCGGCAGGCCCGGGGAAGCGGCCCCGGCCCGCGACCCCGCACCCGCTCCCGCCCCCGCCCCCGCCCCCGGGCGTGGCGAAACGGCGGAGGAGGGGGGGGCTTTTCCCGGAGGGAGCTGCGGAGAGACACACGGGCAGACAGCTGGCTGCGGCGCGGCTGGGCTCTGGTGGGCGCGGCCAAGCGCAGGTCGAGGGCCTCGCGGGCCGCACGGACGGCACCCCGGCCTGAGGCGGAGTCTGGGTCCGGGCCAGCCACCACGGGAGCGGCTGGGGTGCGGCTGCCTTGCAGGGCCGCCTTCTGGCCTCCTGGCCGGCCAGGCCGGCGGGGAGCGCCCCCTCTGGCGCGCTGTGGTGGGAGGGGCCGGTGGAGGTGGGGCCTGCGGCGGTGCCCGGCGGGGGGGCGGAGGCGGCGGCCTCGGCCGCGGGCGACTAAAGGAGAAGGCGGAGCGGGAGGCAAAAAGCCTACAGCACCCGGTATTCCCAGGCGGTCTCCCATCCAAGTACTAACCAGGCCCGACCCTGCTTAGCTTCCGAGATCAGACGAGATCGGGCGCGTTCAGGGTGGTATGGCCGTAGACGCGAGAGGGGCCCGCCGAGTGCCTCTTGAGGCCCAGCTTGGCTGGCGCTTGCGCCTTACTGCCAGCCCGGCGGCCAGCCCGCCCCGGCAGGGCCCCGCCGCCCGCCCAGGCAGGGCGAGGGCGGCCTCGGGTACCGGGGCGGGGGGGGGTGGCGGAGGGGTTGGCGACCTCCCTGCCCAGGGCGGGCGGGACCCACCAAACCGTTCGGCGCTTGGCGCCCCGCCCCACATCCCGCACGTCGCTCACAGGGACGTGGCCCCGGAGGCTTCAGGGCCCGGGGCCCGCGGTCCCTTGGGCCTCCCCGCTGCCCGCCCACGCGGCGCTAGGCGCAGCCCGGCCGCAGCCCGGGCCGGCCCTCCTGCCCGACGGCAGTCGGCCCTTAACCCACTGGGAGCCACCATTGAGTCACCACGGCCCCTTAGCCCCAGCAAGGCCACCCTTGCCCCCACGCCACCCGCCGAGCACAGGACCCGGCGCCTTGCGGCCGGCCGGCCCGGAGAACCGGCCCCGGCCCCCGCCCCCGCTCCCGCCCCCCGGCCGTGGCCAAACGGCGGCGGGGGGGGGGGGGCGGGGTGGGGCTCTTTCCGGAGGGAGCTGTGGAGAGACACACCGGCAGATAGGTGGCTGCGCCGGGGCCGGGCGCTAGTGGGGGCGGCCAGGTGCAGGTCAAGGGGCTCGCGGGCCGCACGGCCGGCACCCGGGCCTGAGGCGGAGTCTGGGTCCAGGCCAGCCACCCCGGGAGCGGCTGGGATGCGGCTGCCTTCCAGGGCCGCCTTCTGGCCGCCTGGCCGGCCAGGCAGGTGGAGAGCGCCCCCTCTGGCGCGCTGTGGTGGGAGGGGTCGGAGGTAGGTGGGGCCTGCTGCGGTGCCCGGCGGCGGGCGACTAAAGGAGAGGGCGGAGCGGGAGGCAAAAAGCCTACAGCACCCGGTATTCCCAGGCGGTCTCCCATCCAAGTACTAACCAGGCCCGACCCTGCTTAGCTTCCGAGATCAGACGAGATCGGGCGCGTTCAGGGTGGTATGGCCGTAGACGCCGGAGGGGCCGGCGGGGTGCCTCTTGAGGCCCAGCTTGGCTGGCGCTTGCGCCTTACCGCCATGCCGGCGGCCAGCCCTCTCCGGCAGGGCCCTGCCGCCCGCCCAGGCAGGCGACAGGAGGCCTCGGGGACCCGGGGGTCGGCGGAGTGGTGGGCGACCTCGCAGCCCAGGGCGGGCGGGACGCTCCAGGCCCGTCGGCGCTTGGCGCCCCGCCGCAGATCCCGCTCGACGCTCACAGGGACGTGGCCCCGGAGGCTTCAGGGCCCGGCGGCCGCGGTCCCTTGGGCATCCCCCCACCTGCCCGCCCACGCGGAGTTAGGCGCAGCCCAGCCACGGCCAGGCCGGCCCTCCGGCCGGCCAGCAGCTGGCCCGGAGCCACTGGGAGCCACCACTGAGTGGGCACGGCCCCTTAGCCACAGCAAGGCCACCCTTGCCCCCACGCCGCCCGCCGAGCACAGGACCCCGCCCCCGGTGTCCGGCAGGCCCGGGGAAGCGGCCCCGGCCCGCGACCCCGCACCCGCTCCCGCCCCCGCCCCCGGGCGTGGCGAAACGGCGGAGGGGGGGGGGCTTTTCCCGGAGGGAGCTGCGGAGAGACACACGGGCAGACAGCTGGCTGCGGCGCGGCTGGGCTCTGGTGGGCGCGGCCAAGCGCAGGTCGAGGGCCTCGCGGGCCGCACGGACGGCACCCCGGCCTGAGGCGGAGTCTGGGTCCGGGCCAGCCACCACGGGAGCGGCTGGGGTGCGGCTGCCTTGCAGGGCCGCCTTCTGGCCTCCTGGCCGGCCAGGCCGGCGGGGAGCGCACCCTCTGGCGCGCTGTGGTGGGAGGGGCCGGTGGAGGTGGGGCCTGCGGCGGTGCCCGGCGGGGGGGCGGAGGCGGCGGCCTCGGCCGCGGGCGACTAAAGGAGAAGGCGGAGCGGGAGGCAAAAAGCCTACAGCACCCGGTATTCCCAGGCGGTCTCCCATCCAAGTACTAACCAGGCCCGACCCTGCTTAGCTTCCGAGATCAGACGAGATCGGGCGCGTTCAGGGTGGTATGGCCGTAGACGCGAGAGGGGCCCGCCGAGTGCCTCTTGAGGCCCAGCTTGGCTGGCGCTTGCGCCTTACTGCCAGCCCGGCGGCCAGCCCGCCCCGGCAGGGCCCCGCCGCCCGCCCAGGCAGGGCGAGGGCGGCCTCGGGTACCGGGGCGGGGGGGGGTGGCGGAGGGGTTGGCGACCTCCCTGCCCAGGGCGGGCGGGACCCACCAAACCGTTCGGCGCTTGGCGCCCCGCCCCACATCCCGCACGTCGCTCACAGGGACGTGGCCCCGGAGGCTTCAGGGCCCGGGGCCCGCGGTCCCTTGGGCCTCCCCGCTGCCCGCCCACGCGGCGCTAGGCGCAGCCCGGCCGCAGCCCGGGCCGGCCCTCCTGCCCGACGGCAGTCGGCCCTTAACCCACTGGGAGCCACCATTGAGTCACCACGGCCCCTTAGCCCCAGCAAGGCCACCCTTGCCCCCACGCCACCCGCCGAGCACAGGACCCGGCGCCTTGCGGCCGGCCGGCCCGGAGAACCGGCCCCGGCCCCCGCCCCCGCTCCCGCCCCCCGGCCGTGGCCAAACGGCGGCGGGGGGGGGGGGCGGGGTGGGGCTCTTTCCGGAGGGAGCTGTGGAGAGACACACCGGCAGATAGGTGGCTGCGCCGGGGCCGGGCGCTAGTGGGGGCGACCAGGTGCAGGTCAAGGGGCTCGCGGGCCGCACGGCCGGCACCCGGGCCTGAGGCGGAGTCTGGGTCCAGGCCAGCCACCCCGGGAGCGGCTGGGAGGCGGCTGCCTTCCAGGGCCGCCTTCTGGCCGCCTGGCCGGCCAGGCAGGTGGAGAGCGCCCCCTCTGGCGCGCTGTGGTGGGAGGGGTCGGAGGTAGGTGGGGCCTGCTGCGGTGCCCGGCGGCGGGGGGCGGAGGCGGCGGGCGACTAAAGGAGAGGGCGGAGCGGGAGGCAAAAAGCCTACAGCACCCGGTATTCCCAGGCGGTCTCCCATCCAAGTACTAACCAGGCCCGACCCTGCTTAGCTTCCGAGATCAGACGAGATCGGGCGCGTTCAGGGTGGTATGGCCGTAGACGCCGGAGGGGCCGGCGGGGTGCCTCTTGAGGCCCAGCTTGGCTGGCGCTTGCGCCTTACCGCCATGCCGGCGGCCAGCCCTCTCCGGCAGGGCCCTGCCGCCCGCCCAGGCAGGCGACAGGAGGCCTCGGGGACCCGGGGGTCGGCGGAGTGGTGGGCGACCTCGCAGCCCAGGGCGGGCGGGACGCTCCAGGCCCGTCGGCGCTTGGCGCCCCGCCGCAGATCCCGCTCGACGCTCACAGGGACGTGGCCCCGGAGGCTTCAGGGCCCGGCGGCCGCGGTCCCTTGGGCATCCCCCCCCCTGCCCGCCCACGCGGAGTTAGGCGCAGCCCAGCCACGGCCAGGCCGGCCCTCCGGCCGGCCAGCAGCTGGCCCGGAGCCACTGGGAGCCACCACTGAGTGGGCACGGCCCCTTAGCCACAGCAAGGCCACCCTTGCCCCCACGCCGCCCGCCGAGCACAGGACCCCGCCCCCGGTGTCCAGCAGGCCCGGGGAAGCGGCCCCGGCCCGCGACCCCGCACCCGCTCCCGCCCCCGCCCCCGCCCCCGGGCGTGGCGAAACGGCGGAGGGGGGGGGGCTTTTCCCGGAGGGAGCTGCGGAGAGACACACGGGCAGACAGCTGGCTGCGGCGCGGCTGGGCTCTGGTGGGCGCGGCCAAGCGCAGGTCGAGGGCCTCGCGGGCCGCACGGACGGCACCCCGGCCTGAGGCGGAGTCTGGGTCCGGGCCAGCCACCACGGGAGCGGCTGGGGTGCGGCTGCCTTGCAGGGCCGCCTTCTGGCCTCCTGGCCGGCCAGGCCGGCGGGGAGCGCCCCCTCTGGCGCGCTGTGGTGGGAGGGGCCGGTGGAGGTGGGGCCTGCGGCGGTGCCCGGCGGGGGGGGCGGAGGCGGCGGCCTCGGCCGCGGGCGACTAAAGGAGAAGGCGGAGCGGGAGGCAAAAAGCCTACAGCACCCGGTATTCCCAGGCGGTCTCCCATCCAAGTACTAACCAGGCCCGACCCTGCTTAGCTTCCGAGATCAGACGAGATCGGGCGCGTTCAGGGTGGTATGGCCGTAGACGCGAGAGGGGCCCGCCGAGTGCCTCTTGAGGCCCAGCTTGGCTGGCGCTTGCGCCTTACTGCCAGCCCGGCGGCCAGCCCGCCCCGGCAGGGCCCCGCCGCCCGCCCAGGCAGGGCGAGGGCGGCCTCGGGTACCGGGGCGGGGGGGGGTGGCGGAGGGGTTGGCGACCTCCCTGCCCAGGGCGGGCGGGACCCACCAAACCGTTCGGCGCTTGGCGCCCCGCCCCACATCCCGCACGTCGCTCACAGGGACGTGGCCCCGGAGGCTTCAGGGCCCGGGGCCCGCGGTCCCTTGGGCCTCCCCGCTGCCCGCCCACGCGGCGCTAGGCGCAGCCCGGCCGCAGCCCGGGCCGGCCCTCCTGCCCGACGGCAGTCGGCCCTTAACCCACTGGGAGCCACCATTGAGTCACCACGGCCCCTTAGCCCCAGCAAGGCCACCCTTGCCCCCACGCCACCCGCCGAGCACAGGACCCGGCGCCTTGCGGCCGGCCGGCCCGGAGAACCGGCCCCGGCCCCCGCCCCCGCTCCCGCCCCCCGGCCGTGGCCAAACGGCGGCGGGGGGGGGGGCGGGGTGGGGCTCTTTCCGGAGGGAGCTGTGGAGAGACACACCGGCAGATAGGTGGCTGCGCCGGGGCCGGGCGCTAGTGGGGGCGACCAGGTGCAGGTCAAGGGGCTCGCGGGCCGCACGGCCGGCACCCGGGCCTGAGGCGGAGTCTGGGTCCAGGCCAGCCACCCCGGGAGCGGCTGGGAGGCGGCTGCCTTCCAGGGCCGCCTTCTGGCCGCCTGGCCGGCCAGGCAGGTGGAGAGCGCCCCCTCTGGCGCGCTGTGGTGGGAGGGGTCGGAGGTAGGTGGGGCCTGCTGCGGTGCCCGGCGGCGGGGGGCGGAGGCGGCGGGCGACTAAAGGAGAGGGCGGAGCGGGAGGCAAAAAGCCTACAGCACCCGGTATTCCCAGGCGGTCTCCCATCCAAGTACTAACCAGGCCCGACCCTGCTTAGCTTCCGAGATCAGACGAGATCGGGCGCGTTCAGGGTGGTATGGCCGTAGACGCCGGAGGGGCCGGCGGGGTGCCTCTTGAGGCCCAGCTTGGCTGGCGCTTGCGCCTTACCGCCATGCCGGCGGCCAGCCCTCTCCGGCAGGGCCCTGCCGCCCGCCCAGGCAGGCGACAGGAGGCCTCGGGGACCCGGGGGTCGGCGGAGTGGTGGGCGACCTCGCAGCCCAGGGCGGGCGGGACGCTCCAGGCCCGTCGGCGCTTGGCGCCCCGCCGCAGATCCCGCTCGACGCTCACAGGGACGTGGCCCCGGAGGCTTCAGGGCCCGGCGGCCGCGGTCCCTTGGGCATCCCCCCCCCTGCCCGCCCACGCGGAGTTAGGCGCAGCCCAGCCACGGCCAGGCCGGCCCTCCGGCCGGCCAGCAGCTGGCCCGGAGCCACTGGGAGCCACCACTGAGTGGGCACGGCCCCTTAGCCACAGCAAGGCCACCCTTGCCCCCACGCCGCCCGCCGAGCACAGGACCCCGCCCCCGGTGTCCAGCAGGCCCGGGGAAGCGGCCCCGGCCCGCGACCCCGCACCCGCTCCCGCCCCCGCCCCCGCCACCGGGCGTGGCGAAACGGCGGAGGGGGGGGGCTTTTCCCGGAGGGAGCTGCGGAGAGACACACGGGCAGACAGCTGGCTGCGGCGCGGCTGGGCTCTGGTGGGCGCGGCCAAGCGCAGGTCGAGGGCCTCGCGGGCCGCACGGACGGCACCCCGGCCTGAGGCGGAGTCTGGGTCCGGGCCAGCCACCACGGGAGCGGCTGGGGTGCGGCTGCCTTGCAGGGCCGCCTTCTGGCCTCCTGGCCGGCCAGGCCGGCGGGGAGCGCCCCCTCTGGCGCGCTGTGGTGGGAGGGGCCGGTGGAGGTGGGGCCTGCGGCGGTGCCCGGCGGGGGGGCGGAGGCGGCGGCCTCGGCCGCGGGCGACTAAAGGAGAAGGCGGAGCGGGAGGCAAAAAGCCTACAGCACCCGGTATTCCCAGGCGGTCTCCCATCCAAGTACTAACCAGGCCCGACCCTGCTTAGCTTCCGAGATCAGACGAGATCGGGCGCGTTCAGGGTGGTATGGCCGTAGACGCGAGAGGGGCCCGCCGAGTGCCTCTTGAGGCCCAGCTTGGCTGGCGCTTGCGCCTTACTGCCAGCCCGGCGGCCAGCCCGCCCCGGCAGGGCCCCGCCGCCCGCCCAGGCAGGGCGAGGGCGGCCTCGGGTACCGGGGCGGGGGGGGGTGGCGGAGGGGTTGGCGACCTCCCTGCCCAGGGCGGGCGGGACCCACCAAACCGTTCGGCGCTTGGCGCCCCGCCCCACATCCCGCACGTCGCTCACAGGGACGTGGCCCCGGAGGCTTCAGGGCCCGGGGCCCGCGGTCCCTTGGGCCTCCCCGCTGCCCGCCCACGCGGCGCTAGGCGCAGCCCGGCCGCAGCCCGGGCCGGCCCTCCTGCCCGACGGCAGTCGGCCCTTAACCCACTGGGAGCCACCATTGAGTCACCACGGCCCCTTAGCCCCAGCAAGGCCACCCTTGCCCCCACGCCACCCGCCGAGCACAGGACCCGGCGCCTTGCGGCCGGCCGGCCCGGAGAACCGGCCCCGGCCCCCGCCCCCGCTCCCGCCCCCCGGCCGTGGCCAAACGGCGGCGGGGGGGGGGGGGCGGGGTGGGGCTCTTTCCGGAGGGAGCTGTGGAGAGACACACCGGCAGATAGGTGGCTGCGCCGGGGCCGGGCGCTAGTGGGGGCGGCCAGGTGCAGGTCAAGGGGCTCGCGGGCCGCACGGCCGGCACCCGGGCCTGAGGCGGAGTCTGGGTCCAGGCCAGCCACCCCGGGAGCGGCTGGGATGCGGCTGCCTTCCAGGGCCGCCTTCTGGCCGCCTGGCCGGCCAGGCAGGTGGAGAGCGCCCCCTCTGGCGCGCTGTGGTGGGAGGGGTCGGAGGTAGGTGGGGCCTGCTGCGGTGCCCGGCGGCGGGCGACTAAAGGAGAGGGCGGAGCGGGAGGCAAAAAGCCTACAGCACCCGGTATTCCCAGGCGGTCTCCCATCCAAGTACTAACCAGGCCCGACCCTGCTTAGCTTCCGAGATCAGACGAGATCGGGCGCGTTCAGGGTGGTATGGCCGTAGACGCCGGAGGGGCCGGCGGGGTGCCTCTTGAGGCCCAGCTTGGCTGGCGCTTGCGCCTTACCGCCATGCCGGCGGCCAGCCCTCTCCGGCAGGGCCCTGCCGCCCGCCCAGGCAGGCGACAGGAGGCCTCGGGGACCCGGGGGTCGGCGGAGTGGTGGGCGACCTCGCAGCCCAGGGCGGGCGGGACGCTCCAGGCCCGTCGGCGCTTGGCGCCCCGCCGCAGATCCCGCTCGACGCTCACAGGGACGTGGCCCCGGAGGCTTCAGGGCCCGGCGGCCGCGGTCCCTTGGGCATCCCCCCCCCTGCCCGCCCACGCGGAGTTAGGCGCAGCCCAGCCACGGCCAGGCCGGCCCTCCGGCCGGCCAGCAGCTGGCCCGGAGCCACTGGGAGCCACCACTGAGTGGGCACGGCCCCTTAGCCACAGCAAGGCCACCCTTGCCCCCACGCCGCCCGCCGAGCACAGGACCCCGCCCCCGGTGTCCAGCAGGCCCGGGGAAGCGGCCCCGGCCCGCGACCCCGCACCCGCTCCCGCCCCCGCCCCCGCCCCCGGGCGTGGCGAAACGGCGGAGGGGGGGGGGCTTTTCCCGGAGGGAGCTGCGGAGAGACACACGGGCAGACAGCTGGCTGCGGCGCGGCTGGGCTCTGGTGGGCGCGGCCAAGCGCAGGTCGAGGGCCTCGCGGGCCGCACGGACGGCACCCCGGCCTGAGGCGGAGTCTGGGTCCGGGCCAGCCACCACGGGAGCGGCTGGGGTGCGGCTGCCTTGCAGGGCCGCCTTCTGGCCTCCTGGCCGGCCAGGCCGGCGGGGAGCGCCCCCTCTGGCGCGCTGTGGTGGGAGGGGCCGGTGGAGGTGGGGCCTGCGGCGGTGCCCGGCGGGGGGGCGGAGGCGGCGGCCTCGGCCGCGGGCGACTAAAGGAGAAGGCGGAGCGGGAGGCAAAAAGCCTACAGCACCCGGTATTCCCAGGCGGTCTCCCATCCAAGTACTAACCAGGCCCGACCCTGCTTAGCTTCCGAGATCAGACGAGATCGGGCGCGTTCAGGGTGGTATGGCCGTAGACGCGAGAGGGGCCCGCCGAGTGCCTCTTGAGGCCCAGCTTGGCTGGCGCTTGCGCCTTACTGCCAGCCCGGCGGCCAGCCCGCCCCGGCAGGGCCCCGCCGCCCGCCCAGGCAGGGCGAGGGCGGCCTCGGGTACCGGGGCGGGGGGGGGTGGCGGAGGGGTTGGCGACCTCCCTGCCCAGGGCGGGCGGGACCCACCAAACCGTTCGGCGCTTGGCGCCCCGCCCCACATCCCGCACGTCGCTCACAGGGACGTGGCCCCGGAGGCTTCAGGGCCCGGGGCCCGCGGTCCCTTGGGCCTCCCCGCTGCCCGCCCACGCGGCGCTAGGCGCAGCCCGGCCGCAGCCCGGGCCGGCCCTCCTGCCCGACGGCAGTCGGCCCTTAACCCACTGGGAGCCACCATTGAGTCACCACGGCCCCTTAGCCCCAGCAAGGCCACCCTTGCCCCCACGCCACCCGCCGAGCACAGGACCCGGCGCCTTGCGGCCGGCCGGCCCGGAGAACCGGCCCCGGCCCCCGCCCCCGCTCCCGCCCCCCGGCCGTGGCCAAACGGCGGCGGGGGGGGGGGCGGGGTGGGGCTCTTTCCGGAGGGAGCTGTGGAGAGACACACCGGCAGATAGGTGGCTGCGCCGGGGCCGGGCGCTAGTGGGGGCGACCAGGTGCAGGTCAAGGGGCTCGCGGGCCGCACGGCCGGCACCCGGGCCTGAGGCGGAGTCTGGGTCCAGGCCAGCCACCCCGGGAGCGGCTGGGAGGCGGCTGCCTTCCAGGGCCGCCTTCTGGCCGCCTGGCCGGCCAGGCAGGTGGAGAGCGCCCCCTCTGGCGCGCTGTGGTGGGAGGGGTCGGAGGTAGGTGGGGCCTGCTGCGGTGCCCGGCGGCGGGGGGCGGAGGCGGCGGGCGACTAAAGGAGAGGGCGGAGCGGGAGGCAAAAAGCCTACAGCACCCGGTATTCCCAGGCGGTCTCCCATCCAAGTACTAACCAGGCCCGACCCTGCTTAGCTTCCGAGATCAGACGAGATCGGGCGCGTTCAGGGTGGTATGGCCGTAGACGCCGGAGGGGCCGGCGGGGTGCCTCTTGAGGCCCAGCTTGGCTGGCGCTTGCGCCTTACCGCCATGCCGGCGGCCAGCCCTCTCCGGCAGGGCCCTGCCGCCCGCCCAGGCAGGCGACAGGAGGCCTCGGGGACCCGGGGGTCGGCGGAGTGGTGGGCGACCTCGCAGCCCAGGGCGGGCGGGACGCTCCAGGCCCGTCGGCGCTTGGCGCCCCGCCGCAGATCCCGCTCGACGCTCACAGGGACGTGGCCCCGGAGGCTTCAGGGCCCGGCGGCCGCGGTCCCTTGGGCATCCCCCCCCCTGCCCGCCCACGCGGAGTTAGGCGCAGCCCAGCCACGGCCAGGCCGGCCCTCCGGCCGGCCAGCAGCTGGCCCGGAGCCACTGGGAGCCACCACTGAGTGGGCACGGCCCCTTAGCCACAGCAAGGCCACCCTTGCCCCCACGCCGCCCGCCGAGCACAGGACCCCGCCCCCGGTGTCCGGCAGGCCCGGGGAAGCGGCCCCGGCCCGCGACCCCGCACCCGCTCCCGCCCCCGCCCCCGCCCCCGGGCGTGGCGAAACGGCGGAGGAGGGGGGGGCTTTTCCCGGAGGGAGCTGCGGAGAGACACACGGGCAGACAGCTGGCTGCGGCGCGGCTGGGCTCTGGTGGGCGCGGCCAAGCGCAGGTCGAGGGCCTCGCGGGCCGCACGGACGGCACCCCGGCCTGAGGCGGAGTCTGGGTCCGGGCCAGCCACCACGGGAGCGGCTGGGGTGCGGCTGCCTTGCAGGGCCGCCTTCTGGCCTCCTGGCCGGCCAGGCCGGCGGGGAGCGCCCCCTCTGGCGCGCTGTGGTGGGAGGGGCCGGTGGAGGTGGGGCCTGCGGCGGTGCCCGGCGGGGGGGCGGAGGCGGCGGCCTCGGCCGCGGGCGACTAAAGGAGAAGGCGGAGCGGGAGGCAAAAAGCCTACAGCACCCGGTATTCCCAGGCGGTCTCCCATCCAAGTACTAACCAGGCCCGACCCTGCTTAGCTTCCGAGATCAGACGAGATCGGGCGCGTTCAGGGTGGTATGGCCGTAGACGCGAGAGGGGCCCGCCGAGTGCCTCTTGAGGCCCAGCTTGGCTGGCGCTTGCGCCTTACTGCCAGCCCGGCGGCCAGCCCGCCCCGGCAGGGCCCCGCCGCCCGCCCAGGCAGGGCGAGGGCGGCCTCGGGTACCGGGGCGGGGGGGGGTGGCGGAGGGGTTGGCGACCTCCCTGCCCAGGGCGGGCGGGACCCACCAAACCGTTCGGCGCTTGGCGCCCCGCCCCACATCCCGCACGTCGCTCACAGGGACGTGGCCCCGGAGGCTTCAGGGCCCGGGGCCCGCGGTCCCTTGGGCCTCCCCGCTGCCCGCCCACGCGGCGCTAGGCGCAGCCCGGCCGCAGCCCGGGCCGGCCCTCCTGCCCGACGGCAGTCGGCCCTTAACCCACTGGGAGCCACCATTGAGGCACCACGGCCCCTTAGCCCCAGCAAGGCCACCCTTGCCCCCACGCCACCCGCCGAGCACAGGACCCGGCGCCTTGCGGCCGGCCGGCCCGGAGAACCGGCCCCGGCCCCCGCCCCCGCTCCCGCCCCCCGGCCGTGGCCAAACGGCGGCGGGGGGGGGGGGGCGGGGTGGGGCTCTTTCCGGAGGGAGCTGTGGAGAGACACACCGGCAGATAGGTGGCTGCGCCGGGGCCGGGCGCTAGTGGGGGCGACCAGGTGCAGGTCAAGGGGCTCGCGGGCCGCACGGCCGGCACCCGGGCCTGAGGCGGAGTCTGGGTCCAGGCCAGCCACCCCGGGAGCGGCTGGGAGGCGGCTGCCTTCCAGGGCCGCCTTCTGGCCGCCTGGCCGGCCAGGCAGGTGGAGAGCGCCCCCTCTGGCGCGCTGTGGTGGGAGGGGTCGGAGGTAGGTGGGGCCTGCTGCGGTGCCCGGCGGCGGGGGGCGGAGGCGGCGGGCGACTAAAGGAGAGGGCGGAGCGGGAGGCAAAAAGCCTACAGCACCCGGTATTCCCAGGCGGTCTCCCATCCAAGTACTAACCAGGCCCGACCCTGCTTAGCTTCCGAGATCAGACGAGATCGGGCGCGTTCAGGGTGGTATGGCCGTAGACGCCGGAGGGGCCGGCGGGGTGCCTCTTGAGGCCCAGCTTGGCTGGCGCTTGCGCCTTACCGCCATGCCGGCGGCCAGCCCTCTCCGGCAGGGCCCTGCCGCCCGCCCAGGCAGGCGACAGGAGGCCTCGGGGACCCGGGGGTCGGCGGAGTGGTGGGCGACCTCGCAGCCCAGGGCGGGCGGGACGCTCCAGGCCCGTCGGCGCTTGGCGCCCCGCCGCAGATCCCGCTCGACGCTCACAGGGACGTGGCCCCGGAGGCTTCAGGGCCCGGCGGCCGCGGTCCCTTGGGCATCCCCCCCCCTGCCCGCCCACGCGGAGTTAGGCGCAGCCCAGCCACGGCCAGGCCGGCCCTCCGGCCGGCCAGCAACTGGCCCGGAGCCACTGGGAGCCACCACTGAGTGGGCACGGCCCCTTAGCCACAGCAAGGCCACCCTTGCCCCCACGCCGCCCGCCGAGCACAGGACCCCGCCCCCGGTGTCCGGCAGGCCCGGGGAAGCGGCCCCGGCCCGCGACCCCGCACCCGCTCCCGCCCCCGCCCCCGCCCCCGGGCGTGGCGAAACGGCGGAGGAGGGGGGGGCTTTTCCCGGAGGGAGCTGCGGAGAGACACACGGGCAGACAGCTGGCTGCGGCGCGGCTGGGCTCTGGTGGGCGCGGCCAAGCGCAGGTCGAGGGCCTCGCGGGCCGCACGGACGGCACCCCGGCCTGAGGCGGAGTCTGGGTCCGGGCCAGCCACCACGGGAGCGGCTGGGGTGCGGCTGCCTTGCAGGGCCGCCTTCTGGCCTCCTGGCCGGCCAGGCCGGCGGGGAGCGCCCCCTCTGGCGCGCTGTGGTGGGAGGGGCCGGTGGAGGTGGGGCCTGCGGCGGTGCCCGGCGGGGGGGCGGAGGCGGCGGCCTCGGCCGCGGGCGACTAAAGGAGAAGGCGGAGCGGGAGGCAAAAAGCCTACAGCAACCGGTATTCCCAGGCGGTCTCCCATCCAAGTACTAACCAGGCCCGACCCTGCTTAGCTTCCGAGATCAGACGAGATCGGGCGCGTTCAGGGTGGTATGGCCGTAGACGCGAGAGGGGCCCGCCGAGTGCCTCTTGAGGCCCAGCTTGGCTGGCGCTTGCGCCTTACTGCCAGCCCGGCGGCCAGCCCGCCCCGGCAGGGCCCCGCCGCCCGCCCAGGCAGGGCGAGGGCGGCCTCGGGTACCGGGGCGGGGGGGGGGTGGCGGAGGGGTTGGCGACCTCCCTGCCCAGGGCGGGCGGGACCCACCAAACCGTTCGGCGCTTGGCGCCCCGCCCCACATCCCGCACGTCGCTCACAGGGACGTGGCCCCGGAGGCTTCAGGGCCCGGGGCCCGCGGTCCCTTGGGCCTCCCCGCTGCCCGCCCACGCGGCGCTAGGCGCAGCCCGGCCGCAGCCCGGGCCGGCCCTCCTGCCCGACGGCAGTCGGCCCTTAACCCACTGGGAGCCACCATTGAGTCACCACGGCCCCTTAGCCCCAGCAAGGCCACCCTTGCCCCCACGCCACCCGCCGAGCACAGGACCCGGCGCCTTGCGGCCGGCCGGCCCGGAGAACCGGCCCCGGCCCCCGCCCCCGCTCCCGCCCCCCGGCCGTGGCCAAACGGCGGCGGGGGGGGGGGCGGTGGGGCTCTTTCCGGAGGGAGCTGTGGAGAGACACACCGGCAGATAGGTGGCTGCGCCGGGACCGGGCGCTAGTGGGGGCGGCCAGGTGCAGGTCAAGGGGCTCGCGGGCCGCACGGCCGGCACCCGGGCCTGAGGCGGAGTCTGGGTCCAGGCCAGCCACCCCGGGAGCGGCTGGGAGGCGGCTGCCTTCCAGGGCCGCCTTCTGGCCGCCTGGCCGGCCAGGCAGGTGGAGAGCGCCCCCTCTGGCGCGCTGTGGTGGGAGGGGTCGGAGGTAGGTGGGGCCTGCTGCGGTGCCCGGCGGCGGGGGGCGGAGGCGGCGGGCGACTAAAGGAGAGGGCGGAGCGGGAGGCAAAAAGCCTACAGCACCCGGTATTCCCAGGCGGTCTCCCATCCAAGTACTAACCAGGCCCGACCCTGCTTAGCTTCCGAGATCAGACGAGATCGGGCGCGTTCAGGGTGGTATGGCCGTAGACGCCGGAGGGGCCGGCGGGGTGCCTCTTGAGGCCCAGCTTGGCTGGCGCTTGCGCCTTACCGCCATGCCGGCGGCCAGCCCTCTCCGGCAGGGCCCTGCCGCCCGCCCAGGCAGGCGACAGGAGGCCTCGGGGACCCGGGGGTCGGCGGAGTGGTGGGCGACCTCGCAGCCCAGGGCGGGCGGGACGCTCCAGGCCCGTCGGCGCTTGGCGCCCCGCCGCAGATCCCGCTCGACGCTCACAGGGACGTGGCCCCGGAGGCTTCAGGGCCCGGCGGCCGCGGTCCCTTGGGCATCCCCCCCCCTGCCCGCCCACGCGGAGTTAGGCGCAGCCCAGCCACGGCCAGGCCGGCCCTCCGGCCGGCCAGCAGCTGGCCCGGAGCCACTGGGAGCCACCACTGAGTGGGCACGGCCCCTTAGCCACAGCAAGGCCACCCTTGCCCCCACGCCGCCCGCCGAGCACAGGACCCCGCCCCCGGTGTCCGGCAGGCCCGGGGAAGCGGCCCCGGCCCGCGACCCCGCACCCGCTCCCGCCCCCGCCCCCGCCCCCGGGCGTGGCGAAACGGCGGAGGGGGGGGGGGCTTTTCCCGGAGGGAGCTGCGGAGAGACACACGGGCAGACAGCTGGCTGCGGCGCGGCTGGGCTCTGGTGGGCGCGGCCAAGCGCAGGTCGAGGGCCTCGCGGGCCGCACGGACGGCACCCCGGCCTGAGGCGGAGTCTGGGTCCGGGCCAGCCACCACGGGAGCGGCTGGGGTGCGGCTGCCTTGCAGGGCCGCCTTCTGGCCTCCTGGCCGGCCAGGCCGGCGGGGAGCGCCCCCTCTGGCGCGCTGTGGTGGGAGGGGCCGGTGGAGGTGGGGCCTGCGGCGGTGCCCGGCGGGGGGGCGGAGGCGGCGGCCTCGGCCGCGGGCGACTAAAGGAGAAGGCGGAGCGGGAGGCAAAAAGCCTACAGCACCCGGTATTCCCAGGCGGTCTCCCATCCAAGTACTAACCAGGCCCGACCCTGCTTAGCTTCCGAGATCAGACGAGATCGGGCGCGTTCAGGGTGGTATGGCCGTAGACGCGAGAGGGGCCCGCCGAGTGCCTCTTGAGGCCCAGCTTGGCTGGCGCTTGCGCCTTACTGCCAGCCCGGCGGCCAGCCCGCCCCGGCAGGGCCCCGCCGCCCGCCCAGGCAGGGCGAGGGCGGCCTCGGGTACCGGGGCGGGGGGGGGTGGCGGAGGGGTTGGCGACCTCCCTGCCCAGGGCGGGCGGGACCCACCAAACCGTTCGGCGCTTGGCGCCCCGCCCCACATCCCGCACGTCGCTCACAGGGACGTGGCCCCGGAGGCTTCAGGGCCCGGGGCCCGCGGTCCCTTGGGCCTCCCCGCTGCCCGCCCACGCGGCGCTAGGCGCAGCCCGGCCGCAGCCCGGGCCGGCCCTCCTGCCCGACGGCAGTCGGCCCTTAACCCACTGGGAGCCACCATTGAGTCACCACGGCCCCTTAGCCCCAGCAAGGCCACCCTTGCCCCCACGCCACCCGCCGAGCACAGGACCCGGCGCCTTGCGGCCGGCCGGCCCGGAGAACCGGCCCCGGCCCCCGCCCCCGCTCCCGCCCCCCGGCCGTGGCCAAACGGCGGCGGGGGGGGGGGGGCGGGGTGGGGCTCTTTCCGGAGGGAGCTGTGGAGAGACACACCGGCAGATAGGTGGCTGCGCCGGGGCCGGGCGCTAGTGGGGGCGACCAGGTGCAGGTCAAGGGGCTCGCGGGCCGCACGGCCGGCACCCGGGCCTGAGGCGGAGTCTGGGTCCAGGCCAGCCACCCCGGGAGCGGCTGGGAGGCGGCTGCCTTCCAGGGCCGCCTTCTGGCCGCCTGGCCGGCCAGGCAGGTGGAGAGCGCCCCCTCTGGCGCGCTGTGGTGGGAGGGGTCGGAGGTAGGTGGGGCCTGCTGCGGTGCCCGGCGGCGGGGGGCGGAGGCGGCGGGCGACTAAAGGAGAGGGCGGAGCGGGAGGCAAAAAGCCTACAGCACCCGGTATTCCCAGGCGGTCTCCCATCCAAGTACTAACCAGGCCCGACCCTGCTTAGCTTCCGAGATCAGACGAGATCGGGCGCGTTCAGGGTGGTATGGCCGTAGACGCCGGAGGGGCCGGCGGGGTGCCTCTTGAGGCCCAGCTTGGCTGGCGCTTGCGCCTTACCGCCATGCCGGCGGCCAGCCCTCTCCGGCAGGGCCCTGCCGCCCGCCCAGGCAGGCGACAGGAGGCCTCGGGGACCCGGGGGTCGGCGGAGTGGTGGGCGACCTCGCAGCCCAGGGCGGGCGGGACGCTCCAGGCCCGTCGGCGCTTGGCGCCCCGCCGCAGATCCCGCTCGACGCTCACAGGGACGTGGCCCCGGAGGCTTCAGGGCCCGGCGGCCGCGGTCCCTTGGGCATCCCCCCCCCTGCCCGCCCACGCGGAGTTAGGCGCAGCCCAGCCACGGCCAGGCCGGCCCTCCGGCCGGCCAGCAGCTGGCCCGGAGCCACTGGGAGCCACCACTGAGTGGGCACGGCCCCTTAGCCACAGCAAGGCCACCCTTGCCCCCACGCCGCCCGCCGAGCACAGGACCCCGCCCCCGGTGTCCGGCAGGCCCGGGGAAGCGGCCCCGGCCCGCGACCCCGCACCCGCTCCCGCCCCCGCCCCCGCCCCCGGGCGTGGCGAAACGGCGGAGGGGGGGGGGGCTTTTCCCGGAGGGAGCTGCGGAGAGACACACGGGCAGACAGCTGGCTGCGGCGCGGCTGGGCTCTGGTGGGCGCGGCCAAGCGCAGGTCGAGGGCCTCGCGGGCCGCACGGACGGCACCCCGGCCTGAGGCGGAGTCTGGGTCCGGGCCAGCCACCACGGGAGCGGCTGGGGTGCGGCTGCCTTGCAGGGCCGCCTTCTGGCCTCCTGGCCGGCCAGGCCGGCGGGGAGCGCCCCCTCTGGCGCGCTGTGGTGGGAGGGGCCGGTGGAGGTGGGGCCTGCGGCGGTGCCCGGCGGGGGGGCGGAGGCGGCGGCCTCGGCCACGGGCGACTAAAGGAGAAGGCGGAGCGGGAGGCAAAAAGCCTACAGCACCCGGTATTCCCAGGCGGTCTCCCATCCAAGTACTAACCAGGCCCGACCCTGCTTAGCTTCCGAGATCAGACGAGATCGGGCGCGTTCAGGGTGGTATGGCCGTAGACGCGAGAGGGGCCCGCCGAGTGCCTCTTGAGGCCCAGCTTGGCTGGCGCTTGCGCCTTACTGCCAGCCCGGCGGCCAGCCCGCCCCGGCAGGGCCCCGCCGCCCGCCCAGGCAGGGCGAGGGCGGCCTCGGGTACCGGGGCGGGGGGGGGTGGCGGAGGGGTTGGCGACCTCCCTGCCCAGGGCGGGCGGGACCCACCAAACCGTTCGGCGCTTGGCGCCCCGCCCCACATCCCGCACGTCGCTCACAGGGACGTGGCCCCGGAGGCTTCAGGGCCCGGGGCCCGCGGTCCCTTGGGCCTCCCCGCTGCCCGCCCACGCGGCGCTAGGCGCAGCCCGGCCGCAGCCCGGGCCGGCCCTCCTGCCCGACGGCAGTCGGCCCTTAACCCACTGGGAGCCACCATTGAGTCACCACGGCCCCTTAGCCCCAGCAAGGCCACCCTTGCCCCCACGCCACCCGCCGAGCACAGGACCCGGCGCCTTGCGGCCGGCCGGCCCGGAGAACCGGCCCCGGCCCCCGCCCCCGCTCCCGCCCCCCGGCCGTGGCCAAACGGCGGCGGGGGGGGGGGGCGGGGTGGGGCTCTTTCCGGAGGGAGCTGTGGAGAGACACACCGGCAGATAGGTGGCTGCGCCGGGGCCGGGCGCTAGTGGGGGCGACCAGGTGCAGGTCAAGGGGCTCGCGGGCCGCACGGCCGGCACCCGGGCCTGAGGCGGAGTCTGGGTCCAGGCCAGCCACCCCGGGAGCGGCTGGGAGGCGGCTGCCTTCCAGGGCCGCCTTCTGGCCGCCTGGCCGGCCAGGCAGGTGGAGAGCGCCCCCTCTGGCGCGCTGTGGTGGGAGGGGTCGGAGGTAGGTGGGGCCTGCTGCGGTGCCCGGCGGCGGGGGGCGGAGGCGGCGGGCGACTAAAGGAGAGGGCGGAGCGGGAGGCAAAAAGCCTACAGCACCCGGTATTCCCAGGCGGTCTCCCATCCAAGTACTAACCAGGCCCGACCCTGCTTAGCTTCCGAGATCAGACGAGATCGGGCGCGTTCAGGGTGGTATGGCCGTAGACGCCGGAGGGGCCGGCGGGGTGCCTCTTGAGGCCCAGCTTGGCTGGCGCTTGCGCCTTACCGCCATGCCGGCGGCCAGCCCTCTCCGGCAGGGCCCTGCCGCCCGCCCAGGCAGGCGACAGGAGGCCTCGGGGACCCGGGGGTCGGCGGAGTGGTGGGCGACCTCGCAGCCCAGGGCGGGCGGGACGCTCCAGGCCCGTCGGCGCTTGGCGCCCCGCCGCAGATCCCGCTCGACGCTCACAGGGACGTGGCCCCGGAGGCTTCAGGGCCCGGCGGCCGCGGTCCCTTGGGCATCCCCCCCCCTGCCCGCCCACGCGGAGTTAGGCGCAGCCCAGCCACGGCCAGGCCGGCCCTCCGGCCGGCCAGCAGCTGGCCCGGAGCCACTGGGAGCCACCACTGAGTGGGCACGGCCCCTTAGCCACAGCAAGGCCACCCTTGCCCCCACGCCGCCCGCCGAGCACAGGACCCCGCCCCCGGTGTCCGGCAGGCCCGGGGAAGCGGCCCCGGCCCGCGACCCCGCACCCGCTCCCGCCCCCGCCCCCGCCCCCGGGCGTGGCGAAACGGCGGAGGGGGGGGGGGGCTTTTCCCGGAGGGAGCTGCGGAGAGACACACGGGCAGACAGCTGGCTGCGGCGCGGCTGGGCTCTGGTGGGCGCGGCCAAGCGCAGGTCGAGGGCCTCGCGGGCCGCACGGACGGCACCCCGGCCTGAGGCGGAGTCTGGGTCCGGGCCAGCCACCACGGGAGCGGCTGGGGTGCGGCTGCCTTGCAGGGCCGCCTTCTGGCCTCCTGGCCGGCCAGGCCGGCGGGGAGCGCCCCCTCTGGCGCGCTGTGGTGGGAGGGGCCGGTGGAGGTGGGGCCTGCGGCGGTGCCCGGCGGGGGGGCGGAGGCGGCGGCCTCGGCCGCGGGCGACTAAAGGAGAAGGCGGAGCGGGAGGCAAAAAGCCTACAGCACCCGGTATTCCCAGGCGGTCTCCCATCCAAGTACTAACCAGGCCCGACCCTGCTTAGCTTCCGAGATCAGACGAGATCGGGCGCGTTCAGGGTGGTATGGCCGTAGACGCGAGAGGGGCCCGCCGAGTGCCTCTTGAGGCCCAGCTTGGCTGGCGCTTGCGCCTTACTGCCAGCCCGGCGGCCAGCCCGCCCCGGCAGGGCCCCGCCGCCCGCCCAGGCAGGGCGAGGGCGGCCTCGGGTACCGGGGCGGGGGGGGGTGGCGGAGGGGTTGGCGACCTCCCTGCCCAGGGCGGGCGGGACCCACCAAACCGTTCGGCGCTTGGCGCCCCGCCCCACATCCCGCACGTCGCTCACAGGGACGTGGCCCCGGAGGCTTCAGGGCCCGGGGCCCGCGGTCCCTTGGGCCTCCCCGCTGCCCGCCCACGCGGCGCTAGGCGCAGCCCGGCCGCAGCCCGGGCCGGCCCTCCTGCCCGACGGCAGTCGGCCCTTAACCCACTGGGAGCCACCATTGAGTCACCACGGCCCCTTAGCCCCAGCAAGGCCACCCTTGCCCCCACGCCACCCGCCGAGCACAGGACCCGGCGCCTTGCGGCCGGCCGGCCCGGAGAACCGGCCCCGGCCCCCGCCCCCGCTCCCGCCCCCCGGCCGTGGCCAAACGGCGGCGGGGGGGGGGGCGGTGGGGCTCTTTCCGGAGGGAGCTGTGGAGAGACACACCGGCAGATAGGTGGCTGCGCCGGGACCGGGCGCTAGTGGGGGCGGCCAGGTGCAGGTCAAGGGGCTCGCGGGCCGCACGGCCGGCACCCGGGCCTGAGGCGGAGTCTGGGTCCAGGCCAGCCACCCCGGGAGCGGCTGGGAGGCGGCTGCCTTCCAGGGCCGCCTTCTGGCCGCCTGGCCGGCCAGGCAGGTGGAGAGCGCCCCCTCTGGCGCGCTGTGGTGGGAGGGGTCGGAGGTAGGTGGGGCCTGCTGCGGTGCCCGGCGGCGGGGGGCGGAGGCGGCGGGCGACTAAAGGAGAGGGCGGAGCGGGAGGCAAAAAGCCTACAGCACCCGGTATTCCCAGGCGGTCTCCCATCCAAGTACTAACCAGGCCCGACCCTGCTTAGCTTCCGAGATCAGACGAGATCGGGCGCGTTCAGGGTGGTATGGCCGTAGACGCCGGAGGGGCCGGCGGGGTGCCTCTTGAGGCCCAGCTTGGCTGGCGCTTGCGCCTTACCGCCATGCCGGCGGCCAGCCCTCTCCGGCAGGGCCCTGCCGCCCGCCCAGGCAGGCGACAGGAGGCCTCGGGGACCCGGGGGTCGGCGGAGTGGTGGGCGACCTCGCAGCCCAGGGCGGGCGGGACGCTCCAGGCCCGTCGGCGCTTGGCGCCCCGCCGCAGATCCCGCTCGACGCTCACAGGGACGTGGCCCCGGAGGCTTCAGGGCCCGGCGGCCGCGGTCCCTTGGGCATCCCCCCCCCTGCCCGCCCACGCGGAGTTAGGCGCAGCCCAGCCACGGCCAGGCCGGCCCTCCGGCCGGCCAGCAGCTGGCCCGGAGCCACTGGGAGCCACCACTGAGTGGGCACGGCCCCTTAGCCACAGCAAGGCCACCCTTGCCCCCACGCCGCCCGCCGAGCACAGGACCCCGCCCCCGGTGTCCGGCAGGCCCGGGGAAGCGGCCCCGGCCCGCGACCCCGCACCCGCTCCCGCCCCCGCCCCCGCCCCCGGGCGTGGCGAAACGGCGGAGGGGGGGGGGGCTTTTCCCGGAGGGAGCTGCGGAGAGACACACGGGCAGACAGCTGGCTGCGGCGCGGCTGGGCTCTGGTGGGCGCGGCCAAGCGCAGGTCGAGGGCCTCGCGGGCCGCACGGACGGCACCCCGGCCTGAGGCGGAGTCTGGGTCCGGGCCAGCCACCACGGGAGCGGCTGGGGTGCGGCTGCCTTGCAGGGCCGCCTTCTGGCCTCCTGGCCGGCCAGGCCGGCGGGGAGCGCCCCCTCTGGCGCGCTGTGGTGGGAGGGGCCGGTGGAGGTGGGGCCTGCGGCGGTGCCCGGCGGGGGGGCGGAGGCGGCGGCCTCGGCCGCGGGCGACTAAAGGAGAAGGCGGAGCGGGAGGCAAAAAGCCTACAGCACCCGGTATTCCCAGGCGGTCTCCCATCCAAGTACTAACCAGGCCCGACCCTGCTTAGCTTCCGAGATCAGACGAGATCGGGCGCGTTCAGGGTGGTATGGCCGTAGACGCGAGAGGGGCCCGCCGAGTGCCTCTTGAGGCCCAGCTTGGCTGGCGCTTGCGCCTTACTGCCAGCCCGGCGGCCAGCCCGCCCCGGCAGGGCCCCGCCGCCCGCCCAGGCAGGGCGAGGGCGGCCTCGGGTACCGGGGCGGGGGGGGGTGGCGGAGGGGTTGGCGACCTCCCTGCCCAGGGCGGGCGGGACCCACCAAACCGTTCGGCGCTTGGCGCCCCGCCCCACATCCCGCACGTCGCTCACAGGGACGTGGCCCCGGAGGCTTCAGGGCCCGGGGCCCGCGGTCCCTTGGGCCTCCCCGCTGCCCGCCCACGCGGCGCTAGGCGCAGCCCGGCCGCAGCCCGGGCCGGCCCTCCTGCCCGACGGCAGTCGGCCCTTAACCCACTGGGAGCCACCATTGAGTCACGACGGCCCCTTAGCCCCAGCAAGGCCACCCTTGCCCCCACGCCACCCGCCGAGCACAGGACCCGGCGCCTTGCGGCCGGCCGGCCCGGAGAACCGGCCCCGGCCCCCGCCCCCGCTCCCGCCCCCCGGCCGTGGCCAAACGGCGGCGGGGGGGGGGGGCGGGGTGGGGCTCTTTCCGGAGGGAGCTGTGGAGAGACACACCGGCAGATAGGTGGCTGCGCCGGGGCCGGGCGCTAGTGGGGGCGACCAGGTGCAGGTCAAGGGGCTCGCGGGCCGCACGGCCGGCACCCGGGCCTGAGGCGGAGTCTGGGTCCAGGCCAGCCACCCCGGGAGCGGCTGGGAGGCGGCTGCCTTCCAGGGCCGCCTTCTGGCCGCCTGGCCGGCCAGGCAGGTGGAGAGCGCCCCCTCTGGCGCGCTGTGGTGGGAGGGGTCGGAGGTAGGTGGGGCCTGCTGCGGTGCCCGGCGGCGGGGGGCGGAGGCGGCGGGCGACTAAAGGAGAGGGCGGAGCGGGAGGCAAAAAGCCTACAGCACCCGGTATTCCCAGGCGGTCTCCCATCCAAGTACTAACCAGGCCCGACCCTGCTTAGCTTCCGAGATCAGACGAGATCGGGCGCGTTCAGGGTGGTATGGCCGTAGACGCCGGAGGGGCCGGCGGGGTGCCTCTTGAGGCCCAGCTTGGCTGGCGCTTGCGCCTTACCGCCATGCCGGCGGCCAGCCCTCTCCGGCAGGGCCCTGCCGCCCGCCCAGGCAGGCGACAGGAGGCCTCGGGGACCCGGGGGTCGGCGGAGTGGTGGGCGACCTCGCAGCCCAGGGCGGGCGGGACGCTCCAGGCCCGTCGGCGCTTGGCGCCCCGCCGCAGATCCCGCTCGACGCTCACAGGGACGTGGCCCCGGAGGCTTCAGGGCCCGGCGGCCGCGGTCCCTTGGGCATCCCCCCCCCTGCCCGCCCACGCGGAGTTAGGCGCAGCCCAGCCACGGCCAGGCCGGCCCTCCGGCCGGCCAGCAGCTGGCCCGGAGCCACTGGGAGCCACCACTGAGTGGGCACGGCCCCTTAGCCACAGCAAGGCCACCCTTGCCCCCACGCCGCCCGCCGAGCACAGGACCCCGCCCCCGGTGTCCGGCAGGCCCGGGGAAGCGGCCCCGGCCCGCGACCCCGCACCCGCTCCCGCCCCCGCCCCCGCCCCCGGGCGTGGCGAAACGGCGGAGGGGGGGGGGGCTTTTCCCGGAGGGAGCTGCGGAGAGACACACGGGCAGACAGCTGGCTGCGGCGCGGCTGGGCTCTGGTGGGCGCGGCCAAGCGCAGGTCGAGGGCCTCGCGGGCCGCACGGACGGCACCCCGGCCTGAGGCGGAGTCTGGGTCCGGGCCAGCCACCACGGGAGCGGCTGGGGTGCGGCTGCCTTGCAGGGCCGCCTTCTGGCCTCCTGGCCGGCCAGGCCGGCGGGGAGCGCCCCCTCTGGCGCGCTGTGGTGGGAGGGGCCGGTGGAGGTGGGGCCTGCGGCGGTGCCCGGCGGGGGGGCGGAGGCGGCGGCCTCGGCCACGGGCGACTAAAGGAGAAGGCGGAGCGGGAGGCAAAAAGCCTACAGCACCCGGTATTCCCAGGCGGTCTCCCATCCAAGTACTAACCAGGCCCGACCCTGCTTAGCTTCCGAGATCAGACGAGATCGGGCGCGTTCAGGGTGGTATGGCCGTAGACGCGAGAGGGGCCCGCCGAGTGCCTCTTGAGGCCCAGCTTGGCTGGCGCTTGCGCCTTACTGCCAGCCCGGCGGCCAGCCCGCCCCGGCAGGGCCCCGCCGCCCGCCCAGGCAGGGCGAGGGCGGCCTCGGGTACCGGGGCGGGGGGGGGTGGCGGAGGGGTTGGCGACCTCCCTGCCCAGGGCGGGCGGGACCCACCAAACCGTTCGGCGCTTGGCGCCCCGCCCCACATCCCGCACGTCGCTCACAGGGACGTGGCCCCGGAGGCTTCAGGGCCCGGGGCCCGCGGTCCCTTGGGCCTCCCCGCTGCCCGCCCACGCGGCGCTAGGCGCAGCCCGGCCGCAGCCCGGGCCGGCCCTCCTGCCCGACGGCAGTCGGCCCTTAACCCACTGGGAGCCACCATTGAGTCACCACGGCCCCTTAGCCCCAGCAAGGCCACCCTTGCCCCCACGCCACCCGCCGAGCACAGGACCCGGCGCCTTGCGGCCGGCCGGCCCGGAGAACCGGCCCCGGCCCCCGCCCCCGCTCCCGCCCCCCGGCCGTGGCCAAACGGCGGCGGGGGGGGGGGGCGGGGTGGGGCTCTTTCCGGAGGGAGCTGTGGAGAGACACACCGGCAGATAGGTGGCTGCGCCGGGGCCGGGCGCTAGTGGGGGCGACCAGGTGCAGGTCAAGGGGCTCGCGGGCCGCACGGCCGGCACCCGGGCCTGAGGCGGAGTCTGGGTCCAGGCCAGCCACCCCGGGAGCGGCTGGGAGGCGGCTGCCTTCCAGGGCCGCCTTCTGGCCGCCTGGCCGGCCAGGCAGGTGGAGAGCGCCCCCTCTGGCGCGCTGTGGTGGGAGGGGTCGGAGGTAGGTGGGGCCTGCTGCGGTGCCCGGCGGCGGGGGGCGGAGGCGGCGGGCGACTAAAGGAGAGGGCGGAGCGGGAGGCAAAAAGCCTACAGCACCCGGTATTCCCAGGCGGTCTCCCATCCAAGTACTAACCAGGCCCGACCCTGCTTAGCTTCCGAGATCAGACGAGATCGGGCGCGTTCAGGGTGGTATGGCCGTAGACGCCGGAGGGGCCGGCGGGGTGCCTCTTGAGGCCCAGCTTGGCTGGCGCTTGCGCCTTACCGCCATGCCGGCGGCCAGCCCTCTCCGGCAGGGCCCTGCCGCCCGCCCAGGCAGGCGACAGGAGGCCTCGGGGACCCGGGGGTCGGCGGAGTGGTGGGCGACCTCGCAGCCCAGGGCGGGCGGGACGCTCCAGGCCCGTCGGCGCTTGGCGCCCCGCCGCAGATCCCGCTCGACGCTCACAGGGACGTGGCCCCGGAGGCTTCAGGGCCCGGCGGCCGCGGTCCCTTGGGCATCCCCCCCCCTGCCCGCCCACGCGGAGTTAGGCGCAGCCCAGCCACGGCCAGGCCGGCCCTCCGGCCGGCCAGCAGCTGGCCCGGAGCCACTGGGAGCCACCACTGAGTGGGCACGGCCCCTTAGCCACAGCAAGGCCACCCTTGCCCCCACGCCGCCCGCCGAGCACAGGACCCCGCCCCCGGTGTCCGGCAGGCCCGGGGAAGCGGCCCCGGCCCGCGACCCCGCACCCGCTCCCGCCCCCGCCCCCGCCCCCGGGCGTGGCGAAACGGCGGAGGGGGGGGGGGCTTTTCCCGGAGGGAGCTGCGGAGAGACACACGGGCAGACAGCTGGCTGCGGCGCGGCTGGGCTCTGGTGGGCGCGGCCAAGCGCAGGTCGAGGGCCTCGCGGGCCGCACGGACGGCACCCCGGCCTGAGGCGGAGTCTGGGTCCGGGCCAGCCACCACGGGAGCGGCTGGGGTGCGGCTGCCTTGCAGGGCCGCCTTCTGGCCTCCTGGCCGGCCAGGCCGGCGGGGAGCGCCCCCTCTGGCGCGCTGTGGTGGGAGGGGCCGGTGGAGGTGGGGCCTGCGGCGGTGCCCGGCGGGGGGGCGGAGGCGGCGGCCTCGGCCGCGGGCGACTAAAGGAGAAGGCGGAGCGGGAGGCAAAAAGCCTACAGCACCCGGTATTCCCAGGCGGTCTCCCATCCAAGTACTAACCAGGCCCGACCCTGCTTAGCTTCCGAGATCAGACGAGATCGGGCGCGTTCAGGGTGGTATGGCCGTAGACGCGAGAGGGGCCCGCCGAGTGCCTCTTGAGGCCCAGCTTGGCTGGCGCTTGCGCCTTACTGCCAGCCCGGCGGCCAGCCCGCCCCGGCAGGGCCCCGCCGCCCGCCCAGGCAGGGCGAGGGCGGCCTCGGGTACCGGGGCGGGGGGGGGTGGCGGAGGGGTTGGCGACCTCCCTGCCCAGGGCGGGCGGGACCCACCAAACCGTTCGGCGCTTGGCGCCCCGCCCCACATCCCGCACGTCGCTCACAGGGACGTGGCCCCGGAGGCTTCAGGGCCCGGGGCCCGCGGTCCCTTGGGCCTCCCCGCTGCCCGCCCACGCGGCGCTAGGCGCAGCCCGGCCGCAGCCCGGGCCGGCCCTCCTGCCCGACGGCAGTCGGCCCTTAACCCACTGGGAGCCACCATTGAGTCACGACGGCCCCTTAGCCCCAGCAAGGCCACCCTTGCCCCCACGCCACCCGCCGAGCACAGGACCCGGCGCCTTGCGGCCGGCCGGCCCGGAGAACCGGCCCCGGCCCCCGCCCCCGCTCCCGCCCCCCGGCCGTGGCCAAACGGCGGCGGGGGGGGGGGGCGGGGTGGGGCTCTTTCCGGAGGGAGCTGTGGAGAGACACACCGGCAGATAGGTGGCTGCGCCGGGGCCGGGCGCTAGTGGGGGCGACCAGGTGCAGGTCAAGGGGCTCGCGGGCCGCACGGCCGGCACCCGGGCCTGAGGCGGAGTCTGGGTCCAGGCCAGCCACCCCGGGAGCGGCTGGGAGGCGGCTGCCTTCCAGGGCCGCCTTCTGGCCGCCTGGCCGGCCAGGCAGGTGGAGAGCGCCCCCTCTGGCGCGCTGTGGTGGGAGGGGTCGGAGGTAGGTGGGGCCTGCTGCGGTGCCCGGCGGCGGGGGGCGGAGGCGGCGGGCGACTAAAGGAGAGGGCGGAGCGGGAGGCAAAAAGCCTACAGCACCCGGTATTCCCAGGCGGTCTCCCATCCAAGTACTAACCAGGCCCGACCCTGCTTAGCTTCCGAGATCAGACGAGATCGGGCGCGTTCAGGGTGGTATGGCCGTAGACGCCGGAGGGGCCGGCGGGGTGCCTCTTGAGGCCCAGCTTGGCTGGCGCTTGCGCCTTACCGCCATGCCGGCGGCCAGCCCTCTCCGGCAGGGCCCTGCCGCCCGCCCAGGCAGGCGACAGGAGGCCTCGGGGACCCGGGGGTCGGCGGAGTGGTGGGCGACCTCGCAGCCCAGGGCGGGCGGGACGCTCCAGGCCCGTCGGCGCTTGGCGCCCCGCCGCAGATCCCGCTCGACGCTCACAGGGACGTGGCCCCGGAGGCTTCAGGGCCCGGCGGCCGCGGTCCCTTGGGCATCCCCCCCCCTGCCCGCCCACGCGGAGTTAGGCGCAGCCCAGCCACGGCCAGGCCGGCCCTCCGGCCGGCCAGCAGCTGGCCCGGAGCCACTGGGAGCCACCACTGAGTGGGCACGGCCCCTTAGCCACAGCAAGGCCACCCTTGCCCCCACGCCGCCCGCCGAGCACAGGACCCCGCCCCCGGTGTCCGGCAGGCCCGGGGAAGCGGCCCCGGCCCGCGACCCCGCACCCGCTCCCGCCCCCGCCCCCGCCCCCGGGCGTGGCGAAACGGCGGAGGGGGGGGGGGCTTTTCCCGGAGGGAGCTGCGGAGAGACACACGGGCAGACAGCTGGCTGCGGCGCGGCTGGGCTCTGGTGGGCGCGGCCAAGCGCAGGTCGAGGGCCTCGCGGGCCGCACGGACGGCACCCCGGCCTGAGGCGGAGTCTGGGTCCGGGCCAGCCACCACGGGAGCGGCTGGGGTGCGGCTGCCTTGCAGGGCCGCCTTCTGGCCTCCTGGCCGGCCAGGCCGGCGGGGAGCGCCCCCTCTGGCGCGCTGTGGTGGGAGGGGCCGGTGGAGGTGGGGCCTGCGGCGGTGCCCGGCGGGGGGGCGGAGGCGGCGGCCTCGGCCGCGGGCGACTAAAGGAGAAGGCGGAGCGGGAGGCAAAAAGCCTACAGCACCCGGTATTCCCAGGCGGTCTCCCATCCAAGTACTAACCAGGCCCGACCCTGCTTAGCTTCCGAGATCAGACGAGATCGGGCGCGTTCAGGGTGGTATGGCCGTAGACGCGAGAGGGGCCCGCCGAGTGCCTCTTGAGGCCCAGCTTGGCTGGCGCTTGCGCCTTACTGCCAGCCCGGCGGCCAGCCCGCCCCGGCAGGGCCCCGCCGCCCGCCCAGGCAGGGCGAGGGCGGCCTCGGGTACCGGGGCGGGGGGGGGTGGCGGAGGGGTTGGCGACCTCCCTGCCCAGGGCGGGCGGGACCCACCAAACCGTTCGGCGCTTGGCGCCCCGCCCCACATCCCGCACGTCGCTCACAGGGACGTGGCCCCGGAGGCTTCAGGGCCCGGGGCCCGCGGTCCCTTGGGCCTCCCCGCTGCCCGCCCACGCGGCGCTAGGCGCAGCCCGGCCGCAGCCCGGGCCGGCCCTCCTGCCCGACGGCAGTCGGCCCTTAACCCACTGGGAGCCACCATTGAGTCACCACGGCCCCTTAGCCCCAGCAAGGCCACCCTTGCCCCCACGCCACCCGCCGAGCACAGGACCCGGCGCCTTGCGGCCGGCCGGCCCGGAGAACCGGCCCCGGCCCCCGCCCCCGCTCCCGCCCCCCGGCCGTGGCCAAACGGCGGCGGGGGGGGGGGGCGGGGTGGGGCTCTTTCCGGAGGGAGCTGTGGAGAGACACACCGGCAGATAGGTGGCTGCGCCGGGGCCGGGCGCTAGTGGGGGCGACCAGGTGCAGGTCAAGGGGCTCGCGGGCCGCACGGCCGGCACCCGGGCCTGAGGCGGAGTCTGGGTCCAGGCCAGCCACCCCGGGAGCGGCTGGGAGGCGGCTGCCTTCCAGGGCCGCCTTCTGGCCGCCTGGCCGGCCAGGCAGGTGGAGAGCGCCCCCTCTGGCGCGCTGTGGTGGGAGGGGTCGGAGGTAGGTGGGGCCTGCTGCGGTGCCCGGCGGCGGGGGGCGGAGGCGGCGGGCGACTAAAGGAGAGGGCGGAGCGGGAGGCAAAAAGCCTACAGCACCCGGTATTCCCAGGCGGTCTCCCATCCAAGTACTAACCAGGCCCGACCCTGCTTAGCTTCCGAGATCAGACGAGATCGGGCGCGTTCAGGGTGGTATGGCCGTAGACGCCGGAGGGGCCGGCGGGGTGCCTCTTGAGGCCCAGCTTGGCTGGCGCTTGCGCCTTACCGCCATGCCGGCGGCCAGCCCTCTCCGGCAGGGCCCTGCCGCCCGCCCAGGCAGGCGACAGGAGGCCTCGGGGACCCGGGGGTCGGCGGAGTGGTGGGCGACCTCGCAGCCCAGGGCGGGCGGGACGCTCCAGGCCCGTCGGCGCTTGGCGCCCCGCCGCAGATCCCGCTCGACGCTCACAGGGACGTGGCCCCGGAGGCTTCAGGGCCCGGCGGCCGCGGTCCCTTGGGCATCCCCCCCCCTGCCCGCCCACGCGGAGTTAGGCGCAGCCCAGCCACGGCCAGGCCGGCCCTCCGGCCGGCCAGCAGCTGGCCCGGAGCCACTGGGAGCCACCACTGAGTGGGCACGGCCCCTTAGCCACAGCAAGGCCACCCTTGCCCCCACGCCGCCCGCCGAGCACAGGACCCCGCCCCCGGTGTCCGGCAGGCCCGGGGAAGCGGCCCCGGCCCGCGACCCCGCACCCGCTCCCGCCCCCGCCCCCGCCCCCGGGCGTGGCGAAACGGCGGAGGGGGGGGGGGCTTTTCCCGGAGGGAGCTGCGGAGAGACACACGGGCAGACAGCTGGCTGCGGCGCGGCTGGGCTCTGGTGGGCGCGGCCAAGCGCAGGTCGAGGGCCTCGCGGGCCGCACGGACGGCACCCCGGCCTGAGGCGGAGTCTGGGTCCGGGCCAGCCACCACGGGAGCGGCTGGGGTGCGGCTGCCTTGCAGGGCCGCCTTCTGGCCTCCTGGCCGGCCAGGCCGGCGGGGAGCGCCCCCTCTGGCGCGCTGTGGTGGGAGGGGCCGGTGGAGGTGGGGCCTGCGGCGGTGCCCGGCGGGGGGGCGGAGGCGGCGGCCTCGGCCGCGGGCGACTAAAGGAGAAGGCGGAGCGGGAGGCAAAAAGCCTACAGCACCCGGTATTCCCAGGCGGTCTCCCATCCAAGTACTAACCAGGCCCGACCCTGCTTAGCTTCCGAGATCAGACGAGATCGGGCGCGTTCAGGGTGGTATGGCCGTAGACGCGAGAGGGGCCCGCCGAGTGCCTCTTGAGGCCCAGCTTGGCTGGCGCTTGCGCCTTACTGCCAGCCCGGCGGCCAGCCCGCCCCGGCAGGGCCCCGCCGCCCGCCCAGGCAGGGCGAGGGCGGCCTCGGGTACCGGGGCGGGGGGGGGTGGCGGAGGGGTTGGCGACCTCCCTGCCCAGGGCGGGCGGGACCCACCAAACCGTTCGGCGCTTGGCGCCCCGCCCCACATCCCGCACGTCGCTCACAGGGACGTGGCCCCGGAGGCTTCAGGGCCCGGGGCCCGCGGTCCCTTGGGCCTCCCCGCTGCCCGCCCACGCGGCGCTAGGCGCAGCCCGGCCGCAGCCCGGGCCGGCCCTCCTGCCCGACGGCAGTCGGCCCTTAACCCACTGGGAGCCACCATTGAGTCACCACGGCCCCTTAGCCCCAGCAAGGCCACCCTTGCCCCCACGCCACCCGCCGAGCACAGGACCCGGCGCCTTGCGGCCGGCCGGCCCGGAGAACCGGCCCCGGCCCCCGCCCCCGCTCCCGCCCCCCGGCCGTGGCCAAACGGCGGCGGGGGGGGGGGGCGGGGTGGGGCTCTTTCCGGAGGGAGCTGTGGAGAGACACACCGGCAGATAGGTGGCTGCGCCGGGGCCGGGCGCTAGTGGGGGCGACCAGGTGCAGGTCAAGGGGCTCGCGGGCCGCACGGCCGGCACCCGGGCCTGAGGCGGAGTCTGGGTCCAGGCCAGCCACCCCGGGAGCGGCTGGGAGGCGGCTGCCTTCCAGGGCCGCCTTCTGGCCGCCTGGCCGGCCAGGCAGGTGGAGAGCGCCCCCTCTGGCGCGCTGTGGTGGGAGGGGTCGGAGGTAGGTGGGGCCTGCTGCGGTGCCCGGCGGCGGGGGGCGGAGGCGGCGGGCGACTAAAGGAGAGGGCGGAGCGGGAGGCAAAAAGCCTACAGCACCCGGTATTCCCAGGCGGTCTCCCATCCAAGTACTAACCAGGCCCGACCCTGCTTAGCTTCCGAGATCAGACGAGATCGGGCGCGTTCAGGGTGGTATGGCCGTAGACGCCGGAGGGGCCGGCGGGGTGCCTCTTGAGGCCCAGCTTGGCTGGCGCTTGCGCCTTACCGCCATGCCGGCGGCCAGCCCTCTCCGGCAGGGCCCTGCCGCCCGCCCAGGCAGGCGACAGGAGGCCTCGGGGACCCGGGGGTCGGCGGAGTGGTGGGCGACCTCGCAGCCCAGGGCGGGCGGGACGCTCCAGGCCCGTCGGCGCTTGGCGCCCCGCCGCAGATCCCGCTCGACGCTCACAGGGACGTGGCCCCGGAGGCTTCAGGGCCCGGCGGCCGCGGTCCCTTGGGCATCCCCCCCCCTGCCCGCCCACGCGGAGTTAGGCGCAGCCCAGCCACGGCCAGGCCGGCCCTCCGGCCGGCCAGCAGCTGGCCCGGAGCCACTGGGAGCCACCACTGAGTGGGCACGGCCCCTTAGCCACAGCAAGGCCACCCTTGCCCCCACGCCGCCCGCCGAGCACAGGACCCCGCCCCCGGTGTCCGGCAGGCCCGGGGAAGCGGCCCCGGCCCGCGACCCCGCACCCGCTCCCGCCCCCGCCCCCGCCCCCGGGCGTGGCGAAACGGCGGAGGGGGGGGGGGCTTTTCCCGGAGGGAGCTGCGGAGAGACACACGGGCAGACAGCTGGCTGCGGCGCGGCTGGGCTCTGGTGGGCGCGGCCAAGCGCAGGTCGAGGGCCTCGCGGGCCGCACGGACGGCACCCCGGCCTGAGGCGGAGTCTGGGTCCGGGCCAGCCACCACGGGAGCGGCTGGGGTGCGGCTGCCTTGCAGGGCCGCCTTCTGGCCTCCTGGCCGGCCAGGCCGGCGGGGAGCGCCCCCTCTGGCGCGCTGTGGTGGGAGGGGCCGGTGGAGGTGGGGCCTGCGGCGGTGCCCGGCGGGGGGGCGGAGGCGGCGGCCTCGGCCGCGGGCGACTAAAGGAGAAGGCGGAGCGGGAGGCAAAAAGCCTACAGCACCCGGTATTCCCAGGCGGTCTCCCATCCAAGTACTAACCAGGCCCGACCCTGCTTAGCTTCCGAGATCAGACGAGATCGGGCGCGTTCAGGGTGGTATGGCCGTAGACGCGAGAGGGGCCCGCCGAGTGCCTCTTGAGGCCCAGCTTGGCTGGCGCTTGCGCCTTACTGCCAGCCCGGCGGCCAGCCCGCCCCGGCAGGGCCCCGCCGCCCGCCCAGGCAGGGCGAGGGCGGCCTCGGGTACCGGGGCGGGGGGGGGTGGCGGAGGGGTTGGCGACCTCCCTGCCCAGGGCGGGCGGGACCCACCAAACCGTTCGGCGCTTGGCGCCCCGCCCCACATCCCGCACGTCGCTCACAGGGACGTGGCCCCGGAGGCTTCAGGGCCCGGGGCCCGCGGTCCCTTGGGCCTCCCCGCTGCCCGCCCACGCGGCGCTAGGCGCAGCCCGGCCGCAGCCCGGGCCGGCCCTCCTGCCCGACGGCAGTCGGCCCTTAACCCACTGGGAGCCACCATTGAGTCACGACGGCCCCTTAGCCCCAGCAAGGCCACCCTTGCCCCCACGCCACCCGCCGAGCACAGGACCCGGCGCCTTGCGGCCGGCCGGCCCGGAGAACCGGCCCCGGCCCCCGCCCCCGCTCCCGCCCCCCGGCCGTGGCCAAACGGCGGCGGGGGGGGGGGGCGGGGTGGGGCTCTTTCCGGAGGGAGCTGTGGAGAGACACACCGGCAGATAGGTGGCTGCGCCGGGGCCGGGCGCTAGTGGGGGCGACCAGGTGCAGGTCAAGGGGCTCGCGGGCCGCACGGCCGGCACCCGGGCCTGAGGCGGAGTCTGGGTCCAGGCCAGCCACCCCGGGAGCGGCTGGGAGGCGGCTGCCTTCCAGGGCCGCCTTCTGGCCGCCTGGCCGGCCAGGCAGGTGGAGAGCGCCCCCTCTGGCGCGCTGTGGTGGGAGGGGTCGGAGGTAGGTGGGGCCTGCTGCGGTGCCCGGCGGCGGGGGGCGGAGGCGGCGGGCGACTAAAGGAGAGGGCGGAGCGGGAGGCAAAAAGCCTACAGCACCCGGTATTCCCAGGCGGTCTCCCATCCAAGTACTAACCAGGCCCGACCCTGCTTAGCTTCCGAGATCAGACGAGATCGGGCGCGTTCAGGGTGGTATGGCCGTAGACGCCGGAGGGGCCGGCGGGGTGCCTCTTGAGGCCCAGCTTGGCTGGCGCTTGCGCCTTACCGCCATGCCGGCGGCCAGCCCTCTCCGGCAGGGCCCTGCCGCCCGCCCAGGCAGGCGACAGGAGGCCTCGGGGACCCGGGGGTCGGCGGAGTGGTGGGCGACCTCGCAGCCCAGGGCGGGCGGGACGCTCCAGGCCCGTCGGCGCTTGGCGCCCCGCCGCAGATCCCGCTCGACGCTCACAGGGACGTGGCCCCGGAGGCTTCAGGGCCCGGCGGCCGCGGTCCCTTGGGCATCCCCCCCCCTGCCCGCCCACGCGGAGTTAGGCGCAGCCCAGCCACGGCCAGGCCGGCCCTCCGGCCGGCCAGCAGCTGGCCCGGAGCCACTGGGAGCCACCACTGAGTGGGCACGGCCCCTTAGCCACAGCAAGGCCACCCTTGCCCCCACGCCGCCCGCCGAGCACAGGACCCCGCCCCCGGTGTCCGGCAGGCCCGGGGAAGCGGCCCCGGCCCGCGACCCCGCACCCGCTCCCGCCCCCGCCCCCGCCCCCGGGCGTGGCGAAACGGCGGAGGGGGGGGGGGCTTTTCCCGGAGGGAGCTGCGGAGAGACACACGGGCAGACAGCTGGCTGCGGCGCGGCTGGGCTCTGGTGGGCGCGGCCAAGCGCAGGTCGAGGGCCTCGCGGGCCGCACGGACGGCACCCCGGCCTGAGGCGGAGTCTGGGTCCGGGCCAGCCACCACGGGAGCGGCTGGGGTGCGGCTGCCTTGCAGGGCCGCCTTCTGGCCTCCTGGCCGGCCAGGCCGGCGGGGAGCGCCCCCTCTGGCGCGCTGTGGTGGGAGGGGCCGGTGGAGGTGGGGCCTGCGGCGGTGCCCGGCGGGGGGGCGGAGGCGGCGGCCTCGGCCGCGGGCGACTAAAGGAGAAGGCGGAGCGGGAGGCAAAAAGCCTACAGCACCCGGTATTCCCAGGCGGTCTCCCATCCAAGTACTAACCAGGCCCGACCCTGCTTAGCTTCCGAGATCAGACGAGATCGGGCGCGTTCAGGGTGGTATGGCCGTAGACGCGAGAGGGGCCCGCCGAGTGCCTCTTGAGGCCCAGCTTGGCTGGCGCTTGCGCCTTACTGCCAGCCCGGCGGCCAGCCCGCCCCGGCAGGGCCCCGCCGCCCGCCCAGGCAGGGCGAGGGCGGCCTCGGGTACCGGGGCGGGGGGGGGTGGCGGAGGGGTTGGCGACCTCCCTGCCCAGGGCGGGCGGGACCCACCAAACCGTTCGGCGCTTGGCGCCCCGCCCCACATCCCGCACGTCGCTCACAGGGACGTGGCCCCGGAGGCTTCAGGGCCCGGGGCCCGCGGTCCCTTGGGCCTCCCCGCTGCCCGCCCACGCGGCGCTAGGCGCAGCCCGGCCGCAGCCCGGGCCGGCCCTCCTGCCCGACGGCAGTCGGCCCTTAACCCACTGGGAGCCACCATTGAGTCACCACGGCCCCTTAGCCCCAGCAAGGCCACCCTTGCCCCCACGCCACCCGCCGAGCACAGGACCCGGCGCCTTGCGGCCGGCCGGCCCGGAGAACCGGCCCCGGCCCCCGCCCCCGCTCCCGCCCCCCGGCCGTGGCCAAACGGCGGCGGGGGGGGGGGGCGGGGTGGGGCTCTTTCCGGAGGGAGCTGTGGAGAGACACACCGGCAGATAGGTGGCTGCGCCGGGGCCGGGCGCTAGTGGGGGCGACCAGGTGCAGGTCAAGGGGCTCGCGGGCCGCACGGCCGGCACCCGGGCCTGAGGCGGAGTCTGGGTCCAGGCCAGCCACCCCGGGAGCGGCTGGGAGGCGGCTGCCTTCCAGGGCCGCCTTCTGGCCGCCTGGCCGGCCAGGCAGGTGGAGAGCGCCCCCTCTGGCGCGCTGTGGTGGGAGGGGTCGGAGGTAGGTGGGGCCTGCTGCGGTGCCCGGCGGCGGGGGGCGGAGGCGGCGGGCGACTAAAGGAGAGGGCGGAGCGGGAGGCAAAAAGCCTACAGCACCCGGTATTCCCAGGCGGTCTCCCATCCAAGTACTAACCAGGCCCGACCCTGCTTAGCTTCCGAGATCAGACGAGATCGGGCGCGTTCAGGGTGGTATGGCCGTAGACGCCGGAGGGGCCGGCGGGGTGCCTCTTGAGGCCCAGCTTGGCTGGCGCTTGCGCCTTACCGCCATGCCGGCGGCCAGCCCTCTCCGGCAGGGCCCTGCCGCCCGCCCAGGCAGGCGACAGGAGGCCTCGGGGACCCGGGGGTCGGCGGAGTGGTGGGCGACCTCGCAGCCCAGGGCGGGCGGGACGCTCCAGGCCCGTCGGCGCTTGGCGCCCCGCCGCAGATCCCGCTCGACGCTCACAGGGACGTGGCCCCGGAGGCTTCAGGGCCCGGCGGCCGCGGTCCCTTGGGCATCCCCCCCCCTGCCCGCCCACGCGGAGTTAGGCGCAGCCCAGCCACGGCCAGGCCGGCCCTCCGGCCGGCCAGCAGCTGGCCCGGAGCCACTGGGAGCCACCACTGAGTGGGCACGGCCCCTTAGCCACAGCAAGGCCACCCTTGCCCCCACGCCGCCCGCCGAGCACAGGACCCCGCCCCCGGTGTCCGGCAGGCCCGGGGAAGCGGCCCCGGCCCGCGACCCCGCACCCGCTCCCGCCCCCGCCCCCGCCCCCGGGCGTGGCGAAACGGCGGAGGGGGGGGGGGCTTTTCCCGGAGGGAGCTGCGGAGAGACACACGGGCAGACAGCTGGCTGCGGCGCGGCTGGGCTCTGGTGGGCGCGGCCAAGCGCAGGTCGAGGGCCTCGCGGGCCGCACGGACGGCACCCCGGCCTGAGGCGGAGTCTGGGTCCGGGCCAGCCACCACGGGAGCGGCTGGGGTGCGGCTGCCTTGCAGGGCCGCCTTCTGGCCTCCTGGCCGGCCAGGCCGGCGGGGAGCGCCCCCTCTGGCGCGCTGTGGTGGGAGGGGCCGGTGGAGGTGGGGCCTGCGGCGGTGCCCGGCGGGGGGGCGGAGGCGGCGGCCTCGGCCGCGGGCGACTAAAGGAGAAGGCGGAGCGGGAGGCAAAAAGCCTACAGCACCCGGTATTCCCAGGCGGTCTCCCATCCAAGTACTAACCAGGCCCGACCCTGCTTAGCTTCCGAGATCAGACGAGATCGGGCGCGTTCAGGGTGGTATGGCCGTAGACGCGAGAGGGGCCCGCCGAGTGCCTCTTGAGGCCCAGCTTGGCTGGCGCTTGCGCCTTACTGCCAGCCCGGCGGCCAGCCCGCCCCGGCAGGGCCCCGCCGCCCGCCCAGGCAGGGCGAGGGCGGCCTCGGGTACCGGGGCGGGGGGGGGTGGCGGAGGGGTTGGCGACCTCCCTGCCCAGGGCGGGCGGGACCCACCAAACCGTTCGGCGCTTGGCGCCCCGCCCCACATCCCGCACGTCGCTCACAGGGACGTGGCCCCGGAGGCTTCAGGGCCCGGGGCCCGCGGTCCCTTGGGCCTCCCCGCTGCCCGCCCACGCGGCGCTAGGCGCAGCCCGGCCGCAGCCCGGGCCGGCCCTCCTGCCCGACGGCAGTCGGCCCTTAACCCACTGGGAGCCACCATTGAGGCACCACGGCCCCTTAGCCCCAGCAAGGCCACCCTTGCCCCCACGCCACCCGCCGAGCACAGGACCCGGCGCCTTGCGGCCGGCCGGCCCGGAGAACCGGCCCCGGCCCCCGCCCCCGCTCCCGCCCCCCGGCCGTGGCCAAACGGCGGCGGGGGGGGGGGGGCGGGGTGGGGCTCTTTCCGGAGGGAGCTGTGGAGAGACACACCGGCAGATAGGTGGCTGCGCCGGGGCCGGGCGCTAGTGGGGGCGACCAGGTGCAGGTCAAGGGGCTCGCGGGCCGCACGGCCGGCACCCGGGCCTGAGGCGGAGTCTGGGTCCAGGCCAGCCACCCCGGGAGCGGCTGGGAGGCGGCTGCCTTCCAGGGCCGCCTTCTGGCCGCCTGGCCGGCCAGGCAGGTGGAGAGCGCCCCCTCTGGCGCGCTGTGGTGGGAGGGGTCGGAGGTAGGTGGGGCCTGCTGCGGTGCCCGGCGGCGGGGGGCGGAGGCGGCGGGCGACTAAAGGAGAGGGCGGAGCGGGAGGCAAAAAGCCTACAGCACCCGGTATTCCCAGGCGGTCTCCCATCCAAGTACTAACCAGGCCCGACCCTGCTTAGCTTCCGAGATCAGACGAGATCGGGCGCGTTCAGGGTGGTATGGCCGTAGACGCCGGAGGGGCCGGCGGGGTGCCTCTTGAGGCCCAGCTTGGCTGGCGCTTGCGCCTTACCGCCATGCCGGCGGCCAGCCCTCTCCGGCAGGGCCCTGCCGCCCGCCCAGGCAGGCGACAGGAGGCCTCGGGGACCCGGGGGTCGGCGGAGTGGTGGGCGACCTCGCAGCCCAGGGCGGGCGGGACGCTCCAGGCCCGTCGGCGCTTGGCGCCCCGCCGCAGATCCCGCTCGACGCTCACAGGGACGTGGCCCCGGAGGCTTCAGGGCCCGGCGGCCGCGGTCCCTTGGGCATCCCCCCCCCTGCCCGCCCACGCGGAGTTAGGCGCAGCCCAGCCACGGCCAGGCCGGCCCTCCGGCCGGCCAGCAACTGGCCCGGAGCCACTGGGAGCCACCACTGAGTGGGCACGGCCCCTTAGCCACAGCAAGGCCACCCTTGCCCCCACGCCGCCCGCCGAGCACAGGACCCCGCCCCCGGTGTCCGGCAGGCCCGGGGAAGCGGCCCCGGCCCGCGACCCCGCACCCGCTCCCGCCCCCGCCCCCGCCCCCGGGCGTGGCGAAACGGCGGAGGAGGGGGGGGCTTTTCCCGGAGGGAGCTGCGGAGAGACACACGGGCAGACAGCTGGCTGCGGCGCGGCTGGGCTCTGGTGGGCGCGGCCAAGCGCAGGTCGAGGGCCTCGCGGGCCGCACGGACGGCACCCCGGCCTGAGGCGGAGTCTGGGTCCGGGCCAGCCACCACGGGAGCGGCTGGGGTGCGGCTGCCTTGCAGGGCCGCCTTCTGGCCTCCTGGCCGGCCAGGCCGGCGGGGAGCGCCCCCTCTGGCGCGCTGTGGTGGGAGGGGCCGGTGGAGGTGGGGCCTGCGGCGGTGCCCGGCGGGGGGGCGGAGGCGGCGGCCTCGGCCGCGGGCGACTAAAGGAGAAGGCGGAGCGGGAGGCAAAAAGCCTACAGCAACCGGTATTCCCAGGCGGTCTCCCATCCAAGTACTAACCAGGCCCGACCCTGCTTAGCTTCCGAGATCAGACGAGATCGGGCGCGTTCAGGGTGGTATGGCCGTAGACGCGAGAGGGGCCCGCCGAGTGCCTCTTGAGGCCCAGCTTGGCTGGCGCTTGCGCCTTACTGCCAGCCCGGCGGCCAGCCCGCCCCGGCAGGGCCCCGCCGCCCGCCCAGGCAGGGCGAGGGCGGCCTCGGGTACCGGGGCGGGGGGGGGGTGGCGGAGGGGTTGGCGACCTCCCTGCCCAGGGCGGGCGGGACCCACCAAACCGTTCGGCGCTTGGCGCCCCGCCCCACATCCCGCACGTCGCTCACAGGGACGTGGCCCCGGAGGCTTCAGGGCCCGGGGCCCGCGGTCCCTTGGGCCTCCCCGCTGCCCGCCCACGCGGCGCTAGGCGCAGCCCGGCCGCAGCCCGGGCCGGCCCTCCTGCCCGACGGCAGTCGGCCCTTAACCCACTGGGAGCCACCATTGAGTCACCACGGCCCCTTAGCCCCAGCAAGGCCACCCTTGCCCCCACGCCACCCGCCGAGCACAGGACCCGGCGCCTTGCGGCCGGCCGGCCCGGAGAACCGGCCCCGGCCCCCGCCCCCGCTCCCGCCCCCCGGCCGTGGCCAAACGGCGGCGGGGGGGGGGGCGGTGGGGCTCTTTCCGGAGGGAGCTGTGGAGAGACACACCGGCAGATAGGTGGCTGCGCCGGGACCGGGCGCTAGTGGGGGCGGCCAGGTGCAGGTCAAGGGGCTCGCGGGCCGCACGGCCGGCACCCGGGCCTGAGGCGGAGTCTGGGTCCAGGCCAGCCACCCCGGGAGCGGCTGGGAGGCGGCTGCCTTCCAGGGCCGCCTTCTGGCCGCCTGGCCGGCCAGGCAGGTGGAGAGCGCCCCCTCTGGCGCGCTGTGGTGGGAGGGGTCGGAGGTAGGTGGGGCCTGCTGCGGTGCCCGGCGGCGGGGGGCGGAGGCGGCGGGCGACTAAAGGAGAGGGCGGAGCGGGAGGCAAAAAGCCTACAGCACCCGGTATTCCCAGGCGGTCTCCCATCCAAGTACTAACCAGGCCCGACCCTGCTTAGCTTCCGAGATCAGACGAGATCGGGCGCGTTCAGGGTGGTATGGCCGTAGACGCCGGAGGGGCCGGCGGGGTGCCTCTTGAGGCCCAGCTTGGCTGGCGCTTGCGCCTTACCGCCATGCCGGCGGCCAGCCCTCTCCGGCAGGGCCCTGCCGCCCGCCCAGGCAGGCGACAGGAGGCCTCGGGGACCCGGGGGTCGGCGGAGTGGTGGGCGACCTCGCAGCCCAGGGCGGGCGGGACGCTCCAGGCCCGTCGGCGCTTGGCGCCCCGCCGCAGATCCCGCTCGACGCTCACAGGGACGTGGCCCCGGAGGCTTCAGGGCCCGGCGGCCGCGGTCCCTTGGGCATCCCCCCCCCTGCCCGCCCACGCGGAGTTAGGCGCAGCCCAGCCACGGCCAGGCCGGCCCTCCGGCCGGCCAGCAGCTGGCCCGGAGCCACTGGGAGCCACCACTGAGTGGGCACGGCCCCTTAGCCACAGCAAGGCCACCCTTGCCCCCACGCCGCCCGCCGAGCACAGGACCCCGCCCCCGGTGTCCGGCAGGCCCGGGGAAGCGGCCCCGGCCCGCGACCCCGCACCCGCTCCCGCCCCCGCCCCCGCCCCCGGGCGTGGCGAAACGGCGGAGGGGGGGGGGGCTTTTCCCGGAGGGAGCTGCGGAGAGACACACGGGCAGACAGCTGGCTGCGGCGCGGCTGGGCTCTGGTGGGCGCGGCCAAGCGCAGGTCGAGGGCCTCGCGGGCCGCACGGACGGCACCCCGGCCTGAGGCGGAGTCTGGGTCCGGGCCAGCCACCACGGGAGCGGCTGGGGTGCGGCTGCCTTGCAGGGCCGCCTTCTGGCCTCCTGGCCGGCCAGGCCGGCGGGGAGCGCCCCCTCTGGCGCGCTGTGGTGGGAGGGGCCGGTGGAGGTGGGGCCTGCGGCGGTGCCCGGCGGGGGGGCGGAGGCGGCGGCCTCGGCCGCGGGCGACTAAAGGAGAAGGCGGAGCGGGAGGCAAAAAGCCTACAGCACCCGGTATTCCCAGGCGGTCTCCCATCCAAGTACTAACCAGGCCCGACCCTGCTTAGCTTCCGAGATCAGACGAGATCGGGCGCGTTCAGGGTGGTATGGCCGTAGACGCGAGAGGGGCCCGCCGAGTGCCTCTTGAGGCCCAGCTTGGCTGGCGCTTGCGCCTTACTGCCAGCCCGGCGGCCAGCCCGCCCCGGCAGGGCCCCGCCGCCCGCCCAGGCAGGGCGAGGGCGGCCTCGGTTACCGGGGCGGGGGGGGGTGGCGGAGGGGTTGGCGACCTCCCTGCCCAGGGCGGGCGGGACCCACCAAACCGTTCGGCGCTTGGCGCCCCGCCCCACATCCCGCACGTCGCTCACAGGGACGTGGCCCCGGAGGCTTCAGGGCCCGGGGCCCGCGGTCCCTTGGGCCTCCCCGCTGCCCGCCCACGCGGCGCTAGGCGCAGCCCGGCCGCAGCCCGGGCCGGCCCTCCTGCCCGACGGCAGTCGGCCCTTAACCCACTGGGAGCCACCATTGAGTCACCACGGCCCCTTAGCCCCAGCAAGGCCACCCTTGCCCCCACGCCACCCGCCGAGCACAGGACCCGGCGCCTTGCGGCCGGCCGGCCCGGAGAACCGGCCCCGGCCCCCGCCCCCGCTCCCGCCCCCCGGCCGTGGCCAAACGGCGGCGGGGGGGGGGGGCGGGGTGGGGCTCTTTCCGGAGGGAGCTGTGGAGAGACACACCGGCAGATAGGTGGCTGCGCCGGGGCCGGGCGCTAGTGGGGGCGACCAGGTGCAGGTCAAGGGGCTCGCGGGCCGCACGGCCGGCACCCGGGCCTGAGGCGGAGTCTGGGTCCAGGCCAGCCACCCCGGGAGCGGCTGGGAGGCGGCTGCCTTCCAGGGCCGCCTTCTGGCCGCCTGGCCGGCCAGGCAGGTGGAGAGCGCCCCCTCTGGCGCGCTGTGGTGGGAGGGGTCGGAGGTAGGTGGGGCCTGCTGCGGTGCCCGGCGGCGGGGGGCGGAGGCGGCGGGCGACTAAAGGAGAGGGCGGAGCGGGAGGCAAAAAGCCTACAGCACCCGGTATTCCCAGGCGGTCTCCCATCCAAGTACTAACCAGGCCCGACCCTGCTTAGCTTCCGAGATCAGACGAGATCGGGCGCGTTCAGGGTGGTATGGCCGTAGACGCCGGAGGGGCCGGCGGGGTGCCTCTTGAGGCCCAGCTTGGCTGGCGCTTGCGCCTTACCGCCATGCCGGCGGCCAGCCCTCTCCGGCAGGGCCCTGCCGCCCGCCCAGGCAGGCGACAGGAGGCCTCGGGGACCCGGGGGTCGGCGGAGTGGTGGGCGACCTCGCAGCCCAGGGCGGGCGGGACGCTCCAGGCCCGTCGGCGCTTGGCGCCCCGCCGCAGATCCCGCTCGACGCTCACAGGGACGTGGCCCCGGAGGCTTCAGGGCCCGGCGGCCGCGGTCCCTTGGGCATCCCCCCCCCTGCCCGCCCACGCGGAGTTAGGCGCAGCCCAGCCACGGCCAGGCCGGCCCTCCGGCCGGCCAGCAGCTGGCCCGGAGCCACTGGGAGCCACCACTGAGTGGGCACGGCCCCTTAGCCACAGCAAGGCCACCCTTGCCCCCACGCCGCCCGCCGAGCACAGGACCCCGCCCCCGGTGTCCGGCAGGCCCGGGGAAGCGGCCCCGGCCCGCGACCCCGCACCCGCTCCCGCCCCCGCCCCCGCCCCCGGGCGTGGCGAAACGGCGGAGGGGGGGGGGGCTTTTCCCGGAGGGAGCTGCGGAGAGACACACGGGCAGACAGCTGGCTGCGGCGCGGCTGGGCTCTGGTGGGCGCGGCCAAGCGCAGGTCGAGGGCCTCGCGGGCCGCACGGACGGCACCCCGGCCTGAGGCGGAGTCTGGGTCCGGGCCAGCCACCACGGGAGCGGCTGGGGTGCGGCTGCCTTGCAGGGCCGCCTTCTGGCCTCCTGGCCGGCCAGGCCGGCGGGGAGCGCCCCCTCTGGCGCGCTGTGGTGGGAGGGGCCGGTGGAGGTGGGGCCTGCGGCGGTGCCCGGCGGGGGGGCGGAGGCGGCGGCCTCGGCCACGGGCGACTAAAGGAGAAGGCGGAGCGGGAGGCAAAAAGCCTACAGCACCCGGTATTCCCAGGCGGTCTCCCATCCAAGTACTAACCAGGCCCGACCCTGCTTAGCTTCCGAGATCAGACGAGATCGGGCGCGTTCAGGGTGGTATGGCCGTAGACGCGAGAGGGGCCCGCCGAGTGCCTCTTGAGGCCCAGCTTGGCTGGCGCTTGCGCCTTACTGCCAGCCCGGCGGCCAGCCCGCCCCGGCAGGGCCCCGCCGCCCGCCCAGGCAGGGCGAGGGCGGCCTCGGGTACCGGGGCGGGGGGGGGTGGCGGAGGGGTTGGCGACCTCCCTGCCCAGGGCGGGCGGGACCCACCAAACCGTTCGGCGCTTGGCGCCCCGCCCCACATCCCGCACGTCGCTCACAGGGACGTGGCCCCGGAGGCTTCAGGGCCCGGGGCCCGCGGTCCCTTGGGCCTCCCCGCTGCCCGCCCACGCGGCGCTAGGCGCAGCCCGGCCGCAGCCCGGGCCGGCCCTCCTGCCCGACGGCAGTCGGCCCTTAACCCACTGGGAGCCACCATTGAGTCACCACGGCCCCTTAGCCCCAGCAAGGCCACCCTTGCCCCCACGCCACCCGCCGAGCACAGGACCCGGCGCCTTGCGGCCGGCCGGCCCGGAGAACCGGCCCCGGCCCCCGCCCCCGCTCCCGCCCCCCGGCCGTGGCCAAACGGCGGCGGGGGGGGGGGGCGGGGTGGGGCTCTTTCCGGAGGGAGCTGTGGAGAGACACACCGGCAGATAGGTGGCTGCGCCGGGGCCGGGCGCTAGTGGGGGCGACCAGGTGCAGGTCAAGGGGCTCGCGGGCCGCACGGCCGGCACCCGGGCCTGAGGCGGAGTCTGGGTCCAGGCCAGCCACCCCGGGAGCGGCTGGGAGGCGGCTGCCTTCCAGGGCCGCCTTCTGGCCGCCTGGCCGGCCAGGCAGGTGGAGAGCGCCCCCTCTGGCGCGCTGTGGTGGGAGGGGTCGGAGGTAGGTGGGGCCTGCTGCGGTGCCCGGCGGCGGGGGGCGGAGGCGGCGGGCGACTAAAGGAGAGGGCGGAGCGGGAGGCAAAAAGCCTACAGCACCCGGTATTCCCAGGCGGTCTCCCATCCAAGTACTAACCAGGCCCGACCCTGCTTAGCTTCCGAGATCAGACGAGATCGGGCGCGTTCAGGGTGGTATGGCCGTAGACGCCGGAGGGGCCGGCGGGGTGCCTCTTGAGGCCCAGCTTGGCTGGCGCTTGCGCCTTACCGCCATGCCGGCGGCCAGCCCTCTCCGGCAGGGCCCTGCCGCCCGCCCAGGCAGGCGACAGGAGGCCTCGGGGACCCGGGGGTCGGCGGAGTGGTGGGCGACCTCGCAGCCCAGGGCGGGCGGGACGCTCCAGGCCCGTCGGCGCTTGGCGCCCCGCCGCAGATCCCGCTCGACGCTCACAGGGACGTGGCCCCGGAGGCTTCAGGGCCCGGCGGCCGCGGTCCCTTGGGCATCCCCCCCCCTGCCCGCCCACGCGGAGTTAGGCGCAGCCCAGCCACGGCCAGGCCGGCCCTCCGGCCGGCCAGCAGCTGGCCCGGAGCCACTGGGAGCCACCACTGAGTGGGCACGGCCCCTTAGCCACAGCAAGGCCACCCTTGCCCCCACGCCGCCCGCCGAGCACAGGACCCCGCCCCCGGTGTCCGGCAGGCCCGGGGAAGCGGCCCCGGCCCGCGACCCCGCACCCGCTCCCGCCCCCGCCCCCGCCCCCGGGCGTGGCGAAACGGCGGAGGGGGGGGGGGGCTTTTCCCGGAGGGAGCTGCGGAGAGACACACGGGCAGACAGCTGGCTGCGGCGCGGCTGGGCTCTGGTGGGCGCGGCCAAGCGCAGGTCGAGGGCCTCGCGGGCCGCACGGACGGCACCCCGGCCTGAGGCGGAGTCTGGGTCCGGGCCAGCCACCACGGGAGCGGCTGGGGTGCGGCTGCCTTGCAGGGCCGCCTTCTGGCCTCCTGGCCGGCCAGGCCGGCGGGGAGCGCCCCCTCTGGCGCGCTGTGGTGGGAGGGGCCGGTGGAGGTGGGGCCTGCGGCGGTGCCCGGCGGGGGGGCGGAGGCGGCGGCCTCGGCCGCGGGCGACTAAAGGAGAAGGCGGAGCGGGAGGCAAAAAGCCTACAGCACCCGGTATTCCCAGGCGGTCTCCCATCCAAGTACTAACCAGGCCCGACCCTGCTTAGCTTCCGAGATCAGACGAGATCGGGCGCGTTCAGGGTGGTATGGCCGTAGACGCGAGAGGGGCCCGCCGAGTGCCTCTTGAGGCCCAGCTTGGCTGGCGCTTGCGCCTTACTGCCAGCCCGGCGGCCAGCCCGCCCCGGCAGGGCCCCGCCGCCCGCCCAGGCAGGGCGAGGGCGGCCTCGGGTACCGGGGCGGGGGGGGGTGGCGGAGGGGTTGGCGACCTCCCTGCCCAGGGCGGGCGGGACCCACCAAACCGTTCGGCGCTTGGCGCCCCGCCCCACATCCCGCACGTCGCTCACAGGGACGTGGCCCCGGAGGCTTCAGGGCCCGGGGCCCGCGGTCCCTTGGGCCTCCCCGCTGCCCGCCCACGCGGCGCTAGGCGCAGCCCGGCCGCAGCCCGGGCCGGCCCTCCTGCCCGACGGCAGTCGGCCCTTAACCCACTGGGAGCCACCATTGAGTCACCACGGCCCCTTAGCCCCAGCAAGGCCACCCTTGCCCCCACGCCACCCGCCGAGCACAGGACCCGGCGCCTTGCGGCCGGCCGGCCCGGAGAACCGGCCCCGGCCCCCGCCCCCGCTCCCGCCCCCCGGCCGTGGCCAAACGGCGGCGGGGGGGGGGGCGGTGGGGCTCTTTCCGGAGGGAGCTGTGGAGAGACACACCGGCAGATAGGTGGCTGCGCCGGGACCGGGCGCTAGTGGGGGCGGCCAGGTGCAGGTCAAGGGGCTCGCGGGCCGCACGGCCGGCACCCGGGCCTGAGGCGGAGTCTGGGTCCAGGCCAGCCACCCCGGGAGCGGCTGGGAGGCGGCTGCCTTCCAGGGCCGCCTTCTGGCCGCCTGGCCGGCCAGGCAGGTGGAGAGCGCCCCCTCTGGCGCGCTGTGGTGGGAGGGGTCGGAGGTAGGTGGGGCCTGCTGCGGTGCCCGGCGGCGGGGGGCGGAGGCGGCGGGCGACTAAAGGAGAGGGCGGAGCGGGAGGCAAAAAGCCTACAGCACCCGGTATTCCCAGGCGGTCTCCCATCCAAGTACTAACCAGGCCCGACCCTGCTTAGCTTCCGAGATCAGACGAGATCGGGCGCGTTCAGGGTGGTATGGCCGTAGACGCCGGAGGGGCCGGCGGGGTGCCTCTTGAGGCCCAGCTTGGCTGGCGCTTGCGCCTTACCGCCATGCCGGCGGCCAGCCCTCTCCGGCAGGGCCCTGCCGCCCGCCCAGGCAGGCGACAGGAGGCCTCGGGGACCCGGGGGTCGGCGGAGTGGTGGGCGACCTCGCAGCCCAGGGCGGGCGGGACGCTCCAGGCCCGTCGGCGCTTGGCGCCCCGCCGCAGATCCCGCTCGACGCTCACAGGGACGTGGCCCCGGAGGCTTCAGGGCCCGGCGGCCGCGGTCCCTTGGGCATCCCCCCCCCTGCCCGCCCACGCGGAGTTAGGCGCAGCCCAGCCACGGCCAGGCCGGCCCTCCGGCCGGCCAGCAGCTGGCCCGGAGCCACTGGGAGCCACCACTGAGTGGGCACGGCCCCTTAGCCACAGCAAGGCCACCCTTGCCCCCACGCCGCCCGCCGAGCACAGGACCCCGCCCCCGGTGTCCGGCAGGCCCGGGGAAGCGGCCCCGGCCCGCGACCCCGCACCCGCTCCCGCCCCCGCCCCCGCCCCCGGGCGTGGCGAAACGGCGGAGGGGGGGGGGGCTTTTCCCGGAGGGAGCTGCGGAGAGACACACGGGCAGACAGCTGGCTGCGGCGCGGCTGGGCTCTGGTGGGCGCGGCCAAGCGCAGGTCGAGGGCCTCGCGGGCCGCACGGACGGCACCCCGGCCTGAGGCGGAGTCTGGGTCCGGGCCAGCCACCACGGGAGCGGCTGGGGTGCGGCTGCCTTGCAGGGCCGCCTTCTGGCCTCCTGGCCGGCCAGGCCGGCGGGGAGCGCCCCCTCTGGCGCGCTGTGGTGGGAGGGGCCGGTGGAGGTGGGGCCTGCGGCGGTGCCCGGCGGGGGGGCGGAGGCGGCGGCCTCGGCCGCGGGCGACTAAAGGAGAAGGCGGAGCGGGAGGCAAAAAGCCTACAGCACCCGGTATTCCCAGGCGGTCTCCCATCCAAGTACTAACCAGGCCCGACCCTGCTTAGCTTCCGAGATCAGACGAGATCGGGCGCGTTCAGGGTGGTATGGCCGTAGACGCGAGAGGGGCCCGCCGAGTGCCTCTTGAGGCCCAGCTTGGCTGGCGCTTGCGCCTTACTGCCAGCCCGGCGGCCAGCCCGCCCCGGCAGGGCCCCGCCGCCCGCCCAGGCAGGGCGAGGGCGGCCTCGGGTACCGGGGCGGGGGGGGGTGGCGGAGGGGTTGGCGACCTCCCTGCCCAGGGCGGGCGGGACCCACCAAACCGTTCGGCGCTTGGCGCCCCGCCCCACATCCCGCACGTCGCTCACAGGGACGTGGCCCCGGAGGCTTCAGGGCCCGGGGCCCGCGGTCCCTTGGGCCTCCCCGCTGCCCGCCCACGCGGCGCTAGGCGCAGCCCGGCCGCAGCCCGGGCCGGCCCTCCTGCCCGACGGCAGTCGGCCCTTAACCCACTGGGAGCCACCATTGAGTCACGACGGCCCCTTAGCCCCAGCAAGGCCACCCTTGCCCCCACGCCACCCGCCGAGCACAGGACCCGGCGCCTTGCGGCCGGCCGGCCCGGAGAACCGGCCCCGGCCCCCGCCCCCGCTCCCGCCCCCCGGCCGTGGCCAAACGGCGGCGGGGGGGGGGGGCGGGGTGGGGCTCTTTCCGGAGGGAGCTGTGGAGAGACACACCGGCAGATAGGTGGCTGCGCCGGGGCCGGGCGCTAGTGGGGGCGACCAGGTGCAGGTCAAGGGGCTCGCGGGCCGCACGGCCGGCACCCGGGCCTGAGGCGGAGTCTGGGTCCAGGCCAGCCACCCCGGGAGCGGCTGGGAGGCGGCTGCCTTCCAGGGCCGCCTTCTGGCCGCCTGGCCGGCCAGGCAGGTGGAGAGCGCCCCCTCTGGCGCGCTGTGGTGGGAGGGGTCGGAGGTAGGTGGGGCCTGCTGCGGTGCCCGGCGGCGGGGGGCGGAGGCGGCGGGCGACTAAAGGAGAGGGCGGAGCGGGAGGCAAAAAGCCTACAGCACCCGGTATTCCCAGGCGGTCTCCCATCCAAGTACTAACCAGGCCCGACCCTGCTTAGCTTCCGAGATCAGACGAGATCGGGCGCGTTCAGGGTGGTATGGCCGTAGACGCCGGAGGGGCCGGCGGGGTGCCTCTTGAGGCCCAGCTTGGCTGGCGCTTGCGCCTTACCGCCATGCCGGCGGCCAGCCCTCTCCGGCAGGGCCCTGCCGCCCGCCCAGGCAGGCGACAGGAGGCCTCGGGGACCCGGGGGTCGGCGGAGTGGTGGGCGACCTCGCAGCCCAGGGCGGGCGGGACGCTCCAGGCCCGTCGGCGCTTGGCGCCCCGCCGCAGATCCCGCTCGACGCTCACAGGGACGTGGCCCCGGAGGCTTCAGGGCCCGGCGGCCGCGGTCCCTTGGGCATCCCCCCCCCTGCCCGCCCACGCGGAGTTAGGCGCAGCCCAGCCACGGCCAGGCCGGCCCTCCGGCCGGCCAGCAGCTGGCCCGGAGCCACTGGGAGCCACCACTGAGTGGGCACGGCCCCTTAGCCACAGCAAGGCCACCCTTGCCCCCACGCCGCCCGCCGAGCACAGGACCCCGCCCCCGGTGTCCGGCAGGCCCGGGGAAGCGGCCCCGGCCCGCGACCCCGCACCCGCTCCCGCCCCCGCCCCCGCCCCCGGGCGTGGCGAAACGGCGGAGGGGGGGGGGGCTTTTCCCGGAGGGAGCTGCGGAGAGACACACGGGCAGACAGCTGGCTGCGGCGCGGCTGGGCTCTGGTGGGCGCGGCCAAGCGCAGGTCGAGGGCCTCGCGGGCCGCACGGACGGCACCCCGGCCTGAGGCGGAGTCTGGGTCCGGGCCAGCCACCACGGGAGCGGCTGGGGTGCGGCTGCCTTGCAGGGCCGCCTTCTGGCCTCCTGGCCGGCCAGGCCGGCGGGGAGCGCCCCCTCTGGCGCGCTGTGGTGGGAGGGGCCGGTGGAGGTGGGGCCTGCGGCGGTGCCCGGCGGGGGGGCGGAGGCGGCGGCCTCGGCCACGGGCGACTAAAGGAGAAGGCGGAGCGGGAGGCAAAAAGCCTACAGCACCCGGTATTCCCAGGCGGTCTCCCATCCAAGTACTAACCAGGCCCGACCCTGCTTAGCTTCCGAGATCAGACGAGATCGGGCGCGTTCAGGGTGGTATGGCCGTAGACGCGAGAGGGGCCCGCCGAGTGCCTCTTGAGGCCCAGCTTGGCTGGCGCTTGCGCCTTACTGCCAGCCCGGCGGCCAGCCCGCCCCGGCAGGGCCCCGCCGCCCGCCCAGGCAGGGCGAGGGCGGCCTCGGGTACCGGGGCGGGGGGGGGTGGCGGAGGGGTTGGCGACCTCCCTGCCCAGGGCGGGCGGGACCCACCAAACCGTTCGGCGCTTGGCGCCCCGCCCCACATCCCGCACGTCGCTCACAGGGACGTGGCCCCGGAGGCTTCAGGGCCCGGGGCCCGCGGTCCCTTGGGCCTCCCCGCTGCCCGCCCACGCGGCGCTAGGCGCAGCCCGGCCGCAGCCCGGGCCGGCCCTCCTGCCCGACGGCAGTCGGCCCTTAACCCACTGGGAGCCACCATTGAGTCACCACGGCCCCTTAGCCCCAGCAAGGCCACCCTTGCCCCCACGCCACCCGCCGAGCACAGGACCCGGCGCCTTGCGGCCGGCCGGCCCGGAGAACCGGCCCCGGCCCCCGCCCCCGCTCCCGCCCCCCGGCCGTGGCCAAACGGCGGCGGGGGGGGGGGGGCGGGGTGGGGCTCTTTCCGGAGGGAGCTGTGGAGAGACACACCGGCAGATAGGTGGCTGCGCCGGGGCCGGGCGCTAGTGGGGGCGACCAGGTGCAGGTCAAGGGGCTCGCGGGCCGCACGGCCGGCACCCGGGCCTGAGGCGGAGTCTGGGTCCAGGCCAGCCACCCCGGGAGCGGCTGGGAGGCGGCTGCCTTCCAGGGCCGCCTTCTGGCCGCCTGGCCGGCCAGGCAGGTGGAGAGCGCCCCCTCTGGCGCGCTGTGGTGGGAGGGGTCGGAGGTAGGTGGGGCCTGCTGCGGTGCCCGGCGGCGGGGGGCGGAGGCGGCGGGCGACTAAAGGAGAGGGCGGAGCGGGAGGCAAAAAGCCTACAGCACCCGGTATTCCCAGGCGGTCTCCCATCCAAGTACTAACCAGGCCCGACCCTGCTTAGCTTCCGAGATCAGACGAGATCGGGCGCGTTCAGGGTGGTATGGCCGTAGACGCCGGAGGGGCCGGCGGGGTGCCTCTTGAGGCCCAGCTTGGCTGGCGCTTGCGCCTTACCGCCATGCCGGCGGCCAGCCCTCTCCGGCAGGGCCCTGCCGCCCGCCCAGGCAGGCGACAGGAGGCCTCGGGGACCCGGGGGTCGGCGGAGTGGTGGGCGACCTCGCAGCCCAGGGCGGGCGGGACGCTCCAGGCCCGTCGGCGCTTGGCGCCCCGCCGCAGATCCCGCTCGACGCTCACAGGGACGTGGCCCCGGAGGCTTCAGGGCCCGGCGGCCGCGGTCCCTTGGGCATCCCCCCCCCTGCCCGCCCACGCGGAGTTAGGCGCAGCCCAGCCACGGCCAGGCCGGCCCTCCGGCCGGCCAGCAGCTGGCCCGGAGCCACTGGGAGCCACCACTGAGTGGGCACGGCCCCTTAGCCACAGCAAGGCCACCCTTGCCCCCACGCCGCCCGCCGAGCACAGGACCCCGCCCCCGGTGTCCGGCAGGCCCGGGGAAGCGGCCCCGGCCCGCGACCCCGCACCCGCTCCCGCCCCCGCCCCCGCCCCCGGGCGTGGCGAAACGGCGGAGGAGGGGGGGGCTTTTCCCGGAGGGAGCTGCGGAGAGACACACGGGCAGACAGCTGGCTGCGGCGCGGCTGGGCTCTGGTGGGCGCGGCCAAGCGCAGGTCGAGGGCCTCGCGGGCCGCACGGACGGCACCCCGGCCTGAGGCGGAGTCTGGGTCCGGGCCAGCCACCACGGGAGCGGCTGGGGTGCGGCTGCCTTGCAGGGCCGCCTTCTGGCCTCCTGGCCGGCCAGGCCGGCGGGGAGCGCCCCCTCTGGCGCGCTGTGGTGGGAGGGGCCGGTGGAGGTGGGGCCTGCGGCGGTGCCCGGCGGGGGGGCGGAGGCGGCGGCCTCGGCCGCGGGCGACTAAAGGAGAAGGCGGAGCGGGAGGCAAAAAGCCTACAGCACCCGGTATTCCCAGGCGGTCTCCCATCCAAGTACTAACCAGGCCCGACCCTGCTTAGCTTCCGAGATCAGACGAGATCGGGCGCGTTCAGGGTGGTATGGCCGTAGACGCGAGAGGGGCCCGCCGAGTGCCTCTTGAGGCCCAGCTTGGCTGGCGCTTGCGCCTTACTGCCAGCCCGGCGGCCAGCCCGCCCCGGCAGGGCCCCGCCGCCCGCCCAGGCAGGGCGAGGGCGGCCTCGGGTACCGGGGCGGGGGGGGGTGGCGGAGGGGTTGGCGACCTCCCTGCCCAGGGCGGGCGGGACCCACCAAACCGTTCGGCGCTTGGCGCCCCGCCCCACATCCCGCACGTCGCTCACAGGGACGTGGCCCCGGAGGCTTCAGGGCCCGGGGCCCGCGGTCCCTTGGGCCTCCCCGCTGCCCGCCCACGCGGCGCTAGGCGCAGCCCGGCCGCAGCCCGGGCCGGCCCTCCTGCCCGACGGCAGTCGGCCCTTAACCCACTGGGAGCCACCATTGAGTCACCACGGCCCCTTAGCCCCAGCAAGGCCACCCTTGCCCCCACGCCACCCGCCGAGCACAGGACCCGGCGCCTTGCGGCCGGCCGGCCCGGAGAACCGGCCCCGGCCCCCGCCCCCGCTCCCGCCCCCCGGCCGTGGCCAAACGGCGGCGGGGGGGGGGGCGGTGGGGCTCTTTCCGGAGGGAGCTGTGGAGAGACACACCGGCAGATAGGTGGCTGCGCCGGGACCGGGCGCTAGTGGGGGCGGCCAGGTGCAGGTCAAGGGGCTCGCGGGCCGCACGGCCGGCACCCGGGCCTGAGGCGGAGTCTGGGTCCAGGCCAGCCACCCCGGGAGCGGCTGGGAGGCGGCTGCCTTCCAGGGCCGCCTTCTGGCCGCCTGGCCGGCCAGGCAGGTGGAGAGCGCCCCCTCTGGCGCGCTGTGGTGGGAGGGGTCGGAGGTAGGTGGGGCCTGCTGCGGTGCCCGGCGGCGGGGGGCGGAGGCGGCGGGCGACTAAAGGAGAGGGCGGAGCGGGAGGCAAAAAGCCTACAGCACCCGGTATTCCCAGGCGGTCTCCCATCCAAGTACTAACCAGGCCCGACCCTGCTTAGCTTCCGAGATCAGACGAGATCGGGCGCGTTCAGGGTGGTATGGCCGTAGACGCCGGAGGGGCCGGCGGGGTGCCTCTTGAGGCCCAGCTTGGCTGGCGCTTGCGCCTTACCGCCATGCCGGCGGCCAGCCCTCTCCGGCAGGGCCCTGCCGCCCGCCCAGGCAGGCGACAGGAGGCCTCGGGGACCCGGGGGTCGGCGGAGTGGTGGGCGACCTCGCAGCCCAGGGCGGGCGGGACGCTCCAGGCCCGTCGGCGCTTGGCGCCCCGCCGCAGATCCCGCTCGACGCTCACAGGGACGTGGCCCCGGAGGCTTCAGGGCCCGGCGGCCGCGGTCCCTTGGGCATCCCCCCCCCTGCCCGCCCACGCGGAGTTAGGCGCAGCCCAGCCACGGCCAGGCCGGCCCTCCGGCCGGCCAGCAGCTGGCCCGGAGCCACTGGGAGCCACCACTGAGTGGGCACGGCCCCTTAGCCACAGCAAGGCCACCCTTGCCCCCACGCCGCCCGCCGAGCACAGGACCCCGCCCCCGGTGTCCGGCAGGCCCGGGGAAGCGGCCCCGGCCCGCGACCCCGCACCCGCTCCCGCCCCCGCCCCCGCCCCCGGGCGTGGCGAAACGGCGGAGGGGGGGGGGGCTTTTCCCGGAGGGAGCTGCGGAGAGACACACGGGCAGACAGCTGGCTGCGGCGCGGCTGGGCTCTGGTGGGCGCGGCCAAGCGCAGGTCGAGGGCCTCGCGGGCCGCACGGACGGCACCCCGGCCTGAGGCGGAGTCTGGGTCCGGGCCAGCCACCACGGGAGCGGCTGGGGTGCGGCTGCCTTGCAGGGCCGCCTTCTGGCCTCCTGGCCGGCCAGGCCGGCGGGGAGCGCCCCCTCTGGCGCGCTGTGGTGGGAGGGGCCGGTGGAGGTGGGGCCTGCGGCGGTGCCCGGCGGGGGGGCGGAGGCGGCGGCCTCGGCCGCGGGCGACTAAAGGAGAAGGCGGAGCGGGAGGCAAAAAGCCTACAGCACCCGGTATTCCCAGGCGGTCTCCCATCCAAGTACTAACCAGGCCCGACCCTGCTTAGCTTCCGAGATCAGACGAGATCGGGCGCGTTCAGGGTGGTATGGCCGTAGACGCGAGAGGGGCCCGCCGAGTGCCTCTTGAGGCCCAGCTTGGCTGGCGCTTGCGCCTTACTGCCAGCCCGGCGGCCAGCCCGCCCCGGCAGGGCCCCGCCGCCCGCCCAGGCAGGGCGAGGGCGGCCTCGGGTACCGGGGCGGGGGGGGGTGGCGGAGGGGTTGGCGACCTCCCTGCCCAGGGCGGGCGGGACCCACCAAACCGTTCGGCGCTTGGCGCCCCGCCCCACATCCCGCACGTCGCTCACAGGGACGTGGCCCCGGAGGCTTCAGGGCCCGGGGCCCGCGGTCCCTTGGGCCTCCCCGCTGCCCGCCCACGCGGCGCTAGGCGCAGCCCGGCCGCAGCCCGGGCCGGCCCTCCTGCCCGACGGCAGTCGGCCCTTAACCCACTGGGAGCCACCATTGAGTCACGACGGCCCCTTAGCCCCAGCAAGGCCACCCTTGCCCCCACGCCACCCGCCGAGCACAGGACCCGGCGCCTTGCGGCCGGCCGGCCCGGAGAACCGGCCCCGGCCCCCGCCCCCGCTCCCGCCCCCCGGCCGTGGCCAAACGGCGGCGGGGGGGGGGGGCGGGGTGGGGCTCTTTCCGGAGGGAGCTGTGGAGAGACACACCGGCAGATAGGTGGCTGCGCCGGGGCCGGGCGCTAGTGGGGGCGACCAGGTGCAGGTCAAGGGGCTCGCGGGCCGCACGGCCGGCACCCGGGCCTGAGGCGGAGTCTGGGTCCAGGCCAGCCACCCCGGGAGCGGCTGGGAGGCGGCTGCCTTCCAGGGCCGCCTTCTGGCCGCCTGGCCGGCCAGGCAGGTGGAGAGCGCCCCCTCTGGCGCGCTGTGGTGGGAGGGGTCGGAGGTAGGTGGGGCCTGCTGCGGTGCCCGGCGGCGGGGGGCGGAGGCGGCGGGCGACTAAAGGAGAGGGCGGAGCGGGAGGCAAAAAGCCTACAGCACCCGGTATTCCCAGGCGGTCTCCCATCCAAGTACTAACCAGGCCCGACCCTGCTTAGCTTCCGAGATCAGACGAGATCGGGCGCGTTCAGGGTGGTATGGCCGTAGACGCCGGAGGGGCCGGCGGGGTGCCTCTTGAGGCCCAGCTTGGCTGGCGCTTGCGCCTTACCGCCATGCCGGCGGCCAGCCCTCTCCGGCAGGGCCCTGCCGCCCGCCCAGGCAGGCGACAGGAGGCCTCGGGGACCCGGGGGTCGGCGGAGTGGTGGGCGACCTCGCAGCCCAGGGCGGGCGGGACGCTCCAGGCCCGTCGGCGCTTGGCGCCCCGCCGCAGATCCCGCTCGACGCTCACAGGGACGTGGCCCCGGAGGCTTCAGGGCCCGGCGGCCGCGGTCCCTTGGGCATCCCCCCCCCTGCCCGCCCACGCGGAGTTAGGCGCAGCCCAGCCACGGCCAGGCCGGCCCTCCGGCCGGCCAGCAGCTGGCCCGGAGCCACTGGGAGCCACCACTGAGTGGGCACGGCCCCTTAGCCACAGCAAGGCCACCCTTGCCCCCACGCCGCCCGCCGAGCACAGGACCCCGCCCCCGGTGTCCGGCAGGCCCGGGGAAGCGGCCCCGGCCCGCGACCCCGCACCCGCTCCCGCCCCCGCCCCCGCCCCCGGGCGTGGCGAAACGGCGGAGGGGGGGGGGGCTTTTCCCGGAGGGAGCTGCGGAGAGACACACGGGCAGACAGCTGGCTGCGGCGCGGCTGGGCTCTGGTGGGCGCGGCCAAGCGCAGGTCGAGGGCCTCGCGGGCCGCACGGACGGCACCCCGGCCTGAGGCGGAGTCTGGGTCCGGGCCAGCCACCACGGGAGCGGCTGGGGTGCGGCTGCCTTGCAGGGCCGCCTTCTGGCCTCCTGGCCGGCCAGGCCGGCGGGGAGCGCCCCCTCTGGCGCGCTGTGGTGGGAGGGGCCGGTGGAGGTGGGGCCTGCGGCGGTGCCCGGCGGGGGGGCGGAGGCGGCGGCCTCGGCCGCGGGCGACTAAAGGAGAAGGCGGAGCGGGAGGCAAAAAGCCTACAGCACCCGGTATTCCCAGGCGGTCTCCCATCCAAGTACTAACCAGGCCCGACCCTGCTTAGCTTCCGAGATCAGACGAGATCGGGCGCGTTCAGGGTGGTATGGCCGTAGACGCGAGAGGGGCCCGCCGAGTGCCTCTTGAGGCCCAGCTTGGCTGGCGCTTGCGCCTTACTGCCAGCCCGGCGGCCAGCCCGCCCCGGCAGGGCCCCGCCGCCCGCCCAGGCAGGGCGAGGGCGGCCTCGGGTACCGGGGCGGGGGGGGGTGGCGGAGGGGTTGGCGACCTCCCTGCCCAGGGCGGGCGGGACCCACCAAACCGTTCGGCGCTTGGCGCCCCGCCCCACATCCCGCACGTCGCTCACAGGGACGTGGCCCCGGAGGCTTCAGGGCCCGGGGCCCGCGGTCCCTTGGGCCTCCCCGCTGCCCGCCCACGCGGCGCTAGGCGCAGCCCGGCCGCAGCCCGGGCCGGCCCTCCTGCCCGACGGCAGTCGGCCCTTAACCCACTGGGAGCCACCATTGAGTCACCACGGCCCCTTAGCCCCAGCAAGGCCACCCTTGCCCCCACGCCACCCGCCGAGCACAGGACCCGGCGCCTTGCGGCCGGCCGGCCCGGAGAACCGGCCCCGGCCCCCGCCCCCGCTCCCGCCCCCCGGCCGTGGCCAAACGGCGGCGGGGGGGGGGGGCGGGGTGGGGCTCTTTCCGGAGGGAGCTGTGGAGAGACACACCGGCAGATAGGTGGCTGCGCCGGGGCCGGGCGCTAGTGGGGGCGACCAGGTGCAGGTCAAGGGGCTCGCGGGCCGCACGGCCGGCACCCGGGCCTGAGGCGGAGTCTGGGTCCAGGCCAGCCACCCCGGGAGCGGCTGGGAGGCGGCTGCCTTCCAGGGCCGCCTTCTGGCCGCCTGGCCGGCCAGGCAGGTGGAGAGCGCCCCCTCTGGCGCGCTGTGGTGGGAGGGGTCGGAGGTAGGTGGGGCCTGCTGCGGTGCCCGGCGGCGGGGGGCGGAGGCGGCGGGCGACTAAAGGAGAGGGCGGAGCGGGAGGCAAAAAGCCTACAGCACCCGGTATTCCCAGGCGGTCTCCCATCCAAGTACTAACCAGGCCCGACCCTGCTTAGCTTCCGAGATCAGACGAGATCGGGCGCGTTCAGGGTGGTATGGCCGTAGACGCCGGAGGGGCCGGCGGGGTGCCTCTTGAGGCCCAGCTTGGCTGGCGCTTGCGCCTTACCGCCATGCCGGCGGCCAGCCCTCTCCGGCAGGGCCCTGCCGCCCGCCCAGGCAGGCGACAGGAGGCCTCGGGGACCCGGGGGTCGGCGGAGTGGTGGGCGACCTCGCAGCCCAGGGCGGGCGGGACGCTCCAGGCCCGTCGGCGCTTGGCGCCCCGCCGCAGATCCCGCTCGACGCTCACAGGGACGTGGCCCCGGAGGCTTCAGGGCCCGGCGGCCGCGGTCCCTTGGGCATCCCCCCCCCTGCCCGCCCACGCGGAGTTAGGCGCAGCCCAGCCACGGCCAGGCCGGCCCTCCGGCCGGCCAGCAGCTGGCCCGGAGCCACTGGGAGCCACCACTGAGTGGGCACGGCCCCTTAGCCACAGCAAGGCCACCCTTGCCCCCACGCCGCCCGCCGAGCACAGGACCCCGCCCCCGGTGTCCGGCAGGCCCGGGGAAGCGGCCCCGGCCCGCGACCCCGCACCCGCTCCCGCCCCCGCCCCCGCCCCCGGGCGTGGCGAAACGGCGGAGGAGGGGGGGGCTTTTCCCGGAGGGAGCTGCGGAGAGACACACGGGCAGACAGCTGGCTGCGGCGCGGCTGGGCTCTGGTGGGCGCGGCCAAGCGCAGGTCGAGGGCCTCGCGGGCCGCACGGACGGCACCCCGGCCTGAGGCGGAGTCTGGGTCCGGGCCAGCCACCACGGGAGCGGCTGGGGTGCGGCTGCCTTGCAGGGCCGCCTTCTGGCCTCCTGGCCGGCCAGGCCGGCGGGGAGCGCCCCCTCTGGCGCGCTGTGGTGGGAGGGGCCGGTGGAGGTGGGGCCTGCGGCGGTGCCCGGCGGGGGGGCGGAGGCGGCGGCCTCGGCCGCGGGCGACTAAAGGAGAAGGCGGAGCGGGAGGCAAAAAGCCTACAGCACCCGGTATTCCCAGGCGGTCTCCCATCCAAGTACTAACCAGGCCCGACCCTGCTTAGCTTCCGAGATCAGACGAGATCGGGCGCGTTCAGGGTGGTATGGCCGTAGACGCGAGAGGGGCCCGCCGAGTGCCTCTTGAGGCCCAGCTTGGCTGGCGCTTGCGCCTTACTGCCAGCCCGGCGGCCAGCCCGCCCCGGCAGGGCCCCGCCGCCCGCCCAGGCAGGGCGAGGGCGGCCTCGGGTACCGGGGCGGGGGGGGGTGGCGGAGGGGTTGGCGACCTCCCTGCCCAGGGCGGGCGGGACCCACCAAACCGTTCGGCGCTTGGCGCCCCGCCCCACATCCCGCACGTCGCTCACAGGGACGTGGCCCCGGAGGCTTCAGGGCCCGGGGCCCGCGGTCCCTTGGGCCTCCCCGCTGCCCGCCCACGCGGCGCTAGGCGCAGCCCGGCCGCAGCCCGGGCCGGCCCTCCTGCCCGACGGCAGTCGGCCCTTAACCCACTGGGAGCCACCATTGAGTCACCACGGCCCCTTAGCCCCAGCAAGGCCACCCTTGCCCCCACGCCACCCGCCGAGCACAGGACCCGGCGCCTTGCGGCCGGCCGGCCCGGAGAACCGGCCCCGGCCCCCGCCCCCGCTCCCGCCCCCCGGCCGTGGCCAAACGGCGGCGGGGGGGGGGGCGGTGGGGCTCTTTCCGGAGGGAGCTGTGGAGAGACACACCGGCAGATAGGTGGCTGCGCCGGGACCGGGCGCTAGTGGGGGCGGCCAGGTGCAGGTCAAGGGGCTCGCGGGCCGCACGGCCGGCACCCGGGCCTGAGGCGGAGTCTGGGTCCAGGCCAGCCACCCCGGGAGCGGCTGGGAGGCGGCTGCCTTCCAGGGCCGCCTTCTGGCCGCCTGGCCGGCCAGGCAGGTGGAGAGCGCCCCCTCTGGCGCGCTGTGGTGGGAGGGGTCGGAGGTAGGTGGGGCCTGCTGCGGTGCCCGGCGGCGGGGGGCGGAGGCGGCGGGCGACTAAAGGAGAGGGCGGAGCGGGAGGCAAAAAGCCTACAGCACCCGGTATTCCCAGGCGGTCTCCCATCCAAGTACTAACCAGGCCCGACCCTGCTTAGCTTCCGAGATCAGACGAGATCGGGCGCGTTCAGGGTGGTATGGCCGTAGACGCCGGAGGGGCCGGCGGGGTGCCTCTTGAGGCCCAGCTTGGCTGGCGCTTGCGCCTTACCGCCATGCCGGCGGCCAGCCCTCTCCGGCAGGGCCCTGCCGCCCGCCCAGGCAGGCGACAGGAGGCCTCGGGGACCCGGGGGTCGGCGGAGTGGTGGGCGACCTCGCAGCCCAGGGCGGGCGGGACGCTCCAGGCCCGTCGGCGCTTGGCGCCCCGCCGCAGATCCCGCTCGACGCTCACAGGGACGTGGCCCCGGAGGCTTCAGGGCCCGGCGGCCGCGGTCCCTTGGGCATCCCCCCCCCTGCCCGCCCACGCGGAGTTAGGCGCAGCCCAGCCACGGCCAGGCCGGCCCTCCGGCCGGCCAGCAGCTGGCCCGGAGCCACTGGGAGCCACCACTGAGTGGGCACGGCCCCTTAGCCACAGCAAGGCCACCCTTGCCCCCACGCCGCCCGCCGAGCACAGGACCCCGCCCCCGGTGTCCGGCAGGCCCGGGGAAGCGGCCCCGGCCCGCGACCCCGCACCCGCTCCCGCCCCCGCCCCCGCCCCCGGGCGTGGCGAAACGGCGGAGGGGGGGGGGGCTTTTCCCGGAGGGAGCTGCGGAGAGACACACGGGCAGACAGCTGGCTGCGGCGCGGCTGGGCTCTGGTGGGCGCGGCCAAGCGCAGGTCGAGGGCCTCGCGGGCCGCACGGACGGCACCCCGGCCTGAGGCGGAGTCTGGGTCCGGGCCAGCCACCACGGGAGCGGCTGGGGTGCGGCTGCCTTGCAGGGCCGCCTTCTGGCCTCCTGGCCGGCCAGGCCGGCGGGGAGCGCCCCCTCTGGCGCGCTGTGGTGGGAGGGGCCGGTGGAGGTGGGGCCTGCGGCGGTGCCCGGCGGGGGGGCGGAGGCGGCGGCCTCGGCCGCGGGCGACTAAAGGAGAAGGCGGAGCGGGAGGCAAAAAGCCTACAGCACCCGGTATTCCCAGGCGGTCTCCCATCCAAGTACTAACCAGGCCCGACCCTGCTTAGCTTCCGAGATCAGACGAGATCGGGCGCGTTCAGGGTGGTATGGCCGTAGACGCGAGAGGGGCCCGCCGAGTGCCTCTTGAGGCCCAGCTTGGCTGGCGCTTGCGCCTTACTGCCAGCCCGGCGGCCAGCCCGCCCCGGCAGGGCCCCGCCGCCCGCCCAGGCAGGGCGAGGGCGGCCTCGGGTACCGGGGCGGGGGGGGGTGGCGGAGGGGTTGGCGACCTCCCTGCCCAGGGCGGGCGGGACCCACCAAACCGTTCGGCGCTTGGCGCCCCGCCCCACATCCCGCACGTCGCTCACAGGGACGTGGCCCCGGAGGCTTCAGGGCCCGGGGCCCGCGGTCCCTTGGGCCTCCCCGCTGCCCGCCCACGCGGCGCTAGGCGCAGCCCGGCCGCAGCCCGGGCCGGCCCTCCTGCCCGACGGCAGTCGGCCCTTAACCCACTGGGAGCCACCATTGAGTCACGACGGCCCCTTAGCCCCAGCAAGGCCACCCTTGCCCCCACGCCACCCGCCGAGCACAGGACCCGGCGCCTTGCGGCCGGCCGGCCCGGAGAACCGGCCCCGGCCCCCGCCCCCGCTCCCGCCCCCCGGCCGTGGCCAAACGGCGGCGGGGGGGGGGGGCGGGGTGGGGCTCTTTCCGGAGGGAGCTGTGGAGAGACACACCGGCAGATAGGTGGCTGCGCCGGGGCCGGGCGCTAGTGGGGGCGACCAGGTGCAGGTCAAGGGGCTCGCGGGCCGCACGGCCGGCACCCGGGCCTGAGGCGGAGTCTGGGTCCAGGCCAGCCACCCCGGGAGCGGCTGGGAGGCGGCTGCCTTCCAGGGCCGCCTTCTGGCCGCCTGGCCGGCCAGGCAGGTGGAGAGCGCCCCCTCTGGCGCGCTGTGGTGGGAGGGGTCGGAGGTAGGTGGGGCCTGCTGCGGTGCCCGGCGGCGGGGGGCGGAGGCGGCGGGCGACTAAAGGAGAGGGCGGAGCGGGAGGCAAAAAGCCTACAGCACCCGGTATTCCCAGGCGGTCTCCCATCCAAGTACTAACCAGGCCCGACCCTGCTTAGCTTCCGAGATCAGACGAGATCGGGCGCGTTCAGGGTGGTATGGCCGTAGACGCCGGAGGGGCCGGCGGGGTGCCTCTTGAGGCCCAGCTTGGCTGGCGCTTGCGCCTTACCGCCATGCCGGCGGCCAGCCCTCTCCGGCAGGGCCCTGCCGCCCGCCCAGGCAGGCGACAGGAGGCCTCGGGGACCCGGGGGTCGGCGGAGTGGTGGGCGACCTCGCAGCCCAGGGCGGGCGGGACGCTCCAGGCCCGTCGGCGCTTGGCGCCCCGCCGCAGATCCCGCTCGACGCTCACAGGGACGTGGCCCCGGAGGCTTCAGGGCCCGGCGGCCGCGGTCCCTTGGGCATCCCCCCCCCTGCCCGCCCACGCGGAGTTAGGCGCAGCCCAGCCACGGCCAGGCCGGCCCTCCGGCCGGCCAGCAGCTGGCCCGGAGCCACTGGGAGCCACCACTGAGTGGGCACGGCCCCTTAGCCACAGCAAGGCCACCCTTGCCCCCACGCCGCCCGCCGAGCACAGGACCCCGCCCCCGGTGTCCGGCAGGCCCGGGGAAGCGGCCCCGGCCCGCGACCCCGCACCCGCTCCCGCCCCCGCCCCCGCCCCCGGGCGTGGCGAAACGGCGGAGGGGGGGGGGGCTTTTCCCGGAGGGAGCTGCGGAGAGACACACGGGCAGACAGCTGGCTGCGGCGCGGCTGGGCTCTGGTGGGCGCGGCCAAGCGCAGGTCGAGGGCCTCGCGGGCCGCACGGACGGCACCCCGGCCTGAGGCGGAGTCTGGGTCCGGGCCAGCCACCACGGGAGCGGCTGGGGTGCGGCTGCCTTGCAGGGCCGCCTTCTGGCCTCCTGGCCGGCCAGGCCGGCGGGGAGCGCCCCCTCTGGCGCGCTGTGGTGGGAGGGGCCGGTGGAGGTGGGGCCTGCGGCGGTGCCCGGCGGGGGGGCGGAGGCGGCGGCCTCGGCCGCGGGCGACTAAAGGAGAAGGCGGAGCGGGAGGCAAAAAGCCTACAGCACCCGGTATTCCCAGGCGGTCTCCCATCCAAGTACTAACCAGGCCCGACCCTGCTTAGCTTCCGAGATCAGACGAGATCGGGCGCGTTCAGGGTGGTATGGCCGTAGACGCGAGAGGGGCCCGCCGAGTGCCTCTTGAGGCCCAGCTTGGCTGGCGCTTGCGCCTTACTGCCAGCCCGGCGGCCAGCCCGCCCCGGCAGGGCCCCGCCGCCCGCCCAGGCAGGGCGAGGGCGGCCTCGGGTACCGGGGCGGGGGGGGGTGGCGGAGGGGTTGGCGACCTCCCTGCCCAGGGCGGGCGGGACCCACCAAACCGTTCGGCGCTTGGCGCCCCGCCCCACATCCCGCACGTCGCTCACAGGGACGTGGCCCCGGAGGCTTCAGGGCCCGGGGCCCGCGGTCCCTTGGGCCTCCCCGCTGCCCGCCCACGCGGCGCTAGGCGCAGCCCGGCCGCAGCCCGGGCCGGCCCTCCTGCCCGACGGCAGTCGGCCCTTAACCCACTGGGAGCCACCATTGAGTCACCACGGCCCCTTAGCCCCAGCAAGGCCACCCTTGCCCCCACGCCACCCGCCGAGCACAGGACCCGGCGCCTTGCGGCCGGCCGGCCCGGAGAACCGGCCCCGGCCCCCGCCCCCGCTCCCGCCCCCCGGCCGTGGCCAAACGGCGGCGGGGGGGGGGGGCGGGGTGGGGCTCTTTCCGGAGGGAGCTGTGGAGAGACACACCGGCAGATAGGTGGCTGCGCCGGGGCCGGGCGCTAGTGGGGGCGACCAGGTGCAGGTCAAGGGGCTCGCGGGCCGCACGGCCGGCACCCGGGCCTGAGGCGGAGTCTGGGTCCAGGCCAGCCACCCCGGGAGCGGCTGGGAGGCGGCTGCCTTCCAGGGCCGCCTTCTGGCCGCCTGGCCGGCCAGGCAGGTGGAGAGCGCCCCCTCTGGCGCGCTGTGGTGGGAGGGGTCGGAGGTAGGTGGGGCCTGCTGCGGTGCCCGGCGGCGGGGGGCGGAGGCGGCGGGCGACTAAAGGAGAGGGCGGAGCGGGAGGCAAAAAGCCTACAGCACCCGGTATTCCCAGGCGGTCTCCCATCCAAGTACTAACCAGGCCCGACCCTGCTTAGCTTCCGAGATCAGACGAGATCGGGCGCGTTCAGGGTGGTATGGCCGTAGACGCCGGAGGGGCCGGCGGGGTGCCTCTTGAGGCCCAGCTTGGCTGGCGCTTGCGCCTTACCGCCATGCCGGCGGCCAGCCCTCTCCGGCAGGGCCCTGCCGCCCGCCCAGGCAGGCGACAGGAGGCCTCGGGGACCCGGGGGTCGGCGGAGTGGTGGGCGACCTCGCAGCCCAGGGCGGGCGGGACGCTCCAGGCCCGTCGGCGCTTGGCGCCCCGCCGCAGATCCCGCTCGACGCTCACAGGGACGTGGCCCCGGAGGCTTCAGGGCCCGGCGGCCGCGGTCCCTTGGGCATCCCCCCCCCTGCCCGCCCACGCGGAGTTAGGCGCAGCCCAGCCACGGCCAGGCCGGCCCTCCGGCCGGCCAGCAGCTGGCCCGGAGCCACTGGGAGCCACCACTGAGTGGGCACGGCCCCTTAGCCACAGCAAGGCCACCCTTGCCCCCACGCCGCCCGCCGAGCACAGGACCCCGCCCCCGGTGTCCGGCAGGCCCGGGGAAGCGGCCCCGGCCCGCGACCCCGCACCCGCTCCCGCCCCCGCCCCCGCCCCCGGGCGTGGCGAAACGGCGGAGGAGGGGGGGGCTTTTCCCGGAGGGAGCTGCGGAGAGACACACGGGCAGACAGCTGGCTGCGGCGCGGCTGGGCTCTGGTGGGCGCGGCCAAGCGCAGGTCGAGGGCCTCGCGGGCCGCACGGACGGCACCCCGGCCTGAGGCGGAGTCTGGGTCCGGGCCAGCCACCACGGGAGCGGCTGGGGTGCGGCTGCCTTGCAGGGCCGCCTTCTGGCCTCCTGGCCGGCCAGGCCGGCGGGGAGCGCCCCCTCTGGCGCGCTGTGGTGGGAGGGGCCGGTGGAGGTGGGGCCTGCGGCGGTGCCCGGCGGGGGGGCGGAGGCGGCGGCCTCGGCCGCGGGCGACTAAAGGAGAAGGCGGAGCGGGAGGCAAAAAGCCTACAGCACCCGGTATTCCCAGGCGGTCTCCCATCCAAGTACTAACCAGGCCCGACCCTGCTTAGCTTCCGAGATCAGACGAGATCGGGCGCGTTCAGGGTGGTATGGCCGTAGACGCGAGAGGGGCCCGCCGAGTGCCTCTTGAGGCCCAGCTTGGCTGGCGCTTGCGCCTTACTGCCAGCCCGGCGGCCAGCCCGCCCCGGCAGGGCCCCGCCGCCCGCCCAGGCAGGGCGAGGGCGGCCTCGGGTACCGGGGCGGGGGGGGGTGGCGGAGGGGTTGGCGACCTCCCTGCCCAGGGCGGGCGGGACCCACCAAACCGTTCGGCGCTTGGCGCCCCGCCCCACATCCCGCACGTCGCTCACAGGGACGTGGCCCCGGAGGCTTCAGGGCCCGGGGCCCGCGGTCCCTTGGGCCTCCCCGCTGCCCGCCCACGCGGCGCTAGGCGCAGCCCGGCCGCAGCCCGGGCCGGCCCTCCTGCCCGACGGCAGTCGGCCCTTAACCCACTGGGAGCCACCATTGAGTCACCACGGCCCCTTAGCCCCAGCAAGGCCACCCTTGCCCCCACGCCACCCGCCGAGCACAGGACCCGGCGCCTTGCGGCCGGCCGGCCCGGAGAACCGGCCCCGGCCCCCGCCCCCGCTCCCGCCCCCCGGCCGTGGCCAAACGGCGGCGGGGGGGGGGGGGGCGGGGTGGGGCTCTTTCCGGAGGGAGCTGTGGAGAGACACACCGGCAGATAGGTGGCTGCGCCGGGGCCGGGCGCTAGTGGGGGCGACCAGGTGCAGGTCAAGGGGCTCGCGGGCCGCACGGCCGGCACCCGGGCCTGAGGCGGAGTCTGGGTCCAGGCCAGCCACCCCGGGAGCGGCTGGGAGGCGGCTGCCTTCCAGGGCCGCCTTCTGGCCGCCTGGCCGGCCAGGCAGGTGGAGAGCGCCCCCTCTGGCGCGCTGTGGTGGGAGGGGTCGGAGGTAGGTGGGGCCTGCTGCGGTGCCCGGCGGCGGGGGGCGGAGGCGGCGGGCGACTAAAGGAGAGGGCGGAGCGGGAGGCAAAAAGCCTACAGCACCCGGTATTCCCAGGCGGTCTCCCATCCAAGTACTAACCAGGCCCGACCCTGCTTAGCTTCCGAGATCAGACGAGATCGGGCGCGTTCAGGGTGGTATGGCCGTAGACGCCGGAGGGGCCGGCGGGGTGCCTCTTGAGGCCCAGCTTGGCTGGCGCTTGCGCCTTACCGCCATGCCGGCGGCCAGCCCTCTCCGGCAGGGCCCTGCCGCCCGCCCAGGCAGGCGACAGGAGGCCTCGGGGACCCGGGGGTCGGCGGAGTGGTGGGCGACCTCGCAGCCCAGGGCGGGCGGGACGCTCCAGGCCCGTCGGCGCTTGGCGCCCCGCCGCAGATCCCGCTCGACGCTCACAGGGACGTGGCCCCGGAGGCTTCAGGGCCCGGCGGCCGCGGTCCCTTGGGCATCCCCCCACCTGCCCGCCCACGCGGAGTTAGGCGCAGCCCAGCCACGGCCAGGCCGGCCCTCCGGCCGGCCAGCAGCTGGCCCGGAGCCACTGGGAGCCACCACTGAGTGGGCACGGCCCCTTAGCCACAGCAAGGCCACCCTTGCCCCCACGCCGCCCGCCGAGCACAGGACCCCGCCCCCGGTGTCCGGCAGGCCCGGGGAAGCGGCCCCGGCCCGCGACCCCGCACCCGCTCCCGCCCCCGCCCCCGGGCGTGGCGAAACGGCGGAGGGGGGGGGGCTTTTCCCGGAGGGAGCTGCGGAGAGACACACGGGCAGACAGCTGGCTGCGGCGCGGCTGGGCTCTGGTGGGCGCGGCCAAGCGCAGGTCGAGGGCCTCGCGGGCCGCACGGACGGCACCCCGGCCTGAGGCGGAGTCTGGGTCCGGGCCAGCCACCACGGGAGCGGCTGGGGTGCGGCTGCCTTGCAGGGCCGCCTTCTGGCCTCCTGGCCGGCCAGGCCGGCGGGGAGCGCACCCTCTGGCGCGCTGTGGTGGGAGGGGCCGGTGGAGGTGGGGCCTGCGGCGGTGCCCGGCGGGGGGGCGGAGGCGGCGGCCTCGGCCGCGGGCGACTAAAGGAGAAGGCGGAGCGGGAGGCAAAAAGCCTACAGCACCCGGTATTCCCAGGCGGTCTCCCATCCAAGTACTAACCAGGCCCGACCCTGCTTAGCTTCCGAGATCAGACGAGATCGGGCGCGTTCAGGGTGGTATGGCCGTAGACGCGAGAGGGGCCCGCCGAGTGCCTCTTGAGGCCCAGCTTGGCTGGCGCTTGCGCCTTACTGCCAGCCCGGCGGCCAGCCCGCCCCGGCAGGGCCCCGCCGCCCGCCCAGGCAGGGCGAGGGCGGCCTCGGGTACCGGGGCGGGGGGGGGTGGCGGAGGGGTTGGCGACCTCCCTGCCCAGGGCGGGCGGGACCCACCAAACCGTTCGGCGCTTGGCGCCCCGCCCCACATCCCGCACGTCGCTCACAGGGACGTGGCCCCGGAGGCTTCAGGGCCCGGGGCCCGCGGTCCCTTGGGCCTCCCCGCTGCCCGCCCACGCGGCGCTAGGCGCAGCCCGGCCGCAGCCCGGGCCGGCCCTCCTGCCCGACGGCAGTCGGCCCTTAACCCACTGGGAGCCACCATTGAGTCACCACGGCCCCTTAGCCCCAGCAAGGCCACCCTTGCCCCCACGCCACCCGCCGAGCACAGGACCCGGCGCCTTGCGGCCGGCCGGCCCGGAGAACCGGCCCCGGCCCCCGCCCCCGCTCCCGCCCCCCGGCCGTGGCCAAACGGCGGCGGGGGGGGGGGGCGGGGTGGGGCTCTTTCCGGAGGGAGCTGTGGAGAGACACACCGGCAGACACACCGCCGGGGCCGGGCGCTAGTGGGGGCGACCAGGTGCAGGTCAAGGGGCTCGCGGGCCGCACGGCCGGCACCCGGGCCTGAGGCGGAGTCTGGGTCCAGGCCAGCCACCCCGGGAGCGGCTGGGAGGCGGCTGCCTTCCAGGGCCGCCTTCTGGCCGCCTGGCCGGCCAGGCAGGTGGAGAGCGCCCCCTCTGGCGCGCTGTGGTGGGAGGGGTCGGAGGTAGGTGGGGCCTGCTGCGGTGCCCGGCGGCGGGGGGCGGAGGCGGCGGGCGACTAAAGGAGAGGGCGGAGCGGGAGGCAAAAAGCCTACAGCACCCGGTATTCCCAGGCGGTCTCCCATCCAAGTACTAACCAGGCCCGACCCTGCTTAGCTTCCGAGATCAGACGAGATCGGGCGCGTTCAGGGTGGTATGGCCGTAGACGCCGGAGGGGCCGGCGGGGTGCCTCTTGAGGCCCAGCTTGGCTGGCGCTTGCGCCTTACCGCCATGCCGGCGGCCAGCCCTCTCCGGCAGGGCCCTGCCGCCCGCCCAGGCAGGCGACAGGAGGCCTCGGGGACCCGGGGGTCGGCGGAGTGGTGGGCGACCTCGCAGCCCAGGGCGGGCGGGACGCTCCAGGCCCGTCGGCGCTTGGCGCCCCGCCGCAGATCCCGCTCGACGCTCACAGGGACGTGGCCCCGGAGGCTTCAGGGCCCGGCGGCCGCGGTCCCTTGGGCATCCCCCCCCCTGCCCGCCCACGCGGAGTTAGGCGCAGCCCAGCCACGGCCAGGCCGGCCCTCCGGCCGGCCAGCAGCTGGCCCGGAGCCACTGGGAGCCACCACTGAGTGGGCACGGCCCCTTAGCCACAGCAAGGCCACCCTTGCCCCCACGCCGCCCGCCGAGCACAGGACCCCGCCCCCGGTGTCCAGCAGGCCCGGGGAAGCGGCCCCGGCCCGCGACCCCGCACCCGCTCCCGCCCCCGCCCCCGCCCCCGGGCGTGGCGAAACGGCGGAGGGGGGGGGGCTTTTCCCGGAGGGAGCTGCGGAGAGACACACGGGCAGACAGCTGGCTGCGGCGCGGCTGGGCTCTGGTGGGCGCGGCCAAGCGCAGGTCGAGGGCCTCGCGGGCCGCACGGACGGCACCCCGGCCTGAGGCGGAGTCTGGGTCCGGGCCAGCCACCACGGGAGCGGCTGGGGTGCGGCTGCCTTGCAGGGCCGCCTTCTGGCCTCCTGGCCGGCCAGGCCGGCGGGGAGCGCCCCCTCTGGCGCGCTGTGGTGGGAGGGGCCGGTGGAGGTGGGGCCTGCGGCGGTGCCCGGCGGGGGGGGCGGAGGCGGCGGCCTCGGCCGCGGGCGACTAAAGGAGAAGGCGGAGCGGGAGGCAAAAAGCCTACAGCACCCGGTATTCCCAGGCGGTCTCCCATCCAAGTACTAACCAGGCCCGACCCTGCTTAGCTTCCGAGATCAGACGAGATCGGGCGCGTTCAGGGTGGTATGGCCGTAGACGCGAGAGGGGCCCGCCGAGTGCCTCTTGAGGCCCAGCTTGGCTGGCGCTTGCGCCTTACTGCCAGCCCGGCGGCCAGCCCGCCCCGGCAGGGCCCCGCCGCCCGCCCAGGCAGGGCGAGGGCGGCCTCGGGTACCGGGGCGGGGGGGGGTGGCGGAGGGGTTGGCGACCTCCCTGCCCAGGGCGGGCGGGACCCACCAAACCGTTCGGCGCTTGGCGCCCCGCCCCACATCCCGCACGTCGCTCACAGGGACGTGGCCCCGGAGGCTTCAGGGCCCGGGGCCCGCGGTCCCTTGGGCCTCCCCGCTGCCCGCCCACGCGGCGCTAGGCGCAGCCCGGCCGCAGCCCGGGCCGGCCCTCCTGCCCGACGGCAGTCGGCCCTTAACCCACTGGGAGCCACCATTGAGTCACCACGGCCCCTTAGCCCCAGCAAGGCCACCCTTGCCCCCACGCCACCCGCCGAGCACAGGACCCGGCGCCTTGCGGCCGGCCGGCCCGGAGAACCGGCCCCGGCCCCCGCCCCCGCTCCCGCCCCCCGGCCGTGGCCAAACGGCGGCGGGGGGGGGGGCGGGGTGGGGCTCTTTCCGGAGGGAGCTGTGGAGAGACACACCGGCAGATAGGTGGCTGCGCCGGGGCCGGGCGCTAGTGGGGGCGACCAGGTGCAGGTCAAGGGGCTCGCGGGCCGCACGGCCGGCACCCGGGCCTGAGGCGGAGTCTGGGTCCAGGCCAGCCACCCCGGGAGCGGCTGGGAGGCGGCTGCCTTCCAGGGCCGCCTTCTGGCCGCCTGGCCGGCCAGGCAGGTGGAGAGCGCCCCCTCTGGCGCGCTGTGGTGGGAGGGGTCGGAGGTAGGTGGGGCCTGCTGCGGTGCCCGGCGGCGGGGGGCGGAGGCGGCGGGCGACTAAAGGAGAGGGCGGAGCGGGAGGCAAAAAGCCTACAGCACCCGGTATTCCCAGGCGGTCTCCCATCCAAGTACTAACCAGGCCCGACCCTGCTTAGCTTCCGAGATCAGACGAGATCGGGCGCGTTCAGGGTGGTATGGCCGTAGACGCCGGAGGGGCCGGCGGGGTGCCTCTTGAGGCCCAGCTTGGCTGGCGCTTGCGCCTTACCGCCATGCCGGCGGCCAGCCCTCTCCGGCAGGGCCCTGCCGCCCGCCCAGGCAGGCGACAGGAGGCCTCGGGGACCCGGGGGTCGGCGGAGTGGTGGGCGACCTCGCAGCCCAGGGCGGGCGGGACGCTCCAGGCCCGTCGGCGCTTGGCGCCCCGCCGCAGATCCCGCTCGACGCTCACAGGGACGTGGCCCCGGAGGCTTCAGGGCCCGGCGGCCGCGGTCCCTTGGGCATCCCCCCCCCTGCCCGCCCACGCGGAGTTAGGCGCAGCCCAGCCACGGCCAGGCCGGCCCTCCGGCCGGCCAGCAGCTGGCCCGGAGCCACTGGGAGCCACCACTGAGTGGGCACGGCCCCTTAGCCACAGCAAGGCCACCCTTGCCCCCACGCCGCCCGCCGAGCACAGGACCCCGCCCCCGGTGTCCAGCAGGCCCGGGGAAGCGGCCCCGGCCCGCGACCCCGCACCCGCTCCCGCCCCCGCCCCCGCCACCGGGCGTGGCGAAACGGCGGAGGGGGGGGGCTTTTCCCGGAGGGAGCTGCGGAGAGACACACGGGCAGACAGCTGGCTGCGGCGCGGCTGGGCTCTGGTGGGCGCGGCCAAGCGCAGGTCGAGGGCCTCGCGGGCCGCACGGACGGCACCCCGGCCTGAGGCGGAGTCTGGGTCCGGGCCAGCCACCACGGGAGCGGCTGGGGTGCGGCTGCCTTGCAGGGCCGCCTTCTGGCCTCCTGGCCGGCCAGGCCGGCGGGGAGCGCCCCCTCTGGCGCGCTGTGGTGGGAGGGGCCGGTGGAGGTGGGGCCTGCGGCGGTGCCCGGCGGGGGGGCGGAGGCGGCGGCCTCGGCCGCGGGCGACTAAAGGAGAAGGCGGAGCGGGAGGCAAAAAGCCTACAGCACCCGGTATTCCCAGGCGGTCTCCCATCCAAGTACTAACCAGGCCCGACCCTGCTTAGCTTCCGAGATCAGACGAGATCGGGCGCGTTCAGGGTGGTATGGCCGTAGACGCGAGAGGGGCCCGCCGAGTGCCTCTTGAGGCCCAGCTTGGCTGGCGCTTGCGCCTTACTGCCAGCCCGGCGGCCAGCCCGCCCCGGCAGGGCCCCGCCGCCCGCCCAGGCAGGGCGAGGGCGGCCTCGGGTACCGGGGCGGGGGGGGGTGGCGGAGGGGTTGGCGACCTCCCTGCCCAGGGCGGGCGGGACCCACCAAACCGTTCGGCGCTTGGCGCCCCGCCCCACATCCCGCACGTCGCTCACAGGGACGTGGCCCCGGAGGCTTCAGGGCCCGGGGCCCGCGGTCCCTTGGGCCTCCCCGCTGCCCGCCCACGCGGCGCTAGGCGCAGCCCGGCCGCAGCCCGGGCCGGCCCTCCTGCCCGACGGCAGTCGGCCCTTAACCCACTGGGAGCCACCATTGAGTCACCACGGCCCCTTAGCCCCAGCAAGGCCACCCTTGCCCCCACGCCACCCGCCGAGCACAGGACCCGGCGCCTTGCGGCCGGCCGGCCCGGAGAACCGGCCCCGGCCCCCGCCCCCGCTCCCGCCCCCCGGCCGTGGCCAAACGGCGGCGGGGGGGGGGGGGCGGGGTGGGGCTCTTTCCGGAGGGAGCTGTGGAGAGACACACCGGCAGATAGGTGGCTGCGCCGGGGCCGGGCGCTAGTGGGGGCGGCCAGGTGCAGGTCAAGGGGCTCGCGGGCCGCACGGCCGGTACCCGGGCCTGAGGCGGAGTCTGGGTCCAGGCCAGCCACCCCGGGAGCGGCTGGGATGCGGCTGCCTTCCAGGGCCGCCTTCTGGCCGCCTGGCCGGCCAGGCAGGTGGAGAGCGCCCCCTCTGGCGCGCTGTGGTGGGAGGGGTCGGAGGTAGGTGGGGCCTGCTGCGGTGCCCGGCGGCGGGCGACTAAAGGAGAGGGCGGAGCGGGAGGCAAAAAGCCTACAGCACCCGGTATTCCCAGGCGGTCTCCCATCCAAGTACTAACCAGGCCCGACCCTGCTTAGCTTCCGAGATCAGACGAGATCGGGCGCGTTCAGGGTGGTATGGCCGTAGACGCCGGAGGGGCCGGCGGGGTGCCTCTTGAGGCCCAGCTTGGCTGGCGCTTGCGCCTTACCGCCATGCCGGCGGCCAGCCCTCTCCGGCAGGGCCCTGCCGCCCGCCCAGGCAGGCGACAGGAGGCCTCGGGGACCCGGGGGTCGGCGGAGTGGTGGGCGACCTCGCAGCCCAGGGCGGGCGGGACGCTCCAGGCCCGTCGGCGCTTGGCGCCCCGCCGCAGATCCCGCTCGACGCTCACAGGGACGTGGCCCCGGAGGCTTCAGGGCCCGGCGGCCGCGGTCCCTTGGGCATCCCCCCCCCTGCCCGCCCACGCGGAGTTAGGCGCAGCCCAGCCACGGCCAGGCCGGCCCTCCGGCCGGCCAGCAGCTGGCCCGGAGCCACTGGGAGCCACCACTGAGTGGGCACGGCCCCTTAGCCACAGCAAGGCCACCCTTGCCCCCACGCCGCCCGCCGAGCACAGGACCCCGCCCCCGGTGTCCAGCAGGCCCGGGGAAGCGGCCCCGGCCCGCGACCCCGCACCCGCTCCCGCCCCCGCCCCCGCCCCCGGGCGTGGCGAAACGGCGGAGGGGGGGGGGCTTTTCCCGGAGGGAGCTGCGGAGAGACACACGGGCAGACAGCTGGCTGCGGCGCGGCTGGGCTCTGGTGGGCGCGGCCAAGCGCAGGTCGAGGGCCTCGCGGGCCGCACGGACGGCACCCCGGCCTGAGGCGGAGTCTGGGTCCGGGCCAGCCACCACGGGAGCGGCTGGGGTGCGGCTGCCTTGCAGGGCCGCCTTCTGGCCTCCTGGCCGGCCAGGCCGGCGGGGAGCGCCCCCTCTGGCGCGCTGTGGTGGGAGGGGCCGGTGGAGGTGGGGCCTGCGGCGGTGCCCGGCGGGGGGGCGGAGGCGGCGGCCTCGGCCGCGGGCGACTAAAGGAGAAGGCGGAGCGGGAGGCAAAAAGCCTACAGCACCCGGTATTCCCAGGCGGTCTCCCATCCAAGTACTAACCAGGCCCGACCCTGCTTAGCTTCCGAGATCAGACGAGATCGGGCGCGTTCAGGGTGGTATGGCCGTAGACGCGAGAGGGGCCCGCCGAGTGCCTCTTGAGGCCCAGCTTGGCTGGCGCTTGCGCCTTACTGCCAGCCCGGCGGCCAGCCCGCCCCGGCAGGGCCCCGCCGCCCGCCCAGGCAGGGCGAGGGCGGCCTCGGGTACCGGGGCGGGGGGGGGTGGCGGAGGGGTTGGCGACCTCCCTGCCCAGGGCGGGCGGGACCCACCAAACCGTTCGGCGCTTGGCGCCCCGCCCCACATCCCGCACGTCGCTCACAGGGACGTGGCCCCGGAGGCTTCAGGGCCCGGGGCCCGCGGTCCCTTGGGCCTCCCCGCTGCCCGCCCACGCGGCGCTAGGCGCAGCCCGGCCGCAGCCCGGGCCGGCCCTCCTGCCCGACGGCAGTCGGCCCTTAACCCACTGGGAGCCACCATTGAGTCACCACGGCCCCTTAGCCCCAGCAAGGCCACCCTTGCCCCCACGCCACCCGCCGAGCACAGGACCCGGCGCCTTGCGGCCGGCCGGCCCGGAGAACCGGCCCCGGCCCCCGCCCCCGCTCCCGCCCCCCGGCCGTGGCCAAACGGCGGCGGGGGGGGGGGGCGGGGTGGGGCTCTTTCCGGAGGGAGCTGTGGAGAGACACACCGGCAGATAGGTGGCTGCGCCGGGGCCGGGCGCTAGTGGGGGCGACCAGGTGCAGGTCAAGGGGCTCGCGGGCCGCACGGCCGGCACCCGGGCCTGAGGCGGAGTCTGGGTCCAGGCCAGCCACCCCGGGAGCGGCTGGGAGGCGGCTGCCTTCCAGGGCCGCCTTCTGGCCGCCTGGCCGGCCAGGCAGGTGGAGAGCGCCCCCTCTGGCGCGCTGTGGTGGGAGGGGTCGGAGGTAGGTGGGGCCTGCTGCGGTGCCCGGCGGCGGGGGGCGGAGGCGGCGGGCGACTAAAGGAGAGGGCGGAGCGGGAGGCAAAAAGCCTACAGCACCCGGTATTCCCAGGCGGTCTCCCATCCAAGTACTAACCAGGCCCGACCCTGCTTAGCTTCCGAGATCAGACGAGATCGGGCGCGTTCAGGGTGGTATGGCCGTAGACGCCGGAGGGGCCGGCGGGGTGCCTCTTGAGGCCCAGCTTGGCTGGCGCTTGCGCCTTACCGCCATGCCGGCGGCCAGCCCTCTCCGGCAGGGCCCTGCCGCCCGCCCAGGCAGGCGACAGGAGGCCTCGGGGACCCGGGGGTCGGCGGAGTGGTGGGCGACCTCGCAGCCCAGGGCGGGCGGGACGCTCCAGGCCCGTCGGCGCTTGGCGCCCCGCCGCAGATCCCGCTCGACGCTCACAGGGACGTGGCCCCGGAGGCTTCAGGGCCCGGCGGCCGCGGTCCCTTGGGCATCCCCCCCCCTGCCCGCCCACGCGGAGTTAGGCGCAGCCCAGCCACGGCCAGGCCGGCCCTCCGGCCGGCCAGCAGCTGGCCCGGAGCCACTGGGAGCCACCACTGAGTGGGCACGGCCCCTTAGCCACAGCAAGGCCACCCTTGCCCCCACGCCGCCCGCCGAGCACAGGACCCCGCCCCCGGTGTCCGGCAGGCCCGGGGAAGCGGCCCCGGCCCGCGACCCCGCACCCGCTCCCGCCCCCGCCCCCGCCCCCGGGCGTGGCGAAACGGCGGAGGAGGGGGGGGCTTTTCCCGGAGGGAGCTGCGGAGAGACACACGGGCAGACAGCTGGCTGCGGCGCGGCTGGGCTCTGGTGGGCGCGGCCAAGCGCAGGTCGAGGGCCTCGCGGGCCGCACGGACGGCACCCCGGCCTGAGGCGGAGTCTGGGTCCGGGCCAGCCACCACGGGAGCGGCTGGGGTGCGGCTGCCTTGCAGGGCCGCCTTCTGGCCTCCTGGCCGGCCAGGCCGGCGGGGAGCGCCCCCTCTGGCGCGCTGTGGTGGGAGGGGCCGGTGGAGGTGGGGCCTGCGGCGGTGCCCGGCGGGGGGGCGGAGGCGGCGGCCTCGGCCGCGGGCGACTAAAGGAGAAGGCGGAGCGGGAGGCAAAAAGCCTACAGCACCCGGTATTCCCAGGCGGTCTCCCATCCAAGTACTAACCAGGCCCGACCCTGCTTAGCTTCCGAGATCAGACGAGATCGGGCGCGTTCAGGGTGGTATGGCCGTAGACGCGAGAGGGGCCCGCCGAGTGCCTCTTGAGGCCCAGCTTGGCTGGCGCTTGCGCCTTACTGCCAGCCCGGCGGCCAGCCCGCCCCGGCAGGGCCCCGCCGCCCGCCCAGGCAGGGCGAGGGCGGCCTCGGGTACCGGGGCGGGGGGGGGTGGCGGAGGGGTTGGCGACCTCCCTGCCCAGGGCGGGCGGGACCCACCAAACCGTTCGGCGCTTGGCGCCCCGCCCCACATCCCGCACGTCGCTCACAGGGACGTGGCCCCGGAGGCTTCAGGGCCCGGGGCCCGCGGTCCCTTGGGCCTCCCCGCTGCCCGCCCACGCGGCGCTAGGCGCAGCCCGGCCGCAGCCCGGGCCGGCCCTCCTGCCCGACGGCAGTCGGCCCTTAACCCACTGGGAGCCACCATTGAGGCACCACGGCCCCTTAGCCCCAGCAAGGCCACCCTTGCCCCCACGCCACCCGCCGAGCACAGGACCCGGCGCCTTGCGGCCGGCCGGCCCGGAGAACCGGCCCCGGCCCCCGCCCCCGCTCCCGCCCCCCGGCCGTGGCCAAACGGCGGCGGGGGGGGGGGGCGGGGTGGGGCTCTTTCCGGAGGGAGCTGTGGAGAGACACACCGGCAGATAGGTGGCTGCGCCGGGGCCGGGCGCTAGTGGGGGCGACCAGGTGCAGGTCAAGGGGCTCGCGGGCCGCACGGCCGGCACCCGGGCCTGAGGCGGAGTCTGGGTCCAGGCCAGCCACCCCGGGAGCGGCTGGGAGGCGGCTGCCTTCCAGGGCCGCCTTCTGGCCGCCTGGCCGGCCAGGCAGGTGGAGAGCGCCCCCTCTGGCGCGCTGTGGTGGGAGGGGTCGGAGGTAGGTGGGGCCTGCTGCGGTGCCCGGCGGCGGGGGGCGGAGGCGGCGGGCGACTAAAGGAGAGGGCGGAGCGGGAGGCAAAAAGCCTACAGCACCCGGTATTCCCAGGCGGTCTCCCATCCAAGTACTAACCAGGCCCGACCCTGCTTAGCTTCCGAGATCAGACGAGATCGGGCGCGTTCAGGGTGGTATGGCCGTAGACGCCGGAGGGGCCGGCGGGGTGCCTCTTGAGGCCCAGCTTGGCTGGCGCTTGCGCCTTACCGCCATGCCGGCGGCCAGCCCTCTCCGGCAGGGCCCTGCCGCCCGCCCAGGCAGGCGACAGGAGGCCTCGGGGACCCGGGGGTCGGCGGAGTGGTGGGCGACCTCGCAGCCCAGGGCGGGCGGGACGCTCCAGGCCCGTCGGCGCTTGGCGCCCCGCCGCAGATCCCGCTCGACGCTCACAGGGACGTGGCCCCGGAGGCTTCAGGGCCCGGCGGCCGCGGTCCCTTGGGCATCCCCCCCCCTGCCCGCCCACGCGGAGTTAGGCGCAGCCCAGCCACGGCCAGGCCGGCCCTCCGGCCGGCCAGCAGCTGGCCCGGAGCCACTGGGAGCCACCACTGAGTGGGCACGGCCCCTTAGCCACAGCAAGGCCACCCTTGCCCCCACGCCGCCCGCCGAGCACAGGACCCCGCCCCCGGTGTCCGGCAGGCCCGGGGAAGCGGCCCCGGCCCGCGACCCCGCACCCGCTCCCGCCCCCGCCCCCGCCCCCGGGCGTGGCGAAACGGCGGAGGAGGGGGGGGCTTTTCCCGGAGGGAGCTGCGGAGAGACACACGGGCAGACAGCTGGCTGCGGCGCGGCTGGGCTCTGGTGGGCGCGGCCAAGCGCAGGTCGAGGGCCTCGCGGGCCGCACGGACGGCACCCCGGCCTGAGGCGGAGTCTGGGTCCGGGCCAGCCACCACGGGAGCGGCTGGGGTGCGGCTGCCTTGCAGGGCCGCCTTCTGGCCTCCTGGCCGGCCAGGCCGGCGGGGAGCGCCCCCTCTGGCGCGCTGTGGTGGGAGGGGCCGGTGGAGGTGGGGCCTGCGGCGGTGCCCGGCGGGGGGGCGGAGGCGGCGGCCTCGGCCGCGGGCGACTAAAGGAGAAGGCGGAGCGGGAGGCAAAAAGCCTACAGCACCCGGTATTCCCAGGCGGTCTCCCATCCAAGTACTAACCAGGCCCGACCCTGCTTAGCTTCCGAGATCAGACGAGATCGGGCGCGTTCAGGGTGGTATGGCCGTAGACGCGAGAGGGGCCCGCCGAGTGCCTCTTGAGGCCCAGCTTGGCTGGCGCTTGCGCCTTACTGCCAGCCCGGCGGCCAGCCCGCCCCGGCAGGGCCCCGCCGCCCGCCCAGGCAGGGCGAGGGCGGCCTCGGGTACCGGGGCGGGGGGGGGTGGCGGAGGGGTTGGCGACCTCCCTGCCCAGGGCGGGCGGGACCCACCAAACCGTTCGGCGCTTGGCGCCCCGCCCCACATCCCGCACGTCGCTCACAGGGACGTGGCCCCGGAGGCTTCAGGGCCCGGGGCCCGCGGTCCCTTGGGCCTCCCCGCTGCCCGCCCACGCGGCGCTAGGCGCAGCCCGGCCGCAGCCCGGGCCGGCCCTCCTGCCCGACGGCAGTCGGCCCTTAACCCACTGGGAGCCACCATTGAGGCACCACGGCCCCTTAGCCCCAGCAAGGCCACCCTTGCCCCCACGCCACCCGCCGAGCACAGGACCCGGCGCCTTGCGGCCGGCCGGCCCGGAGAACCGGCCCCGGCCCCCGCCCCCGCTCCCGCCCCCCGGCCGTGGCCAAACGGCGGCGGGGGGGGGGGGGCGGGGTGGGGCTCTTTCCGGAGGGAGCTGTGGAGAGACACACCGGCAGATAGGTGGCTGCGCCGGGGCCGGGCGCTAGTGGGGGCGACCAGGTGCAGGTCAAGGGGCTCGCGGGCCGCACGGCCGGCACCCGGGCCTGAGGCGGAGTCTGGGTCCAGGCCAGCCACCCCGGGAGCGGCTGGGAGGCGGCTGCCTTCCAGGGCCGCCTTCTGGCCGCCTGGCCGGCCAGGCAGGTGGAGAGCGCCCCCTCTGGCGCGCTGTGGTGGGAGGGGTCGGAGGTAGGTGGGGCCTGCTGCGGTGCCCGGCGGCGGGGGGCGGAGGCGGCGGGCGACTAAAGGAGAGGGCGGAGCGGGAGGCAAAAAGCCTACAGCACCCGGTATTCCCAGGCGGTCTCCCATCCAAGTACTAACCAGGCCCGACCCTGCTTAGCTTCCGAGATCAGACGAGATCGGGCGCGTTCAGGGTGGTATGGCCGTAGACGCCGGAGGGGCCGGCGGGGTGCCTCTTGAGGCCCAGCTTGGCTGGCGCTTGCGCCTTACCGCCATGCCGGCGGCCAGCCCTCTCCGGCAGGGCCCTGCCGCCCGCCCAGGCAGGCGACAGGAGGCCTCGGGGACCCGGGGGTCGGCGGAGTGGTGGGCGACCTCGCAGCCCAGGGCGGGCGGGACGCTCCAGGCCCGTCGGCGCTTGGCGCCCCGCCGCAGATCCCGCTCGACGCTCACAGGGACGTGGCCCCGGAGGCTTCAGGGCCCGGCGGCCGCGGTCCCTTGGGCATCCCCCCCCCTGCCCGCCCACGCGGAGTTAGGCGCAGCCCAGCCACGGCCAGGCCGGCCCTCCGGCCGGCCAGCAGCTGGCCCGGAGCCACTGGGAGCCACCACTGAGTGGGCACGGCCCCTTAGCCACAGCAAGGCCACCCTTGCCCCCACGCCGCCCGCCGAGCACAGGACCCCGCCCCCGGTGTCCGGCAGGCCCGGGGAAGCGGCCCCGGCCCGCGACCCCGCACCCGCTCCCGCCCCCGCCCCCGCCCCCGGGCGTGGCGAAACGGCGGAGGAGGGGGGGGCTTTTCCCGGAGGGAGCTGCGGAGAGACACACGGGCAGACAGCTGGCTGCGGCGCGGCTGGGCTCTGGTGGGCGCGGCCAAGCGCAGGTCGAGGGCCTCGCGGGCCGCACGGACGGCACCCCGGCCTGAGGCGGAGTCTGGGTCCGGGCCAGCCACCACGGGAGCGGCTGGGGTGCGGCTGCCTTGCAGGGCCGCCTTCTGGCCTCCTGGCCGGCCAGGCCGGCGGGGAGCGCCCCCTCTGGCGCGCTGTGGTGGGAGGGGCCGGTGGAGGTGGGGCCTGCGGCGGTGCCCGGCGGGGGGGCGGAGGCGGCGGCCTCGGCCGCGGGCGACTAAAGGAGAAGGCGGAGCGGGAGGCAAAAAGCCTACAGCACCCGGTATTCCCAGGCGGTCTCCCATCCAAGTACTAACCAGGCCCGACCCTGCTTAGCTTCCGAGATCAGACGAGATCGGGCGCGTTCAGGGTGGTATGGCCGTAGACGCGAGAGGGGCCCGCCGAGTGCCTCTTGAGGCCCAGCTTGGCTGGCGCTTGCACCTTACTGCCAGCCCGGCGGCCAGCCCGCCCCGGCAGGGCCCCGCCGCCCGCCCAGGCAGGGCGAGGGCGGCCTCGGGTACCGGGGCGGGGGGGGGTGGCGGAGGGGTTGGCGACCTCCCTGCCCAGGGCGGGCGGGACCCACCAAACCGTTCGGCGCTTGGCGCCCCGCCCCACATCCCGCACGTCGCTCACAGGGACGTGGCCCCGGAGGCTTCAGGGCCCGGGGCCCGCGGTCCCTTGGGCCTCCCCGCTGCCCGCCCACGCGGCGCTAGGCGCAGCCCGGCCGCAGCCCGGGCCGGCCCTCCTGCCCGACGGCAGTCGGCCCTTAACCCACTGGGAGCCACCATTGAGGCACCACGGCCCCTTAGCCCCAGCAAGGCCACCCTTGCCCCCACGCCACCCGCCGAGCACAGGACCCGGCGCCTTGCGGCCGGCCGGCCCGGAGAACCGGCCCCGGCCCCCGCCCCCGCTCCCGCCCCCCGGCCGTGGCCAAACGGCGGCGGGGGGGGGGGGGCGGGGTGGGGCTCTTTCCGGAGGGAGCTGTGGAGAGACACACCGGCAGATAGGTGGCTGCGCCGGGGCCGGGCGCTAGTGGGGGCGACCAGGTGCAGGTCAAGGGGCTCGCGGGCCGCACGGCCGGCACCCGGGCCTGAGGCGGAGTCTGGGTCCAGGCCAGCCACCCCGGGAGCGGCTGGGAGGCGGCTGCCTTCCAGGGCCGCCTTCTGGCCGCCTGGCCGGCCAGGCAGGTGGAGAGCGCCCCCTCTGGCGCGCTGTGGTGGGAGGGGTCGGAGGTAGGTGGGGCCTGCTGCGGTGCCCGGCGGCGGGGGGCGGAGGCGGCGGGCGACTAAAGGAGAGGGCGGAGCGGGAGGCAAAAAGCCTACAGCACCCGGTATTCCCAGGCGGTCTCCCATCCAAGTACTAACCAGGCCCGACCCTGCTTAGCTTCCGAGATCAGACGAGATCGGGCGCGTTCAGGGTGGTATGGCCGTAGACGCCGGAGGGGCCGGCGGGGTGCCTCTTGAGGCCCAGCTTGGCTGGCGCTTGCGCCTTACCGCCATGCCGGCGGCCAGCCCTCTCCGGCAGGGCCCTGCCGCCCGCCCAGGCAGGCGACAGGAGGCCTCGGGGACCCGGGGGTCGGCGGAGTGGTGGGCGACCTCGCAGCCCAGGGCGGGCGGGACGCTCCAGGCCCGTCGGCGCTTGGCGCCCCGCCGCAGATCCCGCTCGACGCTCACAGGGACGTGGCCCCGGAGGCTTCAGGGCCCGGCGGCCGCGGTCCCTTGGGCATCCCCCCCCCTGCCCGCCCACGCGGAGTTAGGCGCAGCCCAGCCACGGCCAGGCCGGCCCTCCGGCCGGCCAGCAACTGGCCCGGAGCCACTGGGAGCCACCACTGAGTGGGCACGGCCCCTTAGCCACAGCAAGGCCACCCTTGCCCCCACGCCGCCCGCCGAGCACAGGACCCCGCCCCCGGTGTCCGGCAGGCCCGGGGAAGCGGCCCCGGCCCGCGACCCCGCACCCGCTCCCGCCCCCGCCCCCGCCCCCGGGCGTGGCGAAACGGCGGAGGAGGGGGGGGCTTTTCCCGGAGGGAGCTGCGGAGAGACACACGGGCAGACAGCTGGCTGCGGCGCGGCTGGGCTCTGGTGGGCGCGGCCAAGCGCAGGTCGAGGGCCTCGCGGGCCGCACGGACGGCACCCCGGCCTGAGGCGGAGTCTGGGTCCGGGCCAGCCACCACGGGAGCGGCTGGGGTGCGGCTGCCTTGCAGGGCCGCCTTCTGGCCTCCTGGCCGGCCAGGCCGGCGGGGAGCGCCCCCTCTGGCGCGCTGTGGTGGGAGGGGCCGGTGGAGGTGGGGCCTGCGGCGGTGCCCGGCGGGGGGGCGGAGGCGGCGGCCTCGGCCGCGGGCGACTAAAGGAGAAGGCGGAGCGGGAGGCAAAAAGCCTACAGCAACCGGTATTCCCAGGCGGTCTCCCATCCAAGTACTAACCAGGCCCGACCCTGCTTAGCTTCCGAGATCAGACGAGATCGGGCGCGTTCAGGGTGGTATGGCCGTAGACGCGAGAGGGGCCCGCCGAGTGCCTCTTGAGGCCCAGCTTGGCTGGCGCTTGCGCCTTACTGCCAGCCCGGCGGCCAGCCCGCCCCGGCAGGGCCCCGCCGCCCGCCCAGGCAGGGCGAGGGCGGCCTCGGGTACCGGGGCGGGGGGGGGGTGGCGGAGGGGTTGGCGACCTCCCTGCCCAGGGCGGGCGGGACCCACCAAACCGTTCGGCGCTTGGCGCCCCGCCCCACATCCCGCACGTCGCTCACAGGGACGTGGCCCCGGAGGCTTCAGGGCCCGGGGCCCGCGGTCCCTTGGGCCTCCCCGCTGCCCGCCCACGCGGCGCTAGGCGCAGCCCGGCCGCAGCCCGGGCCGGCCCTCCTGCCCGACGGCAGTCGGCCCTTAACCCACTGGGAGCCACCATTGAGTCACCACGGCCCCTTAGCCCCAGCAAGGCCACCCTTGCCCCCACGCCACCCGCCGAGCACAGGACCCGGCGCCTTGCGGCCGGCCGGCCCGGAGAACCGGCCCCGGCCCCCGCCCCCGCTCCCGCCCCCCGGCCGTGGCCAAACGGCGGCGGGGGGGGGGGCGGTGGGGCTCTTTCCGGAGGGAGCTGTGGAGAGACACACCGGCAGATAGGTGGCTGCGCCGGGACCGGGCGCTAGTGGGGGCGGCCAGGTGCAGGTCAAGGGGCTCGCGGGCCGCACGGCCGGCACCCGGGCCTGAGGCGGAGTCTGGGTCCAGGCCAGCCACCCCGGGAGCGGCTGGGAGGCGGCTGCCTTCCAGGGCCGCCTTCTGGCCGCCTGGCCGGCCAGGCAGGTGGAGAGCGCCCCCTCTGGCGCGCTGTGGTGGGAGGGGTCGGAGGTAGGTGGGGCCTGCTGCGGTGCCCGGCGGCGGGGGGCGGAGGCGGCGGGCGACTAAAGGAGAGGGCGGAGCGGGAGGCAAAAAGCCTACAGCACCCGGTATTCCCAGGCGGTCTCCCATCCAAGTACTAACCAGGCCCGACCCTGCTTAGCTTCCGAGATCAGACGAGATCGGGCGCGTTCAGGGTGGTATGGCCGTAGACGCCGGAGGGGCCGGCGGGGTGCCTCTTGAGGCCCAGCTTGGCTGGCGCTTGCGCCTTACCGCCATGCCGGCGGCCAGCCCTCTCCGGCAGGGCCCTGCCGCCCGCCCAGGCAGGCGACAGGAGGCCTCGGGGACCCGGGGGTCGGCGGAGTGGTGGGCGACCTCGCAGCCCAGGGCGGGCGGGACGCTCCAGGCCCGTCGGCGCTTGGCGCCCCGCCGCAGATCCCGCTCGACGCTCACAGGGACGTGGCCCCGGAGGCTTCAGGGCCCGGCGGCCGCGGTCCCTTGGGCATCCCCCCCCCTGCCCGCCCACGCGGAGTTAGGCGCAGCCCAGCCACGGCCAGGCCGGCCCTCCGGCCGGCCAGCAGCTGGCCCGGAGCCACTGGGAGCCACCACTGAGTGGGCACGGCCCCTTAGCCACAGCAAGGCCACCCTTGCCCCCACGCCGCCCGCCGAGCACAGGACCCCGCCCCCGGTGTCCGGCAGGCCCGGGGAAGCGGCCCCGGCCCGCGACCCCGCACCCGCTCCCGCCCCCGCCCCCGCCCCCGGGCGTGGCGAAACGGCGGAGGGGGGGGGGGCTTTTCCCGGAGGGAGCTGCGGAGAGACACACGGGCAGACAGCTGGCTGCGGCGCGGCTGGGCTCTGGTGGGCGCGGCCAAGCGCAGGTCGAGGGCCTCGCGGGCCGCACGGACGGCACCCCGGCCTGAGGCGGAGTCTGGGTCCGGGCCAGCCACCACGGGAGCGGCTGGGGTGCGGCTGCCTTGCAGGGCCGCCTTCTGGCCTCCTGGCCGGCCAGGCCGGCGGGGAGCGCCCCCTCTGGCGCGCTGTGGTGGGAGGGGCCGGTGGAGGTGGGGCCTGCGGCGGTGCCCGGCGGGGGGGCGGAGGCGGCGGCCTCGGCCGCGGGCGACTAAAGGAGAAGGCGGAGCGGGAGGCAAAAAGCCTACAGCACCCGGTATTCCCAGGCGGTCTCCCATCCAAGTACTAACCAGGCCCGACCCTGCTTAGCTTCCGAGATCAGACGAGATCGGGCGCGTTCAGGGTGGTATGGCCGTAGACGCGAGAGGGGCCCGCCGAGTGCCTCTTGAGGCCCAGCTTGGCTGGCGCTTGCGCCTTACTGCCAGCCCGGCGGCCAGCCCGCCCCGGCAGGGCCCCGCCGCCCGCCCAGGCAGGGCGAGGGCGGCCTCGGGTACCGGGGCGGGGGGGGGTGGCGGAGGGGTTGGCGACCTCCCTGCCCAGGGCGGGCGGGACCCACCAAACCGTTCGGCGCTTGGCGCCCCGCCCCACATCCCGCACGTCGCTCACAGGGACGTGGCCCCGGAGGCTTCAGGGCCCGGGGCCCGCGGTCCCTTGGGCCTCCCCGCTGCCCGCCCACGCGGCGCTAGGCGCAGCCCGGCCGCAGCCCGGGCCGGCCCTCCTGCCCGACGGCAGTCGGCCCTTAACCCACTGGGAGCCACCATTGAGTCACCACGGCCCCTTAGCCCCAGCAAGGCCACCCTTGCCCCCACGCCACCCGCCGAGCACAGGACCCGGCGCCTTGCGGCCGGCCGGCCCGGAGAACCGGCCCCGGCCCCCGCCCCCGCTCCCGCCCCCCGGCCGTGGCCAAACGGCGGCGGGGGGGGGGGGGCGGGGTGGGGCTCTTTCCGGAGGGAGCTGTGGAGAGACACACCGGCAGATAGGTGGCTGCGCCGGGGCCGGGCGCTAGTGGGGGCGACCAGGTGCAGGTCAAGGGGCTCGCGGGCCGCACGGCCGGCACCCGGGCCTGAGGCGGAGTCTGGGTCCAGGCCAGCCACCCCGGGAGCGGCTGGGAGGCGGCTGCCTTCCAGGGCCGCCTTCTGGCCGCCTGGCCGGCCAGGCAGGTGGAGAGCGCCCCCTCTGGCGCGCTGTGGTGGGAGGGGTCGGAGGTAGGTGGGGCCTGCTGCGGTGCCCGGCGGCGGGGGGCGGAGGCGGCGGGCGACTAAAGGAGAGGGCGGAGCGGGAGGCAAAAAGCCTACAGCACCCGGTATTCCCAGGCGGTCTCCCATCCAAGTACTAACCAGGCCCGACCCTGCTTAGCTTCCGAGATCAGACGAGATCGGGCGCGTTCAGGGTGGTATGGCCGTAGACGCCGGAGGGGCCGGCGGGGTGCCTCTTGAGGCCCAGCTTGGCTGGCGCTTGCGCCTTACCGCCATGCCGGCGGCCAGCCCTCTCCGGCAGGGCCCTGCCGCCCGCCCAGGCAGGCGACAGGAGGCCTCGGGGACCCGGGGGTCGGCGGAGTGGTGGGCGACCTCGCAGCCCAGGGCGGGCGGGACGCTCCAGGCCCGTCGGCGCTTGGCGCCCCGCCGCAGATCCCGCTCGACGCTCACAGGGACGTGGCCCCGGAGGCTTCAGGGCCCGGCGGCCGCGGTCCCTTGGGCATCCCCCCCCCTGCCCGCCCACGCGGAGTTAGGCGCAGCCCAGCCACGGCCAGGCCGGCCCTCCGGCCGGCCAGCAGCTGGCCCGGAGCCACTGGGAGCCACCACTGAGTGGGCACGGCCCCTTAGCCACAGCAAGGCCACCCTTGCCCCCACGCCGCCCGCCGAGCACAGGACCCCGCCCCCGGTGTCCGGCAGGCCCGGGGAAGCGGCCCCGGCCCGCGACCCCGCACCCGCTCCCGCCCCCGCCCCCGCCCCCGGGCGTGGCGAAACGGCGGAGGGGGGGGGGGCTTTTCCCGGAGGGAGCTGCGGAGAGACACACGGGCAGACAGCTGGCTGCGGCGCGGCTGGGCTCTGGTGGGCGCGGCCAAGCGCAGGTCGAGGGCCTCGCGGGCCGCACGGACGGCACCCCGGCCTGAGGCGGAGTCTGGGTCCGGGCCAGCCACCACGGGAGCGGCTGGGGTGCGGCTGCCTTGCAGGGCCGCCTTCTGGCCTCCTGGCCGGCCAGGCCGGCGGGGAGCGCCCCCTCTGGCGCGCTGTGGTGGGAGGGGCCGGTGGAGGTGGGGCCTGCGGCGGTGCCCGGCGGGGGGGCGGAGGCGGCGGCCTCGGCCACGGGCGACTAAAGGAGAAGGCGGAGCGGGAGGCAAAAAGCCTACAGCACCCGGTATTCCCAGGCGGTCTCCCATCCAAGTACTAACCAGGCCCGACCCTGCTTAGCTTCCGAGATCAGACGAGATCGGGCGCGTTCAGGGTGGTATGGCCGTAGACGCGAGAGGGGCCCGCCGAGTGCCTCTTGAGGCCCAGCTTGGCTGGCGCTTGCGCCTTACTGCCAGCCCGGCGGCCAGCCCGCCCCGGCAGGGCCCCGCCGCCCGCCCAGGCAGGGCGAGGGCGGCCTCGGGTACCGGGGCGGGGGGGGGTGGCGGAGGGGTTGGCGACCTCCCTGCCCAGGGCGGGCGGGACCCACCAAACCGTTCGGCGCTTGGCGCCCCGCCCCACATCCCGCACGTCGCTCACAGGGACGTGGCCCCGGAGGCTTCAGGGCCCGGGGCCCGCGGTCCCTTGGGCCTCCCCGCTGCCCGCCCACGCGGCGCTAGGCGCAGCCCGGCCGCAGCCCGGGCCGGCCCTCCTGCCCGACGGCAGTCGGCCCTTAACCCACTGGGAGCCACCATTGAGTCACCACGGCCCCTTAGCCCCAGCAAGGCCACCCTTGCCCCCACGCCACCCGCCGAGCACAGGACCCGGCGCCTTGCGGCCGGCCGGCCCGGAGAACCGGCCCCGGCCCCCGCCCCCGCTCCCGCCCCCCGGCCGTGGCCAAACGGCGGCGGGGGGGGGGGGGCGGGGTGGGGCTCTTTCCGGAGGGAGCTGTGGAGAGACACACCGGCAGATAGGTGGCTGCGCCGGGGCCGGGCGCTAGTGGGGGCGACCAGGTGCAGGTCAAGGGGCTCGCGGGCCGCACGGCCGGCACCCGGGCCTGAGGCGGAGTCTGGGTCCAGGCCAGCCACCCCGGGAGCGGCTGGGAGGCGGCTGCCTTCCAGGGCCGCCTTCTGGCCGCCTGGCCGGCCAGGCAGGTGGAGAGCGCCCCCTCTGGCGCGCTGTGGTGGGAGGGGTCGGAGGTAGGTGGGGCCTGCTGCGGTGCCCGGCGGCGGGGGGCGGAGGCGGCGGGCGACTAAAGGAGAGGGCGGAGCGGGAGGCAAAAAGCCTACAGCACCCGGTATTCCCAGGCGGTCTCCCATCCAAGTACTAACCAGGCCCGACCCTGCTTAGCTTCCGAGATCAGACGAGATCGGGCGCGTTCAGGGTGGTATGGCCGTAGACGCCGGAGGGGCCGGCGGGGTGCCTCTTGAGGCCCAGCTTGGCTGGCGCTTGCGCCTTACCGCCATGCCGGCGGCCAGCCCTCTCCGGCAGGGCCCTGCCGCCCGCCCAGGCAGGCGACAGGAGGCCTCGGGGACCCGGGGGTCGGCGGAGTGGTGGGCGACCTCGCAGCCCAGGGCGGGCGGGACGCTCCAGGCCCGTCGGCGCTTGGCGCCCCGCCGCAGATCCCGCTCGACGCTCACAGGGACGTGGCCCCGGAGGCTTCAGGGCCCGGCGGCCGCGGTCCCTTGGGCATCCCCCCCCCTGCCCGCCCACGCGGAGTTAGGCGCAGCCCAGCCACGGCCAGGCCGGCCCTCCGGCCGGCCAGCAGCTGGCCCGGAGCCACTGGGAGCCACCACTGAGTGGGCACGGCCCCTTAGCCACAGCAAGGCCACCCTTGCCCCCACGCCGCCCGCCGAGCACAGGACCCCGCCCCCGGTGTCCGGCAGGCCCGGGGAAGCGGCCCCGGCCCGCGACCCCGCACCCGCTCCCGCCCCCGCCCCCGCCCCCGGGCGTGGCGAAACGGCGGAGGGGGGGGGGGCTTTTCCCGGAGGGAGCTGCGGAGAGACACACGGGCAGACAGCTGGCTGCGGCGCGGCTGGGCTCTGGTGGGCGCGGCCAAGCGCAGGTCGAGGGCCTCGCGGGCCGCACGGACGGCACCCCGGCCTGAGGCGGAGTCTGGGTCCGGGCCAGCCACCACGGGAGCGGCTGGGGTGCGGCTGCCTTGCAGGGCCGCCTTCTGGCCTCCTGGCCGGCCAGGCCGGCGGGGAGCGCCCCCTCTGGCGCGCTGTGGTGGGAGGGGCCGGTGGAGGTGGGGCCTGCGGCGGTGCCCGGCGGGGGGGCGGAGGCGGCGGCCTCGGCCACGGGCGACTAAAGGAGAAGGCGGAGCGGGAGGCAAAAAGCCTACAGCACCCGGTATTCCCAGGCGGTCTCCCATCCAAGTACTAACCAGGCCCGACCCTGCTTAGCTTCCGAGATCAGACGAGATCGGGCGCGTTCAGGGTGGTATGGCCGTAGACGCGAGAGGGGCCCGCCGAGTGCCTCTTGAGGCCCAGCTTGGCTGGCGCTTGCGCCTTACTGCCAGCCCGGCGGCCAGCCCGCCCCGGCAGGGCCCCGCCGCCCGCCCAGGCAGGGCGAGGGCGGCCTCGGGTACCGGGGCGGGGGGGGGTGGCGGAGGGGTTGGCGACCTCCCTGCCCAGGGCGGGCGGGACCCACCAAACCGTTCGGCGCTTGGCGCCCCGCCCCACATCCCGCACGTCGCTCACAGGGACGTGGCCCCGGAGGCTTCAGGGCCCGGGGCCCGCGGTCCCTTGGGCCTCCCCGCTGCCCGCCCACGCGGCGCTAGGCGCAGCCCGGCCGCAGCCCGGGCCGGCCCTCCTGCCCGACGGCAGTCGGCCCTTAACCCACTGGGAGCCACCATTGAGTCACCACGGCCCCTTAGCCCCAGCAAGGCCACCCTTGCCCCCACGCCACCCGCCGAGCACAGGACCCGGCGCCTTGCGGCCGGCCGGCCCGGAGAACCGGCCCCGGCCCCCGCCCCCGCTCCCGCCCCCCGGCCGTGGCCAAACGGCGGCGGGGGGGGGGGCGGGGTGGGGCTCTTTCCGGAGGGAGCTGTGGAGAGACACACCGGCAGATAGGTGGCTGCGCCGGGGCCGGGCGCTAGTGGGGGCGACCAGGTGCAGGTCAAGGGGCTCGCGGGCCGCACGGCCGGCACCCGGGCCTGAGGCGGAGTCTGGGTCCAGGCCAGCCACCCCGGGAGCGGCTGGGAGGCGGCTGCCTTCCAGGGCCGCCTTCTGGCCGCCTGGCCGGCCAGGCAGGTGGAGAGCGCCCCCTCTGGCGCGCTGTGGTGGGAGGGGTCGGAGGTAGGTGGGGCCTGCTGCGGTGCCCGGCGGCGGGGGGCGGAGGCGGCGGGCGACTAAAGGAGAGGGCGGAGCGGGAGGCAAAAAGCCTACAGCACCCGGTATTCCCAGGCGGTCTCCCATCCAAGTACTAACCAGGCCCGACCCTGCTTAGCTTCCGAGATCAGACGAGATCGGGCGCGTTCAGGGTGGTATGGCCGTAGACGCCGGAGGGGCCGGCGGGGTGCCTCTTGAGGCCCAGCTTGGCTGGCGCTTGCGCCTTACCGCCATGCCGGCGGCCAGCCCTCTCCGGCAGGGCCCTGCCGCCCGCCCAGGCAGGCGACAGGAGGCCTCGGGGACCCGGGGGTCGGCGGAGTGGTGGGCGACCTCGCAGCCCAGGGCGGGCGGGACGCTCCAGGCCCGTCGGCGCTTGGCGCCCCGCCGCAGATCCCGCTCGACGCTCACAGGGACGTGGCCCCGGAGGCTTCAGGGCCCGGCGGCCGCGGTCCCTTGGGCATCCCCCCCCCTGCCCGCCCACGCGGAGTTAGGCGCAGCCCAGCCACGGCCAGGCCGGCCCTCCGGCCGGCCAGCAGCTGGCCCGGAGCCACTGGGAGCCACCACTGAGTGGGCACGGCCCCTTAGCCACAGCAAGGCCACCCTTGCCCCCACGCCGCCCGCCGAGCACAGGACCCCGCCCCCGGTGTCCGGCAGGCCCGGGGAAGCGGCCCCGGCCCGCGACCCCGCACCCGCTCCCGCCCCCGCCCCCGCCCCCGGGCGTGGCGAAACGGCGGAGGAGGGGGGGGCTTTTCCCGGAGGGAGCTGCGGAGAGACACACGGGCAGACAGCTGGCTGCGGCGCGGCTGGGCTCTGGTGGGCGCGGCCAAGCGCAGGTCGAGGGCCTCGCGGGCCGCACGGACGGCACCCCGGCCTGAGGCGGAGTCTGGGTCCGGGCCAGCCACCACGGGAGCGGCTGGGGTGCGGCTGCCTTGCAGGGCCGCCTTCTGGCCTCCTGGCCGGCCAGGCCGGCGGGGAGCGCCCCCTCTGGCGCGCTGTGGTGGGAGGGGCCGGTGGAGGTGGGGCCTGCGGCGGTGCCCGGCGGGGGGGCGGAGGCGGCGGCCTCGGCCGCGGGCGACTAAAGGAGAAGGCGGAGCGGGAGGCAAAAAGCCTACAGCACCCGGTATTCCCAGGCGGTCTCCCATCCAAGTACTAACCAGGCCCGACCCTGCTTAGCTTCCGAGATCAGACGAGATCGGGCGCGTTCAGGGTGGTATGGCCGTAGACGCGAGAGGGGCCCGCCGAGTGCCTCTTGAGGCCCAGCTTGGCTGGCGCTTGCGCCTTACTGCCAGCCCGGCGGCCAGCCCGCCCCGGCAGGGCCCCGCCGCCCGCCCAGGCAGGGCGAGGGCGGCCTCGGGTACCGGGGCGGGGGGGGGTGGCGGAGGGGTTGGCGACCTCCCTGCCCAGGGCGGGCGGGACCCACCAAACCGTTCGGCGCTTGGCGCCCCGCCCCACATCCCGCACGTCGCTCACAGGGACGTGGCCCCGGAGGCTTCAGGGCCCGGGGCCCGCGGTCCCTTGGGCCTCCCCGCTGCCCGCCCACGCGGCGCTAGGCGCAGCCCGGCCGCAGCCCGGGCCGGCCCTCCTGCCCGAAGGCAGTCGGCCCTTAACCCACTGGGAGCCACCATTGAGTCACCACGGCCCCTTAGCCCCAGCAAGGCCACCCTTGCCCCCACGCCACCCGCCGAGCACAGGACCCGGCGCCTTGCGGCCGGCCGGCCCGGAGAACCGGCCCCGGCCCCCGCCCCCGCTCCCGCCCCCCGGCCGTGGCCAAACGGCGGCGGGGGGGGGGGCGGTGGGGCTCTTTCCGGAGGGAGCTGTGGAGAGACACACCGGCAGATAGGTGGCTGCGCCGGGACCGGGCGCTAGTGGGGGCGGCCAGGTGCAGGTCAAGGGGCTCGCGGGCCGCACGGCCGGCACCCGGGCCTGAGGCGGAGTCTGGGTCCAGGCCAGCCACCCCGGGAGCGGCTGGGAGGCGGCTGCCTTCCAGGGCCGCCTTCTGGCCGCCTGGCCGGCCAGGCAGGTGGAGAGCGCCCCCTCTGGCGCGCTGTGGTGGGAGGGGTCGGAGGTAGGTGGGGCCTGCTGCGGTGCCCGGCGGCGGGGGGCGGAGGCGGCGGGCGACTAAAGGAGAGGGCGGAGCGGGAGGCAAAAAGCCTACAGCACCCGGTATTCCCAGGCGGTCTCCCATCCAAGTACTAACCAGGCCCGACCCTGCTTAGCTTCCGAGATCAGACGAGATCGGGCGCGTTCAGGGTGGTATGGCCGTAGACGCCGGAGGGGCCGGCGGGGTGCCTCTTGAGGCCCAGCTTGGCTGGCGCTTGCGCCTTACCGCCATGCCGGCGGCCAGCCCTCTCCGGCAGGGCCCTGCCGCCCGCCCAGGCAGGCGACAGGAGGCCTCGGGGACCCGGGGGTCGGCGGAGTGGTGGGCGACCTCGCAGCCCAGGGCGGGCGGGACGCTCCAGGCCCGTCGGCGCTTGGCGCCCCGCCGCAGATCCCGCTCGACGCTCACAGGGACGTGGCCCCGGAGGCTTCAGGGCCCGGCGGCCGCGGTCCCTTGGGCATCCCCCCCCCTGCCCGCCCACGCGGAGTTAGGCGCAGCCCAGCCACGGCCAGGCCGGCCCTCCGGCCGGCCAGCAGCTGGCCCGGAGCCACTGGGAGCCACCACTGAGTGGGCACGGCCCCTTAGCCACAGCAAGGCCACCCTTGCCCCCACGCCGCCCGCCGAGCACAGGACCCCGCCCCCGGTGTCCGGCAGGCCCGGGGAAGCGGCCCCGGCCCGCGACCCCGCACCCGCTCCCGCCCCCGCCCCCGCCCCCGGGCGTGGCGAAACGGCGGAGGGGGGGGGGGCTTTTCCCGGAGGGAGCTGCGGAGAGACACACGGGCAGACAGCTGGCTGCGGCGCGGCTGGGCTCTGGTGGGCGCGGCCAAGCGCAGGTCGAGGGCCTCGCGGGCCGCACGGACGGCACCCCGGCCTGAGGCGGAGTCTGGGTCCGGGCCAGCCACCACGGGAGCGGCTGGGGTGCGGCTGCCTTGCAGGGCCGCCTTCTGGCCTCCTGGCCGGCCAGGCCGGCGGGGAGCGCCCCCTCTGGCGCGCTGTGGTGGGAGGGGCCGGTGGAGGTGGGGCCTGCGGCGGTGCCCGGCGGGGGGGCGGAGGCGGCGGCCTCGGCCGCGGGCGACTAAAGGAGAAGGCGGAGCGGGAGGCAAAAAGCCTACAGCACCCGGTATTCCCAGGCGGTCTCCCATCCAAGTACTAACCAGGCCCGACCCTGCTTAGCTTCCGAGATCAGACGAGATCGGGCGCGTTCAGGGTGGTATGGCCGTAGACGCGAGAGGGGCCCGCCGAGTGCCTCTTGAGGCCCAGCTTGGCTGGCGCTTGCGCCTTACTGCCAGCCCGGCGGCCAGCCCGCCCCGGCAGGGCCCCGCCGCCCGCCCAGGCAGGGCGAGGGCGGCCTCGGGTACCGGGGCGGGGGGGGGTGGCGGAGGGGTTGGCGACCTCCCTGCCCAGGGCGGGCGGGACCCACCAAACCGTTCGGCGCTTGGCGCCCCGCCCCACATCCCGCACGTCGCTCACAGGGACGTGGCCCCGGAGGCTTCAGGGCCCGGGGCCCGCGGTCCCTTGGGCCTCCCCGCTGCCCGCCCACGCGGCGCTAGGCGCAGCCCGGCCGCAGCCCGGGCCGGCCCTCCTGCCCGACGGCAGTCGGCCCTTAACCCACTGGGAGCCACCATTGAGTCACGACGGCCCCTTAGCCCCAGCAAGGCCACCCTTGCCCCCACGCCACCCGCCGAGCACAGGACCCGGCGCCTTGCGGCCGGCCGGCCCGGAGAACCGGCCCCGGCCCCCGCCCCCGCTCCCGCCCCCCGGCCGTGGCCAAACGGCGGCGGGGGGGGGGGGCGGGGTGGGGCTCTTTCCGGAGGGAGCTGTGGAGAGACACACCGGCAGATAGGTGGCTGCGCCGGGGCCGGGCGCTAGTGGGGGCGACCAGGTGCAGGTCAAGGGGCTCGCGGGCCGCACGGCCGGCACCCGGGCCTGAGGCGGAGTCTGGGTCCAGGCCAGCCACCCCGGGAGCGGCTGGGAGGCGGCTGCCTTCCAGGGCCGCCTTCTGGCCGCCTGGCCGGCCAGGCAGGTGGAGAGCGCCCCCTCTGGCGCGCTGTGGTGGGAGGGGTCGGAGGTAGGTGGGGCCTGCTGCGGTGCCCGGCGGCGGGGGGCGGAGGCGGCGGGCGACTAAAGGAGAGGGCGGAGCGGGAGGCAAAAAGCCTACAGCACCCGGTATTCCCAGGCGGTCTCCCATCCAAGTACTAACCAGGCCCGACCCTGCTTAGCTTCCGAGATCAGACGAGATCGGGCGCGTTCAGGGTGGTATGGCCGTAGACGCCGGAGGGGCCGGCGGGGTGCCTCTTGAGGCCCAGCTTGGCTGGCGCTTGCGCCTTACCGCCATGCCGGCGGCCAGCCCTCTCCGGCAGGGCCCTGCCGCCCGCCCAGGCAGGCGACAGGAGGCCTCGGGGACCCGGGGGTCGGCGGAGTGGTGGGCGACCTCGCAGCCCAGGGCGGGCGGGACGCTCCAGGCCCGTCGGCGCTTGGCGCCCCGCCGCAGATCCCGCTCGACGCTCACAGGGACGTGGCCCCGGAGGCTTCAGGGCCCGGCGGCCGCGGTCCCTTGGGCATCCCCCCCCCTGCCCGCCCACGCGGAGTTAGGCGCAGCCCAGCCACGGCCAGGCCGGCCCTCCGGCCGGCCAGCAGCTGGCCCGGAGCCACTGGGAGCCACCACTGAGTGGGCACGGCCCCTTAGCCACAGCAAGGCCACCCTTGCCCCCACGCCGCCCGCCGAGCACAGGACCCCGCCCCCGGTGTCCGGCAGGCCCGGGGAAGCGGCCCCGGCCCGCGACCCCGCACCCGCTCCCGCCCCCGCCCCCGCCCCCGGGCGTGGCGAAACGGCGGAGGGGGGGGGGGCTTTTCCCGGAGGGAGCTGCGGAGAGACACACGGGCAGACAGCTGGCTGCGGCGCGGCTGGGCTCTGGTGGGCGCGGCCAAGCGCAGGTCGAGGGCCTCGCGGGCCGCACGGACGGCACCCCGGCCTGAGGCGGAGTCTGGGTCCGGGCCAGCCACCACGGGAGCGGCTGGGGTGCGGCTGCCTTGCAGGGCCGCCTTCTGGCCTCCTGGCCGGCCAGGCCGGCGGGGAGCGCCCCCTCTGGCGCGCTGTGGTGGGAGGGGCCGGTGGAGGTGGGGCCTGCGGCGGTGCCCGGCGGGGGGGCGGAGGCGGCGGCCTCGGCCACGGGCGACTAAAGGAGAAGGCGGAGCGGGAGGCAAAAAGCCTACAGCACCCGGTATTCCCAGGCGGTCTCCCATCCAAGTACTAACCAGGCCCGACCCTGCTTAGCTTCCGAGATCAGACGAGATCGGGCGCGTTCAGGGTGGTATGGCCGTAGACGCGAGAGGGGCCCGCCGAGTGCCTCTTGAGGCCCAGCTTGGCTGGCGCTTGCGCCTTACTGCCAGCCCGGCGGCCAGCCCGCCCCGGCAGGGCCCCGCCGCCCGCCCAGGCAGGGCGAGGGCGGCCTCGGGTACCGGGGCGGGGGGGGGTGGCGGAGGGGTTGGCGACCTCCCTGCCCAGGGCGGGCGGGACCCACCAAACCGTTCGGCGCTTGGCGCCCCGCCCCACATCCCGCACGTCGCTCACAGGGACGTGGCCCCGGAGGCTTCAGGGCCCGGGGCCCGCGGTCCCTTGGGCCTCCCCGCTGCCCGCCCACGCGGCGCTAGGCGCAGCCCGGCCGCAGCCCGGGCCGGCCCTCCTGCCCGACGGCAGTCGGCCCTTAACCCACTGGGAGCCACCATTGAGTCACCACGGCCCCTTAGCCCCAGCAAGGCCACCCTTGCCCCCACGCCACCCGCCGAGCACAGGACCCGGCGCCTTGCGGCCGGCCGGCCCGGAGAACCGGCCCCGGCCCCCGCCCCCGCTCCCGCCCCCCGGCCGTGGCCAAACGGCGGCGGGGGGGGGGGGCGGGGTGGGGCTCTTTCCGGAGGGAGCTGTGGAGAGACACACCGGCAGATAGGTGGCTGCGCCGGGGCCGGGCGCTAGTGGGGGCGACCAGGTGCAGGTCAAGGGGCTCGCGGGCCGCACGGCCGGCACCCGGGCCTGAGGCGGAGTCTGGGTCCAGGCCAGCCACCCCGGGAGCGGCTGGGAGGCGGCTGCCTTCCAGGGCCGCCTTCTGGCCGCCTGGCCGGCCAGGCAGGTGGAGAGCGCCCCCTCTGGCGCGCTGTGGTGGGAGGGGTCGGAGGTAGGTGGGGCCTGCTGCGGTGCCCGGCGGCGGGGGGCGGAGGCGGCGGGCGACTAAAGGAGAGGGCGGAGCGGGAGGCAAAAAGCCTACAGCACCCGGTATTCCCAGGCGGTCTCCCATCCAAGTACTAACCAGGCCCGACCCTGCTTAGCTTCCGAGATCAGACGAGATCGGGCGCGTTCAGGGTGGTATGGCCGTAGACGCCGGAGGGGCCGGCGGGGTGCCTCTTGAGGCCCAGCTTGGCTGGCGCTTGCGCCTTACCGCCATGCCGGCGGCCAGCCCTCTCCGGCAGGGCCCTGCCGCCCGCCCAGGCAGGCGACAGGAGGCCTCGGGGACCCGGGGGTCGGCGGAGTGGTGGGCGACCTCGCAGCCCAGGGCGGGCGGGACGCTCCAGGCCCGTCGGCGCTTGGCGCCCCGCCGCAGATCCCGCTCGACGCTCACAGGGACGTGGCCCCGGAGGCTTCAGGGCCCGGCGGCCGCGGTCCCTTGGGCATCCCCCCCCCTGCCCGCCCACGCGGAGTTAGGCGCAGCCCAGCCACGGCCAGGCCGGCCCTCCGGCCGGCCAGCAGCTGGCCCGGAGCCACTGGGAGCCACCACTGAGTGGGCACGGCCCCTTAGCCACAGCAAGGCCACCCTTGCCCCCACGCCGCCCGCCGAGCACAGGACCCCGCCCCCGGTGTCCGGCAGGCCCGGGGAAGCGGCCCCGGCCCGCGACCCCGCACCCGCTCCCGCCCCCGCCCCCGCCCCCGGGCGTGGCGAAACGGCGGAGGAGGGGGGGGCTTTTCCCGGAGGGAGCTGCGGAGAGACACACGGGCAGACAGCTGGCTGCGGCGCGGCTGGGCTCTGGTGGGCGCGGCCAAGCGCAGGTCGAGGGCCTCGCGGGCCGCACGGACGGCACCCCGGCCTGAGGCGGAGTCTGGGTCCGGGCCAGCCACCACGGGAGCGGCTGGGGTGCGGCTGCCTTGCAGGGCCGCCTTCTGGCCTCCTGGCCGGCCAGGCCGGCGGGGAGCGCCCCCTCTGGCGCGCTGTGGTGGGAGGGGCCGGTGGAGGTGGGGCCTGCGGCGGTGCCCGGCGGGGGGGCGGAGGCGGCGGCCTCGGCCGCGGGCGACTAAAGGAGAAGGCGGAGCGGGAGGCAAAAAGCCTACAGCACCCGGTATTCCCAGGCGGTCTCCCATCCAAGTACTAACCAGGCCCGACCCTGCTTAGCTTCCGAGATCAGACGAGATCGGGCGCGTTCAGGGTGGTATGGCCGTAGACGCGAGAGGGGCCCGCCGAGTGCCTCTTGAGGCCCAGCTTGGCTGGCGCTTGCGCCTTACTGCCAGCCCGGCGGCCAGCCCGCCCCGGCAGGGCCCCGCCGCCCGCCCAGGCAGGGCGAGGGCGGCCTCGGGTACCGGGGCGGGGGGGGGTGGCGGAGGGGTTGGCGACCTCCCTGCCCAGGGCGGGCGGGACCCACCAAACCGTTCGGCGCTTGGCGCCCCGCCCCACATCCCGCACGTCGCTCACAGGGACGTGGCCCCGGAGGCTTCAGGGCCCGGGGCCCGCGGTCCCTTGGGCCTCCCCGCTGCCCGCCCACGCGGCGCTAGGCGCAGCCCGGCCGCAGCCCGGGCCGGCCCTCCTGCCCGACGGCAGTCGGCCCTTAACCCACTGGGAGCCACCATTGAGTCACCACGGCCCCTTAGCCCCAGCAAGGCCACCCTTGCCCCCACGCCACCCGCCGAGCACAGGACCCGGCGCCTTGCGGCCGGCCGGCCCGGAGAACCGGCCCCGGCCCCCGCCCCCGCTCCCGCCCCCCGGCCGTGGCCAAACGGCGGCGGGGGGGGGAGCGGTGGGGCTCTTTCCGGAGGGAGCTGTGGAGAGACACACCGGCAGATAGGTGGCTGCGCCGGGACCGGGCGCTAGTGGGGGCGGCCAGGTGCAGGTCAAGGGGCTCGCGGGCCGCACGGCCGGCACCCGGGCCTGAGGCGGAGTCTGGGTCCAGGCCAGCCACCCCGGGAGCGGCTGGGAGGCGGCTGCCTTCCAGGGCCGCCTTCTGGCCGCCTGGCCGGCCAGGCAGGTGGAGAGCGCCCCCTCTGGCGCGCTGTGGTGGGAGGGGTCGGAGGTAGGTGGGGCCTGCTGCGGTGCCCGGCGGCGGGGGGCGGAGGCGGCGGGCGACTAAAGGAGAGGGCGGAGCGGGAGGCAAAAAGCCTACAGCACCCGGTATTCCCAGGCGGTCTCCCATCCAAGTACTAACCAGGCCCGACCCTGCTTAGCTTCCGAGATCAGACGAGATCGGGCGCGTTCAGGGTGGTATGGCCGTAGACGCCGGAGGGGCCGGCGGGGTGCCTCTTGAGGCCCAGCTTGGCTGGCGCTTGCGCCTTACCGCCATGCCGGCGGCCAGCCCTCTCCGGCAGGGCCCTGCCGCCCGCCCAGGCAGGCGACAGGAGGCCTCGGGGACCCGGGGGTCGGCGGAGTGGTGGGCGACCTCGCAGCCCAGGGCGGGCGGGACGCTCCAGGCCCGTCGGCGCTTGGCGCCCCGCCGCAGATCCCGCTCGACGCTCACAGGGACGTGGCCCCGGAGGCTTCAGGGCCCGGCGGCCGCGGTCCCTTGGGCATCCCCCCCCCTGCCCGCCCACGCGGAGTTAGGCGCAGCCCAGCCACGGCCAGGCCGGCCCTCCGGCCGGCCAGCAGCTGGCCCGGAGCCACTGGGAGCCACCACTGAGTGGGCACGGCCCCTTAGCCACAGCAAGGCCACCCTTGCCCCCACGCCGCCCGCCGAGCACAGGACCCCGCCCCCGGTGTCCGGCAGGCCCGGGGAAGCGGCCCCGGCCCGCGACCCCGCACCCGCTCCCGCCCCCGCCCCCGCCCCCGGGCGTGGCGAAACGGCGGAGGGGGGGGGGGCTTTTCCCGGAGGGAGCTGCGGAGAGACACACGGGCAGACAGCTGGCTGCGGCGCGGCTGGGCTCTGGTGGGCGCGGCCAAGCGCAGGTCGAGGGCCTCGCGGGCCGCACGGACGGCACCCCGGCCTGAGGCGGAGTCTGGGTCCGGGCCAGCCACCACGGGAGCGGCTGGGGTGCGGCTGCCTTGCAGGGCCGCCTTCTGGCCTCCTGGCCGGCCAGGCCGGCGGGGAGCGCCCCCTCTGGCGCGCTGTGGTGGGAGGGGCCGGTGGAGGTGGGGCCTGCGGCGGTGCCCGGCGGGGGGGCGGAGGCGGCGGCCTCGGCCGCGGGCGACTAAAGGAGAAGGCGGAGCGGGAGGCAAAAAGCCTACAGCACCCGGTATTCCCAGGCGGTCTCCCATCCAAGTACTAACCAGGCCCGACCCTGCTTAGCTTCCGAGATCAGACGAGATCGGGCGCGTTCAGGGTGGTATGGCCGTAGACGCGAGAGGGGCCCGCCGAGTGCCTCTTGAGGCCCAGCTTGGCTGGCGCTTGCGCCTTACTGCCAGCCCGGCGGCCAGCCCGCCCCGGCAGGGCCCCGCCGCCCGCCCAGGCAGGGCGAGGGCGGCCTCGGGTACCGGGGCGGGGGGGGGTGGCGGAGGGGTTGGCGACCTCCCTGCCCAGGGCGGGCGGGACCCACCAAACCGTTCGGCGCTTGGCGCCCCGCCCCACATCCCGCACGTCGCTCACAGGGACGTGGCCCCGGAGGCTTCAGGGCCCGGGGCCCGCGGTCCCTTGGGCCTCCCCGCTGCCCGCCCACGCGGCGCTAGGCGCAGCCCGGCCGCAGCCCGGGCCGGCCCTCCTGCCCGACGGCAGTCGGCCCTTAACCCACTGGGAGCCACCATTGAGTCACGACGGCCCCTTAGCCCCAGCAAGGCCACCCTTGCCCCCACGCCACCCGCCGAGCACAGGACCCGGCGCCTTGCGGCCGGCCGGCCCGGAGAACCGGCCCCGGCCCCCGCCCCCGCTCCCGCCCCCCGGCCGTGGCCAAACGGCGGCGGGGGGGGGGGGCGGGGTGGGGCTCTTTCCGGAGGGAGCTGTGGAGAGACACACCGGCAGATAGGTGGCTGCGCCGGGGCCGGGCGCTAGTGGGGGCGACCAGGTGCAGGTCAAGGGGCTCGCGGGCCGCACGGCCGGCACCCGGGCCTGAGGCGGAGTCTGGGTCCAGGCCAGCCACCCCGGGAGCGGCTGGGAGGCGGCTGCCTTCCAGGGCCGCCTTCTGGCCGCCTGGCCGGCCAGGCAGGTGGAGAGCGCCCCCTCTGGCGCGCTGTGGTGGGAGGGGTCGGAGGTAGGTGGGGCCTGCTGCGGTGCCCGGCGGCGGGGGGCGGAGGCGGCGGGCGACTAAAGGAGAGGGCGGAGCGGGAGGCAAAAAGCCTACAGCACCCGGTATTCCCAGGCGGTCTCCCATCCAAGTACTAACCAGGCCCGACCCTGCTTAGCTTCCGAGATCAGACGAGATCGGGCGCGTTCAGGGTGGTATGGCCGTAGACGCCGGAGGGGCCGGCGGGGTGCCTCTTGAGGCCCAGCTTGGCTGGCGCTTGCGCCTTACCGCCATGCCGGCGGCCAGCCCTCTCCGGCAGGGCCCTGCCGCCCGCCCAGGCAGGCGACAGGAGGCCTCGGGGACCCGGGGGTCGGCGGAGTGGTGGGCGACCTCGCAGCCCAGGGCGGGCGGGACGCTCCAGGCCCGTCGGCGCTTGGCGCCCCGCCGCAGATCCCGCTCGACGCTCACAGGGACGTGGCCCCGGAGGCTTCAGGGCCCGGCGGCCGCGGTCCCTTGGGCATCCCCCCCCCTGCCCGCCCACGCGGAGTTAGGCGCAGCCCAGCCACGGCCAGGCCGGCCCTCCGGCCGGCCAGCAGCTGGCCCGGAGCCACTGGGAGCCACCACTGAGTGGGCACGGCCCCTTAGCCACAGCAAGGCCACCCTTGCCCCCACGCCGCCCGCCGAGCACAGGACCCCGCCCCCGGTGTCCGGCAGGCCCGGGGAAGCGGCCCCGGCCCGCGACCCCGCACCCGCTCCCGCCCCCGCCCCCGCCCCCGGGCGTGGCGAAACGGCGGAGGGGGGGGGGGCTTTTCCCGGAGGGAGCTGCGGAGAGACACACGGGCAGACAGCTGGCTGCGGCGCGGCTGGGCTCTGGTGGGCGCGGCCAAGCGCAGGTCGAGGGCCTCGCGGGCCGCACGGACGGCACCCCGGCCTGAGGCGGAGTCTGGGTCCGGGCCAGCCACCACGGGAGCGGCTGGGGTGCGGCTGCCTTGCAGGGCCGCCTTCTGGCCTCCTGGCCGGCCAGGCCGGCGGGGAGCGCCCCCTCTGGCGCGCTGTGGTGGGAGGGGCCGGTGGAGGTGGGGCCTGCGGCGGTGCCCGGCGGGGGGGCGGAGGCGGCGGCCTCGGCCGCGGGCGACTAAAGGAGAAGGCGGAGCGGGAGGCAAAAAGCCTACAGCACCCGGTATTCCCAGGCGGTCTCCCATCCAAGTACTAACCAGGCCCGACCCTGCTTAGCTTCCGAGATCAGACGAGATCGGGCGCGTTCAGGGTGGTATGGCCGTAGACGCGAGAGGGGCCCGCCGAGTGCCTCTTGAGGCCCAGCTTGGCTGGCGCTTGCGCCTTACTGCCAGCCCGGCGGCCAGCCCGCCCCGGCAGGGCCCCGCCGCCCGCCCAGGCAGGGCGAGGGCGGCCTCGGGTACCGGGGCGGGGGGGGGTGGCGGAGGGGTTGGCGACCTCCCTGCCCAGGGCGGGCGGGACCCACCAAACCGTTCGGCGCTTGGCGCCCCGCCCCACATCCCGCACGTCGCTCACAGGGACGTGGCCCCGGAGGCTTCAGGGCCCGGGGCCCGCGGTCCCTTGGGCCTCCCCGCTGCCCGCCCACGCGGCGCTAGGCGCAGCCCGGCCGCAGCCCGGGCCGGCCCTCCTGCCCGACGGCAGTCGGCCCTTAACCCACTGGGAGCCACCATTGAGTCACCACGGCCCCTTAGCCCCAGCAAGGCCACCCTTGCCCCCACGCCACCCGCCGAGCACAGGACCCGGCGCCTTGCGGCCGGCCGGCCCGGAGAACCGGCCCCGGCCCCCGCCCCCGCTCCCGCCCCCCGGCCGTGGCCAAACGGCGGCGGGGGGGGGGGGCGGGGTGGGGCTCTTTCCGGAGGGAGCTGTGGAGAGACACACCGGCAGATAGGTGGCTGCGCCGGGGCCGGGCGCTAGTGGGGGCGACCAGGTGCAGGTCAAGGGGCTCGCGGGCCGCACGGCCGGCACCCGGGCCTGAGGCGGAGTCTGGGTCCAGGCCAGCCACCCCGGGAGCGGCTGGGAGGCGGCTGCCTTCCAGGGCCGCCTTCTGGCCGCCTGGCCGGCCAGGCAGGTGGAGAGCGCCCCCTCTGGCGCGCTGTGGTGGGAGGGGTCGGAGGTAGGTGGGGCCTGCTGCGGTGCCCGGCGGCGGGGGGCGGAGGCGGCGGGCGACTAAAGGAGAGGGCGGAGCGGGAGGCAAAAAGCCTACAGCACCCGGTATTCCCAGGCGGTCTCCCATCCAAGTACTAACCAGGCCCGACCCTGCTTAGCTTCCGAGATCAGACGAGATCGGGCGCGTTCAGGGTGGTATGGCCGTAGACGCCGGAGGGGCCGGCGGGGTGCCTCTTGAGGCCCAGCTTGGCTGGCGCTTGCGCCTTACCGCCATGCCGGCGGCCAGCCCTCTCCGGCAGGGCCCTGCCGCCCGCCCAGGCAGGCGACAGGAGGCCTCGGGGACCCGGGGGTCGGCGGAGTGGTGGGCGACCTCGCAGCCCAGGGCGGGCGGGACGCTCCAGGCCCGTCGGCGCTTGGCGCCCCGCCGCAGATCCCGCTCGACGCTCACAGGGACGTGGCCCCGGAGGCTTCAGGGCCCGGCGGCCGCGGTCCCTTGGGCATCCCCCCCCCTGCCCGCCCACGCGGAGTTAGGCGCAGCCCAGCCACGGCCAGGCCGGCCCTCCGGCCGGCCAGCAGCTGGCCCGGAGCCACTGGGAGCCACCACTGAGTGGGCACGGCCCCTTAGCCACAGCAAGGCCACCCTTGCCCCCACGCCGCCCGCCGAGCACAGGACCCCGCCCCCGGTGTCCGGCAGGCCCGGGGAAGCGGCCCCGGCCCGCGACCCCGCACCCGCTCCCGCCCCCGCCCCCGCCCCCGGGCGTGGCGAAACGGCGGAGGGGGGGGGGGCTTTTCCCGGAGGGAGCTGCGGAGAGACACACGGGCAGACAGCTGGCTGCGGCGCGGCTGGGCTCTGGTGGGCGCGGCCAAGCGCAGGTCGAGGGCCTCGCGGGCCGCACGGACGGCACCCCGGCCTGAGGCGGAGTCTGGGTCCGGGCCAGCCACCACGGGAGCGGCTGGGGTGCGGCTGCCTTGCAGGGCCGCCTTCTGGCCTCCTGGCCGGCCAGGCCGGCGGGGAGCGCCCCCTCTGGCGCGCTGTGGTGGGAGGGGCCGGTGGAGGTGGGGCCTGCGGCGGTGCCCGGCGGGGGGGCGGAGGCGGCGGCCTCGGCCACGGGCGACTAAAGGAGAAGGCGGAGCGGGAGGCAAAAAGCCTACAGCACCCGGTATTCCCAGGCGGTCTCCCATCCAAGTACTAACCAGGCCCGACGCTGCTTAGCTTCCGAGATCAGACGAGATCGGGCGCGTTCAGGGTGGTATGGCCGTAGACGCGAGAGGGGCCCGCCGAGTGCCTCTTGAGGCCCAGCTTGGCTGGCGCTTGCGCCTTACTGCCAGCCCGGCGGCCAGCCCGCCCCGGCAGGGCCCCGCCGCCCGCCCAGGCAGGGCGAGGGCGGCCTCGGGTACCGGGGCGGGGGGGGGTGGCGGAGGGGTTGGCGACCTCCCTGCCCAGGGCGGGCGGGACCCACCAAACCGTTCGGCGCTTGGCGCCCCGCCCCACATCCCGCACGTCGCTCACAGGGACGTGGCCCCGGAGGCTTCAGGGCCCGGGGCCCGCGGTCCCTTGGGCCTCCCCGCTGCCCGCCCACGCGGCGCTAGGCGCAGCCCGGCCGCAGCCCGGGCCGGCCCTCCTGCCCGACGGCAGTCGGCCCTTAACCCACTGGGAGCCACCATTGAGTCACCACGGCCCCTTAGCCCCAGCAAGGCCACCCTTGCCCCCACGCCACCCGCCGAGCACAGGACCCGGCGCCTTGCGGCCGGCCGGCCCGGAGAACCGGCCCCGGCCCCCGCCCCCGCTCCCGCCCCCCGGCCGTGGCCAAACGGCGGCGGGGGGGGGGGGCGGGGTGGGGCTCTTTCCGGAGGGAGCTGTGGAGAGACACACCGGCAGATAGGTGGCTGCGCCGGGGCCGGGCGCTAGTGGGGGCGACCAGGTGCAGGTCAAGGGGCTCGCGGGCCGCACGGCCGGCACCCGGGCCTGAGGCGGAGTCTGGGTCCAGGCCAGCCACCCCGGGAGCGGCTGGGAGGCGGCTGCCTTCCAGGGCCGCCTTCTGGCCGCCTGGCCGGCCAGGCAGGTGGAGAGCGCCCCCTCTGGCGCGCTGTGGTGGGAGGGGTCGGAGGTAGGTGGGGCCTGCTGCGGTGCCCGGCGGCGGGGGGCGGAGGCGGCGGGCGACTAAAGGAGAGGGCGGAGCGGGAGGCAAAAAGCCTACAGCACCCGGTATTCCCAGGCGGTCTCCCATCCAAGTACTAACCAGGCCCGACCCTGCTTAGCTTCCGAGATCAGACGAGATCGGGCGCGTTCAGGGTGGTATGGCCGTAGACGCCGGAGGGGCCGGCGGGGTGCCTCTTGAGGCCCAGCTTGGCTGGCGCTTGCGCCTTACCGCCATGCCGGCGGCCAGCCCTCTCCGGCAGGGCCCTGCCGCCCGCCCAGGCAGGCGACAGGAGGCCTCGGGGACCCGGGGGTCGGCGGAGTGGTGGGCGACCTCGCAGCCCAGGGCGGGCGGGACGCTCCAGGCCCGTCGGCGCTTGGCGCCCCGCCGCAGATCCCGCTCGACGCTCACAGGGACGTGGCCCCGGAGGCTTCAGGGCCCGGCGGCCGCGGTCCCTTGGGCATCCCCCCCCCTGCCCGCCCACGCGGAGTTAGGCGCAGCCCAGCCACGGCCAGGCCGGCCCTCCGGCCGGCCAGCAGCTGGCCCGGAGCCACTGGGAGCCACCACTGAGTGGGCACGGCCCCTTAGCCACAGCAAGGCCACCCTTGCCCCCACGCCGCCCGCCGAGCACAGGACCCCGCCCCCGGTGTCCGGCAGGCCCGGGGAAGCGGCCCCGGCCCGCGACCCCGCACCCGCTCCCGCCCCCGCCCCCGCCCCCGGGCGTGGCGAAACGGCGGAGGAGGGGGGGGCTTTTCCCGGAGGGAGCTGCGGAGAGACACACGGGCAGACAGCTGGCTGCGGCGCGGCTGGGCTCTGGTGGGCGCGGCCAAGCGCAGGTCGAGGGCCTCGCGGGCCGCACGGACGGCACCCCGGCCTGAGGCGGAGTCTGGGTCCGGGCCAGCCACCACGGGAGCGGCTGGGGTGCGGCTGCCTTGCAGGGCCGCCTTCTGGCCTCCTGGCCGGCCAGGCCGGCGGGGAGCGCCCCCTCTGGCGCGCTGTGGTGGGAGGGGCCGGTGGAGGTGGGGCCTGCGGCGGTGCCCGGCGGGGGGGCGGAGGCGGCGGCCTCGGCCGCGGGCGACTAAAGGAGAAGGCGGAGCGGGAGGCAAAAAGCCTACAGCACCCGGTATTCCCAGGCGGTCTCCCATCCAAGTACTAACCAGGCCCGACCCTGCTTAGCTTCCGAGATCAGACGAGATCGGGCGCGTTCAGGGTGGTATGGCCGTAGACGCGAGAGGGGCCCGCCGAGTGCCTCTTGAGGCCCAGCTTGGCTGGCGCTTGCGCCTTACTGCCAGCCCGGCGGCCAGCCCGCCCCGGCAGGGCCCCGCCGCCCGCCCAGGCAGGGCGAGGGCGGCCTCGGGTACCGGGGCGGGGGGGGGTGGCGGAGGGGTTGGCGACCTCCCTGCCCAGGGCGGGCGGGACCCACCAAACCGTTCGGCGCTTGGCGCCCCGCCCCACATCCCGCACGTCGCTCACAGGGACGTGGCCCCGGAGGCTTCAGGGCCCGGGGCCCGCGGTCCCTTGGGCCTCCCCGCTGCCCGCCCACGCGGCGCTAGGCGCAGCCCGGCCGCAGCCCGGGCCGGCCCTCCTGCCCGACGGCAGTCGGCCCTTAACCCACTGGGAGCCACCATTGAGTCACCACGGCCCCTTAGCCCCAGCAAGGCCACCCTTGCCCCCACGCCACCCGCCGAGCACAGGACCCGGCGCCTTGCGGCCGGCCGGCCCGGAGAACCGGCCCCGGCCCCCGCCCCCGCTCCCGCCCCCCGGCCGTGGCCAAACGGCGGCGGGGGGGGGGGCGGTGGGGCTCTTTCCGGAGGGAGCTGTGGAGAGACACACCGGCAGATAGGTGGCTGCGCCGGGACCGGGCGCTAGTGGGGGCGGCCAGGTGCAGGTCAAGGGGCTCGCGGGCCGCACGGCCGGCACCCGGGCCTGAGGCGGAGTCTGGGTCCAGGCCAGCCACCCCGGGAGCGGCTGGGAGGCGGCTGCCTTCCAGGGCCGCCTTCTGGCCGCCTGGCCGGCCAGGCAGGTGGAGAGCGCCCCCTCTGGCGCGCTGTGGTGGGAGGGGTCGGAGGTAGGTGGGGCCTGCTGCGGTGCCCGGCGGCGGGGGGCGGAGGCGGCGGGCGACTAAAGGAGAGGGCGGAGCGGGAGGCAAAAAGCCTACAGCACCCGGTATTCCCAGGCGGTCTCCCATCCAAGTACTAACCAGGCCCGACCCTGCTTAGCTTCCGAGATCAGACGAGATCGGGCGCGTTCAGGGTGGTATGGCCGTAGACACCGGAGGGGCCGGCGGGGTGCCTCTTGAGGCCCAGCTTGGCTGGCGCTTGCGCCTTACCGCCATGCCGGCGGCCAGCCCTCTCCGGCAGGGCCCTGCCGCCCGCCCAGGCAGGCGACAGGAGGCCTCGGGGACCCGGGGGTCGGCGGAGTGGTGGGCGACCTCGCAGCCCAGGGCGGGCGGGACGCTCCAGGCCCGTCGGCGCTTGGCGCCCCGCCGCAGATCCCGCTCGACGCTCACAGGGACGTGGCCCCGGAGGCTTCAGGGCCCGGCGGCCGCGGTCCCTTGGGCATCCCCCCCCCTGCCCGCCCACGCGGAGTTAGGCGCAGCCCAGCCACGGCCAGGCCGGCCCTCCGGCCGGCCAGCAGCTGGCCCGGAGCCACTGGGAGCCACCACTGAGTGGGCACGGCCCCTTAGCCACAGCAAGGCCACCCTTGCCCCCACGCCGCCCGCCGAGCACAGGACCCCGCCCCCGGTGTCCGGCAGGCCCGGGGAAGCGGCCCCGGCCCGCGACCCCGCACCCGCTCCCGCCCCCGCCCCCGCCCCCGGGCGTGGCGAAACGGCGGAGGGGGGGGGGGCTTTTCCCGGAGGGAGCTGCGGAGAGACACACGGGCAGACAGCTGGCTGCGGCGCGGCTGGGCTCTGGTGGGCGCGGCCAAGCGCAGGTCGAGGGCCTCGCGGGCCGCACGGACGGCACCCCGGCCTGAGGCGGAGTCTGGGTCCGGGCCAGCCACCACGGGAGCGGCTGGGGTGCGGCTGCCTTGCAGGGCCGCCTTCTGGCCTCCTGGCCGGCCAGGCCGGCGGGGAGCGCCCCCTCTGGCGCGCTGTGGTGGGAGGGGCCGGTGGAGGTGGGGCCTGCGGCGGTGCCCGGCGGGGGGGCGGAGGCGGCGGCCTCGGCCGCGGGCGACTAAAGGAGAAGGCGGAGCGGGAGGCAAAAAGCCTACAGCACCCGGTATTCCCAGGCGGTCTCCCATCCAAGTACTAACCAGGCCCGACCCTGCTTAGCTTCCGAGATCAGACGAGATCGGGCGCGTTCAGGGTGGTATGGCCGTAGACGCGAGAGGGGCCCGCCGAGTGCCTCTTGAGGCCCAGCTTGGCTGGCGCTTGCGCCTTACTGCCAGCCCGGCGGCCAGCCCGCCCCGGCAGGGCCCCGCCGCCCGCCCAGGCAGGGCGAGGGCGGCCTCGGGTACCGGGGCGGGGGGGGGTGGCGGAGGGGTTGGCGACCTCCCTGCCCAGGGCGGGCGGGACCCACCAAACCGTTCGGCGCTTGGCGCCCCGCCCCACATCCCGCACGTCGCTCACAGGGACGTGGCCCCGGAGGCTTCAGGGCCCGGGGCCCGCGGTCCCTTGGGCCTCCCCGCTGCCCGCCCACGCGGCGCTAGGCGCAGCCCGGCCGCAGCCCGGGCCGGCCCTCCTGCCCGACGGCAGTCGGCCCTTAACCCACTGGGAGCCACCATTGAGTCACGACGGCCCCTTAGCCCCAGCAAGGCCACCCTTGCCCCCACGCCACCCGCCGAGCACAGGACCCGGCGCCTTGCGGCCGGCCGGCCCGGAGAACCGGCCCCGGCCCCCGCCCCCGCTCCCGCCCCCCGGCCGTGGCCAAACGGCGGCGGGGGGGGGGGGCGGGGTGGGGCTCTTTCCGGAGGGAGCTGTGGAGAGACACACCGGCAGATAGGTGGCTGCGCCGGGGCCGGGCGCTAGTGGGGGCGACCAGGTGCAGGTCAAGGGGCTCGCGGGCCGCACGGCCGGCACCCGGGCCTGAGGCGGAGTCTGGGTCCAGGCCAGCCACCCCGGGAGCGGCTGGGAGGCGGCTGCCTTCCAGGGCCGCCTTCTGGCCGCCTGGCCGGCCAGGCAGGTGGAGAGCGCCCCCTCTGGCGCGCTGTGGTGGGAGGGGTCGGAGGTAGGTGGGGCCTGCTGCGGTGCCCGGCGGCGGGGGGCGGAGGCGGCGGGCGACTAAAGGAGAGGGCGGAGCGGGAGGCAAAAAGCCTACAGCACCCGGTATTCCCAGGCGGTCTCCCATCCAAGTACTAACCAGGCCCGACCCTGCTTAGCTTCCGAGATCAGACGAGATCGGGCGCGTTCAGGGTGGTATGGCCGTAGACGCCGGAGGGGCCGGCGGGGTGCCTCTTGAGGCCCAGCTTGGCTGGCGCTTGCGCCTTACCGCCATGCCGGCGGCCAGCCCTCTCCGGCAGGGCCCTGCCGCCCGCCCAGGCAGGCGACAGGAGGCCTCGGGGACCCGGGGGTCGGCGGAGTGGTGGGCGACCTCGCAGCCCAGGGCGGGCGGGACGCTCCAGGCCCGTCGGCGCTTGGCGCCCCGCCGCAGATCCCGCTCGACGCTCACAGGGACGTGGCCCCGGAGGCTTCAGGGCCCGGCGGCCGCGGTCCCTTGGGCATCCCCCCCCCTGCCCGCCCACGCGGAGTTAGGCGCAGCCCAGCCACGGCCAGGCCGGCCCTCCGGCCGGCCAGCAGCTGGCCCGGAGCCACTGGGAGCCACCACTGAGTGGGCACGGCCCCTTAGCCACAGCAAGGCCACCCTTGCCCCCACGCCGCCCGCCGAGCACAGGACCCCGCCCCCGGTGTCCGGCAGGCCCGGGGAAGCGGCCCCGGCCCGCGACCCCGCACCCGCTCCCGCCCCCGCCCCCGCCCCCGGGCGTGGCGAAACGGCGGAGGGGGGGGGGGCTTTTCCCGGAGGGAGCTGCGGAGAGACACACGGGCAGACAGCTGGCTGCGGCGCGGCTGGGCTCTGGTGGGCGCGGCCAAGCGCAGGTCGAGGGCCTCGCGGGCCGCACGGACGGCACCCCGGCCTGAGGCGGAGTCTGGGTCCGGGCCAGCCACCACGGGAGCGGCTGGGGTGCGGCTGCCTTGCAGGGCCGCCTTCTGGCCTCCTGGCCGGCCAGGCCGGCGGGGAGCGCCCCCTCTGGCGCGCTGTGGTGGGAGGGGCCGGTGGAGGTGGGGCCTGCGGCGGTGCCCGGCGGGGGGGCGGAGGCGGCGGCCTCGGCCACGGGCGACTAAAGGAGAAGGCGGAGCGGGAGGCAAAAAGCCTACAGCACCCGGTATTCCCAGGCGGTCTCCCATCCAAGTACTAACCAGGCCCGACCCTGCTTAGCTTCCGAGATCAGACGAGATCGGGCGCGTTCAGGGTGGTATGGCCGTAGACGCGAGAGGGGCCCGCCGAGTGCCTCTTGAGGCCCAGCTTGGCTGGCGCTTGCGCCTTACTGCCAGCCCGGCGGCCAGCCCGCCCCGGCAGGGCCCCGCCGCCCGCCCAGGCAGGGCGAGGGCGGCCTCGGGTACCGGGGCGGGGGGGGGTGGCGGAGGGGTTGGCGACCTCCCTGCCCAGGGCGGGCGGGACCCACCAAACCGTTCGGCGCTTGGCGCCCCGCCCCACATCCCGCACGTCGCTCACAGGGACGTGGCCCCGGAGGCTTCAGGGCCCGGGGCCCGCGGTCCCTTGGGCCTCCCCGCTGCCCGCCCACGCGGCGCTAGGCGCAGCCCGGCCGCAGCCCGGGCCGGCCCTCCTGCCCGACGGCAGTCGGCCCTTAACCCACTGGGAGCCACCATTGAGTCACCACGGCCCCTTAGCCCCAGCAAGGCCACCCTTGCCCCCACGCCACCCGCCGAGCACAGGACCCGGCGCCTTGCGGCCGGCCGGCCCGGAGAACCGGCCCCGGCCCCCGCCCCCGCTCCCGCCCCCCGGCCGTGGCCAAACGGCGGCGGGGGGGGGGGGCGGGGTGGGGCTCTTTCCGGAGGGAGCTGTGGAGAGACACACCGGCAGATAGGTGGCTGCGCCGGGGCCGGGCGCTAGTGGGGGCGACCAGGTGCAGGTCAAGGGGCTCGCGGGCCGCACGGCCGGCACCCGGGCCTGAGGCGGAGTCTGGGTCCAGGCCAGCCACCCCGGGAGCGGCTGGGAGGCGGCTGCCTTCCAGGGCCGCCTTCTGGCCGCCTGGCCGGCCAGGCAGGTGGAGAGCGCCCCCTCTGGCGCGCTGTGGTGGGAGGGGTCGGAGGTAGGTGGGGCCTGCTGCGGTGCCCGGCGGCGGGGGGCGGAGGCGGCGGGCGACTAAAGGAGAGGGCGGAGCGGGAGGCAAAAAGCCTACAGCACCCGGTATTCCCAGGCGGTCTCCCATCCAAGTACTAACCAGGCCCGACCCTGCTTAGCTTCCGAGATCAGACGAGATCGGGCGCGTTCAGGGTGGTATGGCCGTAGACGCCGGAGGGGCCGGCGGGGTGCCTCTTGAGGCCCAGCTTGGCTGGCGCTTGCGCCTTACCGCCATGCCGGCGGCCAGCCCTCTCCGGCAGGGCCCTGCCGCCCGCCCAGGCAGGCGACAGGAGGCCTCGGGGACCCGGGGGTCGGCGGAGTGGTGGGCGACCTCGCAGCCCAGGGCGGGCGGGACGCTCCAGGCCCGTCGGCGCTTGGCGCCCCGCCGCAGATCCCGCTCGACGCTCACAGGGACGTGGCCCCGGAGGCTTCAGGGCCCGGCGGCCGCGGTCCCTTGGGCATCCCCCCCCCTGCCCGCCCACGCGGAGTTAGGCGCAGCCCAGCCACGGCCAGGCCGGCCCTCCGGCCGGCCAGCAGCTGGCCCGGAGCCACTGGGAGCCACCACTGAGTGGGCACGGCCCCTTAGCCACAGCAAGGCCACCCTTGCCCCCACGCCGCCCGCCGAGCACAGGACCCCGCCCCCGGTGTCCGGCAGGCCCGGGGAAGCGGCCCCGGCCCGCGACCCCGCACCCGCTCCCGCCCCCGCCCCCGCCCCCGGGCGTGGCGAAACGGCGGAGGAGGGGGGGGCTTTTCCCGGAGGGAGCTGCGGAGAGACACACGGGCAGACAGCTGGCTGCGGCGCGGCTGGGCTCTGGTGGGCGCGGCCAAGCGCAGGTCGAGGGCCTCGCGGGCCGCACGGACGGCACCCCGGCCTGAGGCGGAGTCTGGGTCCGGGCCAGCCACCACGGGAGCGGCTGGGGTGCGGCTGCCTTGCAGGGCCGCCTTCTGGCCTCCTGGCCGGCCAGGCCGGCGGGGAGCGCCCCCTCTGGCGCGCTGTGGTGGGAGGGGCCGGTGGAGGTGGGGCCTGCGGCGGTGCCCGGCGGGGGGGCGGAGGCGGCGGCCTCGGCCGCGGGCGACTAAAGGAGAAGGCGGAGCGGGAGGCAAAAAGCCTACAGCACCCGGTATTCCCAGGCGGTCTCCCATCCAAGTACTAACCAGGCACGACCCTGCTTAGCTTCCGAGATCAGACGAGATCGGGCGCGTTCAGGGTGGTATGGCCGTAGACGCGAGAGGGGCCCGCCGAGTGCCTCTTGAGGCCCAGCTTGGCTGGCGCTTGCGCCTTACTGCCAGCCCGGCGGCCAGCCCGCCCCGGCAGGGCCCCGCCGCCCGCCCAGGCAGGGCGAGGGCGGCCTCGGGTACCGGGGCGGGGGGGGGTGGCGGAGGGGTTGGCGACCTCCCTGCCCAGGGCGGGCGGGACCCACCAAACCGTTCGGCGCTTGGCGCCCCGCCCCACATCCCGCACGTCGCTCACAGGGACGTGGCCCCGGAGGCTTCAGGGCCCGGGGCCCGCGGTCCCTTGGGCCTCCCCGCTGCCCGCCCACGCGGCGCTAGGCGCAGCCCGGCCGCAGCCCGGGCCGGCCCTCCTGCCCGACGGCAGTCGGCCCTTAACCCACTGGGAGCCACCATTGAGTCACCACGGCCCCTTAGCCCCAGCAAGGCCACCCTTGCCCCCACGCCACCCGCCGAGCACAGGACCCGGCGCCTTGCGGCCGGCCGGCCCGGAGAACCGGCCCCGGCCCCCGCCCCCGCTCCCGCCCCCCGGCCGTGGCCAAACGGCGGCGGGGGGGGGGGCGGTGGGGCTCTTTCCGGAGGGAGCTGTGGAGAGACACACCGGCAGATAGGTGGCTGCGCCGGGACCGGGCGCTAGTGGGGGCGGCCAGGTGCAGGTCAAGGGGCTCGCGGGCCGCACGGCCGGCACCCGGGCCTGAGGCGGAGTCTGGGTCCAGGCCAGCCACCCCGGGAGCGGCTGGGAGGCGGCTGCCTTCCAGGGCCGCCTTCTGGCCGCCTGGCCGGCCAGGCAGGTGGAGAGCGCCCCCTCTGGCGCGCTGTGGTGGGAGGGGTCGGAGGTAGGTGGGGCCTGCTGCGGTGCCCGGCGGCGGGGGGCGGAGGCGGCGGGCGACTAAAGGAGAGGGCGGAGCGGGAGGCAAAAAGCCTACAGCACCCGGTATTCCCAGGCGGTCTCCCATCCAAGTACTAACCAGGCCCGACCCTGCTTAGCTTCCGAGATCAGACGAGATCGGGCGCGTTCAGGGTGGTATGGCCGTAGACGCCGGAGGGGCCGGCGGGGTGCCTCTTGAGGCCCAGCTTGGCTGGCGCTTGCGCCTTACCGCCATGCCGGCGGCCAGCCCTCTCCGGCAGGGCCCTGCCGCCCGCCCAGGCAGGCGACAGGAGGCCTCGGGGACCCGGGGGTCGGCGGAGTGGTGGGCGACCTCGCAGCCCAGGGCGGGCGGGACGCTCCAGGCCCGTCGGCGCTTGGCGCCCCGCCGCAGATCCCGCTCGACGCTCACAGGGACGTGGCCCCGGAGGCTTCAGGGCCCGGCGGCCGCGGTCCCTTGGGCATCCCCCCCCCTGCCCGCCCACGCGGAGTTAGGCGCAGCCCAGCCACGGCCAGGCCGGCCCTCCGGCCGGCCAGCAGCTGGCCCGGAGCCACTGGGAGCCACCACTGAGTGGGCACGGCCCCTTAGCCACAGCAAGGCCACCCTTGCCCCCACGCCGCCCGCCGAGCACAGGACCCCGCCCCCGGTGTCCGGCAGGCCCGGGGAAGCGGCCCCGGCCCGCGACCCCGCACCCGCTCCCGCCCCCGCCCCCGCCCCCGGGCGTGGCGAAACGGCGGAGGGGGGGGGGGGCTTTTCCCGGAGGGAGCTGCGGAGAGACACACGGGCAGACAGCTGGCTGCGGCGCGGCTGGGCTCTGGTGGGCGCGGCCAAGCGCAGGTCGAGGGCCTCGCGGGCCGCACGGACGGCACCCCGGCCTGAGGCGGAGTCTGGGTCCGGGCCAGCCACCACGGGAGCGGCTGGGGTGCGGCTGCCTTGCAGGGCCGCCTTCTGGCCTCCTGGCCGGCCAGGCCGGCGGGGAGCGCCCCCTCTGGCGCGCTGTGGTGGGAGGGGCCGGTGGAGGTGGGGCCTGCGGCGGTGCCCGGCGGGGGGGCGGAGGCGGCGGCCTCGGCCGCGGGCGACTAAAGGAGAAGGCGGAGCGGGAGGCAAAAAGCCTACAGCACCCGGTATTCCCAGGCGGTCTCCCATCCAAGTACTAACCAGGCCCGACCCTGCTTAGCTTCCGAGATCAGACGAGATCGGGCGCGTTCAGGGTGGTATGGCCGTAGACGCGAGAGGGGCCCGCCGAGTGCCTCTTGAGGCCCAGCTTGGCTGGCGCTTGCGCCTTACTGCCAGCCCGGCGGCCAGCCCGCCCCGGCAGGGCCCCGCCGCCCGCCCAGGCAGGGCGAGGGCGGCCTCGGGTACCGGGGCGGGGGGGGGTGGCGGAGGGGTTGGCGACCTCCCTGCCCAGGGCGGGCGGGACCCACCAAACCGTTCGGCGCTTGGCGCCCCGCCCCACATCCCGCACGTCGCTCACAGGGACGTGGCCCCGGAGGCTTCAGGGCCCGGGGCCCGCGGTCCCTTGGGCCTCCCCGCTGCCCGCCCACGCGGCGCTAGGCGCAGCCCGGCCGCAGCCCGGGCCGGCCCTCCTGCCCGACGGCAGTCGGCCCTTAACCCACTGGGAGCCACCATTGAGTCACGACGGCCCCTTAGCCCCAGCAAGGCCACCCTTGCCCCCACGCCACCCGCCGAGCACAGGACCCGGCGCCTTGCGGCCGGCCGGCCCGGAGAACCGGCCCCGGCCCCCGCCCCCGCTCCCGCCCCCCGGCCGTGGCCAAACGGCGGCGGGGGGGGGGGGCGGGGTGGGGCTCTTTCCGGAGGGAGCTGTGGAGAGACACACCGGCAGATAGGTGGCTGCGCCGGGGCCGGGCGCTAGTGGGGGCGACCAGGTGCAGGTCAAGGGGCTCGCGGGCCGCACGGCCGGCACCCGGGCCTGAGGCGGAGTCTGGGTCCAGGCCAGCCACCCCGGGAGCGGCTGGGAGGCGGCTGCCTTCCAGGGCCGCCTTCTGGCCGCCTGGCCGGCCAGGCAGGTGGAGAGCGCCCCCTCTGGCGCGCTGTGGTGGGAGGGGTCGGAGGTAGGTGGGGCCTGCTGCGGTGCCCGGCGGCGGGGGGCGGAGGCGGCGGGCGACTAAAGGAGAGGGCGGAGCGGGAGGCAAAAAGCCTACAGCACCCGGTATTCCCAGGCGGTCTCCCATCCAAGTACTAACCAGGCCCGACCCTGCTTAGCTTCCGAGATCAGACGAGATCGGGCGCGTTCAGGGTGGTATGGCCGTAGACGCCGGAGGGGCCGGCGGGGTGCCTCTTGAGGCCCAGCTTGGCTGGCGCTTGCGCCTTACCGCCATGCCGGCGGCCAGCCCTCTCCGGCAGGGCCCTGCCGCCCGCCCAGGCAGGCGACAGGAGGCCTCGGGGACCCGGGGGTCGGCGGAGTGGTGGGCGACCTCGCAGCCCAGGGCGGGCGGGACGCTCCAGGCCCGTCGGCGCTTGGCGCCCCGCCGCAGATCCCGCTCGACGCTCACAGGGACGTGGCCCCGGAGGCTTCAGGGCCCGGCGGCCGCGGTCCCTTGGGCATCCCCCCCCCTGCCCGCCCACGCGGAGTTAGGCGCAGCCCAGCCACGGCCAGGCCGGCCCTCCGGCCGGCCAGCAGCTGGCCCGGAGCCACTGGGAGCCACCACTGAGTGGGCACGGCCCCTTAGCCACAGCAAGGCCACCCTTGCCCCCACGCCGCCCGCCGAGCACAGGACCCCGCCCCCGGTGTCCGGCAGGCCCGGGGAAGCGGCCCCGGCCCGCGACCCCGCACCCGCTCCCGCCCCCGCCCCCGCCCCCGGGCGTGGCGAAACGGCGGAGGGGGGGGGGGCTTTTCCCGGAGGGAGCTGCGGAGAGACACACGGGCAGACAGCTGGCTGCGGCGCGGCTGGGCTCTGGTGGGCGCGGCCAAGCGCAGGTCGAGGGCCTCGCGGGCCGCACGGACGGCACCCCGGCCTGAGGCGGAGTCTGGGTCCGGGCCAGCCACCACGGGAGCGGCTGGGGTGCGGCTGCCTTGCAGGGCCGCCTTCTGGCCTCCTGGCCGGCCAGGCCGGCGGGGAGCGCCCCCTCTGGCGCGCTGTGGTGGGAGGGGCCGGTGGAGGTGGGGCCTGCGGCGGTGCCCGGCGGGGGGGCGGAGGCGGCGGCCTCGGCCGCGGGCGACTAAAGGAGAAGGCGGAGCGGGAGGCAAAAAGCCTACAGCACCCGGTATTCCCAGGCGGTCTCCCATCCAAGTACTAACCAGGCCCGACCCTGCTTAGCTTCCGAGATCAGACGAGATCGGGCGCGTTCAGGGTGGTATGGCCGTAGACGCGAGAGGGGCCCGCCGAGTGCCTCTTGAGGCCCAGCTTGGCTGGCGCTTGCGCCTTACTGCCAGCCCGGCGGCCAGCCCGCCCCGGCAGGGCCCCGCCGCCCGCCCAGGCAGGGCGAGGGCGGCCTCGGGTACCGGGGCGGGGGGGGGTGGCGGAGGGGTTGGCGACCTCCCTGCCCAGGGCGGGCGGGACCCACCAAACCGTTCGGCGCTTGGCGCCCCGCCCCACATCCCGCACGTCGCTCACAGGGACGTGGCCCCGGAGGCTTCAGGGCCCGGGGCCCGCGGTCCCTTGGGCCTCCCCGCTGCCCGCCCACGCGGCGCTAGGCGCAGCCCGGCCGCAGCCCGGGCCGGCCCTCCTGCCCGACGGCAGTCGGCCCTTAACCCACTGGGAGCCACCATTGAGTCACCACGGCCCCTTAGCCCCAGCAAGGCCACCCTTGCCCCCACGCCACCCGCCGAGCACAGGACCCGGCGCCTTGCGGCCGGCCGGCCCGGAGAACCGGCCCCGGCCCCCGCCCCCGCTCCCGCCCCCCGGCCGTGGCCAAACGGCGGCGGGGGGGGGGGGGCGGGGTGGGGCTCTTTCCGGAGGGAGCTGTGGAGAGACACACCGGCAGATAGGTGGCTGCGCCGGGGCCGGGCGCTAGTGGGGGCGACCAGGTGCAGGTCAAGGGGCTCGCGGGCCGCACGGCCGGCACCCGGGCCTGAGGCGGAGTCTGGGTCCAGGCCAGCCACCCCGGGAGCGGCTGGGAGGCGGCTGCCTTCCAGGGCCGCCTTCTGGCCGCCTGGCCGGCCAGGCAGGTGGAGAGCGCCCCCTCTGGCGCGCTGTGGTGGGAGGGGTCGGAGGTAGGTGGGGCCTGCTGCGGTGCCCGGCGGCGGGGGGCGGAGGCGGCGGGCGACTAAAGGAGAGGGCGGAGCGGGAGGCAAAAAGCCTACAGCACCCGGTATTCCCAGGCGGTCTCCCATCCAAGTACTAACCAGGCCCGACCCTGCTTAGCTTCCGAGATCAGACGAGATCGGGCGCGTTCAGGGTGGTATGGCCGTAGACGCCGGAGGGGCCGGCGGGGTGCCTCTTGAGGCCCAGCTTGGCTGGCGCTTGCGCCTTACCGCCATGCCGGCGGCCAGCCCTCTCCGGCAGGGCCCTGCCGCCCGCCCAGGCAGGCGACAGGAGGCCTCGGGGACCCGGGGGTCGGCGGAGTGGTGGGCGACCTCGCAGCCCAGGGCGGGCGGGACGCTCCAGGCCCGTCGGCGCTTGGCGCCCCGCCGCAGATCCCGCTCGACGCTCACAGGGACGTGGCCCCGGAGGCTTCAGGGCCCGGCGGCCGCGGTCCCTTGGGCATCCCCCCCCCTGCCCGCCCACGCGGAGTTAGGCGCAGCCCAGCCACGGCCAGGCCGGCCCTCCGGCCGGCCAGCAGCTGGCCCGGAGCCACTGGGAGCCACCACTGAGTGGGCACGGCCCCTTAGCCACAGCAAGGCCACCCTTGCCCCCACGCCGCCCGCCGAGCACAGGACCCCGCCCCCGGTGTCCGGCAGGCCCGGGGAAGCGGCCCCGGCCCGCGACCCCGCACCCGCTCCCGCCCCCGCCCCCGCCCCCGGGCGTGGCAAAACGGCGGAGGGGGGGGGGGCTTTTCCCGGAGGGAGCTGCGGAGAGACACACGGGCAGACAGCTGGCTGCGGCGCGGCTGGGCTCTGGTGGGCGCGGCCAAGCGCAGGTCGAGGGCCTCGCGGGCCGCACGGACGGCACCCCGGCCTGAGGCGGAGTCTGGGTCCGGGCCAGCCACCACGGGAGCGGCTGGGGTGCGGCTGCCTTGCAGGGCCGCCTTCTGGCCTCCTGGCCGGCCAGGCCGGCGGGGAGCGCCCCCTCTGGCGCGCTGTGGTGGGAGGGGCCGGTGGAGGTGGGGCCTGCGGCGGTGCCCGGCGGGGGGGCGGAGGCGGCGGCCTCGGCCGCGGGCGACTAAAGGAGAAGGCGGAGCGGGAGGCAAAAAGCCTACAGCACCCGGTATTCCCAGGCGGTCTCCCATCCAAGTACTAACCAGGCCCGACCCTGCTTAGCTTCCGAGATCAGACGAGATCGGGCGCGTTCAGGGTGGTATGGCCGTAGACGCGAGAGGGGCCCGCCGAGTGCCTCTTGAGGCCCAGCTTGGCTGGCGCTTGCGCCTTACTGCCAGCCCGGCGGCCAGCCCGCCCCGGCAGGGCCCCGCCGCCCGCCCAGGCAGGGCGAGGGCGGCCTCGGGTACCGGGGCGGGGGGGGGTGGCGGAGGGGTTGGCGACCTCCCTGCCCAGGGCGGGCGGGACCCACCAAACCGTTCGGCGCTTGGCGCCCCGCCCCACATCCCGCACGTCGCTCACAGGGACGTGGCCCCGGAGGCTTCAGGGCCCGGGGCCCGCGGTCCCTTGGGCCTCCCCGCTGCCCGCCCACGCGGCGCTAGGCGCAGCCCGGCCGCAGCCCGGGCCGGCCCTCCTGCCCGACGGCAGTCGGCCCTTAACCCACTGGGAGCCACCATTGAGTCACGACGGCCCCTTAGCCCCAGCAAGGCCACCCTTGCCCCCACGCCACCCGCCGAGCACAGGACCCGGCGCCTTGCGGCCGGCCGGCCCGGAGAACCGGCCCCGGCCCCCGCCCCCGCTCCCGCCCCCCGGCCGTGGCCAAACGGCGGCGGGGGGGGGGGGCGGGGTGGGGCTCTTTCCGGAGGGAGCTGTGGAGAGACACACCGGCAGATAGGTGGCTGCGCCGGGGCCGGGCGCTAGTGGGGGCGACCAGGTGCAGGTCAAGGGGCTCGCGGGCCGCACGGCCGGCACCCGGGCCTGAGGCGGAGTCTGGGTCCAGGCCAGCCACCCCGGGAGCGGCTGGGAGGCGGCTGCCTTCCAGGGCCGCCTTCTGGCCGCCTGGCCGGCCAGGCAGGTGGAGAGCGCCCCCTCTGGCGCGCTGTGGTGGGAGGGGTCGGAGGTAGGTGGGGCCTGCTGCGGTGCCCGGCGGCGGGGGGCGGAGGCGGCGGGCGACTAAAGGAGAGGGCGGAGCGGGAGGCAAAAAGCCTACAGCACCCGGTATTCCCAGGCGGTCTCCCATCCAAGTACTAACCAGGCCCGACCCTGCTTAGCTTCCGAGATCAGACGAGATCGGGCGCGTTCAGGGTGGTATGGCCGTAGACGCCGGAGGGGCCGGCGGGGTGCCTCTTGAGGCCCAGCTTGGCTGGCGCTTGCGCCTTACCGCCATGCCGGCGGCCAGCCCTCTCCGGCAGGGCCCTGCCGCCCGCCCAGGCAGGCGACAGGAGGCCTCGGGGACCCGGGGGTCGGCGGAGTGGTGGGCGACCTCGCAGCCCAGGGCGGGCGGGACGCTCCAGGCCCGTCGGCGCTTGGCGCCCCGCCGCAGATCCCGCTCGACGCTCACAGGGACGTGGCCCCGGAGGCTTCAGGGCCCGGCGGCCGCGGTCCCTTGGGCATCCCCCCCCCTGCCCGCCCACGCGGAGTTAGGCGCAGCCCAGCCACGGCCAGGCCGGCCCTCCGGCCGGCCAGCAGCTGGCCCGGAGCCACTGGGAGCCACCACTGAGTGGGCACGGCCCCTTAGCCACAGCAAGGCCACCCTTGCCCCCACGCCGCCCGCCGAGCACAGGACCCCGCCCCCGGTGTCCGGCAGGCCCGGGGAAGCGGCCCCGGCCCGCGACCCCGCACCCGCTCCCGCCCCCGCCCCCGCCCCCGGGCGTGGCGAAACGGCGGAGGGGGGGGGGGCTTTTCCCGGAGGGAGCTGCGGAGAGACACACGGGCAGACAGCTGGCTGCGGCGCGGCTGGGCTCTGGTGGGCGCGGCCAAGCGCAGGTCGAGGGCCTCGCGGGCCGCACGGACGGCACCCCGGCCTGAGGCGGAGTCTGGGTCCGGGCCAGCCACCACGGGAGCGGCTGGGGTGCGGCTGCCTTGCAGGGCCGCCTTCTGGCCTCCTGGCCGGCCAGGCCGGCGGGGAGCGCCCCCTCTGGCGCGCTGTGGTGGGAGGGGCCGGTGGAGGTGGGGCCTGCGGCGGTGCCCGGCGGGGGTCGGAGGCGGCGGCCTCGGCCGCGGGCGACTAAAGGAGAAGGCGGAGCGGGAGGCAAAAAGCCTACAGCACCCGGTATTCCCAGGCGGTCTCCCATCCAAGTACTAACCAGGCCCGACCCTGCTTAGCTTCCGAGATCAGACGAGATCGGGCGCGTTCAGGGTGGTATGGCCGTAGACGCGAGAGGGGCCCGCCGAGTGCCTCTTGAGGCCCAGCTTGGCTGGCGCTTGCGCCTTACTGCCAGCCCGGCGGCCAGCCCGCCCCGGCAGGGCCCCGCCGCCCGCCCAGGCAGGGCGAGGGCGGCCTCGGGTACCGGGGCGGGGGGGGGTGGCGGAGGGGTTGGCGACCTCCCTGCCCAGGGCGGGCGGGACCCACCAAACCGTTCGGCGCTTGGCGCCCCGCCCCACATCCCGCACGTCGCTCACAGGGACGTGGCCCCGGAGGCTTCAGGGCCCGGGGCCCGCGGTCCCTTGGGCCTCCCCGCTGCCCGCCCACGCGGCGCTAGGCGCAGCCCGGCCGCAGCCCGGGCCGGCCCTCCTGCCCGACGGCAGTCGGCCCTTAACCCACTGGGAGCCACCATTGAGTCACCACGGCCCCTTAGCCCCAGCAAGGCCACCCTTGCCCCCACGCCACCCGCCGAGCACAGGACCCGGCGCCTTGCGGCCGGCCGGCCCGGAGAACCGGCCCCGGCCCCCGCCCCCGCTCCCGCCCCCCGGCCGTGGCCAAACGGCGGCGGGGGGGGGGGGGCGGGGTGGGGCTCTTTCCGGAGGGAGCTGTGGAGAGACACACCGGCAGATAGGTGGCTGCGCCGGGGCCGGGCGCTAGTGGGGGCGACCAGGTGCAGGTCAAGGGGCTCGCGGGCCGCACGGCCGGCACCCGGGCCTGAGGCGGAGTCTGGGTCCAGGCCAGCCACCCCGGGAGCGGCTGGGAGGCGGCTGCCTTCCAGGGCCGCCTTCTGGCCGCCTGGCCGGCCAGGCAGGTGGAGAGCGCCCCCTCTGGCGCGCTGTGGTGGGAGGGGTCGGAGGTAGGTGGGGCCTGCTGCGGTGCCCGGCGGCGGGGGGCGGAGGCGGCGGGCGACTAAAGGAGAGGGCGGAGCGGGAGGCAAAAAGCCTACAGCACCCGGTATTCCCAGGCGGTCTCCCATCCAAGTACTAACCAGGCCCGACCCTGCTTAGCTTCCGAGATCAGACGAGATCGGGCGCGTTCAGGGTGGTATGGCCGTAGACGCCGGAGGGGCCGGCGGGGTGCCTCTTGAGGCCCAGCTTGGCTGGCGCTTGCGCCTTACCGCCATGCCGGCGGCCAGCCCTCTCCGGCAGGGCCCTGCCGCCCGCCCAGGCAGGCGACAGGAGGCCTCGGGGACCCGGGGGTCGGCGGAGTGGTGGGCGACCTCGCAGCCCAGGGCGGGCGGGACGCTCCAGGCCCGTCGGCGCTTGGCGCCCCGCCGCAGATCCCGCTCGACGCTCACAGGGACGTGGCCCCGGAGGCTTCAGGGCCCGGCGGCCGCGGTCCCTTGGGCATCCCCCCCCCTGCCCGCCCACGCGGAGTTAGGCGCAGCCCAGCCACGGCCAGGCCGGCCCTCCGGCCGGCCAGCAGCTGGCCCGGAGCCACTGGGAGCCACCACTGAGTGGGCACGGCCCCTTAGCCACAGCAAGGCCACCCTTGCCCCCACGCCGCCCGCCGAGCACAGGACCCCGCCCCCGGTGTCCGGCAGGCCCGGGGAAGCGGCCCCGGCCCGCGACCCCGCACCCGCTCCCGCCCCCGCCCCCGCCCCCGGGCGTGGCAAAACGGCGGAGGGGGGGGGGGCTTTTCCCGGAGGGAGCTGCGGAGAGACACACGGGCAGACAGCTGGCTGCGGCGCGGCTGGGCTCTGGTGGGCGCGGCCAAGCGCAGGTCGAGGGCCTCGCGGGCCGCACGGACGGCACCCCGGCCTGAGGCGGAGTCTGGGTCCGGGCCAGCCACCACGGGAGCGGCTGGGGTGCGGCTGCCTTGCAGGGCCGCCTTCTGGCCTCCTGGCCGGCCAGGCCGGCGGGGAGCGCCCCCTCTGGCGCGCTGTGGTGGGAGGGGCCGGTGGAGGTGGGGCCTGCGGCGGTGCCCGGCGGGGGGGCGGAGGCGGCGGCCTCGGCCGCGGGCGACTAAAGGAGAAGGCGGAGCGGGAGGCAAAAAGCCTACAGCACCCGGTATTCCCAGGCGGTCTCCCATCCAAGTACTAACCAGGCCCGACCCTGCTTAGCTTCCGAGATCAGACGAGATCGGGCGCGTTCAGGGTGGTATGGCCGTAGACGCGAGAGGGGCCCGCCGAGTGCCTCTTGAGGCCCAGCTTGGCTGGCGCTTGCGCCTTACTGCCAGCCCGGCGGCCAGCCCGCCCCGGCAGGGCCCCGCCGCCCGCCCAGGCAGGGCGAGGGCGGCCTCGGGTACCGGGGCGGGGGGGGGTGGCGGAGGGGTTGGCGACCTCCCTGCCCAGGGCGGGCGGGACCCACCAAACCGTTCGGCGCTTGGCGCCCCGCCCCACATCCCGCACGTCGCTCACAGGGACGTGGCCCCGGAGGCTTCAGGGCCCGGGGCCCGCGGTCCCTTGGGCCTCCCCGCTGCCCGCCCACGCGGCGCTAGGCGCAGCCCGGCCGCAGCCCGGGCCGGCCCTCCTGCCCGACGGCAGTCGGCCCTTAACCCACTGGGAGCCACCATTGAGTCACCACGGCCCCTTAGCCCCAGCAAGGCCACCCTTGCCCCCACGCCACCCGCCGAGCACAGGACCCGGCGCCTTGCGGCCGGCCGGCCCGGAGAACCGGCCCCGGCCCCCGCCCCCGCTCCCGCCCCCCGGCCGTGGCCAAACGGCGGCGGGGGGGGGGGGGCGGGGTGGGGCTCTTTCCGGAGGGAGCTGTGGAGAGACACACCGGCAGATAGGTGGCTGCGCCGGGGCCGGGCGCTAGTGGGGGCGACCAGGTGCAGGTCAAGGGGCTCGCGGGCCGCACGGCCGGCACCCGGGCCTGAGGCGGAGTCTGGGTCCAGGCCAGCCACCCCGGGAGCGGCTGGGAGGCGGCTGCCTTCCAGGGCCGCCTTCTGGCCGCCTGGCCGGCCAGGCAGGTGGAGAGCGCCCCCTCTGGCGCGCTGTGGTGGGAGGGGTCGGAGGTAGGTGGGGCCTGCTGCGGTGCCCGGCGGCGGGGGGCGGAGGCGGCGGGCGACTAAAGGAGAGGGCGGAGCGGGAGGCAAAAAGCCTACAGCACCCGGTATTCCCAGGCGGTCTCCCATCCAAGTACTAACCAGGCCCGACCCTGCTTAGCTTCCGAGATCAGACGAGATCGGGCGCGTTCAGGGTGGTATGGCCGTAGACGCCGGAGGGGCCGGCGGGGTGCCTCTTGAGGCCCAGCTTGGCTGGCGCTTGCGCCTTACCGCCATGCCGGCGGCCAGCCCTCTCCGGCAGGGCCCTGCCGCCCGCCCAGGCAGGCGACAGGAGGCCTCGGGGACCCGGGGGTCGGCGGAGTGGTGGGCGACCTCGCAGCCCAGGGCGGGCGGGACGCTCCAGGCCCGTCGGCGCTTGGCGCCCCGCCGCAGATCCCGCTCGACGCTCACAGGGACGTGGCCCCGGAGGCTTCAGGGCCCGGCGGCCGCGGTCCCTTGGGCATCCCCCCCCCTGCCCGCCCACGCGGAGTTAGGCGCAGCCCAGCCACGGCCAGGCCGGCCCTCCGGCCGGCCAGCAGCTGGCCCGGAGCCACTGGGAGCCACCACTGAGTGGGCACGGCCCCTTAGCCACAGCAAGGCCACCCTTGCCCCCACGCCGCCCGCCGAGCACAGGACCCCGCCCCCGGTGTCCGGCAGGCCCGGGGAAGCGGCCCCGGCCCGCGACCCCGCACCCGCTCCCGCCCCCGCCCCCGCCCCCGGGCGTGGCGAAACGGCGGAGGAGGGGGGGGCTTTTCCCGGAGGGAGCTGCGGAGAGACACACGGGCAGACAGCTGGCTGCGGCGCGGCTGGGCTCTGGTGGGCGCGGCCAAGCGCAGGTCGAGGGCCTCGCGGGCCGCACGGACGGCACCCCGGCCTGAGGCGGAGTCTGGGTCCGGGCCAGCCACCACGGGAGCGGCTGGGGTGCGGCTGCCTTGCAGGGCCGCCTTCTGGCCTCCTGGCCGGCCAGGCCGGCGGGGAGCGCCCCCTCTGGCGCGCTGTGGTGGGAGGGGCCGGTGGAGGTGGGGCCTGCGGCGGTGCCCGGCGGGGGGGCGGAGGCGGCGGCCTCGGCCGCGGGCGACTAAAGGAGAAGGCGGAGCGGGAGGCAAAAAGCCTACAGCACCCGGTATTCCCAGGCGGTCTCCCATCCAAGTACTAACCAGGCCCGACCCTGCTTAGCTTCCGAGATCAGACGAGATCGGGCGCGTTCAGGGTGGTATGGCCGTAGACGCGAGAGGGGCCCGCCGAGTGCCTCTTGAGGCCAGGCTTGGCTGGCGCTTGCGCCTTACTGCCAGCCCGGCGGCCAGCCCGCCCCGGCAGGGCCCCGCCGCCCGCCCAGGCAGGGCGAGGGCGGCCTCGGGTACCGGGGCGGGGGGGGGTGGCGGAGGGGTTGGCGACCTCCCTGCCCAGGGCGGGCGGGACCCACCAAACCGTTCGGCGCTTGGCGCCCCGCCCCACATCCCGCACGTCGCTCACAGGGACGTGGCCCCGGAGGCTTCAGGGCCCGGGGCCCGCGGTCCCTTGGGCCTCCCCGCTGCCCGCCCACGCGGCGCTAGGCGCAGCCCGGCCGCAGCCCGGGCCGGCCCTCCTGCCCGACGGCAGTCGGCCCTTAACCCACTGGGAGCCACCATTGAGTCACCACGGCCCCTTAGCCCCAGCAAGGCCACCCTTGCCCCCACGCCACCCGCCGAGCACAGGACCCGGCGCCTTGCGGCCGGCCGGCCCGGAGAACCGGCCCCGGCCCCCGCCCCCGCTCCCGCCCCCCGGCCGTGGCCAAACGGCGGCGGGGGTGGGGGGCGGGGTGGGGCTCTTTCCGGAGGGAGCTGTGGAGAGACACACCGGCAGATAGGTGGCTGCGCCGGGGCCGGGCGCTAGTGGGGGCGACCAGGTGCAGGTCAAGGGGCTCGCGGGCCGCACGGCCGGCACCCGGGCCTGAGGCGGAGTCTGGGTCCAGGCCAGCCACCCCGGGAGCGGCTGGGAGGCGGCTGCCTTCCAGGGCCGCCTTCTGGCCGCCTGGCCGGCCAGGCAGGTGGAGAGCGCCCCCTCTGGCGCGCTGTGGTGGGAGGGGTCGGAGGTAGGTGGGGCCTGCTGCGGTGCCCGGCGGCGGGGGGCGGAGGCGGCGGGCGACTAAAGGAGAGGGCGGAGCGGGAGGCAAAAAGCCTACAGCACCCGGTATTCCCAGGCGGTCTCCCATCCAAGTACTAACCAGGCCCGACCCTGCTTAGCTTCCGAGATCAGACGAGATCGGGCGCGTTCAGGGTGGTATGGCCGTAGACGCCGGAGGGGCCGGCGGGGTGCCTCTTGAGGCCCAGCTTGGCTGGCGCTTGCGCCTTACCGCCATGCCGGCGGCCAGCCCTCTCCGGCAGGGCCCTGCCGCCCGCCCAGGCAGGCGACAGGAGGCCTCGGGGACCCGGGGGTCGGCGGAGTGGTGGGCGACCTCGCAGCCCAGGGCGGGCGGGACGCTCCAGGCCCGTCGGCGCTTGGCGCCCCGCCGCAGATCCCGCTCGACGCTCACAGGGACGTGGCCCCGGAGGCTTCAGGGCCCGGCGGCCGCGGTCCCTTGGGCATCCCCCCCCCTGCCCGCCCACGCGGAGTTAGGCGCAGCCCAGCCACGGCCAGGCCGGCCCTCCGGCCGGCCAGCAGCTGGCCCGGAGCCACTGGGAGCCACCACTGAGTGGGCACGGCCCCTTAGCCACAGCAAGGCCACCCTTGCCCCCACGCCGCCCGCCGAGCACAGGACCCCGCCCCCGGTGTCCGGCAGGCCCGGGGAAGCGGCCCCGGCCCGCGACCCCGCACCCGCTCCCGCCCCCGCCCCCGCCCCCGGGCGTGGCGAAACGGCGGAGGGGGGGGGGGCTTTTCCCGGAGGGAGCTGCGGAGAGACACACGGGCAGACAGCTGGCTGCGGCGCGGCTGGGCTCTGGTGGGCGCGGCCAAGCGCAGGTCGAGGGCCTCGCGGGCCGCACGGACGGCACCCCGGCCTGAGGCGGAGTCTGGGTCCGGGCCAGCCACCACGGGAGCGGCTGGGGTGCGGCTGCCTTGCAGGGCCGCCTTCTGGCCTCCTGGCCGGCCAGGCCGGCGGGGAGCGCCCCCTCTGGCGCGCTGTGGTGGGAGGGGCCGGTGGAGGTGGGGCCTGCGGCGGTGCCCGGCGGGGGGGCGGAGGCGGCGGCCTCGGCCGCGGGCGACTAAAGGAGAAGGCGGAGCGGGAGGCAAAAAGCCTACAGCACCCGGTATTCCCAGGCGGTCTCCCATCCAAGTACTAACCAGGCCCGACCCTGCTTAGCTTCCGAGATCAGACGAGATCGGGCGCGTTCAGGGTGGTATGGCCGTAGACGCGAGAGGGGCCCGCCGAGTGCCTCTTGAGGCCCAGCTTGGCTGGCGCTTGCGCCTTACTGCCAGCCCGGCGGCCAGCCCGCCCCGGCAGGGCCCCGCCGCCCGCCCAGGCAGGGCGAGGGCGGCCTCGGGTACCGGGGCGGGGGGGGGTGGCGGAGGGGTTGGCGACCTCCCTGCCCAGGGCGGGCGGGACCCACCAAACCGTTCGGCGCTTGGCGCCCCGCCCCACATCCCGCACGTCGCTCACAGGGACGTGGCCCCGGAGGCTTCAGGGCCCGGGGCCCGCGGTCCCTTGGGCCTCCCCGCTGCCCGCCCACGCGGCGCTAGGCGCAGCCCGGCCGCAGCCCGGGCCGGCCCTCCTGCCCGACGGCAGTCGGCCCTTAACCCACTGGGAGCCACCATTGAGTCACCACGGCCCCTTAGCCCCAGCAAGGCCACCCTTGCCCCCACGCCACCCGCCGAGCACAGGACCCGGCGCCTTGCGGCCGGCCGGCCCGGAGAACCGGCCCCGGCCCCCGCCCCCGCTCCCGCCCCCCGGCCGTGGCCAAACGGCGGCGGGGGGGGGGCGGGGTGGGGCTCTTTCCGGAGGGAGCTGTGGAGAGACACACCGGCAGATAGGTGGCTGCGCCGGGGCCGGGCGCTAGTGGGGGCGACCAGGTGCAGGTCAAGGGGCTCGCGGGCCGCACGGCCGGCACCCGGGCCTGAGGCGGAGTCTGGGTCCAGGCCAGCCACCCCGGGAGCGGCTGGGAGGCGGCTGCCTTCCAGGGCCGCCTTCTGGCCGCCTGGCCGGCCAGGCAGGTGGAGAGCGCCCCCTCTGGCGCGCTGTGGTGGGAGGGGTCGGAGGTAGGTGGGGCCTGCTGCGGTGCCCGGCGGCGGGGGGCGGAGGCGGCGGGCGACTAAAGGAGAGGGCGGAGCGGGAGGCAAAAAGCCTACAGCACCCGGTATTCCCAGGCGGTCTCCCATCCAAGTACTAACCAGGCCCGACCCTGCTTAGCTTCCGAGATCAGACGAGATCGGGCGCGTTCAGGGTGGTATGGCCGTAGACGCCGGAGGGGCCGGCGGGGTGCCTCTTGAGGCCCAGCTTGGCTGGCGCTTGCGCCTTACCGCCATGCCGGCGGCCAGCCCTCTCCGGCAGGGCCCTGCCGCCCGCCCAGGCAGGCGACAGGAGGCCTCGGGGACCCGGGGGTCGGCGGAGTGGTGGGCGACCTCGCAGCCCAGGGCGGGCGGGACGCTCCAGGCCCGTCGGCGCTTGGCGCCCCGCCGCAGATCCCGCTCGACGCTCACAGGGACGTGGCCCCGGAGGCTTCAGGGCCCGGCGGCCGCGGTCCCTTGGGCATCCCCCCCCCTGCCCGCCCACGCGGAGTTAGGCGCAGCCCAGCCACGGCCAGGCCGGCCCTCCGGCCGGCCAGCAGCTGGCCCGGAGCCACTGGGAGCCACCACTGAGTGGGCACGGCCCCTTAGCCACAGCAAGGCCACCCTTGCCCCCACGCCGCCCGCCGAGCACAGGACCCCGCCCCCGGTGTCCGGCAGGCCCGGGGAAGCAGCCCCGGCCCGCGACCCCGCACCCGCTCCCGCCCCCGCCCCCGCCCCCGGGCGTGGCGAAACGGCGGAGGAGGGGGGGGCTTTTCCCGGAGGGAGCTGCGGAGAGACACACGGGCAGACAGCTGGCTGCGGCGCGGCTGGGCTCTGGTGGGCGCGGCCAAGCGCAGGTCGAGGGCCTCGCGGGCCGCACGGACGGCACCCCGGCCTGAGGCGGAGTCTGGGTCCGGGCCAGCCACCACGGGAGCGGCTGGGGTGCGGCTGCCTTGCAGGGCCGCCTTCTGGCCTCCTGGCCGGCCAGGCCGGCGGGGAGCGCCCCCTCTGGCGCGCTGTGGTGGGAGGGGCCGGTGGAGGTGGGGCCTGCGGCGGTGCCCGGCGGGGGGGCGGAGGCGGCGGCCTCGGCCGCGGGCGACTAAAGGAGAAGGCGGAGCGGGAGGCAAAAAGCCTACAGCACCCGGTATTCCCAGGCGGTCTCCCATCCAAGTACTAACCAGGCCCGACCCTGCTTAGCTTCCGAGATCAGACGAGATCGGGCGCGTTCAGGGTGGTATGGCCGTAGACGCGAGAGGGGCCCGCCGAGTGCCTCTTGAGGCCCAGCTTGGCTGGCGCTTGCGCCTTACTGCCAGCCCGGCGGCCAGCCCGCCCCGGCAGGGCCCCGCCGCCCGCCCAGGCAGGGCGAGGGCGGCCTCGGGTACCGGGGCGGGGGGGGGTGGCGGAGGGGTTGGCGACCTCCCTGCCCAGGGCGGGCGGGACCCACCAAACCGTTCGGCGCTTGGCGCCCCGCCCCACATCCCGCACGTCGCTCACAGGGACGTGGCCCCGGAGGCTTCAGGGCCCGGGGCCCGCGGTCCCTTGGGCCTCCCCGCTGCCCGCCCACGCGGCGCTAGGCGCAGCCCGGCCGCAGCCCGGGCCGGCCCTCCTGCCCGACGGCAGTCGGCCCTTAACCCACTGGGAGCCACCATTGAGTCACCACGGCCCCTTAGCCCCAGCAAGGCCACCCTTGCCCCCACGCCACCCGCCGAGCACAGGACCCGGCGCCTTGCGGCCGGCCGGCCCGGAGAACCGGCCCCGGCCCCCGCCCCCGCTCCCGCCCCCCGGCCGTGGCCAAACGGCGGCGGGGGGCGGGGGGCGGGGTGGGGCTCTTTCCGGAGGGAGCTGTGGAGAGACACACCGGCAGATAGGTGGCTGCGCCGGGGCCGGGCGCTAGTGGGGGCGGCCAGGTGCAGGTCAAGGGGCTCGCGGGCCGCACGGCCGGCACCCGGGCCTGAGGCGGAGTCTGGGTCCAGGCCAGCCACCCCGGGAGCGGCTGGGAGGCGGCTGCCTTCCAGGGCCGCCTTCTGGCCGCCTGGCCGGCCAGGCAGGTGGAGAGCGCCCCCTCTGGCGCGCTGTGGTGGGAGGGGTCGGAGGTAGGTGGGGCCTGCTGCGGTGCCCGGCGGCGGGGGGCGGAGGCGGCGGGCGACTAAAGGAGAGGGCGGAGCGGGAGGCAAAAAGCCTACAGCACCCGGTATTCCCAGGCGGTCTCCCATCCAAGTACTAACCAGGCCCGACCCTGCTTAGCTTCCGAGATCAGACGAGATCGGGCGCGTTCAGGGTGGTATGGCCGTAGACGCCGGAGGGGCCGGCGGGGTGCCTCTTGAGGCCCAGCTTGGCTGGCGCTTGCGCCTTACCGCCATGCCGGCGGCCAGCCCTCTCCGGCAGGGCCCTGCCGCCCGCCCAGGCAGGCGACAGGAGGCCTCGGGGACCCGGGGGTCGGCGGAGTGGTGGGCGACCTCGCAGCCCAGGGCGGGCGGGACGCTCCAGGCCCGTCGGCGCTTGGCGCCCCGCCGCAGATCCCGCTCGACGCTCACAGGGACGTGGCCCCGGAGGCTTCAGGGCCCGGCGGCCGCGGTCCCTTGGGCATCCCCCCCCCTGCCCGCCCACGCGGAGTTAGGCGCAGCCCAGCCACGGCCAGGCCGGCCCTCCGGCCGGCCAGCAGCTGGCCCGGAGCCACTGGGAGCCACCACTGAGTGGGCACGGCCCCTTAGCCACAGCAAGGCCACCCTTGCCCCCACGCCGCCCGCCGAGCACAGGACCCCGCCCCCGGTGTCCGGCAGGCCCGGGGAAGCGGCCCCGGCCCGCGACCCCGCACCCGCTCCCGCCCCCGCCCCCGCCCCCGGGCGTGGCGAAACGGCGGAGGGGGGGGGGGCTTTTCCCGGAGGGAGCTGCGGAGAGACACACGGGCAGACAGCTGGCTGCGGCGCGGCTGGGCTCTGGTGGGCGCGGCCAAGCGCAGGTCGAGGGCCTCGCGGGCCGCACGGACGGCACCCCGGCCTGAGGCGGAGTCTGGGTCCGGGCCAGCCACCACGGGAGCGGCTGGGGTGCGGCTGCCTTGCAGGGCCGCCTTCTGGCCTCCTGGCCGGCCAGGCCGGCGGGGAGCGCCCCCTCTGGCGCGCTGTGGTGGGAGGGGCCGGTGGAGGTGGGGCCTGCGGCGGTGCCCGGCGGGGGGGCGGAGGCGGCGGCCTCGGCCGCGGGCGACTAAAGGAGAAGGCGGAGCGGGAGGCAAAAAGCCTACAGCACCCGGTATTCCCAGGCGGTCTCCCATCCAAGTACTAACCAGGCCCGACCCTGCTTAGCTTCCGAGATCAGACGAGATCGGGCGCGTTCAGGGTGGTATGGCCGTAGACGCGAGAGGGGCCCGCCGAGTGCCTCTTGAGGCCCAGCTTGGCTGGCGCTTGCGCCTTACTGCCAGCCCGGCGGCCAGCCCGCCCCGGCAGGGCCCCGCCGCCCGCCCAGGCAGGGCGAGGGCGGCCTCGGGTACCGGGGCGGGGGGGGGTGGCGGAGGGGTTGGCGACCTCCCTGCCCAGGGCGGGCGGGACCCACCAAACCGTTCGGCGCTTGGCGCCCCGCCCCACATCCCGCACGTCGCTCACAGGGACGTGGCCCCGGAGGCTTCAGGGCCCGGGGCCCGCGGTCCCTTGGGCCTCCCCGCTGCCCGCCCACGCGGCGCTAGGCGCAGCCCGGCCGCAGCCCGGGCCGGCCCTCCTGCCCGACGGCAGTCGGCCCTTAACCCACTGGGAGCCACCATTGAGTCACCACGGCCCCTTAGCCCCAGCAAGGCCACCCTTGCCCCCACGCCACCCGCCGAGCACAGGACCCGGCGCCTTGCGGCCGGCCGGCCCGGAGAACCGGCCCCGGCCCCCGCCCCCGCTCCCGCCCCCCGGCCGTGGCCAAACGGCGGCGGGGGGGGGGGCGGTGGGGCTCTTTCCGGAGGGAGCTGTGGAGAGACACACCGGCAGATAGGTGGCTGCGCCGGGGCCGGGCGCTAGTGGGGGCGGCCAGGTGCAGGTCAAGGGGCTCGCGGGCCGCACGGCCGGCACCCGGGCCTGAGGCGGAGTCTGGGTCCAGGCCAGCCACCCCGGGAGCGGCTGGGAGGCGGCTGCCTTCCAGGGCCGCCTTCTGGCCGCCTGGCCGGCCAGGCAGGTGGAGAGCGCCCCCTCTGGCGCGCTGTGGTGGGAGGGGTCGGAGGTAGGTGGGGCCTGCTGCGGTGCCCGGCGGCGGGGGGCGGAGGCGGCGGGCGACTAAAGGAGAGGGCGGAGCGGGAGGCAAAAAGCCTACAGCACCCGGTATTCCCAGGCGGTCTCCCATCCAAGTACTAACCAGGCCCGACCCTGCTTAGCTTCCGAGATCAGACGAGATCGGGCGCGTTCAGGGTGGTATGGCCGTAGACGCCGGAGGGGCCGGCGGGGTGCCTCTTGAGGCCCAGCTTGGCTGGCGCTTGCGCCTTACCGCCATGCCGGCGGCCAGCCCTCTCCGGCAGGGCCCTGCCGCCCGCCCAGGCAGGCGACAGGAGGCCTCGGGGACCCGGGGGTCGGCGGAGTGGTGGGCGACCTCGCAGCCCAGGGCGGGCGGGACGCTCCAGGCCCGTCGGCGCTTGGCGCCCCGCCGCAGATCCCGCTCGACGCTCACAGGGACGTGGCCCCGGAGGCTTCAGGGCCCGGCGGCCGCGGTCCCTTGGGCATCCCCCCCCCTGCCCGCCCACGCGGAGTTAGGCGCAGCCCAGCCACGGCCAGGCCGGCCCTCCGGCCGGCCAGCAGCTGGCCCGGAGCCACTGGGAGCCACCACTGAGTGGGCACGGCCCCTTAGCCACAGCAAGGCCACCCTTGCCCCCACGCCGCCCGCCGAGCACAGGACCCCGCCCCCGGTGTCCGGCAGGCCCGGGGAAGCGGCCCCGGCCCGCGACCCCGCACCCGCTCCCGCCCCCGCCCCCGCCCCCGGGCGTGGCGAAACGGCGGAGGAGGGGGGGGCTTTTCCCGGAGGGAGCTGCGGAGAGACACACGGGCAGACAGCTGGCTGCGGCGCGGCTGGGCTCTGGTGGGCGCGGCCAAGCGCAGGTCGAGGGCCTCGCGGGCCGCACGGACGGCACCCCGGCCTGAGGCGGAGTCTGGGTCCGGGCCAGCCACCACGGGAGCGGCTGGGGTGCGGCTGCCTTGCAGGGCCGCCTTCTGGCCTCCTGGCCGGCCAGGCCGGCGGGGAGCGCCCCCTCTGGCGCGCTGTGGTGGGAGGGGCCGGTGGAGGTGGGGCCTGCGGCGGTGCCCGGCGGGGGGGCGGAGGCGGCGGCCTCGGCCGCGGGCGACTAAAGGAGAAGGCGGAGCGGGAGGCAAAAAGCCTACAGCACCCGGTATTCCCAGGCGGTCTCCCATCCAAGTACTAACCAGGCCCGACCCTGCTTAGCTTCCGAGATCAGACGAGATCGGGCGCGTTCAGGGTGGTATGGCCGTAGACGCGAGAGGGGCCCGCCGAGTGCCTCTTGAGGCCCAGCTTGGCTGGCGCTTGCGCCTTACTGCCAGCCCGGCGGCCAGCCCGCCCCGGCAGGGCCCCGCCGCCCGCCCAGGCAGGGCGAGGGCGGCCTCGGGTACCGGGGCGGGGGGGGGTGGCGGAGGGGTTGGCGACCTCCCTGCCCAGGGCGGGCGGGACCCACCAAACCGTTCGGCGCTTGGCGCCCCGCCCCACATCCCGCACGTCGCTCACAGGGACGTGGCCCCGGAGGCTTCAGGGCCCGGGGCCCGCGGTCCCTTGGGCCTCCCCGCTGCCCGCCCACGCGGCGCTAGGCGCAGCCCGGCCGCAGCCCGGGCCGGCCCTCCTGCCCGACGGCAGTCGGCCCTTAACCCACTGGGAGCCACCATTGAGTCACCACGGCCCCTTAGCCCCAGCAAGGCCACCCTTGCCCCCACGCCACCCGCCGAGCACAGGACCCGGCGCCTTGCGGCCGGCCGGCCCGGAGAACCGGCCCCGGCCCCCGCCCCCGCTCCCGCCCCCCGGCCGTGGCCAAACGGCGGCGGGGGGGGGGGGGCGGGGTGGGGCTCTTTCCGGAGGGAGCTGTGGAGAGACACACCGGCAGATAGGTGGCTGCGCCGGGGCCGGGCGCTAGTGGGGGCGACCAGGTGCAGGTCAAGGGGCTCGCGGGCCGCACGGCCGGCACCCGGGCCTGAGGCGGAGTCTGGGTCCAGGCCAGCCACCCCGGGAGCGGCTGGGAGGCGGCTGCCTTCCAGGGCCGCCTTCTGGCCGCCTGGCCGGCCAGGCAGGTGGAGAGCGCCCCCTCTGGCGCGCTGTGGTGGGAGGGGTCGGAGGTAGGTGGGGCCTGCTGCGGTGCCCGGCGGCGGGGGGCGGAGGCGGCGGGCGACTAAAGGAGAGGGCGGAGCGGGAGGCAAAAAGCCTACAGCACCCGGTATTCCCAGGCGGTCTCCCATCCAAGTACTAACCAGGCCCGACCCTGCTTAGCTTCCGAGATCAGACGAGATCGGGCGCGTTCAGGGTGGTATGGCCGTAGACGCCGGAGGGGCCGGCGGGGTGCCTCTTGAGGCCCAGCTTGGCTGGCGCTTGCGCCTTACCGCCATGCCGGCGGCCAGCCCTCTCCGGCAGGGCCCTGCCGCCCGCCCAGGCAGGCGACAGGAGGCCTCGGGGACCCGGGGGTCGGCGGAGTGGTGGGCGACCTCGCAGCCCAGGGCGGGCGGGACGCTCCAGGCCCGTCGGCGCTTGGCGCCCCGCCGCAGATCCCGCTCGACGCTCACAGGGACGTGGCCCCGGAGGCTTCAGGGCCCGGCGGCCGCGGTCCCTTGGGCATCCCCCCCCCTGCCCGCCCACGCGGAGTTAGGCGCAGCCCAGCCACGGCCAGGCCGGCCCTCCGGCCGGCCAGCAGCTGGCCCGGAGCCACTGGGAGCCACCACTGAGTGGGCACGGCCCCTTAGCCACAGCAAGGCCACCCTTGCCCCCACGCCGCCCGCCGAGCACAGGACCCCGCCCCCGGTGTCCGGCAGGCCCGGGGAAGCGGCCCCGGCCCGCGACCCCGCACCCGCTCCCGCCCCCGCCCCCGCCCCCGGGCGTGGCGAAACGGCGGAGGGGGGGGGGGCTTTTCCCGGAGGGAGCTGCGGAGAGACACACGGGCAGACAGCTGGCTGCGGCGCGGCTGGGCTCTGGTGGGCGCGGCCAAGCGCAGGTCGAGGGCCTCGCGGGCCGCACGGACGGCACCCCGGCCTGAGGCGGAGTCTGGGTCCGGGCCAGCCACCACGGGAGCGGCTGGGGTGCGGCTGCCTTGCAGGGCCGCCTTCTGGCCTCCTGGCCGGCCAGGCCGGCGGGGAGCGCCCCCTCTGGCGCGCTGTGGTGGGAGGGGCCGGTGGAGGTGGGGCCTGCGGCGGTGCCCGGCGGGGGGGCGGAGGCGGCGGCCTCGGCCGCGGGCGACTAAAGGAGAAGGCGGAGCGGGAGGCAAAAAGCCTACAGCACCCGGTATTCCCAGGCGGTCTCCCATCCAAGTACTAACCAGGCCCGACCCTGCTTAGCTTCCGAGATCAGACGAGATCGGGCGCGTTCAGGGTGGTATGGCCGTAGACGCGAGAGGGGCCCGCCGAGTGCCTCTTGAGGCCCAGCTTGGCTGGCGCTTGCGCCTTACTGCCAGCCCGGCGGCCAGCCCGCCCCGGCAGGGCCCCGCCGCCCGCCCAGGCAGGGCGAGGGCGGCCTCGGGTACCGGGGCGGGGGGGGGTGGCGGAGGGGTTGGCGACCTCCCTGCCCAGGGCGGGCGGGACCCACCAAACCGTTCGGCGCTTGGCGCCCCGCCCCACATCCCGCACGTCGCTCACAGGGACGTGGCCCCGGAGGCTTCAGGGCCCGGGGCCCGCGGTCCCTTGGGCCTCCCCGCTGCCCGCCCACGCGGCGCTAGGCGCAGCCCGGCCGCAGCCCGGGCCGGCCCTCCTGCCCGACGGCAGTCGGCCCTTAACCCACTGGGAGCCACCATTGAGTCACCACGGCCCCTTAGCCCCAGCAAGGCCACCCTTGCCCCCACGCCACCCGCCGAGCACAGGACCCGGCGCCTTGCGGCCGGCCGGCCCGGAGAACCGGCCCCGGCCCCCGCCCCCGCTCCCGCCCCCCGGCCGTGGCCAAACGGCGGCGGGGGGGGGGGCGGTGGGGCTCTTTCCGGAGGGAGCTGTGGAGAGACACACCGGCAGATAGGTGGCTGCGCCGGGGCCGGGCGCTAGTGGGGGCGGCCAGGTGCAGGTCAAGGGGCTCGCGGGCCGCACGGCCGGCACCCGGGCCTGAGGCGGAGTCTGGGTCCAGGCCAGCCACCCCGGGAGCGGCTGGGAGGCGGCTGCCTTCCAGGGCCGCCTTCTGGCCGCCTGGCCGGCCAGGCAGGTGGAGAGCGCCCCCTCTGGCGCGCTGTGGTGGGAGGGGTCGGAGGTAGGTGGGGCCTGCTGCGGTGCCCGGCGGCGGGGGGCGGAGGCGGCGGGCGACTAAAGGAGAGGGCGGAGCGGGAGGCAAAAAGCCTACAGCACCCGGTATTCCCAGGCGGTCTCCCATCCAAGTACTAACCAGGCCCGACCCTGCTTAGCTTCCGAGATCAGACGAGATCGGGCGCGTTCAGGGTGGTATGGCCGTAGACGCCGGAGGGGCCGGCGGGGTGCCTCTTGAGGCCCAGCTTGGCTGGCGCTTGCGCCTTACCGCCATGCCGGCGGCCAGCCCTCTCCGGCAGGGCCCTGCCGCCCGCCCAGGCAGGCGACAGGAGGCCTCGGGGACCCGGGGGTCGGCGGAGTGGTGGGCGACCTCGCAGCCCATGGCGGGCGGGACGCTCCAGGCCCGTCGGCGCTTGGCGCCCCGCCGCAGATCCCGCTCGACGCTCACAGGGACGTGGCCCCGGAGGCTTCAGGGCCCGGCGGCCGCGGTCCCTTGGGCATCCCCCCCCCTGCCCGCCCACGCGGAGTTAGGCGCAGCCCAGCCACGGCCAGGCCGGCCCTCCGGCCGGCCAGCAGCTGGCCCGGAGCCACTGGGAGCCACCACTGAGTGGGCACGGCCCCTTAGCCACAGCAAGGCCACCCTTGCCCCCACGCCGCCCGCCGAGCACAGGACCCCGCCCCCGGTGTCCAGCAGGCCCGGGGAAGCGGCCCCGGCCCGCGACCCCGCACCCGCTCCCGCCCCCGCCCCCGCCCCCGGGCGTGGCGAAACGGCGGAGGGGTGGGGGCTTTTCCCGGAGGGAGCTGCGGAGAGACACACGGGCAGACAGCTGGCTGCGGCGCGGCTGGGCTCTGGTGGGCGCGGCCAAGCGCAGGTCGAGGGCCTCGCGGGCCGCACGGACGGCACCCCGGCCTGAGGCGGAGTCTGGGTCCGGGCCAGCCACCACGGGAGCGGCTGGGGTGCGGCTGCCTTGCAGGGCCGCCTTCTGGCCTCCTGGCCGGCCAGGCCGGCGGGGAGCGCCCCCTCTGGCGCGCTGTGGTGGGAGGGGCCGGTGGAGGTGGGGCCTGCGGCGGTGCCCGGCGGGGGGGCGGAGGCGGCGGCCTCGGCCGCGGGCGACTAAAGGAGAAGGCGGAGCGGGAGGCAAAAAGCCTACAGCACCCGGTATTCCCAGGCGGTCTCCCATCCAAGTACTAACCAGGCCCGACCCTGCTTAGCTTCCGAGATCAGACGAGATCGGGCGCGTTCAGGGTAGTATGGCCGTAGACGCGAGAGGGGCCCGCCGAGTGCCTCTTGAGGCCCAGCTTGGCTGGCGCTTGCGCCTTACTGCCAGCCCGGCGGCCAGCCCGCCCCGGCAGGGCCCCGCCGCCCGCCCAGGCAGGGCGAGGGCGGCCTCGGGTACCGGGGCGGGGGGGGGTGGCGGAGGGGTTGGCGACCTCCCTGCCCAGGGCGGGCGGGACCCACCAAACCGTTCGGCGCTTGGCGCCCCGCCCCACATCCCGCACGTCGCTCACAGGGACGTGGCCCCGGAGGCTTCAGGGCCCGGGGCCCGCGGTCCCTTGGGCCTCCCCGCTGCCCGCCCACGCGGCGCTAGGCGCAGCCCGGCCGCAGCCCGGGCCGGCCCTCCTGCCCGACGGCAGTCGGCCCTTAACCCACTGGGAGCCACCATTGAGTCACCACGGCCCCTTAGCCCCAGCAAGGCCACCCTTGCCCCCACGCCACCCGCCGAGCACAGGACCCGGCGCCTTGCGGCCGGCCGGCCCGGAGAACCGGCCCCGGCCCCCGCCCCCGCTCCCGCCCCCCGGCCGTGGCCAAACGGCGGCGGGGGGGGGGCGGTGGGGCTCTTTCCGGAGGGAGCTGTGGAGAGACACACCGGCAGATAGGTGGCTGCGCCGGGGCCGGGCGCTAGTGGGGGCGGCCAGGTGCAGGTCAAGGGGCTCGCGGGCCGCACGGCCGGCACCCGGGCCTGAGGCGGAGTCTGGGTCCAGGCCAGCCACCCCGGGAGCGGCTGGGATGCGGCTGCCTTCCAGGGCCGCCTTCTGGCCGCCTGGCCGGCCAGGCAGGTGGAGAGCGCCCCCTCTGGCGCGCTGTGGTGGGAGGGGTCGGAGGTAGGTGGGGCCTGCTGCGGTGCCCGGCGGCGGGCGACTAAAGGAGAGGGCGGAGCGGGAGGCAAAAAGCCTACAGCACCCGGTATTCCCAGGCGGTCTCCCATCCAAATACTAACCAGGCCCGACCCTGCTTAGCTTCCGAGATCAGACGAGATCGGGCGCGTTCAGGGTGGTATGGCCGTAGACGCCGGAGGGGCCGGCGGGGTGCCTCTTGAGGCCCAGCTTGGCTGGCGCTTGCGCCTTACCGCCATGCCGGCGGCCAGCCCTCTCCGGCAGGGCCCTGCCGCCCGCCCAGGCAGGCGACAGGAGGCCTCGGGGACCCGGGGGTCGGCGGAGTGGTGGGCGACCTCGCAGCCCAGGGCGGGCGGGACGCTCCAGGCCCGTCGGCGCTTGGCGCCCCGCCGCAGATCCCGCTCGACGCTCACAGGGACGTGGCCCCGGAGGCTTCAGGGCCCGGCGGCCGCGGTCCCTTGGGCATCCCCCCCCCTGCCCGCCCACGCGGAGTTAGGCGCAGCCCAGCCACGGCCAGGCCGGCCCTCCGGCCGGCCAGCAGCTGGCCCGGAGCCACTGGGAGCCACCACTGAGTGGGCACGGCCCCTTAGCCACAGCAAGGCCACCCTTGCCCCCACGCCGCCCGCCGAGCACAGGACCCCGCCCCCGGTGTCCGGCAGGCCCGGGGAAGCGGCCCCGGCCCGCGACCCCGCACCCGCTCCCGCCCCCGCCCCCGCCCCCGGGCGTGGCGAAACGGCGGAGGAGGGGGGGGCTTTTCCCGGAGGGAGCTGCGGAGAGACACACGGGCAGACAGCTGGCTGCGGCGCGGCTGGGCTCTGGTGGGCGCGGCCAAGCGCAGGTCGAGGGCCTCGCGGGCCGCACGGACGGCACCCCGGCCTGAGGCGGAGTCTGGGTCCGGGCCAGCCACCACGGGAGCGGCTGGGGTGCGGCTGCCTTGCAGGGCCGCCTTCTGGCCTCCTGGCCGGCCAGGCCGGCGGGGAGCGCCCCCTCTGGCGCGCTGTGGTGGGAGGGGCCGGTGGAGGTGGGGCCTGCGGCGGTGCCCGGCGGGGGGGTGGAGGCGGCGGCCTCGGCCGCGGGCGACTAAAGGAGAAGGCGGAGCGGGAGGCAAAAAGCCTACAGCACCCGGTATTCCCAGGCGGTCTCCCATCCAAGTACTAACCAGGCCCGACCCTGCTTAGCTTCCGAGATCAGACGAGATCGGGCGCGTTCAGGGTGGTATGGCCGTAGACGCGAGAGGGGCCCGCCGAGTGCCTCTTGAGGCCCAGCTTGGCTGGCGCTTGCGCCTTACTGCCAGCCCGGCGGCCAGCCCGCCCCGGCAGGGCCCCGCCGCCCGCCCAGGCAGGGCGAGGGCGGCCTCGGGTACCGGGGCGGGGGGGGGTGGCGGAGGGGTTGGCGACCTCCCTGCCCAGGGCGGGCGGGACCCACCAAACCGTTCGGCGCTTGGCGCCCCGCCCCACATCCCGCACGTCGCTCACAGGGACGTGGCCCCGGAGGCTTCAGGGCCCGGGGCCCGCGGTCCCTTGGGCCTCCCCGCTGCCCGCCCACGCGGCACTAGGCGCAGCCCGGCCGCAGCCCGGGCCGGCCCTCCTGCCCGACGGCAGTCGGCCCTTAACCCACTGGGAGCCACCATTGAGTCACCACGGCCCCTTAGCCCCAGCAAGGCCACCCTTGCCCCCACGCCACCCGCCGAGCACAGGACCCGGCGCCTTGCGGCCGGCCGGCCCGGAGAACCGGCCCCGGCCCCCGCCCCCGCTCCCGCCCCCCGGCCGTGGCCAAACGGCGGCGGGGGGGGGGGGGCGGGGTGGGGCTCTTTCCGGAGGGAGCTGTGGAGAGACACACCGGCAGATAGGTGGCTGCGCCGGGGCCGGGCGCTAGTGGGGGCGACCAGGTGCAGGTCAAGGGGCTCGCGGGCCGCACGGCCGGCACCCGGGCCTGAGGCGGAGTCTGGGTCCAGGCCAGCCACCCCGGGAGCGGCTGGGAGGCGGCTGCCTTCCAGGGCCGCCTTCTGGCCGCCTGGCCGGCCAGGCAGGTGGAGAGCGCCCCCTCTGGCGCGCTGTGGTGGGAGGGGTCGGAGGTAGGTGGGGCCTGCTGCGGTGCCCGGCGGCGGGGGGCGGAGGCGGCGGGCGACTAAAGGAGAGGGCGGAGCGGGAGGCAAAAAGCCTACAGCACCCGGTATTCCCAGGCGGTCTCCCATCCAAGTACTAACCAGGCCCGACCCTGCTTAGCTTCCGAGATCAGACGAGATCGGGCGCGTTCAGGGTGGTATGGCCGTAGACGCCGGAGGGGCCGGCGGGGTGCCTCTTGAGGCCCAGCTTGGCTGGCGCTTGCGCCTTACCGCCATGCCGGCGGCCAGCCCTCTCCGGCAGGGCCCTGCCGCCCGCCCAGGCAGGCGACAGGAGGCCTCGGGGACCCGGGGGTCGGCGGAGTGGTGGGCGACCTCGCAGCCCAGGGCGGGCGGGACGCTCCAGGCCCGTCGGCGCTTGGCGCCCCGCCGCAGATCCCGCTCGACGCTCACAGGGACGTGGCCCCGGAGGCTTCAGGGCCCGGCGGCCGCGGTCCCTTGGGCATCCCCCCCCCTGCCCGCCCACGCGGAGTTAGGCGCAGCCCAGCCACGGCCAGGCCGGCCCTCCGGCCGGCCAGCAGCTGGCCCGGAGCCACTGGGAGCCACCACTGAGTGGGCACGGCCCCTTAGCCACAGCAAGGCCACCCTTGCCCCCACGCCGCCCGCCGAGCACAGGACCCCGCCCCCGGTGTCCGGCAGGCCCGGGGAAGCGGCCCCGGCCCGCGACCCCGCACCCGCTCCCGCCCCCGCCCCCGCCCCCGGGCGTGGCGAAACGGCGGAGGGGGGGGGGCTTTTCCCGGAGGGAGCTGCGGAGAGACACACGGGCAGACAGCTGGCTGCGGCGCGGCTGGGCTCTGGTGGGCGCGGCCAAGCGCAGGTCGAGGGCCTCGCGGGCCGCACGGACGGCACCCCGGCCTGAGGCGGAGTCTGGGTCCGGGCCAGCCACCACGGGAGCGGCTGGGGTGCGGCTGCCTTGCAGGGCCGCCTTCTGGCCTCCTGGCCGGCCAGGCCGGCGGGGAGCGCCCCCTCTGGCGCGCTGTGGTGGGAGGGGCCGGTGGAGGTGGGGCCTGCGGCGGTGCCCGGCGGGGGGGCGGAGGCGGCGGCCTCGGCCGCGGGCGACTAAAGGAGAAGGCGGAGCGGGAGGCAAAAAGCCTACAGCACCCGGTATTCCCAGGCGGTCTCCCATCCAAGTACTAACCAGGCCCGACCCTGCTTAGCTTCCGAGATCAGACGAGATCGGGCGCGTTCAGGGTGGTATGGCCGTAGACGCGAGAGGGGCCCGCCGAGTGCCTCTTGAGGCCCAGCTTGGCTGGCGCTTGCGCCTTACTGCCAGCCCGGCGGCCAGCCCGCCCCGGCAGGGCCCCGCCGCCCGCCCAGGCAGGGCGAGGGCGGCCTCGGGTACCGGGGCGGGGGGGGGTGGCGGAGGGGTTGGCGACCTCCCTGCCCAGGGCGGGCGGGACCCACCAAACCGTTCGGCGCTTGGCGCCCCGCCCCACATCCCGCACGTCGCTCACAGGGACGTGGCCCCGGAGGCTTCAGGGCCCGGGGCCCGCGGTCCCTTGGGCCTCCCCGCTGCCCGCCCACGCGGCGCTAGGCGCAGCCCGGCCGCAGCCCGGGCCGGCCCTCCTGCCCGACGGCAGTCGGCCCTTAACCCACTGGGAGCCACCATTGAGTCACCACGGCCCCTTAGCCCCAGCAAGGCCACCCTTGCCCCCACGCCACCCGCCGAGCACAGGACCCGGCGCCTTGCGGCCGGCCGGCCCGGAGAACCGGCCCCGGCCCCCGCCCCCGCTCCCGCCCCCCGGCCGTGGCCAAACGGCGGCGGGGGGGGGGGGCGGGGTGGGGCTCTTTCCGGAGGGAGCTGTGGAGAGACACACCGGCAGATAGGTGGCTGCGCCGGGGCCGGGCGCTAGTGGGGGCGACCAGGTGCAGGTCAAGGGGCTCGCGGGCCGCACGGCCGGCACCCGGGCCTGAGGCGGAGTCTGGGTCCAGGCCAGCCACCCCGGGAGCGGCTGGGAGGCGGCTGCCTTCCAGGGCCGCCTTCTGGCCGCCTGGCCGGCCAGGCAGGTGGAGAGCGCCCCCTCTGGCGCGCTGTGGTGGGAGGGGTCGGAGGTAGGTGGGGCCTGCTGCGGTGCCCGGCGGCGGGGGGCGGAGGCGGCGGGCGACTAAAGGAGAGGGCGGAGCGGGAGGCAAAAAGCCTACAGCACCCGGTATTCCCAGGCGGTCTCCCATCCAAGTACTAACCAGGCCCGACCCTGCTTAGCTTCCGAGATCAGACGAGATCGGGCGCGTTCAGGGTGGTATGGCCGTAGACGCCGGAGGGGCCGGCGGGGTGCCTCTTGAGGCCCAGCTTGGCTGGCGCTTGCGCCTTACCGCCATGCCGGCGGCCAGCCCTCTCCGGCAGGGCCCTGCCGCCCGCCCAGGCAGGCGACAGGAGGCCTCGGGGACCCGGGGGTCGGCGGAGTGGTGGGCGACCTCGCAGCCCAGGGCGGGCGGGACGCTCCAGGCCCGTCGGCGCTTGGCGCCCCGCCGCAGATCCCGCTCGACGCTCACAGGGACGTGGCCCCGGAGGCTTCAGGGCCCGGCGGCCGCGGTCCCTTGGGCATCCCCCCCCCTGCCCGCCCACGCGGAGTTAGGCGCAGCCCAGCCACGGCCAGGCCGGCCCTCCGGCCGGCCAGCAGCTGGCCCGGAGCCACTGGGAGCCACCACTGAGTGGGCACGGCCCCTTAGCCACAGCAAGGCCACCCTTGCCCCCACGCCGCCCGCCGAGCACAGGACCCCGCCCCCGGTGTCCGGCAGGCCCGGGGAAGCGGCCCCGGCCCGCGACCCCGCACCCGCTCCCGCCCCCGCCCCCGCCCCCGGGCGTGGCGAAACGGCGGAGGGGGGGGGGCTTTTCCCGGAGGGAGCTGCGGAGAGACACACGGGCAGACAGCTGGCTGCGGCGCGGCTGGGCTCTGGTGGGCGCGGCCAAGCGCAGGTCGAGGGCCTCGCGGGCCGCACGGACGGCACCCCGGCCTGAGGCGGAGTCTGGGTCCGGGCCAGCCACCACGGGAGCGGCTGGGGTGCGGCTGCCTTGCAGGGCCGCCTTCTGGCCTCCTGGCCGGCCAGGCCGGCGGGGAGCGCCCCCTCTGGCGCGCTGTGGTGGGAGGGGCCGGTGGAGGTGGGGCCTGCGGCGGTGCCCGGCGGGGGGGCGGAGGCGGCGGCCTCGGCCGCGGGCGACTAAAGGAGAAGGCGGAGCGGGAGGCAAAAAGCCTACAGCACCCGGTATTCCCAGGCGGTCTCCCATCTAAGTACTAACCAGGCCCGACCCTGCTTAGCTTCCGAGATCAGACGAGATCGGGCGCGTTCAGGGTGGTATGGCCGTAGACGCGAGAGGGGCCCGCCGAGTGCCTCTTGAGGCCCAGCTTGGCTGGCGCTTGCGCCTTACTGCCAGCCCGGCGGCCAGCCCGCCCCGGCAGGGCCCCGCCGCCCGCCCAGGCAGGGCGAGGGCGGCCTCGGGTACCGGGGCGGGGGGGGGTGGCGGAGGGGTTGGCGACCTCCCTGCCCAGGGCGGGCGGGACCCACCAAACCGTTCGGCGCTTGGCGCCCCGCCCCACATCCCGCACGTCGCTCACAGGGACGTGGCCCCGGAGGCTTCAGGGCCCGGGGCCCGCGGTCCCTTGGGCCTCCCCGCTGCCCGCCCACGCGGCGCTAGGCGCAGCCCGGCCGCAGCCCGGGCCGGCCCTCCTGCCCGACGGCAGTCGGCCCTTAACCCACTGGGAGCCACCATTGAGTCACCACGGCCCCTTAGCCCCAGCAAGGCCACCCTTGCCCCCACGCCACCCGCCGAGCACAGGACCCGGCGCCTTGCGGCCGGCCGGCCCGGAGAACCGGCCCCGGCCCCCGCCCCCGCTCCCGCCCCCCGGCCGTGGCCAAACGGCGGCGGGGGGGGGGGGCGGGGTGGGGCTCTTTCCGGAGGGAGCTGTGGAGAGACACACCGGCAGATAGGTGGCTGCGCCGGGGCCGGGCGCTAGTGGGGGCGACCAGGTGCAGGTCAAGGGGCTCGCGGGCCGCACGGCCGGCACCCGGGCCTGAGGCGGAGTCTGGGTCCAGGCCAGCCACCCCGGGAGCGGCTGGGAGGCGGCTGCCTTCCAGGGCCGCCTTCTGGCCGCCTGGCCGGCCAGGCAGGTGGAGAGCGCCCCCTCTGGCGCGCTGTGGTGGGAGGGGTCGGAGGTAGGTGGGGCCTGCTGCGGTGCCCGGCGGCGGGGGGCGGAGGCGGCGGGCGACTAAAGGAGAGGGCGGAGCGGGAGGCAAAAAGCCTACAGCACCCGGTATTCCCAGGCGGTCTCCCATCCAAGTACTAACCAGGCCCGACCCTGCTTAGCTTCCGAGATCAGACGAGATCGGGCGCGTTCAGGGTGGTATGGCCGTAGACGCCGGAGGGGCCGGCGGGGTGCCTCTTGAGGCCCAGCTTGGCTGGCGCTTGCGCCTTACCGCCATGCCGGCGGCCAGCCCTCTCCGGCAGGGCCCTGCCGCCCGCCCAGGCAGGCGACAGGAGGCCTCGGGGACCCGGGGGTCGGCGGAGTGGTGGGCGACCTCGCAGCCCAGGGCGGGCGGGACGCTCCAGGCCCGTCGGCGCTTGGCGCCCCGCCGCAGATCCCGCTCGACGCTCACAGGGACGTGGCCCCGGAGGCTTCAGGGCCCGGCGGCCGCGGTCCCTTGGGCATCCCCCCCCCTGCCCGCCCACGCGGAGTTAGGCGCAGCCCAGCCACGGCCAGGCCGGCCCTCCGGCCGGCCAGCAGCTGGCCCGGAGCCACTGGGAGCCACCACTGAGTGGGCACGGCCCCTTAGCCACAGCAAGGCCACCCTTGCCCCCACGCCGCCCGCCGAGCACAGGACCCCGCCCCCGGTGTCCGGCAGGCCCGGGGAAGCGGCCCCGGCCCGCGACCCCGCACCCGCTCCCGCCCCCGCCCCCGCCCCCGGGCGTGGCGAAACGGCGGAGGGGGGGGGGCTTTTCCCGGAGGGAGCTGCGGAGAGACACACGGGCAGACAGCTGGCTGCGGCGCGGCTGGGCTCTGGTGGGCGCGGCCAAGCGCAGGTCGAGGGCCTCGCGGGCCGCACGGACGGCACCCCGGCCTGAGGCGGAGTCTGGGTCCGGGCCAGCCACCACGGGAGCGGCTGGGGTGCGGCTGCCTTGCAGGGCCGCCTTCTGGCCTCCTGGCCGGCCAGGCCGGCGGGGAGCGCCCCCTCTGGCGCGCTGTGGTGGGAGGGGCCGGTGGAGGTGGGGCCTGCGGCGGTGCCCGGCGGGGGGGCGGAGGCGGCGGCCTCGGCCGCGGGCGACTAAAGGAGAAGGCGGAGCGGGAGGCAAAAAGCCTACAGCACCCGGTATTCCCAGGCGGTCTCCCATCCAAGTACTAACCAGGCCCGACCCTGCTTAGCTTCCGAGATCAGACGAGATCGGGCGCGTTCAGGGTGGTATGGCCGTAGACGCGAGAGGGGCCCGCCGAGTGCCTCTTGAGGCCCAGCTTGGCTGGCGCTTGCGCCTTACTGCCAGCCCGGCGGCCAGCCCGCCCCGGCAGGGCCCCGCCGCCCGCCCAGGCAGGGCGAGGGCGGCCTCGGGTACCGGGGCGGGGGGGGGTGGCGGAGGGGTTGGCGACCTCCCTGCCCAGGGCGGGCGGGACCCACCAAACCGTTCGGCGCTTGGCGCCCCGCCCCACATCCCGCACGTCGCTCACAGGGACGTGGCCCCGGAGGCTTCAGGGCCCGGGGCCCGCGGTCCCTTGGGCCTCCCCGCTGCCCGCCCACGCGGCGCTAGGCGCAGCCCGGCCGCAGCCCGGGCCGGCCCTCCTGCCCGACGGCAGTCGGCCCTTAACCCACTGGGAGCCACCATTGAGTCACCACGGCCCCTTAGCCCCAGCAAGGCCACCCTTGCCCCCACGCCACCCGCCGAGCACAGGACCCGGCGCCTTGCGGCCGGCCGGCCCGGAGAACCGGCCCCGGCCCCCGCCCCCGCTCCCGCCCCCCGGCCGTGGCCAAACGGCGGCGGGGGGGGGGGGCGGGGTGGGGCTCTTTCCGGAGGGAGCTGTGGAGAGACACACCGGCAGATAGGTGGCTGCGCCGGGGCCGGGCGCTAGTGGGGGCGACCAGGTGCAGGTCAAGGGGCTCGCGGGCCGCACGGCCGGCACCCGGGCCTGAGGCGGAGTCTGGGTCCAGGCCAGCCACCCCGGGAGCGGCTGGGAGGCGGCTGCCTTCCAGGGCCGCCTTCTGGCCGCCTGGCCGGCCAGGCAGGTGGAGAGCGCCCCCTCTGGCGCGCTGTGGTGGGAGGGGTCGGAGGTAGGTGGGGCCTGCTGCGGTGCCCGGCGGCGGGGGGCGGAGGCGGCGGGCGACTAAAGGAGAGGGCGGAGCGGGAGGCAAAAAGCCTACAGCACCCGGTATTCCCAGGCGGTCTCCCATCCAAGTACTAACCAGGCCCGACCCTGCTTAGCTTCCGAGATCAGACGAGATCGGGCGCGTTCAGGGTGGTATGGCCGTAGACGCCGGAGGGGCCGGCGGGGTGCCTCTTGAGGCCCAGCTTGGCTGGCGCTTGCGCCTTACCGCCATGCCGGCGGCCAGCCCTCTCCGGCAGGGCCCTGCCGCCCGCCCAGGCAGGCGACAGGAGGCCTCGGGGACCCGGGGGTCGGCGGAGTGGTGGGCGACCTCGCAGCCCAGGGCGGGCGGGACGCTCCAGGCCCGTCGGCGCTTGGCGCCCCGCCGCAGATCCCGCTCGACGCTCACAGGGACGTGGCCCCGGAGGCTTCAGGGCCCGGCGGCCGCGGTCCCTTGGGCATCCCCCCCCCTGCCCGCCCACGCGGAGTTAGGCGCAGCCCAGCCACGGCCAGGCCGGCCCTCCGGCCGGCCAGCAGCTGGCCCGGAGCCACTGGGAGCCACCACTGAGTGGGCACGGCCCCTTAGCCACAGCAAGGCCACCCTTGCCCCCACGCCGCCCGCCGAGCACAGGACCCCGCCCCCGGTGTCCGGCAGGCCCGGGGAAGCGGCCCCGGCCCGCGACCCCGCACCCGCTCCCGCCCCCGCCCCCGCCCCCGGGCGTGGCGAAACGGCGGAGGAGGGGGGGGCTTTTCCCGGAGGGAGCTGCGGAGAGACACACGGGCAGACAGCTGGCTGCGGCGCGGCTGGGCTCTGGTGGGCGCGGCCAAGCGCAGGTCGAGGGCCTCGCGGGCCGCACGGACGGCACCCCGGCCTGAGGCGGAGTCTGGGTCCGGGCCAGCCACCACGGGAGCGGCTGGGGTGCGGCTGCCTTGCAGGGCCGCCTTCTGGCCTCCTGGCCGGCCAGGCCGGCGGGGAGCGCCCCCTCTGGCGCGCTGTGGTGGGAGGGGCCGGTGGAGGTGGGGCCTGCGGCGGTGCCCGGCGGGGGGGTGGAGGCGGCGGCCTCGGCCGCGGGCGACTAAAGGAGAAGGCGGAGCGGGAGGCAAAAAGCCTACAGCACCCGGTATTCCCAGGCGGTCTCCCATCCAAGTACTAACCAGGCCCGACCCTGCTTAGCTTCCGAGATCAGACGAGATCGGGCGCGTTCAGGGTGGTATGGCCGTAGACGCGAGAGGGGCCCGCCGAGTGCCTCTTGAGGCCCAGCTTGGCTGGCGCTTGCGCCTTACTGCCAGCCCGGCGGCCAGCCCGCCCCGGCAGGGCCCCGCCGCCCGCCCAGGCAGGGCGAGGGCGGCCTCGGGTACCGGGGCGGGGGGGGGTGGCGGAGGGGTTGGCGACCTCCCTGCCCAGGGCGGGCGGGACCCACCAAACCGTTCGGCGCTTGGCGCCCCGCCCCACATCCCGCACGTCGCTCACAGGGACGTGGCCCCGGAGGCTTCAGGGCCCGGGGCCCGCGGTCCCTTGGGCCTCCCCGCTGCCCGCCCACGCGGCACTAGGCGCAGCCCGGCCGCAGCCCGGGCCGGCCCTCCTGCCCGACGGCAGTCGGCCCTTAACCCACTGGGAGCCACCATTGAGTCACCACGGCCCCTTAGCCCCAGCAAGGCCACCCTTGCCCCCACGCCACCCGCCGAGCACAGGACCCGGCGCCTTGCGGCCGGCCGGCCCGGAGAACCGGCCCCGGCCCCCGCCCCCGCTCCCGCCCCCCGGCCGTGGCCAAACGGCGGCGGGGGGGGGGGGGCGGGGTGGGGCTCTTTCCGGAGGGAGCTGTGGAGAGACACACCGGCAGATAGGTGGCTGCGCCGGGGCCGGGCGCTAGTGGGGGCGACCAGGTGCAGGTCAAGGGGCTCGCGGGCCGCACGGCCGGCACCCGGGCCTGAGGCGGAGTCTGGGTCCAGGCCAGCCACCCCGGGAGCGGCTGGGAGGCGGCTGCCTTCCAGGGCCGCCTTCTGGCCGCCTGGCCGGCCAGGCAGGTGGAGAGCGCCCCCTCTGGCGCGCTGTGGTGGGAGGGGTCGGAGGTAGGTGGGGCCTGCTGCGGTGCCCGGCGGCGGGGGGCGGAGGCGGCGGGCGACTAAAGGAGAGGGCGGAGCGGGAGGCAAAAAGCCTACAGCACCCGGTATTCCCAGGCGGTCTCCCATCCAAGTACTAACCAGGCCCGACCCTGCTTAGCTTCCGAGATCAGACGAGATCGGGCGCGTTCAGGGTGGTATGGCCGTAGACGCCGGAGGGGCCGGCGGGGTGCCTCTTGAGGCCCAGCTTGGCTGGCGCTTGCGCCTTACCGCCATGCCGGCGGCCAGCCCTCTCCGGCAGGGCCCTGCCGCCCGCCCAGGCAGGCGACAGGAGGCCTCGGGGACCCGGGGGTCGGCGGAGTGGTGGGCGACCTCGCAGCCCAGGGCGGGCGGGACGCTCCAGGCCCGTCGGCGCTTGGCGCCCCGCCGCAGATCCCGCTCGACGCTCACAGGGACGTGGCCCCGGAGGCTTCAGGGCCCGGCGGCCGCGGTCCCTTGGGCATCCCCCCCCCTGCCCGCCCACGCGGAGTTAGGCGCAGCCCAGCCACGGCCAGGCCGGCCCTCCGGCCGGCCAGCAGCTGGCCCGGAGCCACTGGGAGCCACCACTGAGTGGGCACGGCCCCTTAGCCACAGCAAGGCCACCCTTGCCCCCACGCCGCCCGCCGAGCACAGGACCCCGCCCCCGGTGTCCGGCAGGCCCGGGGAAGCGGCCCCGGCCCGCGACCCCGCACCCGCTCCCGCCCCCGCCCCCGCCCCCGGGCGTGGCGAAACGGCGGAGGGGGGGGGGCTTTTCCCGGAGGGAGCTGCGGAGAGACACACGGGCAGACAGCTGGCTGCGGCGCGGCTGGGCTCTGGTGGGCGCGGCCAAGCGCAGGTCGAGGGCCTCGCGGGCCGCACGGACGGCACCCCGGCCTGAGGCGGAGTCTGGGTCCGGGCCAGCCACCACGGGAGCGGCTGGGGTGCGGCTGCCTTGCAGGGCCGCCTTCTGGCCTCCTGGCCGGCCAGGCCGGCGGGGAGCGCCCCCTCTGGCGCGCTGTGGTGGGAGGGGCCGGTGGAGGTGGGGCCTGCGGCGGTGCCCGGCGGGGGGGCGGAGGCGGCGGCCTCGGCCGCGGGCGACTAAAGGAGAAGGCGGAGCGGGAGGCAAAAAGCCTACAGCACCCGGTATTCCCAGGCGGTCTCCCATCCAAGTACTAACCAGGCCCGACCCTGCTTAGCTTCCGAGATCAGACGAGATCGGGCGCGTTCAGGGTGGTATGGCCGTAGACGCGAGAGGGGCCCGCCGAGTGCCTCTTGAGGCCCAGCTTGGCTGGCGCTTGCGCCTTACTGCCAGCCCGGCGGCCAGCCCGCCCCGGCAGGGCCCCGCCGCCCGCCCAGGCAGGGCGAGGGCGGCCTCGGGTACCGGGGCGGGGGGGGGTGGCGGAGGGGTTGGCGACCTCCCTGCCCAGGGCGGGCGGGACCCACCAAACCGTTCGGCGCTTGGCGCCCCGCCCCACATCCCGCACGTCGCTCACAGGGACGTGGCCCCGGAGGCTTCAGGGCCCGGGGCCCGCGGTCCCTTGGGCCTCCCCGCTGCCCGCCCACGCGGCGCTAGGCGCAGCCCGGCCGCAGCCCGGGCCGGCCCTCCTGCCCGACGGCAGTCGGCCCTTAACCCACTGGGAGCCACCATTGAGTCACCACGGCCCCTTAGCCCCAGCAAGGCCACCCTTGCCCCCACGCCACCCGCCGAGCACAGGACCCGGCGCCTTGCGGCCGGCCGGCCCGGAGAACCGGCCCCGGCCCCCGCCCCCGCTCCCGCCCCCCGGCCGTGGCCAAACGGCGGCAGGGGGGGGGGCGGGGTGGGGCTCTTTCCGGAGGGAGCTGTGGAGAGACACACCGGCAGATAGGTGGCTGCGCCGGGGCCGGGCGCTAGTGGGGGCGGCCAGGTGCAGGTCAAGGGGCTCGCGGGCCGCACGGCCGGCACCCGGGCCTGAGGCGGAGTCTGGGTCCAGGCCAGCCACCCCGGGAGCGGCTGGGAGGCGGCTGCCTTCCAGGGCCGCCTTCTGGCCGCCTGGCCGGCCAGGCAGGTGGAGAGCGCCCCCTCTGGCGCGCTGTGGTGGGAGGGGTCGGAGGTAGGTGGGGCCTGCTGCGGTGCCCGGCGGCGGGGGGCGGAGGCGGCGGGCGACTAAAGGAGAGGGCGGAGCGGGAGGCAAAAAGCCTACAGCACCCGGTATTCCCAGGCGGTCTCCCATCCAAGTACTAACCAGGCCCGACCCTGCTTAGCTTCCGAGATCAGACGAGATCGGGCGCGTTCAGGGTGGTATGGCCGTAGACGCCGGAGGGGCCGGCGGGGTGCCTCTTGAGGCCCAGCTTGGCTGGCGCTTGCGCCTTACCGCCATGCCGGCGGCCAGCCCTCTCCGGCAGGGCCCTGCCGCCCGCCCAGGCAGGCGACAGGAGGCCTCGGGGACCCGGGGGTCGGCGGAGTGGTGGGCGACCTCGCAGCCCAGGGCGGGCGGGACGCTCCAGGCCCGTCGGCGCTTGGCGCCCCGCCGCAGATCCCGCTCGACGCTCACAGGGACGTGGCCCCGGAGGCTTCAGGGCCCGGCGGCCGCGGTCCCTTGGGCATCCCCCCCCCTGCCCGCCCACGCGGAGTTAGGCGCAGCCCAGCCACGGCCAGGCCGGCCCTCCGGCCGGCCAGCAGCTGGCCCGGAGCCACTGGGAGCCACCACTGAGTGGGCACGGCCCCTTAGCCACAGCAAGGCCACCCTTGCCCCCACGCCGCCCGCCGAGCACAGGACCCCGCCTGCGGTGTCCGGCAGGCCCGGGGAAGCGGCCCCGGCCCGCGACCCCGCACCCGCTCCCGCCCCCGCCCCCGCCCCCGGGCGTGGCGAAACGGCGGAGGGGGGGGGGGCTTTTCCCGGAGGGAGCTGCGGAGAGACACACGGGCAGACAGCTGGCTGCGGCGCGGCTGGGCTCTGGTGGGCGCGGCCAAGCGCAGGTCGAGGGCCTCGCGGGCCGCACGGACGGCACCCCGGCCTGAGGCGGAGTCTGGGTCCGGGCCAGCCACCACGGGAGCGGCTGGGGTGCGGCTGCCTTCCAGGGCCGCCTTCTGGCCTCCTGGCCGGCCAGGCCGGCGGGGAGCGCCCCCTCTGGCGCGCTGTGGTGGGAGGGGCCGGTGGAGGTGGGGCCTGCGGCGGTGCCCGGCGGGGGGGGCGGAGGCGGCGGCCTCGGCCGCGGGCGACTAAAGGAGAAGGCGGAGCGGGAGGCAAAAAGCCTACAGCACCCGGTATTCCCAGGCGGTCTCCCATCCAAGTACTAACCAGGCCCGACCCTGCTTAGCTTCCGAGATCAGACGAGATCGGGCGCGTTCAGGGTGGTATGGCCGTAGACGCGAGAGGGGCCCGCCGAGTGCCTCTTGAGGCCCAGCTTGGCTGGCGCTTGCGCCTTACTGCCAGCCCGGCGGCCAGCCCGCCCCGGCAGGGCCCCGCCGCCCGCCCAGGCAGGGCGAGGGCGGCCTCGGGTACCGGGGCGGGGGGGGTGGCGGAGGGGTTGGCGACCTCCCTGCCCAGGGCGGGCGGGACCCAGCAAACCGTTCGGCGCTTGGCGCCCCGCCCCACATCCCGCACGTCGCTCACAGGGACGTGGCCCCGGAGGCTTCAGGGCCCGGGGCCCGCGGTCCCTTGGGCCTCCCCGCTGCCCGCCCACGCGGCGCTAGGCGCAGCCCGGCCGCAGCCCGGGCCGGCCCTCCTGCCCGACGGCAGTCGGCCCTTAACCCACTGGGAGCCACCATTGAGTCACCACGGCCCCTTAGCCCCAGCAAGGCCACCCTTGCCCCCACGCCACCCGCCGAGCACAGGACCCGGCGCCTTGCGGCCGGCCGGCCCGGAGAACCGGCCCCGGCCCCCGCCCCCGCTCCCGCCCCCCGGCCGTGGCCAAACGGCGGCGGGGGGGGGGCGGTGGGGCTCTCTCCGGAGGGAGCTGTGGAGAGACACACCGGCAGATAGGTGGCTGCGCCGGAGCCGGGCGCTAGTGGGGGCGGCCAGGTGCAGGTCAAGGGGCTCGCGGGCCGCACGGCTGGCACCCGGGCCTGAGGCGGAGTCTGGGTCCAGGCCAGCCACCCCGGGAGCGGCTGGGAGGCGGCTGCCTTCCAGGGCCGCCTTCTGGCCGCCTGGCCGGCCAGGCAGGTGGAGAGCGCCCCCTCTGGCCCGCTGTGGTGGGAGGGGTCGGAGGTAGGTGGGGCCTGCTGCGGTGCCCGGCGGCGGGCGACTAAAGGAGAGGGCGGAGCGGGAGGCAAAATGCCTACAGCACCCGGTATTCCCAGGCGGTCTCCCATCCAAGTACTAACCAGGCCCGACCCTGCTTAGCTTCCGAGATCAGACGAGATCGGGCGCGTTCAGGGTGGTATGGCCGTAGACGCCGGAGGGGCCGGCGGGGTGCCTCTTGAGGCCCAGCTTGGCTGGCGCTTGCGCCTTACCGCCATGCCGGCGGCCAGCCCTCTCCGGCAGGGCCCTGCCGCCCGCCCAGGCAGGCGACAGGAGGCCTCGGGGACCCGGGGGTCGGCGGAGTGGTGGGCGACCTCGCAGCCCAGGGCGGGCGGGACGCTCCAGGCCCGTCGGCGCTTGGCGCCCCGCCGCAGATCCCGCTCGACGCTCACAGGGACGTGGCCCCGGAGGCTTCAGGGCCCGGCGGCCGCGGTCCCTTGGGCATCCCCCCCCCTGCCCGCCCACGCGGAGTTAGGCGCAGCCCAGCCACGGCCAGGCCGGCCCTCCGGCCGGCCAGCAGCTGGCCCGGAGCCACTGGGAGCCACCACTGAGTGGGCACGGCCCCTTAGCCACAGCAAGGCCACCCTTGCCCCCACGCCGCCCGCCGAGCACAGGACCCCGCCCCCGGTGTCCGGCAGGCCCGGGGAAGCGGCCCCGGCCCGCGACCCCGCACCCGCTCCCGCCCCCGCCCCCGCCCCCGGGCGTGGCGAAACGGCGGAGGGGGGGGGGGCTTTTCCCGGAGGGAGCTGCGGAGAGACACACGGGCAGACAGCTGGCTGCGGCGCGGCTGGGCTCTGGTGGGCGCGGCCAAGCGCAGGTCGAGGGCCTCGCGGGCCGCACGGACGGCACCCCGGCCTGAGGCGGAGTCTGGGTCCGGGCCAGCCACCACGGGAGCGGCTGGGGTGCGGCTGCCTTGCAGGGCCGCCTTCTGGCCTCCTGGCCGGCCAGGCCGGCGGGGAGCGCCCCCTCTGGCGCGCTGTGGTGGGAGGGGCCGGTGGAGGTGGGGCCTGCGGCGGTGCCCGGCGGGGGGGCGGAGGCGGCGGCCTCGGCCGCGGGCGACTAAAGGAGAAGGCGGAGCGGGAGGCAAAAAGCCTACAGCACCCGGTATTCCCAGGCGGTCTCCCATCCAAGTACTAACCAGGCCCGACCCTGCTTAGCTTCCGAGATCAGACGAGATCGGGCGCGTTCAGGGTGGTATGGCCGTAGACGCGAGAGGGGCCCGCCGAGTGCCTCTTGAGGCCCAGCTTGGCTGGCGCTTGCGCCTTACTGCCAGCCCGGCGGCCAGCCCGCCCCGGCAGGGCCCCGCCGCCCGCCCAGGCAGGGCGAGGGTGGCCTCGGGTACCGGGGCGGGGGGGGTGGCGGAGGGGTTGGCGACCTCCCTGCCCAGGGCGGGCGGGACCCACCAAACCGTTCGGCGCTTGGCGCCCCGCCCCACATCCCGCACGTCGCTCACAGGGACGTGGCCCCGGAGGCTTCAGGGCCCGGGGCCCGCGGTCCCTTGGGCCTCCCCGCTGCCCGCCCACGCGGCGCTAGGCGCAGCCCGGCCGCAGCCCGGGCCGGCCCTCCTGCCCGACGGCAGTCGGCCCTTAACCCACTGGGAGCCACCATTGAGTCACCACGGCCCCTTAGCCCCAGCAAGGCCACCCTTGACCCACGCCAACTGCCGAACAAAGTTGCCTGTGCCTGGTGACCGGCTGGGCCAGAGGACCGGTCCCGGCCCAAGAACCCACTCCCGCCCACGGCCGTGGCGAAACGGCGGAGGGTGGGCTTTTTCCGGAGGGAGCTGTGGAGAGACACACAGGCAGACTGGTGGCGGCAGCGCGGATGGGCGCTGGTGCTGTCGGCCAGGTGCAGGTCGAAGGCCTTGCGGGCCTCCCGATCATCAGCCGGGCCTGCGGCAGAGTCTGGGTCAGAGCCAGCCACCCCGGGAGCGGCTGGGGTGCGGCTGCCTCCCAGGGCCGCCTTCTGGCGGCATGTCCAGCAGGACCGGCGGGAAGCGCCCCCTCCGGCGCACGCTGTGTTGGGAGAGGCTTGAGGAGATGAGGCCTGCAGCAGTGCCCGGATGGGGCAGAGGAATCCTCGGGCACCGGCGACTAAAGGAAAAGGCGGATTGGGAGGCCAAAAATACTACAGCACCCGGTTTTCCCAGGTTGTCTCCCATCCAGGTACTAAACAGACCCGACCCTGCTTAGCTTCAGGGATCAGACGAGATGGGGTGCGTTTAGGGTGATATGGCTGCAGAAGGCAACGGGCGCCACGGGGTGCCTCTTGAGCCTCAGCTTAGCTGGTGCTGGCGAATTACCGCCAGTCTGGTGACCAGCCCTCGGCAGCACGGCCCTGCCGCCCACCCAGGCAGGCGACAGCAGGCCTCGGGATCCAGGGGGTGGTGGATTCTTGGGCGACCTCGCAACTCCGTTCAGGCGGCAACATCCAGGCTTGTAGGTGTTTGACGCTGTGCCCCAGATCCCACTTGACGCTCAGAAGGTCTGGGACTCAGAGGCTTAAGGGCCAGTGGCCTGCTGTCCCTTGGGCATTTCCCAGCGTGTCCACCCACGCAGTGCTTGGCGCAGCCCAGCCATGGACGCGCCGGCCCTCCTGCCCGACGGCGGTTGGCCCAAAGCCACTGGGAGCCACCATTGGGCCGGCCCGGCCCCTTAGCCCCAGCAAAGCCACCCTTGTACCCACGCCACCCAAAAAGCACAGTTCTCGGCTTTGGAGGTCAGGCGACCTGGAGAACCGGTCATGGCCCACGACCCCACTCCTGCCTCCAGCTGTGGCGAAACAGCAGAGGGTGGGCTTTTTCTGGAGGTAGCTGTAGAGAGACACACGGGCAGATAGGTGGCTGGGGCGTGCATGTGCGCTGGTGGGGGCGGCCAGGTGTAGGTCGAAGTCCTCGTGGGCCTATCGGCCGTCAGCCGGGCCTACGGTGCAGTCTGGGTGTAGGCCAGCCACCCCGGGAGCGGCTGGTTTATGGTTATCTACCAGGGCCGCCTTCTGGCCGCATGTCCAACCAGACCGGCGGGGTGCGCCCCCTCCAGAGCACGCTGTGTTGGGAGGGGCCTGAGGAGGTGAGGCCTGCAGCGGTGCCAGGCGGAGGTGATGGCGGCCTCGGCCGTGGGCGACTAAAGGAGAATTTATAGTGGGAGGCAAAAATGCATACAGAACCCGGTATTCCAATGTGGTCTCCCATCCAAGTACTAACCAGGCCCGACCCTGCTTAGCTTCCAGGATCAGACGAGATGGGGCGCGTTCAGGGTGGTATGGCCGTAGAAGGCAGCGGGAGCCACGGGGCACCTCTTGAGGCTCAGCTTCGCTGGTGCTGCCGACATACCGCCAGCCCGGCAGCCAACCATCTCCAGCACGGCCCTGCCGTCTGCCAAGGCAGGCGACAGGAGGCCTCGGGGACCCTGGGTTGGCGGACACGTGGGTGACCTCGCAGCTCAGGTCAGGCGGGACCCTCCAGGCCCGTAGGCGCTTGGCCCTCCACCCCAGATCCCTCTTGACGCTCACAAGGACGTGGCCTTGGAGGCTTAAGGGCACGTGGCCCGCGTTTCCTTGGGCATTCATCACTCTGTCTGCCCACACAGCTCTAGGCAAAGGCCAGCCACCGCCTGGCCGGCCCTACTGCCTGACGGCAGTTGGCCCGAAGCCACTGGGAGACACCATTGAGTCGGCACGACCCCTTAGAACCAGCAAGGCCACCCTTGCCCCCACGCCAACTGCCGAAGAAAGTTCCCTGTGCCTGGTGACCGGCTGGGCCAGAGGACCGGTCCCGGCCCAAGAACCCACTCCCGCCCACGGCCGTGGCGAAACGGCGGAGGGTGGGCTTTTTCCGGAGGGAGCTGTGGAGAGACACACAGGCAGACAGGTGGCGGCAGCGCGGATGGGCGCTGGTGCTGTCGGCCAGGTGCAGGTTGAAGGCCTTGCGGGCCTCCCGATCATCAGCCGGGCCTGCGGCAGAGTCTGGGTCAGAGCCAGCCACCCCGGGAGCGGCTGGGGTGCGGCTGCCTCCCAGGGCCGCCTTCTGGCGGCATGTCCAGCAGGACCGGCGGGAAGCGCCCCCTCCGGCGCACGCTGTGTTGGGAGAGGCTTGAGGAGATGAGGCCTGCAGCAGTGCCCGGATGGGGCAGAGGAATCCTCGGGCACCGGCGAATAAAGGAAAAGGCGGATTGGGAGGCCAAAAATACTACAGCACCCGGTTTTCCCAGGTGGTCTCCCATCCAGGTACTAAACAGACCCGACCCTGCTTAGCTTCAGGGATCAGACGAGATGGGGTGCGTTTAGGGTGATATGGCTGCAGAAGGCAACGGGCGCCACGGGGTGCCTCTTGAGCCTCAGCTTAGCTGGTGCTGGCGAATTACCGCCAGTCTGGTGACCAGCCCTCGGCAGCACGGCCCTGCCGCCCACCCAGGCAGGCGACAGCAGGCCTCGGGATCCAGGGGGTGGTGGATTCTTGGGCGACCTCGCAACTCCGTTCAGGCGGCAACATCCAGGCTTGTAGGTGTTTGACGCTGTGCCCCAGATCCCACTTGACGCTCACAAGGTCTGGGACTCAGAGGCTTAAGGGCCAGTGGCCTGCTGTCCCTTGGGCATTTCCCACCGTGTCCACCCACGCAGTGCTTGGCGCAGCCCAGCCATGGCAACGCTGGCCCTCCTGCCCGACGGCGGTTGGCCCAAAGCCACTGGGAGCCACCATTGGGCCGGCACGGCCCCTTAGCCCCAGCAAAGCCACCCTTGTACCCACGCCACCCACAAAGCACAGTTCTCGGCTTTGGAGGTCAGGCGACCTGGAGAACCTGTCATGGCCCACGACCCCACTCCTGCCTCCAGCTGTGGCGAAACAGCAGAGGGTGGGCTTTTTCCGGAGGTAGCTGTATAGAGACACACGGGCAGATAGGTGGCTGGGGCGTGCATGTGCGCTGGTGGGGGCGGCCAGGTGTAGCTCGAAGGCCTCGTGGGCCTATCGGCCGTCAGCCGGGCCTACGGTGCAGTCTGGGTGTAGGCCAGCCACCCCGGGAGCGGCTGGTTTATGGTTATCTACCAGGGCCGCCTTCTGGCCGCATGTCCAACCAGACCGGCGGGGTGCGCCCCCTCCAGAGCACGCTGTGTTGGGAGGGGCCTGAGGAGGTGAGGCCTGCAGCGGTGCCAGGCGGAGGTGATGGCGGCCTCGGCCGTGGGCGACTAAAGGAGAATTTATAGTGGGAGGCAAAAATGCATACAGAACCCGGTATTCCAATGTGGTCTCCCATCCAAGTACTAACCAGGCCCGACCCTGCTTAGCTTCCAGGATCAGACGAGATGGGGCGCGTTCAGGGTGGTATGGCCGTAGAAGGCAGCGGGAGCCACGGGGCACCTCTTGAGGCTCAGCTTCGCTGGTGCTGCCGACATACCGCCAGCCCGGCAGCCAACCATCTCCAGCACGGCCCTGCCGTCTGCCAAGGCAGGCGACAGGAGGCCTCGGGGACCCTGGGTTGGCGGACACGTGGGTGACCTCGCAGCTCAGGTCAGGCGGGACCCTCCAGGCCCGTAGGCGCTTGGCCCTCCACCCCAGATCCCTCTTGACGCTCACAAGGACGTGGCCTTGGAGGCTTAAGGGCACGTGGCCCGCGGTTCCTTGGGCATTCACCACTCTGTCTGCCCACACAGCTCTAGGCAAAGGCCAGCCGCCGCCTGGCCGGCCCTACTGCCTGACGGCAGTTGGCCCGAAACCACTGGGAGACACCATTGAGTCGGCACGACCCCTTAGACCCAGCAAGGCCACCCTTGACCCACGCCAACTGCCGAACAAAGTTGCCTGTGCCTGGTGACCGGCTGGGCCAGAGGACCGGTCCCGGCCCAAGAACCCACTCCCGCCCACGGCCGTGGCGAAACGGCGGAGGGTGGGCTTTTTCCGGAGGGAGCTGTGGAGAGACACACAGGCAGACAGGTGGCGGCAGCGCGGATGGGCGCTGGTGCTGTCGGCCAGGTGCAGGTCGAAGGCCTTGCGGGCCTCCCGATCATCAGCCGGGCCTGCGGCAGAGTCTGGGTCAGAGCCAGCCACCCCGGGAGCGGCTGGGGTGCGGCTGCCTCCCAGGGCCGCCTTCTGGCGGCATGTCCAGCAGGACCGGCGGGAAGCGCCCCCTCCGGCGCACGCTGTGTTGGGAGAGGCTTGAGGAGATGAGGCCTGCAGCAGTGCCCGGATGGGGCAGAGGAATCCTCGGGCACCGGCGACTAAAGGAAAAGGCGGATTGGGAGGCCAAAAATACTACAGCACCCGGTTTTCCCAGGTGGTCTCCCATCCAGGTACTAAACAGACCCGACCCTGCTTAGCTTCAGGGATCAGACGAGATGGGGTGCGTTTAGGGTGGTATGGCTGCAGAAGGCAACGGGCGCCACGGGGTGCCTCTTGAGCCTCAGCTTAGCTGGTGCTGGCGAATTACCGCCGGTCTGGTGACCAGCCCTCGGCAGCACGGCCCTGCCGCCCACCCAGGCAGGCGACAGCAGGCCTCGGGGTCCAGGGGGTGGTGGATTCTTGGGCGACCTCGCAACTCCGTTCAGGCGGCAACATCCAGGCTTGTAGGTGTTTGACGCTCTGCCCCAGATCCCACTTGACGCTCACAAGGTCTGGGACTCAGAGGCTTAAGGGCCAGTGGCCTGCTGTCCCTTGGGCATTTCCCACCGTGTCCACCCCCGCGGTGCTTGGCGCAGCCCAGCCATGGCCGCGCCGGCCCTCCTGCCCGACGGCGGTTGGCCCAAAGCCACTGGGAGCCACCATTGGGCCGGCAGGGCCCCTTAGCCCCAGCAAAGCCACCCTTGTACCCACGCCACCCAAAAAGCACAGTTCTCGGCTTTGGAGGTCAGGCGACCTGGAGAACCGGTCATGGCCCACGACCCCACTCCTGCCTCCAGCTGTGGCGAAACAGCAGAGGGTGGGCTTTTTCCGGAGGTAGCTGTATAGAGACACACGGGCAGATAGGTGGCTGGGGCGTGCATGTGCGCTGGTGGCGGCGGCCAGGTGTAGCTCGAAGGCCTCGTGGTCCTATCGGCCGTCAGCCGGGCCTACGGTGCAGTCTGGGTGTAGGCCAGCCACCCCGGGAGCGGCTGGTTTATGGTTATCTACCAGGGCCGCCTTCTGGCCGCATGTCCAACCAGACCGGCGGGGTGCGCCCCCTCCAGAGCACGCTGTGTTGGGAGGGGCCTGAGGAGGTGAGGCCTGCAGCGGTGCCAGGCGGAGGTGATGGCGGCCTCGGCCGTGGGCGACTAAAGGAGAATTTATAGTGGGAGGCAAAAATGCATACAGAACCCGGTATTCCAATGTGGTCTCCCATCCAAGTACTAACCAGGCCCGACCCTGCTTAGCTTCCAGGATCAGACGAGATGGGGCGCGTTCAGGGTGGTATGGCCGTAGAAGGCAGCGGGAGCCACGGGGCACCTCTTGAGGCTCAGCTTCGCTGGTGCTGCCGACATACCGCCAGCCCGGCAGCCAACCATCTCCAGCACGACCCTGCCGTCTGCCAAGGCAGGCGACAGGAGGCCTCGGGGACCCTGGGTTGGCGGACACGTGGGTGACCTCGCAGCTCAGGTCAGGCGGGACCCTCCAGGCCCGTAGGCGCTTGGCCCTCCACCCCAGATCCCTCTTGACGCTCACAAGGACGTGGCCTTGGAGGCTTAAGGGCACGTGGCCCGCGGTTCCTTGGGCATTCACCACTCTGTCTGCCCACACAGCTCTAGGCAAAGGCCAGCCGCCGCCTGGCCGGCCCTACTGCCTGACGGCAGTTGGCCCGAAACCACTGGGAGACACCATTGAGTCGGCACGACCCCTTAGACCCAGCAAGGCCACCCTTGACCCATGCCAACTGCCGAACAAACTTGCCTGTGCCTGGTGACTGGCTGGGCCAGAGGACCAGTCCCGGCCCAAGAACCCACTCCCGCCACGGCCGTGGCGAAACGGCGGAGGGTGGGCTTTTTCCGGAGGGAGCTGTGGAGAGACACACAGGCAGACAGGTGGCGGCAGCGCGGATGGGCGCTGGTGCTGTCGGCCAGGTGCAGGTCGAAGGCCTTGCGGGCCTCCCGATCATCAGCCGGGCCTGCGGCAGAGTCTGGGTCAGAGCCAGCCACCCCGGGAGCGGCTGGGGTGCGGCTGCCTCCCAGGGCCGCCTTCTGGCGGCATGTCCAGCAGGACCGGCGGGAAGCGCCCCCTCCGGCGCACGCTGTGTTGGGAGAGGCTTGAGGAGATGAGGCCTGCAGCAGTGCCCGGATGGGGCAGAGGAATCCTCGGGCACCGGCGACTAAAGGAAAAGGCGGATTGGGAGGCCAAAAATACTACAGCACCCGGTTTTCCCAGGTGGTCTCCCATCCAGGTACTAAACAGACCCGACCCTGCTTAGCTTCAGGGATCAGACGAGATGGGGTGCGTTTAGGGTGGTATGGCTGTAGAAGGCAACGGGGGCCACGGGGTGCCTCTTGAGCCTCAGCTTAGCTGGTGCTGGTGAATTACCGCCAGTCTGGTGACCAGCCCTCGGCAGCACGGCCCTGCCGCCCACCCAGGCAGGCGACAGCAGTCTTCGGGGTCCAGGGGGTGGTGGATACTTGGGCGACCTCGCAACTCCGTTCAGGCGGCAACATCCAGGCTTGTAGGTGTTTGACGCTCTGCCCCAGATCCCACTTGACGCTCACAAGGTCTGGGACTCAGAGGCTTAAGGGCCAGTGGCCTGCTGTCCCTTGGGCATATCCCACCGTGTCCACCCCCGCAGTGCTTGGCGCAGCCCAGCCATGGCCGCGCCGGCCCTCCTGCCCGACGGCGGTTGGCCCAAAGCCACTGGGAGCTACCATTGGGCCGGCACGGCCCCTTAGCCCCAGCAAAGCCAACCTTGTACCCACGCCACCCAAAAAGCACAGTTCTCGGCTTTGGAGGTCAGGCGACCTGGAGAACCGGTCATGGCCCACGACCCCACTCCTGCCTCCAGCTGTGGCGAAACAGCAGAGGGTGGGCTTTTTCCGGAGGTAGCTGTATAGAGACACACGGGCAGATAGGTGGCTGGGGCGTGCATGTGCGCTGGTGGGGGCGGCCAGGTGTAGCTCGAAGGCCTCGTGGGCCTATCGGCCGTCAGCCGGGCCTACGGTGCAGTCTGGGTGTAGGCCAGCCACCCCGGGAGCGGCTGGTTTATGGTTATCTACCAGGGCCGCCTTCTGGCCGCATGTCCAACCAGACCGGCGGGGTGCGCCCCCTCCAGAGCACGCTGTGTTGGGAGGGGCCTGAGGAGGTGAGGCCTGCAGCGGTGCCAGGCGGAGGTGATGGCGGCCTCGGCCGTGGGCGACTAAAGGAGAATTTATAGTGGGAGGCAAAAATGCATACAGAACCCGGTATTCCAATGTGGTCTCCCATCCAAGTACTAACCAGGCCCGACCCTGCTTAGCTTCCAGGATCAGACGAGATGGGGCGCGTTCAGGGTGGTATGGCCGTAGAAGGCAGCGGGAGCCACGGGGCACCTCTTGAGGCTCAGCTTCGCTGGTGCTGCCGACATACCGCCAGCCCGGCAGCCAACCATCTCCAGCACGGCCCTGCCGTCTGCCAAGGCAGGCGACAGGAGGCCTCGGGGACCCTGGGTTGGCGGACACGTGGGTGACCTCGCAGCTCAGGTCAGGCGGGACCCTCCAGGCCCGTAGGCGCTTGGCCCTCCACCCCAGATCCCTCTTGACGCTCACAAGGACGTGGCCTTGGAGGCTTAAGGGCACGTGGCCCGCGGTTCCTTGGGCATTCACCACTCTGTCTGCCCACACAGCTCTAGGCAAAGGCCAGCCGCCGCCTGGCCGGCCCTACTGCCTGACGGCAGTTGGCCCGAAACCACTGGGAGACACCATTGAGTCGGCACGACCCCTTAGACCCAGCAAGGCCACCCTTGACCCACGCCAACTGCCGAACAAACTTGCCTGTGCCTGGTGACCGGCTGGGCCAGAGGACCGGTCCCGGCCCAAGAACCCACTCCCGCCCACGGCCGTGGCGAAACGGCGGAGGGTGGGCTTTTTCCGGAGGGAGCTGTGGAGAGACACACAGGCAGACAGGTGGCGGCAGCGCGGATGGGCGCTGGTGCTGTCGGCCAGGTGCAGGTCGAAGGCCTTGCGGGCCTCCCGATCATCAGCCGGGCCTGCGGCAGAGTCTGGGTCAGAGCCAGCCACCCCGGGAGCGGCTGGGGTGCGGCTGCCTCCCAGGGCCGCCTTCTGGCGGCATGTCCAGCAGGACCGGCGGGAAGCGCCCCCTCCGGCGCACGCTGTGTTGGGAGAGGCTTGAGGAGATGAGGCCTGCAGCAGTGCCCGGATGGGGCAGAGGAATCCTCGGGCACCGGCGACTAAAGGAAAAGGCGGATTGGGAGGCCAAAAATACTACAGCACCCGGTTTTCCCAGGTGGTCTCCCATCCAGGTACTAAACAGACCCGACCCTGCTTAGCTTCAGGGATCAGACGAGATGGGGTGCGTTTAGGGTGGTATGGCTGCAGAAGGCAACGGGCGCCACGGGGTGCCTCTTGAGCCTCAGCTTAGCTGGTGCTGGCGAATTACCGCCGGTCTGGTGACCAGCCCTCGGCAGCACGGCCCTGCCGCCCACCCAGGCAGGCGACAGCAGGCCTCGGGGTCCAGGGGGTGGTGGATTCTTGGGCGACCTCGCAACTCCGTTCAGGCGGCAACATCCAGGCTTGTAGGTGTTTGACGCTCTGCCCCAGATCCCACTTGACGCTCACAAGGTCTGGGACTCAGAGGCTTAAGGGCCAGTGGCCTGCTGTCCCTTGGGCATTTCCCACCGTGTCCACCCCCGCGGTGCTTGGCGCAGCCCAGCCATGGCCGCGCCGGCCCTCCTGCCCGACGGCGGTTGGCCCAAAGCCACTGGGAGCCACCATTGGGCCGGCACGGCCCCTTAGCCCCAGCAAAGCCACCCTTGTACCCACGCCACCCAAAAAGCACAGTTCTCGGCTTTGGAGGTCAGGCGACCTGGAGAACCGGTCATGGCCCACGACCCCACTCCTGCCTCCAGCTGTGGCGAAACAGCAGAGGGTGGGCTTTTTCCGGAGGTAGCTGTATAGAGACACACGGGCAGATAGGTGGCTGGGGCGTGCATGTGCGCTGGTGGCGGCGGCCAGGTGTAGCTCGAAGGCCTCGTGGGCCTATCGGCCGTCAGCCGGGCCTACGGTGCAGTCTGGGTGTAGGCCAGCCACCCCGGGAGCGGCTGGTTTATGGTTATCTACCAGGGCCGCCTTCTGGCCGCATGTCCAACCAGACCGGCGGGGTGCGCCCCCTCCAGAGCACGCTGTGTTGGGAGGGGCCTGAGGAGGTGAGGCCTGCAGCGGTGCCAGGCGGAGGTGATGGCGGCCTCGGCCGTGGGCGACTAAAGGAGAATTTATAGTGGGAGGCAAAAATGCATACAGAACCCGGTATTCCAATGTGGTCTCCCATCCAAGTACTAACCAGGCCCGACCCTGCTTAGCTTCCAGGATCAGACGAGATGGGGCGCGTTCAGGGTGGTATGGCCGTAGAAGGCAGCGGGAGCCACGGGGCACCTCTTGAGGCTCAGCTTCGCTGGTGCTGCCGACATACCGCCAGCCCGGCAGCCAACCATCTCCAGCACGACCCTGCTGTCTGCCAAGGCAGGCGACAGGAGGCCTCGGGGACCCTGGGTTGGCGGACACGTGGGTGACCTCGCAGCTCAGGTCAGGCGGGACCCTCCAGGCCCGTAGGCGCTTGGCCCTCCACCCCAGATCCCTCTTGACGCTCACAAGGACGTGGCCTTGGAGGCTTAAGGGCACGTGGCCCGCGGTTCCTTGGGCATTCACCACTCTGTCTGCCCACACAGCTCTAGGCAAAGGCCAGCCGCCGCCTGGCCGGCCCTACTGCCTGACGGCAGTTGGCCCGAAACCACTGGGAGACACCATTGAGTCGGCACGACCCCTTAGACCCAGCAAGGCCACCCTTGACCCATGCCAACTGCCGAACAAACTTGCCTGTGCCTGGTGACCGGCTGGGCCAGAGGACCAGTCCCGGCCCAAGAACCCACTCCCGCCACGGCCGTGGCGAAACGGCGGAGGGTGGGCTTTTTCCGGAGGGAGCTGTGGAGAGACACACAGGCAGACAGGTGGCGGCAGCGCGGATGGGCGCTGGTGCTGTCGGCCAGGTGCAGGTCGAAGGCCTTGCGGGCCTCCCGATCATCAGCCGGGCCTGCGGCAGAGTCTGGGTCAGAGCCAGCCACCCCGGGAGCGGCTGGGGTGCGGCTGCCTCCCAGGGCCGCCTTCTGGCGGCATGTCCAGCAGGACCGGCGGGAAGCGCCCCCTCCGGCGCACGCTGTGTTGGGAGAGGCTTGAGGAGATGAGGCCTGCAGCAGTGCCCGGATGGGGCAGAGGAATCCTCGGGCACCGGCGACTAAAGGAAAAGGCGGATTTGGAGGCCAAAAATACTACAGCACCCGGTTTTCCCAGGTGGTCTCCCATCCAGGTACTAAACAGACCCGACCCTGCTTAGCTTCAGGGATCAGACGAGATGGGGTGCGTTTAGGGTGGTATGGCTGTAGAAGGCAACGGGGGCCACGGGGTGCCTCTTGAGCCTCAGCTTAGCTGGTGCTGGTGAATTACCGCCAGTCTGGTGACCAGCCCTCGGCAGCACGGCCCTGCCGCCCACCCAGGCAGGTGACAGCAGTCTTCGGGGTCCAGGGGGTGGTGGATACTTGGGCGACCTCGCAACTCCGTTCAGGCGGCAACATCCAGGCTTGTAGGTGTTTGACGCTCTGCCCCAGATCCCACTTGACGCTCACAAGGTCTGGGACTCAGAGGCTTAAGGGCCAGTGGCCTGCTGTCCCTTGGGCATTTCCCACCGTGTCCACCCCCGCAGTGCTTGGCGCAGCCCAGCCATGGCCGCGCCGGCCCTCCTGCCCGACGGCGGTTGGCCCAAAGCCACTGGGAGCCACCATTGGGCCGGCACGGCCCCTTAGCCCCAGCAAAGCCAACCTTGTACCCACGCCACCTAAAAAGCACAGTTCTCGGCTTTGGAGGTCAGGCGACCTGGAGAACCGGTCATGGCCCACGACCCCACTCCTGCCTCCAGCTGTGGCGAAACAGCAGAGGGTGGGCTTTTTCCGGAGGTAGCTGTATAGAGACACACGGGCAGATAGGTGGCTGGGGCGTGCATGTGCGCTGGTGGGGGCGGCCAGGTGTAGCTCGAAGGCCTCGTGGGCCTATCGGCCGTCAGCCGGGCCTACGGTGCAGTCTGGGTGTAGGCCAGCCACCCCGGGAGCGGCTGGTTTATGGTTATCTACCAGGGCCGCCTTCTGGCCGCATGTCCAACCAGACCGGCGGGGTGCACCCCCTCCAGAGCACGCTGTGTTGGGAGGGGCCTGAGGAGGTGAGGCCTGCAGCGGTGCCAGGCGGAGGTGATGGCGGCCTCGGCCGTGGGCGACTAAAGGAGAATTTATAGTGGGAGGCAAAAATGCATACAGAACCCGGTATTCCAATGTGGTCTCCCATCCAAGTACTAACCAGGCCCGACCCTGCTTAGCTTCCAGGATCAGACGAGATGGGGCGCGTTCAGGGTGGTATGGCCGTAGAAGGCAGCGGGAGCCACGGGGCACCTCTTGAGGCTCAGCTTCGCTGGTGCTGCCGACATACCGCCAGCCCGGCAGCCAACCATCTCCAGCACGGCCCTGCCGTCTGCCAAGGCAGGCGACAGGAGGCCTCGGGGACCCTGGGTTGGCGGACACGTGGGTGACCTCGCAGCTCAGGTCAGGCGGGACCCTCCAGGCCCGTAGGCGCTTGGCCCTCCACCCCAGATCCCTCTTGACGCTCACAAGGACGTGGCCTTGGAGGCTTAAGGGCACGTGGCCCGCGGTTCCTTGGGCATTCACCACTCTGTCTGCCCACACAGCTCTAGGCAAAGGCCAGCCGCCGCCTGGCCGGCCCTACTGCCTGACGGCAGTTGGCCCGAAACCACTGGGAGACACCATTGAGTCGGCACGACCCCTTAGACCCAGCAAGGCCACCCTTGACCCACGCCAACTGCCGAACAAACTTGCCTGTGCCTGGTGACCGGCTGGGCCAGAGGACCGGTCCCGGCCCAAGAACCCACTCCCGCCCACGGCCGTGGCGAAACGGCGGAGGGTGGGCTTTTTCCGGAGGGAGCTGTGGAGAGACACACAGGCAGACAGGTGGCGGCAGCGCGGATGGGCGCTGGTGCTGTCGGCCAGGTGCAGGTCGAAGGCCTTGCGGGCCTCCCGATCATCAGCCGGGCCTGCGGCAGAGTCTGGGTCAGAGCCAGCCACCCCGGGAGCGGCTGGGGTGCGGCTGCCTCCCAGGGCCGCCTTCTGGCGGCATGTCCAGCAGGACCGGCGGGAAGCGCCCCCTCCGGCGCACGCTGTGTTGGGAGAGGCTTGAGGAGATGAGGCCTGCAGCAGTGCCCGGATGGGGCAGAGGAATCCTCGGGCACCGGCGACTAAAGGAAAAGGCGGATTGGGAGGCCAAAAATACTACAGCACCCGGTTTTCCCAGGTGGTCTCCCATCCAGGTACTAAACAGACCCGACCCTGCTTAGCTTCAGGGATCAGACGAGATGGGGTGCGTTTAGGGTGGTATGGCTGCAGAAGGCAACGCGCGCCACGGGGTGCCTCTTGAGCCTCAGCTTAGCTGGTGCTGGCGAATTACCGCCGGTCTGGTGACCAGCCCTCGGCAGCACGGCCCTGCCGCCCACCCAGGCAGGCGACAGCAGGCCTCGGGGTCCAGGGGGTGGTGGATTCTTGGGCGACCTCGCAACTCCGTTCAGGCGGCAACATCCAGGCTTGTAGGTGTTTGACGCTCTGCCCCAGATCCCACTTGACGCTCACAAGGTCTGGGACTCAGAGGCTTAAGGGCCAGTGGCCTGCTGTCCCTTGGGCATTTCCCACCGTGTCCACCCCCGCAGTGCTTGGCGCAGCCCAGCCATGGCCCCGCCGGCCCTCCTGCCCGACGGCGGTTGGCCCAAAGCCACTGGGAGCCACCATTGGGCCGGCAGGGCCCCTTAGCCCCAGCAAAGCCACCCTTGTACCCACGCCACCCAAAAAGCACAGTTCTCGGCTTTGGAGGTCAGGCGACCTGGAGAACCGGTCATGGCCCACGACCCCACTCCTGCCTCCAGCTGTGGCGAAACAGCAGAGGGTGGGCTTTTTCCGGAGGTAGCTGTATAGAGACACATGGGCAGATAGGTGGCTGGGGCGTGCATGTGCGCTGGTGGGGGCGGCCAGGTGTAGCTCGAAGGCCTCGTGGGCCTATCGGCCGTCAGCCGGGCCTACGGTGCAGTCTGGGTGTAGGCCAGCCACCCCGGGAGGGGCTGGTTCATGGTTATCTACCAGGGCCGCCTTCTGGCCGCATGTCCAAACAGACCGGCGGGGTGCGCCCCCTCCAGAGCACGCTGTGTTGGGAGGGGCCTGAGGAGGTGAGGCCTGCAGCGGTGCCAGGCGGAGGTGATGGCGGCCTCGGCCGTGGGCGACTAAAGGAGAATTTATAGTGGGAGGCAAAAATGCATACAGAACCCGGTATTCCAATGTGATCTCCCATCCAAGTACTAACCAGGCCCGACCCTGCTTAGCTTCCAGGATCAGACGAGATGGGGCGCGTTCAGGGTGGTATGGCCGTAGAAGGCAGCGGGAGCCACGGGGCACCTCTTGAGGCTCAGCTTCGCTGGTGCTGCCGACATACCGCCAGCCCGGCAGCCAACCATCTCCAGCACGGCCCTGCCGTCTGCCAAGGCAGGCGACAGGAGGCCTCGGGGACCCTGGGTTGGCGGACACGTGGGTGACCTCGCAGCTCAGGTCAGGCGGGACCCTCCAGGCCCGTAGGCGCTTGGCCCTCCACCCCAGATCCCTCTTGACGCTCACAAGGACGTGGCCTTGGAGGCTTAAGAGCACGTGGCCCGCGGTTCCTTGGGCATTCACCACTCTGTCTGCACACACAGCTCTAGGCAAAGGCCAGCCGCCGCCTGGCCGTCCCTACTGCCTGACGGCAGTTGGCCCGAAGCCACTGGGAGACACCATTGAGTCGGCACGACCCCTTAGACCCAGCAAGGCCACCCTTGCCCCCACGCCAACTGCCGAAGAAAGTTGCCTGTGCCTGGTGACCGGCTGGGCCAGAGGACCGGTCCCGGCCCAAGAACCCACTCCCGCCCACGGCCGTGGCGAAACGGCGGAGGGTGGGCTTTTTCCGGAGGGAGTTGTGGAGAGACACACAGGCAGACAGGTGGCGGCAGCGCGGATGGGCGCTGGTGCTGTCGGCCAGGTGCAGGTCGAAGGCCTTGCGGGCCTCCCGATCATCAGCCGGGCCTGCGGCAGAGTCTGGGTCAGAGCCAGCCACCCCGGGAGCGGCTGGGGTGCGGCTGCCTCCCAGGGCCGCCTTCTGGCAGCATGTCCAGCAGGACCGGCGGGAAGCGCCCCCTCCGGCGCACGCTGTGTTGGGAGAGGCTTGAGGAGATGAGGCCTGCAGCAGTGCCCGGATGGGGCAGAGGAATCCTCGGGCACCGGCGACTAAAGGAAAAGGCGGATTGGGAGGCCAAAAATACTACAGCACCCGGTTTTCCCAGGTGGTCTCCCATCCAGGTACTAAACAGACCCGACCCTGCTTAGCTTCAGGGATCAGACGAGATGGGGTGCGTTTAGGGTGGTATGGCTGCAGAAGGCAACGCGCGCCACGGGGTGCCTCTTGAGCCTCAGCTTAGCTGGTGCTGGCGAATTACCGCCGGTCTGGTGACCAGCCCTCGGCAGCACGGCCCTGCCGCCCACCCAGGCAGGCGACAGCAGGCCTCGGGGTCCAGGGGGTGGTGGATTCTTGGGCGACCTCGCAACTCCGTTCAGGCGGCAACATCCAGGCTTGTAGGTGTTTGACGCTCTGCCCCAGATCCCACTTGACGCTCACAAGGTCTGGGACTCAGAGGCTTAAGGGCCAGTGGCCTGCTGTCCCTTGGGCATTTCCCACCGTGTCCACCCCCGCAGTGCTTGGCGCAGCCCAGCCATGGCCCCGCCGGCCCTCCTGCCCGACGGCGGTTGGCCCAAAGCCACTGGGAGCCACCATTGGGCCGGCAGGGCCCCTTAGCCCCAGCAAAGCCACCCTTGTACCCACGCCACCCAAAAAGCACAGTTCTCGGCTTTGGAGGTCAGGCGACCTGGAGAACCGGTCATGGCCCACGACCCCACTCCTGCCTCCAGCTGTGGCGAAACAGCAGAGGGTGGGCTTTTTCCGGAGGTAGCTGTATAGAGACACATGGGCAGATAGGTGGCTGGGGCGTGCATGTGCGCTGGTGGGGGCGGCCAGGTGTAGCTCGAAGGCCTCGTGGGCCTATCGGCCGTCAGCCGGGCCTACGGTGCAGTCTGGGTGTAGGCCAGCCACCCCGGGAGGGGCTGGTTCATGGTTATCTACCAGGGCCGCCTTCTGGCCGCATGTCCAAACAGACCGGCGGGGTGCGCCCCCTCCAGAGCACGCTGTGTTGGGAGGGGCCTGAGGAGGTGAGGCCTGCAGCGGTGCCAGGCGGAGGTGATGGCGGCCTCGGCCGTGGGCGACTAAAGGAGAATTTATAGTGGGAGGCAAAAATGCATACAGAACCCGGTATTCCAATGTGATCTCCCATCCAAGTACTAACCAGGCCCGACCCTGCTTAGCTTCCAGGATCAGACGAGATGGGGCGCGTTCAGGGTGGTATGGCCGTAGAAGGCAGCGGGAGCCACGGGGCACCTCTTGAGGCTCAGCTTCGCTGGTGCTGCCGACATACCGCCAGCCCGGCAGCCAACCATCTCCAGCACGGCCCTGCCGTCTGCCAAGGCAGGCGACAGGAGGCCTCGGGGACCCTGGGTTGGCGGACACGTGGGTGACCTCGCAGCTCAGGTCAGGCGGGACCCTCCAGGCCCGTAGGCGCTTGGCCCTCCACCCCAGATCCCTCTTGACGCTCACAAGGACGTGGCCTTGGAGGCTTAAGAGCACGTGGCCCGCGGTTCCTTGGGCATTCACCACTCTGTCTGCACACACAGCTCTAGGCAAAGGCCAGCCGCCGCCTGGCCGTCCCTACTGCCTGACGGCAGTTGGCCCGAAGCCACTGGGAGACACCATTGAGTCGGCACGACCCCTTAGACCCAGCAAGGCCACCCTTGCCCCCACGCCAACTGCCGAAGAAAGTTGCCTGTGCCTGGTGACCGGCTGGGCCAGAGGACCGGTCCCGGCCCAAGAACCCACTCCCGCCCACGGCCGTGGCGAAACGGCGGAGGGTGGGCTTTTTCCGGAGGGAGTTGTGGAGAGACACACAGGCAGACAGGTGGCGGCAGCGCGGATGGGCGCTGGTGCTGTCGGCCAGGTGCAGGTCGAAGGCCTTGCGGGCCTCCCGATCATCAGCCGGGCCTGCGGCAGAGTCTGGGTCAGAGCCAGCCACCCCGGGAGCGGCTGGGGTGCGGCTGCCTCCCAGGGCCGCCTTCTGGCAGCATGTCCAGCAGGACCGGCGGGAAGCGCCCCCTCCGGCGCACGCTGTGTTGGGAGAGGCTTGAGGAGATGAGGCCTGCAGCAGTGCCCGGATGGGGCAGAGGAATCCTCGGGCACCGGCGACTAAAGGAAAAGGCGGATTGGGAGGCCAAAAATACTACAGCACCCGGTTTTCCCAGGTGGTCTCCCATCCAGGTACTAAACAGACCCGACCCTGCTTAGCTTCAGGGATCAGACGAGATGGGGTGCGTTTAGGGTGGTATGGCTGCAGAAGGCAACGCGCGCCACGGGGTGCCTCTTGAGCCTCAGCTTAGCTGGTGCTGGCGAATTACCACCGGTCTGGTGACCAGCCCTCGGCAGCACGGCCCTGCCGCCCACCCAGGCAGGCGACAGCAGGCCTCGGGGTCCAGGGGGTGGTGGATTCTTGGGCGACCTCGCAACTCCGTTCAGGCGGCAACATCCAGGCTTGTAGGTGTTTGACGCTCTGCCCCAGATCCCACTTGACGCTCACAAGGTCTGGGACTCAGAGGCTTAAGGGCCAGTGGCCTGCTGTCCCTTGGGCATTTCCCACCGTGTCCACCCCCGCAGTGCTTGGCGCAGCCCAGCCATGGCCCCGCCGGCCCTCCTGCCCGACGGCGGTTGGCCCAAAGCCACTGGGAGCCACCATTGGGCCGGCAGGGCCCCTTAGCCCCAGCAAAGCCACCCTTGTACCCACGCCACCCAAAAAGCACAGTTCTCGGCTTTGGAGGTCAGGCGACCTGGAGAACCGGTCATGGCCCACGACCCCACTCCTGCCTCCAGCTGTGGCGAAACAGCAGAGGGTGGGCTTTTTCCGGAGGTAGCTGTATAGAGACACATGGGCAGATAGGTGGCTGGGGCGTGCATGTGCGCTGGTGGGGGCGGCCAGGTGTAGCTCGAAGGCCTCGTGGGCCTATCGGCCGTCAGCCGGGCCTACGGTGCAGTCTGGGTGTAGGCCAGCCACCCCGGGAGGGGCTGGTTCATGGTTATCTACCAGGGCCGCCTTCTGGCCGCATGTCCAAACAGACCGGCGGGGTGCGCCCCCTCCAGAGCACGCTGTGTTGGGAGGGGCCTGAGGAGGTGAGGCCTGCAGCGGTGCCAGGCGGAGGTGATGGCGGCCTCGGCCGTGGGCGACTAAAGGAGAATTTATAGTGGGAGGCAAAAATGCATACAGAACCCGGTATTCCAATGTGATCTCCCATCCAAGTACTAACCAGGCCCGACCCTGCTTAGCTTCCAGGATCAGACGAGATGGGGCGCGTTCAGGGTGGTATGGCCGTAGAAGGCAGCGGGAGCCACGGGGCACCTCTTGAGGCTCAGCTTCGCTGGTGCTGCCGACATACCGCCAGCCCGGCAGCCAACCATCTCCAGCACGGCCCTGCCGTCTGCCAAGGCAGGCGACAGGAGGCCTCGGGGACCCTGGGTTGGCGGACACGTGGGTGACCTCGCAGCTCAGGTCAGGCGGGACCCTCCAGGCCCGTAGGCGCTTGGCCCTCCACCCCAGATCCCTCTTGACGCTCACAAGGACGTGGCCTTGGAGGCTTAAGAGCACGTGGCCCGCGGTTCCTTGGGCATTCACCACTCTGTCTGCACACACAGCTCTAGGCAAAGGCCAGCCGCCGCCTGGCCGTCCCTACTGCCTGACGGCAGTTGGCCCGAAGCCACTGGGAGACACCATTGAGTCGGCACGACCCCTTAGACCCAGCAAGGCCACCCTTGCCCCCACGCCAACTGCCGAAGAAAGTTGCCTGTGCCTGGTGACCGGCTGGGCCAGAGGACCGGTCCCGGCCCAAGAACCCACTCCCGCCCACGGCCGTGGCGAAACGGCGGAGGGTGGGCTTTTTCCGGAGGGAGCTGTGGAGAGACACACAGGCAGACAGGTGGCGGCAGCGCGGATGGGCGCTGGTGCTGTCGGCCAGGTGCAGGTCGAAGGCCTTGCGGGCCTCCCGATCATCAGCCGGGCCTGCGGCAGAGTCTGGGTCAGAGCCAGCCACCCCGGGAGCGGCTGGGGTGCGGCTGCCTCCCAGGGCCGCCTTCTGGCAGCATGTCCAGCAGGACCGGCGGGAAGCGCCCCCTCCGGCGCACGCTGTGTTGGGAGAGGCTTGAGGAGATGAGGCCTGCAGCAGTGCCCGGATGGGGCAGAGGAATCCTCGGGCACTGGCGACTAAAGGAAAAGGCGGATTGGGAGGCCAAAAATACTACAGCACCCGGTTTTCCCAGGTGGTCTCCCATCCAGGTACTAAACAGACCCGACCCTGCTTAGCTTCAGGGATCAGACGAGATGGGGTGCGTTTAGGGTGGTATGGCTGCAGAAGGCAACGCGCGCCACGGGGTGCCTCTTGAGCCTCAGCTTAGCTGGTGCTGGCGAATTACCGCCGGTCTGGTGACCAGCCCTCGGCAGCACGGCCCTGCCGCCCACCTAGGCAGGCGACAGCAGGCCTCGGGGTCCAGGGGGTGGTGGATTCTTGGGCGACCTCGCAACTCCGTTCAGGCGGCAACATCCAGGCTTGTAGGTGTTTGACGCTCTGCCCCAGATCCCACTTGACGCTCACAAGGTCTGGGACTCAGAGGCTTAAGGGCCAGTGGCCTGCTGTCCCTTGGGCATTTCCCACCGTGTCCACCCCCGCAGTGCTTGGCGCAGCCCAGCCATGGCCGCGCCGGCCCTCCTGCCCGACGGCGGTTGGCCCAAAGCCACTGGGAGCCACCATTGGGCCGGCAGGGCCCCTTAGCCCCAGCAAAGCCACCCTTGTACCCACGCCACCCAAAAAGCACAGTTCTCGGCTTTGGAGGTCAGGCGACCTGGAGAACCGGTCATGGCCCACGACCCCACTCCTGCCTCCAGCTGTGGCGAAACAGCAGAGGGTGGGCTTTTTCCGGAGGTAGCTGTATAGAGACACACGGGCAGATAGGTGGCTGGGGCGTGCATGTGCGCTGGTGGGGGCGGCCAGGTGTAGCTCGAAGGCCTCGTGGGCCTATCGGCCGTCAGCCGGGCCTACGGTGCAGTCTGGGTGTAGGCCAGCCACCCCGGGAGCGGCTGGTTTATGGTTATCTACCAGGGCCGCCTTCTGGCCGCATGTCCAACCAGACCGGCGGGGTGCGCCCCCTCCAGAGCACGCTGTGTTGGGAGGGGCCTGAGGAGGTGAGGCCTGCAGCGGTGCCAGGCGGAGGTGATGGCGGCCTCGGCCGTGGGCGACTAAAGGAGAATTTATAGTGGGAGGCAAAAATGCATACAGAACCCGGTATTCCAATGTGGTCTCCCATCCAAGTACTAACCAGGCCCGACCCTGCTTAGCTTCCAGGATCAGACGAGATGGGGCGCGTTCAGGGTGGTATGGCCGTAGAAGGCAGCGGGAGCCACGGGGCACCTCTTGAGGCTCAGCTTCGCTGGTGCTGCCGACATACCGCCAGCCCGGCAGCCAACCATCTCCAGCACGGCCCTGCCGTCTGCCAAGGCAGGCGACAGGAGGCCTCGGGGACCCTGGGTTGGCGGACACGTGGGTGACCTCGCAGCTCAGGTCAGGCGGGACCCTCCAGGCCCGTAGGCGCTTGGCCCTCCACCCCAGATCCCTCTTGACGCTCACAAGGACGTGGCCTTGGAGGCTTAAGGGCACGTGGCCCGCGGTTCCTTGGGCATTCACCACTCTGTCTACCCACACAGCTCTAGGCAAAGGCCAGCCGCCTCCTGGCCGGCCCTACTGCCTGACGGCAGTTGGCCCGAAACCACTGGGAGACACCATTGAGTCGGCACGACCCCTTAGACCCAGCAAGGCCACCCTTGACCCACGCCAACTGCCGAACAAACTTGCCTGTGCCTGGTGACCGGCTGGGCCAGAGGACCGGTCCCGGCCCAAGAACCCACTCCCGCCCACGGCCGTGGCGAAACGGCGGAGGGTGGGCTTTTTCCGGAGGGAGCTGTGGAGAGACACACAGGCAGACAGGTGGCGGCAGCGCGGATGGGCGCTGGTGCTGTCGGCCAGGTGCAGGTCGAAGGCCTTGCGGGCCTCCCGATCATCAGCCGGGCCTGCGGCAGAGTCTGGGTCAGAGCCAGCCACCCCGGGAGCGGCTGGGGTGCGGCTGCCTCCCAGGGCCGCCTTCTGGCGGCATGTCCAGCAGGACCGGCGGGAAGCGCCCCCTCCGGCGCACGCTGTGTTGGGAGAGGCTTGAGGAGATGAGGCCTGCAGCAGTGCCCGGATGGGGCAGAGGAATCCTCGGGCACCGGCGACTAAAGGAAAAGGCGGATTTGGAGGCCAAAAATACTACAGCACCCGGTTTTCCCAGGTGGTCTCCCATCCAGGTACTAAACAGACCCGACCCTGCTTAGCTTCAGGGATCAGACGAGATGGGGTGCGTTTAGGGTGGTATGGCTGCAGAAGGCAACGCGCGCCACGGGGTGCCTCTTGAGCCTCAGCTTAGCTGGTGCTGGCGAATTACCGCCGGTCTGGTGACCAGCCCTCGGCAGCACGGCCCTGCCGCCCACCCAGGCAGGCGACAGCAGGCCTCGGGGTCCAGAGGGTGGTGGATTCTTGGGCGACCTCGCAACTCCGTTCAGGCGGCAACATCCAGGCTTGTAGGTGTTTGACGCTCTGCCCCAGATCCCACTTGACGCTCACAAGGTCTGGGACTCAGAGGCTTAAGGGCCAGTGGCCTGCTGTCCCTTGGGCATTTCCCACCGTGTCCACCCCCGCAGTGCTTGGCGCAGCCCAGCCATGGCCGCGCCGGCCCTCCTGCCCGACGGCGGTTGGCCCAAAGCCACTGGGAGCCACCATTGGGCCGGCACGGCCCCTTAGCCCCAGCAAAGCCACCCTTGTACCCACGCCACCCAAAAAGCACAGTTCTCGGCTTTGGAGGTCAGGCGACCTGGAGAACCGGTCATGGCCCACGACCCCACTCCTGCCTCCAGCTGTGGCGAAACAGCAGAGGGTGGGCTTTTTCCGGAGGTAGCTGTATAGAGACACACGGGCAGATAGGTGGCTGGGGCGTGCATGTGCGCTGGTGGGGGCGGCCAGGTGTAGCTCGAAGGCCTCGTGGGCCTATCGGCCGTCAGCCGGGCCTACGGTGCAGTCTGGGTGTAGGCCAGCCACCCCGGGAGCGGCTGGTTTATGGTTATCTACCAGGGCCGCCTTCTGGCCGCATGTCCAACCAGACCGGCGGGGTGCGCCCCCTCCAGAGCACGCTGTGTTGGGAGGGGCCTGAGGAGGTGAGGCCTGCAGCGGTGCCAGGCGGAGGTGATGGCGGCCTCGGCCGTGGGCGACTAAAGGAGAATTTATAGTGGGAGGCAAAAATGCATACAGAACCCGGTATTCCAATGTGGTCTCCCATCCAAGTACTAACCAGGCCCGACCCTGCTTAGCTTCCAGGATCAGACGAGATGGGGCGCGTTCAGGGTGGTATGGCCGTAGAAGGCAGCGGGAGCCACGGGGCACCTCTTGAGGCTCAGCTTCGCTGGTGCTGCCGACATACCGCCAGCCCGGCAGCCAACCATCTCCAGCACGACCCTGCCGTCTGCCACGGCAGGCGACAGGAGGCCTCGGGGACCCTGGGTTGGCGGACACGTGGGTGACCTCGCAGCTCAGGTCAGGCGGGACCCTCCAGGCCCGTAGGCGCTTGGCCCTCCACCCCAGATCCCTCTTGACGCTCACAAGGACGTGGCCTTGGAGGCTTAAGGGCACGTGGCCCGCGGTTCCTTGGGCATTCACCACTCTGTCTGCCCACACAGCTCTAGGCAAAGGCCAGCCGCCGCCTGGCCGGCCCTACTGCCTGACGGCAGTTGGCCCGAAACCACTGGGAGACACCATTGAGTCGGCACGACCCCTTAGACCCAGCAAGGCCACCCTTGACCCACGCCAACTGCCGAACAAACTTGCCTGTGCCTGGTGACCGGCTGGGCCAGAGGACCGGTCCCGGCCCAAGAACCCACTCCCGCCCACGGCCGTGGCGAAACGGCGGAGGGTGGGCTTTTTCCGGAGGGAGCTGTGGAGAGACACACAGGCAGACAGGTGGCGGCAGCGCGGATGGGCGCTGGTGCTGTCGGCCAGGTGCAGGTCGAAGGCCTTGCGGGCCTCCCGATCATCAGCCGGGCCTGCGGCAGAGTCTGGGTCAGAGCCAGCCACCCCGGGAGCGGCTGGGGTGCGGCTGCCTCCCAGGGCCGCCTTCTGGCGGCATGTCCAGCAGGACCGGCGGGAAGCGCCCCCTCCGGCGCACGCTGTGTTGGGAGAGGCTTGAGGAGATGAGGCCTGCAGCAGTGCCCGGATGGGGCAGAGGAATCCTCGGGCACCGGCGACTAAAGGAAAAGGCGGATTGGGAGGCCAAAAATACTACAGCACCCGGTTTTCCCAGGTGGTCTCCCATCCAGGTACTAAACAGACCCGACCCTGCTTAGCTTCAGGGATCAGACGAGATGGGGTGCGTTTAGGGTGGTATGGCTGCAGAAGGCAACGCGCGCCACGGGGTGCCTCTTGAGCCTCAGCTTAGCTGGTGCTGGCGAATTACTGCCGGTCTGGTGACCAGCCCTCGGCAGCACGGCCCTGCCGCCCACCCAGGCAGGCGACAGCAGGCCTCGGGGTCCAGGGGGTGGTGGATTCTTGGGCGACCTCGCAACTCCGTTCAGGCGGCAACATCCAGGCTTGTAGGTGTTTGACGCTCTGCCCCAGATCCCACTTGACGCTCACAAGGTCTGGGACTCAGAGGCTTAAGGGCCAGTGGCCTGCTGTCCCTTGGGCATTTCCCACCGTGTCCACCCCCGCGGTGCTTGGCGCAGCCCAGCCATGGCCCCGCCGGCCCTCCTGCCCGACGGCGGTTGGCCCAAAGCCACTGGGAGCCACCATTGGGCCGGCAGGGCCCCTTAGACCCAGCAAAGCCACCCTTGTACCCACGCCACCCAAAAAGCAGAGTTCTCGGCTTTGGAGGTCAGGCGACCTGGAGAACCGGTCATGGCCCACGACCCCACTCCTGCCTCCAGCTGTGGCGAAACAGCAGAGGGTGGGCTTTTTCCGGAGGTAGCTGTATAGAGACACACGGGCAGATAGGTGGCTGGGGCGTGCATGTGCGCTGGTGGGGGCGGCCAGGTGTAGCTCGAAGGCCTCGTGGGCCTATCGGCCGTCAGCCGGGCCTACGGTGCAGTCTGGGTGTAGGCCAGCCACCCCGGGAGCGGCTGGTTTATGGTTATCTACCAGGGCCGCCTTCTGGCCGCATGTCCAACCAGACCGGCGGGGTGCGCCCCCTCCAGAGCACGCTGTGTTGGGAGGGGCCTGAGGAGGTGAGGCCTGCAGCGGTGCCAGGCGGAGGTGATGGCGGCCTCGGCCGTGGGCGACTAAAGGAGAATTTATAGTGGGAGGCAAAAATGCATACAGAACCCGGTATTCCAATGTGGTCTCCCATCCAAGTACTAACCAGGCCCGACCCTGCTTAGCTTCCAGGATCAGACGAGATGGGGCGCGTTCAGGGTGGTATGGCCGTAGAAGGCAGCGGGAGCCACGGGGCACCTCTTGAGGCTCAGCTTCGCTGGTGCTGCCGACATACCGCCAGCCCGGCAGCCAACCATCTCCAGCACGGCCCTGCCGTCTGCCAAGGCAGGCGACAGGAGGCCTCGGGGACCCTGGGTTGGCGGACACGTGGGTGACCTCGCAGCTCAGGTCAGGCGGGACCCTCCAGGCCCGTAGGCGCTTGGCCCTCCACCCCAGATCCCTCTTGACGCTCACAAGGACGTGGCCTTGGAGGCTTAAGGGCACGTGGCCCGCGGTTCCTTGGGCATTCACCACTCTGTCTGCCCACACAGCTCTAGGCAAAGGCCAGCCGCCGCCTGGCCGGCCCTACTGCCTGACGGCAGTTGGCCCGAAACCACTGGGAGACACCATTGAGTCGGCACGACCCCTTAGACCCAGCAAGGCCACCCTTGACCCACGCCAACTGCCGAACAAAGTTGCCTGTGCCTGGTGACCGGCTGGGCCAGAGGACCGGTCCCGGCCCAAGAACCCACTCCCGCCCACGGCCGTGGCGAAACGGCGGAGGGTGGGCTTTTTCCGGAGGGAGCTGTGGAGAGACACACAGGCAGACAGGTGGCGGCAGCGCGGATGGGCGCTGGTGCTGTCGGCCAGGTGCAGGTCGAAGGCCTTGCGGGCCTCCCGATCATCAGCCGGGCCTGCGGCAGAGTCTGGGTCAGAGCCAGCCACCCCGGGAGCGGCTGGGGTGCGGCTGCCTCCCAGGGCCGCCTTCTGGCGGCATGTCCAGCAGGACCGGCGGGAAGCGCCCCCTCCGGCGCACGCTGTGTTGGGAGAGGCTTGAGGAGATGAGGCCTGCAGCAGTGCCCGGATGGGGCAGAGGAATCCTCGGGCACCGGCGACTAAAGGAAAAGGCGGATTGGGAGGCCAAAAATACTACAGCACCCGGTTTTCCCAGGTGGTCTCCCATCCAGGTACTAAACAGACCCGACCCTGCTTAGCTTCAGGGATCAGACGAGATGGGGTGCGTTTAGGGTGGTATGGCTGCAGAAGGCAACGGGCGCCACGGGGTGCCTCTTGAGCCTCAGCTTAGCTGGTGCTGGCGAATTACCGCCGGTCTGGTGACCAGCCCTCGGCAGCACGGCCCTGCCGCCCACCCAGGCAGGCGACAGCAGGCCTCGGGGTCCAGGGGGTGGTGGATTCTTGGGCGACCTCGCAACTCCGTTCAGGCGGCAACATCCAGGCTTGTAGGTGTTTGACGCTCTGCCCCAGATCCCACTTGACGCTCACAAGGTCTGGGACTCAGAGGCTTAAGGGCCAGTGGCCTGCTGTCCCTTGGGCATTTCCCACCGTGTCCACCCCCGCAGTGCTTGGCGCAGCCCAGCCATGGCCCCGCCGGCCCTCCTGCCCGACGGCGGTTGGCCCAAAGCCACTGGGAGCCACCATTGGGCCGGCAGGGCCCCTTAGCCCCAGCAAAGCCACCCTTGTACCCACGCCACCCAAAAAGCACAGTTCTCGGCTTTGGAGGTCAGGCGACCTGGAGAACCGGTCATGGCCCACGACCCCACTCCTGCCTCCAGCTGTGGCGAAACAGCAGAGGGTGGGCTTTTTCCGGAGGTAGCTGTATAGAGACACACGGGCAGATAGGTGGCTGGGGCGTGCATGTGCGCTGGTGGGGGCGGCCAGGTGTAGCTCGAAGGCCTCGTGGGCCTATCGGCCGTCAGCCGGGCCTACGGTGCAGTCTGGGTGTAGGCCAGCCACCCCGGGAGCGGCTGGTTTATGGTTATCTACCAGGGCCGCCTTCTGGCCGCATGTCCAACCAGACCGGCGGGGTGCGCCCCCTCCAGAGCACGCTGTGTTGGGAGGGGCCTGAGGAGGTGAGGCCTGCAGCGGTGCCAGGCGGAGGTGATGGCGGCCTCGGCCGTGGGCGACTAAAGGAGAATTTATAGTGGGAGGCAAAAATGCATACAGAACCCGGTATTCCAATGTGGTCTCCCATCCAAGTACTAACCAGGCCCGACCCTGCTTAGCTTCCAGGATCAGATGAGATGGGGCGCGTTCAGGGTGGTATGGCCGTAGAAGGCAGCGGGAGCCACGGGGCACCTCTTGAGGCTCAGCTTCGCTGGTGCTGCCGACATACCGCCAGCCCGGCAGCCAACCATCTCCAGCACGGCCCTGCCGTCTGCCAAGGCAGGCGACAGGAGGCCTCGGGGACCCTGGGTTGGCGGACACGTGGGTGACCTCGCAGCTCAGGTCAGGCGGGACCCTCCAGGCCCGTAGGCGCTTGGCCCTCCACCCCAGATCCCTCTTGACGCTCACAAGGACTTGGCCTTGGAGGCTTAAGGGCACGTGGCCCGCGGTTCCTTGGGCATTCACCACTCTGTCTGCCCACACAGCTCTAGGCAAAGGCCAGCCGCCGCCTGGCCGGCCCTACTGCCTGACGGCAGTTGGCCCGAAACCACTGGGAGACACCATTGAGTCGGCACGACCCCTTAGACCCAGCAAGGCCACCCTTGACCCACGCCAACTGCCGAACAAACTTGCCTGTGCCTGGTGACCGGCTGGGCCAGAGGACCGGTCCCGGCCCAAGAACCCACTCCCGCCCACGGCCGTGGCGAAACGGCGGAGGGTGGGCTTTTTCCGGAGGGAGCTGTGGAGAGACACACAGGCAGACAGGTGGCGGCAGCGCGGATGGGCGCTGGTGCTGTCGGCCAGGTGCAGGTCGAAGGCCTTGCGGGCCTCCCGATCATCAGCCGGGCCTGCGGCAGAGTCTGGGTCAGAGCCAGCCACCCCGGGAGCGGCTGGGGTGCGGCTGCCTCCCAGGGCCGCCTTCTGGCGGCATGTCCAGCAGGACCGGCGGGAAGCGCCCCCTCCGGCGCACGCTGTGTTGGGAGAGGCTTGAGGAGATGAGGCCTGCAGCAGTGCCCGGATGGGGCAGAGGAATCCTCGGGCACCGGCGACTAAAGGAAAAGGCGGATTGGGAGGCCAAAAATACTACAGCACCCGGTTTTCCCAGGTGGTCTCCCATCCAGGTACTAAACAGACCCGACCCTGCTTAGCTTCAGGGATCAGACGAGATGGGGTGCGTTTAGGGTGGTATGGCTGCAGAAGGCAACGCGCGCCACGGGGTGCCTCTTGAGCCTCAGCTTAGCTGGTGCTGGCGAATTACCGCCGGTCTGGTGACCAGCCCTCGGCAGCACGGCCCTGCCGCCCACCCAGGCAGGCGACAGCAGGCCTCGGGGTCCAGGGGGTGGTGGATTCTTGGGCGACCTCGCAACTCCGTTCAGGCGGCAACATCCAGGCTTGTAGGTGTTTGACGCTCTGCCCCAGATCCCACTTGACGCTCACAAGGTCTGGGACTCAGAGGCTTAAGGGCCAGTGGCCTGCTGTCCCTTGGGCATTTCCCACCGTGTCCACCCCCGCAGTGCTTGGCGCAGCCCAGCCATGGCCCCGCCGGCCCTCCTGCCCGACGGCGGTTGGCCCAAAGCCACTGGGAGCCACTATTGGGCCGGCAGGGCCCCTTAGCCCCAGCAAAGCCACCGTTGTACCCACGCCACCCAAAAAGCAGAGTTCTCGGCTTTGGAGGTCAGGCGACCTGGAGAACCGGTCATGGCCCACGACCCCACTCCTGCCTCCAGCTGTGGCGAAACAGCAGAGGGTGGGCTTTTTCCGGAGGTAGCTGTATAGAGACACACGGGCAGATAGGTGGCTGGGGCGTGCATGTGCGCTGGTGGCGGCGGCCAGGTGTAGCTCGAAGGCCTCGTGGGCCTATCGGCCGTCAGCCGGGCCTACGGTGCAGTCTGGGTGTAGGCCAGCCACCCCGGGAGCGGCTGGTTTATGGTTATCTACCAGGGCCGCCTTCTGGCCGCATGTCCAACCAGACCGGCGGGGTGCGCCCCCTCCAGAGCACGCTGTGTTGGGAGGGGCCTGAGGAGGTGAGGCCTGCAGCGGTGCCAGGCGGAGGTGATGGCGGCCTCGGCCGTGGGCGACTAAAGGAGAATTTATAGTGGGAGGCAAAAATGCATACAGAACCCGGTATTCCAATGTGGTCTCCCATCCAAGTACTAACCAGGCCCGACCCTGCTTAGCTTCCAGGATCAGACGAGATGGGGCGCGTTCAGGGTGGTATGGCCGTAGAAGGCAGCGGGAGCCACGGGGCACCTCTTGAGGCTCAGCTTCGCTGGTGCTGCCGACATACCGCCAGCCCGGCAGCCAACCATCTCCAGCACGGCCCTGCCGTCTGCCAAGGCAGGCGACAGGAGGCCTCGGGGACCCTGGGTTGGCGGACACGTGGGTGACCTCGCAGCTCAGGTCAGGCGGGACCCTCCAGGCCCGTAGGCGCTTGGCCCTCCACCCCAGATCCCTCTTGACGCTCACAAGGACGTGGCCTTGGAGGCTTAAGGGCACGTGGCCCGCGGTTCCTTGGGCATTCACCACTCTGTCTGCACACACAGCTCTAGGCAAAGGCCAGCCGCCGCCTGGCCGGCCCTACTGCCTGACGGCAGTTGGCCCGAAACCACTGGGAGACACCATTGAGTCGGCACGACCCCTTAGACCCAGCAAGGCCACCCTTGACCCACGCCAACTGCAGAACAAAGTTGCCTGTGCCTGGTGACCGGCTGGGCCAGAGGACCGGTCCCGGCCCAAGAACCCACTCCCGCCCACGGCCGTGGCGAAACGGCGGAGGGTGGGCTTTTTCCGGAGGGAGCTGTGGAGAGACACACAGGCAGACAGGTGGCGGCAGCGCGGATGGGCGCTGGTGCTGTCGGCCAGGTGCAGGTCGAAGGCCTTGCGGGCCTCCCTATCATCAGCCGGGCCTGCGGCAGAGTCTGGGTCAGAGCCAGCCACCCCGGGAGCGGCTGGGGTGCGGCTGCCTCCCAGGGCCGCCTTCTGGCGGCATGTCCAGCAGGACCGGCGGGAAGCGCCCCCTCCGGCGCACGCTGTGTTGGGAGAGGCTTGAGGAGATGAGGCCTGCAGCAGTGCCCGGATGGGGCAGAGGAATCCTCGGGCACCGGCGACTAAAGGAAAAGGCGGATTGGGAGGCCAAAAATACTACAGCACCCGGTTTTCCCAGGTGGTCTCCCATCCAGGTACTAAACAGACCCGACCCTGCTTAGCTTCAGGGATCAGACGAGATGGGGTGCGTTTAGGGTGGTATGGCTGCAGAAGGCAACGGGCGCCACGGGGTGCCTCTTGAGCCTCAGCTTAGCTGGTGCTGGCGAATTACCGCCGGTCTGGTGACCAGCCCTCGGCAGCACGGCCCTGCCGCCCACCCAGGCAGGCGACAGCAGGCCTCGGGGTCCAGGGGGTGGTGGATTCTTGGGCGACCTCGCAACTCCGTTCAGGCGGCAACATCCAGGCTTGTAGGTGTTTGACGCTCTGCCCCAGATCCCACTTGACGCTCACAAGGTCTGGGACTCAGAGGCTTAAGGGCCAGTGGCCTGCTGTCCCTTGGGCATTTCCCACCGTGTCCACCCCCACAGTGCTTGGCGCAGCCCAGCCATGGCCCCGCCGGCCCTCCTGCCCGACGGCGGTTGGCCCAAAGCCACTGGGAGCCACCATTGGGCCGGCAGGGCCCCTTAGCCCCAGCAAAGCCACCCTTGTACCCACGCCACCCAAAAAGCACAGTTCTCGGCTTTGGAGGTCAGGCGACCTGGAGAACCGGTCATGGCCCACGACCCCACTCCTGCCTCCAGCTGTGGCGAAACAGCAGAGGGTGGGCTTTTTCCGGAGGTAGCTGTATAGAGACACACGGGCAGATAGGTGGCTGGGGCGTGCATGTGCGCTGGTGGGGGCGGCCAGGTGTAGCTCGAAGGCCTCGTGGGCCTATCGGCCGTCAGCCGGGCCTACGGTGCAGTCTGGGTGTAGGCCAGCCACCCCGGGAGCGGCTCGTTTATGGTTATCTACCAGGGCCGCCTTCTGGCCGCATGTCCAACCAGACCGGCGGGGTGCGCCCCCTCCAGAGCACGCTGTGTTGGGAGGGGCCTGAGGAGGTGAGGCCTGCAGCGGTGCCAGGCGGAGGTGATGGCGGCCTCGGCCGTGGGCGACTAAAGGAGAATTTATAGTGGGAGGCAAAAATGCATACAGAACCCGGTATTCCAATGTGGTCTCCCATCCAAGTACTAACCAGGCCCGACCCTGCTTAGCTTCCAGGATCAGACGAGATGGGGCGCGTTCAGGGTGGTATGGCCGTAGAAGGCAGCGGGAGCCACGGGGCACCTCTTGAGGCTCAGCTTCGCTGGTGCTGCCGACATACCGCCAGCCCGGCAGCCAACCATCTCCAGCACGGCCCTGCCGTCTGCCAAGGCAGGCGACAGGAGGCCTCGGGAACCCTGGGTTGGCGGACACGTGGGTGACCTCGCAGCTCAGGTCAGGCGCGACCCTCCAGTCCCGTAGGCGCTTGGCCCTCCACCCCAGATCCCTCTTGACGCTCACAAGGACGTGGCCTTGGAGGCTTAAGGGCACGTGGCCCGCGGTTCCTTGGGCATTCACCACTCTGTCTGCCCACACAGCTCTAGGCAAAGGCCAGCCGCCGCCTGGCCGGCCCTACTGCCTGACGGCAGTTGGCCCGAAACCACTGGGAGACACCATTGAGTCGGCACGACCCCTTAGACCCAGCAAGGCCACCCTTGACCCACGCCAACTGCCGAACAAACTTGCCTGTGCCTGGTGACCGGCTGGGCCAGAGGACCGGTCCCGGCCCAAGAACCCACTCCCGCCCACGGCCGTGGCGAAACGGCGGAGGGTGGGCTTTTTCCGGAGGGAGCTGTGGAGAGACACACAGGCAGACAGGTGGCGGCAGCGCGGATGGGCGCTGGTGCTGTCGGCCAGGTGCAGGTCGAAGGCCTTGCGGGCCTCCCGATCATCAGCCGGGCCTGCGGCAGAGTCTGGGTCAGAGCCAGCCACCCCGGGAGCGGCTGGGGTGCGGCTGCCTCCCAGGGCCGCCTTCTGGCGGCATGTCCAGCAGGACCGGCGGGAAGCGCCCCCTCCGGCGCACGCTGTGTTGGGAGAGGCTTGAGGAGATGAGGCCTGCAGCAGTGCCCGGATGGGGCAGAGGAATCCTCGGGCACCGGCGACTAAAGGAAAAGGCGGATTGGGAGGCCAAAAATACTACAGCACCCGGTTTTCCCAGGTGGTCTCCCATCCAGGTACTAAACAGACCCGACCCTGCTTAGCTTCAGGGATCAGACGAGATGGGGTGCGTTTAGGGTGGTATGGCTGCAGAAGGCAACGGGCGCCACGGGGTGCCTCTTGAGCCTCAGCTTAGCTGGTGCTGGCGAATTACCGCCGGTCTGGTGACCAGCCCTCGGCAGCACGGCCCTGCCGCCCACCCAGGCAGGCGACAGCAGGCCTCGGGGTCCAGGGGGTGGTGGATTCTTGGGCGACCTCGCAACTCCGTTCAGGCGGCAACATCCAGGCTTGTAGGTGTTTGACGCTCTGCCCCAGATCCCACTTGACGCTCACAAGGTCTGGGACTCAGAGGCTTAAGGGCCAGTGGCCTGCTGTCCCTTGGGCATTTCCCACCGTGTCCACCCCCGCAGTGCTTGGCGCAGCCCAGCCATGGCCCCGCCGGCCCTCCTGCCCGACGGCGGTTGGCCCAAAGCCACTGGGAGCCACCATTGGGCCGGCAGGGCCCCTTAGCCCCAGCAAAGCCACCCTTGTACCCACGCCACCCAAAAAGCACAGTTCTCGGCTTTGGAGGTCAGGCGACCTGGAGAACCGGTCATGGCCCACGACCCCACTCCTGCCTCCAGCTGTGGCGAAACAGCAGAGGGTGGGCTTTTTCCGGAGGTAGCTGTATAGAGACACACGGGCAGATAGGTGGCTGGGGCGTGCATGTGCGCTGGTGGGGGCGGCCAGGTGTAGCTCGAAGGCCTCGTGGGCCTATCGGCCGTCAGCCGGGCCTACGGTGCAGTCTGGGTGTAGGCCAGCCACCCCGGGAGCGGCTGGTTTATGGTTATCTACCAGGGCCGCCTTCTGGCCGCATGTCCAACCAGACCGGCGGGGTGCGCCCCCTCCAGAGCACGCTGTGTTGGGAGGGGCCTGAGGAGGTGAGGCCTGCAGCGGTGCCAGGCGGAGGTGATGGCGGCCTCGGCCGTGGGCGACTAAAGGAGAATTTATAGTGGGAGGCAAAAATGCATACAGAACCCGGTATTCCAATGTGGTCTCCCATCCAAGTACTAACCAGGCCCGACCCTGCTTAGCTTCCAGGATCAGACGAGATGGGGCGCGTTCAGGGTGGTATGGCCGTAGAAGGCAGCGGGAGCCACGGGGCACCTCTTGAGGCTCAGCTTCGCTGGTGCTGCCGACATACCACCAGCCCGGCAGCCAACCATCTCCAGCACGGCCCTGCCGTCTGCCAAGGCAGGCGACAGGAGGCCTCGGGGACCCTGGGTTGGCGGACACGTGGGTGACCTCGCAGCTCAGGTCAGGCGGGACCCTCCAGGCCCGTAGGCGCTTGGCCCTCCACCCCAGATACCTCTTGACGCTCACAAGGACGTGGCCTTGGAGGCTTAAGGGCACGTGGCCCGCGGTTCCTTGGGCATTCACCACTCTGTCTGCCCACACAGCTCTAGGCAAAGGCCAGCCGCCGCCTGGCCGGCCCTACTGCCTGACGGCAGTTGGCCCGAAACCACTGGGAGACACCATTGAGTCGGCACGACCCCTTAGACCCAGCAAGGCCACCCTTGACCCACGCCAACTGCCGAACAAACTTGCCTGTGCCTGGTGACCGGCTGGGCCAGAGGACCGGTCCCGGCCCAAGAACCCACTCCCGCCCACGGCCGTGGCGAAACGGCGGAGGGTGGGCTTTTTCCGGAGGGAGCTGTGGAGAGACACACAGGCAGACAGGTGGCGGCAGCGCGGATGGGCGCTGGTGCTGTCGGCCAGGTGCAGGTCGAAGGCCTTGCGGGCCTCCCGATCATCAGCCGGGCCTGCGGCAGAGTCTGGGTCAGAGCCAGCCACCCCGGGAGCGGCTGGGGTGCGGCTGCCTCCCAGGGCCGCCTTCTGGCGGCATGTCCAGCAGGACCGGCGGGAAGCGCCCCCTCCGGCGCACGCTGTGTTGGGAGAGGCTTGAGGAGATGAGGCCTGCAGCAGTGCCCGGATGGGGCAGAGGAATCCTCGGGCACCGGCGACTAAAGGAAAAGGCGGATTGGGAGGCCAAAAATACTACAGCACCCGGTTTTCCCAGGTGGTCTCCCATCCAGGTACTAAACAGACCCGACCCTGCTTAGCTTCAGGGATCAGACGAGATGGGGTGCGTTTAGGGTGGTATGGCTGCAGAAGGCAACGGGCGCCACGGGGTGCCTCTTGAGCCTCAGCTTAGCTGGTGCTGGCGAATTACCGCCGGTCTGGTGACCAGCCCTCGGCAGCACGGCCCTGCCGCCCACCCAGGCAGGCGACAGCAGGCCTCGGGGTCCAGGGGGTGGTGGATTCTTGGGCGACCTCGCAACTCCGTTCAGGCGGCAACATCCAGGCTTGTAGGTGTTTGACGCTCTGCCCCAGATCCCACTTGACGCTCACAAGGTCTGGGACTCAGAGGCTTAAGGGCCAGTGGCCTGCTGTCCCTTGGGCATTTCCCACCGTGTCCACCCCCGCAGTGCTTGGCGCAGCCCAGCCATGGCCCCGCCGGCCCTCCTGCCCGACGGCGGTTGGCCCAAAGCCACTGGGAGCCACCATTGGGCCGGCAGGGCCCCTTAGCCCCAGCAAAGCCACCCTTGTACCCACGCCACCCAAAAAGCACAGTTCTCGGCTTTGGAGGTCAGGCGACCTGGAGAACCGGTCATGGCCCACGACCCCACTCCTGCCTCCAGCTGTGGCGAAACAGCAGAGGGTGGGCTTTTTCCGGAGGTAGCTGTATAGAGACACACGGGCAGATAGGTGGCTGGGGCGTGCATGTGCGCTGGTGGGGGCGGCCAGGTGTAGCTCGAAGGCCTCGTGGGCCTATCGGCCGTCAGCCGGGCCTACGGTGCAGTCTGGGTGTAGGCCAGCCACCCCGGGAGCGGCTGGTTTATGGTTATCTACCAGGGCCGCCTTCTGGCCGCATGTCCAACCAGACCGGCGGGGTGCGCCCCCTCCAGAGCACGCTGTGTTGGGAGGGGCCTGAGGAGGTGAGGCCTGCAGCGGTGCCAGGCGGAGGTGATGGCGGCCTCGGCCGTGGGCGACTAAAGGAGAATTTATAGTGGGAGGCAAAAATGCATACAGAACCCGGTATTCCAATGTGGTCTCCCATCCAAGTACTAACCAGGCCCGACCCTGCTTAGCTTCCAGGATCAGACGAGATGGGGCGCGTTCAGGGTGGTATGGCCGTAGAAGGCAGCGGGAGCCACGGGGCACCTCTTGAGGCTCAGCTTCGCTGGTGCTGCCGACATACCACCAGCCCGGCAGCCAACCATCTCCAGCACGGCCCTGCCGTCTGCCAAGGCAGGCGACAGGAGGCCTCGGGGACCCTGGGTTGGCGGACACGTGGGTGACCTCGCAGCTCAGGTCAGGCGGGACCCTCCAGGCCCGTAGGCGCTTGGCCCTCCACCCCAGATACCTCTTGACGCTCACAAGGACGTGGCCTTGGAGGCTTAAGGGCACGTGGCCCGCGGTTCCTTGGGCATTCACCACTCTGTCTGCCCACACAGCTCTAGGCAAAGGCCAGCCGCCGCCTGGCCGGCCCTACTGCCTGACGGCAGTTGGCCCGAAACCACTGGGAGACACCATTGAGTCGGCACGACCCCTTAGACCCAGCAAGGCCACCCTTGACCCACGCCAACTGCCGAACAAACTTGCCTGTGCCTGGTGACCGGCTGGGCCAGAGGACCGGTCCCGGCCCAAGAACCCACTCCCGCCCACGGCCGTGGCGAAACGGCGGAGGGTGGGCTTTTTCCGGAGGGAGCTGTGGAGAGACACACAGGCAGACAGGTGGCGGCAGCGCGGATGGGCGCTGGTGCTGTCGGCCAGGTGCAGGTCGAAGGCCTTGCGGGCCTCCCGATCATCAGCCGGGCCTGCGGCAGAGTCTGGGTCAGAGCCAGCCACCCCGGGAGCGGCTGGGGTGCGGCTGCCTCCCAGGGCCGCCTTCTGGCGGCATGTCCAGCAGGACCGGCGGGAAGCGCCCCCTCCGGCGCACGCTGTGTTGGGAGAGGCTTGAGGAGATGAGGCCTGCAGCAGTGCCCGGATGGGGCAGAGGAATCCTCGGGCACCGGCGACTAAAGGAAAAGGCGGATTGGGAGGCCAAAAATACTACAGCACCCGGTTTTCCCAGGTGGTCTCCCATCCAGGTACTAAACAGACCCGACCCTGCTTAGCTTCAGGGATCAGACGAGATGGGGTGCGTTTAGGGTGGTATGGCTGCAGAAGGCAACGGGCGCCACGGGGTGCCTCTTGAGCCTCAGCTTAGCTGGTGCTGGCGAATTACCGCCGGTCTGGTGACCAGCCCTCGGCAGCACGGCCCTGCCGCCCACCCAGGCAGGCGACAGCAGGCCTCGGGGTCCAGGGGGTGGTGGATTCTTGGGCGACCTCGCAACTCCGTTCAGGCGGCAACATCCAGGCTTGTAGGTGTTTGACGCTCTGCCCCAGATCCCACTTGACGCTCACAAGGTCTGGGACTCAGAGGCTTAAGGGCCAGTGGCCTGCTGTCCCTTGGGCATTTCCCACCGTGTCCATCCCCGCAGTGCTTGGCGCAGCCCAGCCATGGCCGCGCCGGCCCTCCTGCCCGACGGCGGTTGGCCCAAAGCCACTGGGAGCCACCATTGGGCCGGCACGGCCCCTTAGCCCCAGCAAAGCCACCCTTGTACCCACGCCACCCAAAAAGCACAGTTCTCGGCTTTGGAGGTCAGGCGACCTGGAGAACCGGTCATGGCCCACGACCCCACTCCTGCCTCCAGCTGTGGCGAAACAGCAGAGGGTGGGCTTTTTCCGGAGGTAGCTGTATAGAGACACACGGGCAGATAGGTGGCTGGGGCGTGCATGTGCGCTGGTGGGGGCGGCCAGGTGTAGCTCGAAGGCCTCGTGGGCCTATCGGCCGTCAGCCGGGCCTACGGTGCAGTCTGGGTGTAGGCCAGCCACCCCGGGAGCGGCTGGTTTATGGTTATCTACCAGGGCCGCCTTCTGGCCGCATGTCCAACCAGACCGGCGGGGTGCGCCCCCTCCAGAGCACGCTGTGTTGGGAGGGGCCTGAGGAGGTGAGGCCTGCAGCGGTGCCAGGCGGAGGTGATGGCGGCCTCGGCCGTGGGCGACTAAAGGAGAATTTATAGTGGGAGGCAAAAATGCATACAGAACCCGGTATTCCAATGTGGTCTCCCATCCAAGTACTAACCAGGCCCGACCCTGCTTAGCTTCCAGGATCAGACGAGATGGGGCGCGTTCAGGGTGGTATGGCCGTAGAAGGCAGCGGGAGCCACGGGGCACCTCTTGAGGCTCAGCTTCGCTGGTGCTGCCGACATACCACCAGCCCGGCAGCCAACCATCTCCAGCACGGCCCTGCCGTCTGCCAAGGCAGGCGACAGGAGGCCTCGGGGACCCTGGGTTGGCGGACACGTGGGTGACCTCGCAGCTCAGGTCAGGCGGGACCCTCCAGGCCCGTAGGCGCTTGGCCCTCCACCCCAGATCCCTCTTGACGCTCACAAGGACGTGGCCTTGGAGGCTTAAGGGCACGTGGCCCGCGGTTCCTTGGGCATTCACCACTCTGTCTGCCCACACAGCTCTAGGCAAAGGCCAGCCGCCGCCTGGCCGGCCCTACTGCCTGACGGCAGTTGGCCCGAAACCACTGGGAGACACCATTGAGTCGGCACGACCCCTTAGACCCAGCAAGGCCACCCTTGACCCACGCCAACTGCCGAACAAACTTGCCTGTGCCTGGTGACCGGCTGGGCCAGAGGACCGGTCCCGGCCCAAGAACCCACTCCCGCCCACGGCCGTGGCGAAACGGCGGAGGGTGGGCTTTTTCCGGAGGGAGCTGTGGAGAGACACACAGGCAGACAGGTGGCGGCAGCGCGGATGGGCGCTGGTGCTGTCGGCCAGGTGCAGGTCGAAGGCCTTGCGGGCCTCCCGATCATCAGCCGGGCCTGCGGCAGAGTCTGGGTCAGAGCCAGCCACCCCGGGAGCGGCTGGGGTGCGGCTGCCTCCCAGGGCCGCCTTCTGGCGGCATGTCCAGCAGGACCGGCGGGAAGCGCCCCCTCCGGCGCACGCTGTGTTGGGAGAGGCTTGAGGAGATGAGGCCTGCAGCAGTGCCCGGATGGGGCAGAGGAATCCTCGGGCACCGGCGACTAAAGGAAAAGGCGGATTGGGAGGCCAAAAATACTACAGCACCCGGTTTTCCCAGGTGGTCTCCCATCCAGGTACTAAACAGACCCGACCCTGCTTAGCTTCAGGGATCAGACGAGATGGGGTGCGTTTAGGGTGGTATGGCTGCAGAAGGCAACGCGTGCCACGGGGTGCCTCTTGAGCCTCAGCTTAGCTGGTGCTGGCGAATTACCGCCGGTCTGGTGACCAGCCCTCGGCAGCACGGCCCTGCCGCCCACCCAGGCAGGCGACAGCAGGCCTCGGGGTCCAGAGGGTGGTGGATTCTTGGGCGACCTCGCAACTCCGTTCAGGCGGCAACATCCAGGCTTGTAGGTGTTTGACGCTCTGCCCCAGATCCCACTTGACGCTCACAAGGTCTGGGACTCAGAGGCTTAAGGGCCAGTGGCCTGCTGTCCCTTGGGCATTTCCCACCGTGTCCACTCCCGCAGTGCTTGGCGCAGCCCAGCCATGGCCGCGCCGGCCCTCCTGCCCGACGGCGGTTGGCCCAAAGCCACTGGGAGCCACCATTGGGCCGGCAGGGCCCCTTAGCCCCAGCAAAGCCACCCTTGTACCCACGCCACCCAAAAAGCACAGTTCTCGGCTTTGGAGGTCAGGCGACCTGGAGAACCGGTCATGGCCCACGACCCCACTCCTGCCTCCAGCTGTGGCGAAACAGCAGAGGGTGGGCTTTTTCCGGAGGTAGCTGTATAGAGACACACGGGCAGATAGGTGGCTGGGGCGTGCATGTGCGCTGGTGGGGGCGGCCAGGTGTAGCTCGAAGGCCTCGTGGGCCTATCGGCCGTCAGCCGGGCCTACGGTGCAGTCTGGGTGTAGGCCAGCCACCCCGGGAGCGGCTGGTTTATGGTTATCTACCAGGGCCGCCTTCTGGCCGCATGTCCAACCAGACCGGCGGGTTGCGCCCCCTCCAGAGCACGCTGTGTTGGGAGGGGCCTGAGGAGGTGAGGCCTGCAGCGGTGCCAGGCGGAGGTGATGGCGGCCTCGGCCGTGGGCGACTAAAGGAGAATTTATAGTGGGAGGCAAAAATGCATACAGAACCCGGTATTCCAATGTGGTCTCCCATCCAAGTACTAACCAGGACCGACCCTGCTTAGCTTCCAGGATCAGACGAGATGGGGCGCGTTCAGGGTGGTATGGCCGTAGAAGGCAGCGGGAGCCACGGGGCACCTCTTGAGGCTCAGCTTCGCTGGTGCTGCCGACAGACCGCCAGCCCAGCAGCCAACCATCTCCAGCACGGCCCTGCCGTCTGCCAAGGCAGGCGACAGGAGGCCTCGGGGACCCTGGGTTGGCGGACACGTGGGTGACCTCGCAGCTCAGGTCAGGCGGGACCCTCCAGGCCCGTAGGCGCTTGGCCCTCCACCCCAGATCCCTCTTGACGCTCACAAGGACGTGGCCTTGGAGGCTTAAGGGCACGTGGCCCGCGGTTCCTTGGGCATTCACCACTCTGTCTGCCCACACAGCTCTAGGCAAAGGCCAGCCGCCGCCTGGCCGGCCCTACTGCCTGACGGCAGTTGGCCCGAAACCACTGGGAGACACCATTGAGTCGGCACGACCCCTTAGACCCAGCAAGGCCACCCTTGACCCACGCCAACTGCCGAACAAACTTGCCTGTGCCTGGTGACCGGCTGGGCCAGAGGACCGGTCCCGGCCCAAGAACCCACTCCCGCCCACGGCCGTGGCGAAACGGCGGAGGGTGGGCTTTTTCCGGAGGGAGCTGTGGAGAGACACACAGGCAGACAGGTGGCGGCAGCGCGGATGGGCGCTGGTGCTGTCGGCCAGGTGCAGGTCGAAGGCCTTGCGGGCCTCCCGATCATCAGCCGGGCCTGCGGCAGAGTCTGGGTCAGAGCCAGCCACCCCGGGAGCGGCTGGGGTGCGGCTGCCTCCCAGGGCCGCCTTCTGGCGGCATGTCCAGCAGGACCGGCGGGAAGCGCCCCCTCCGGCGCACGCTGTGTTGGGAGAGGCTTGAGGAGATGAGGCCTGCAGCAGTGCCCGGATGGGGCAGAGGAATCCTCGGGCACCGGCGACTAAAGGAAAAGGCGGATTGGGAGGCCAAAAATACTACAGCACCCGGTTTTCCCAGGTGGTCTCCCATCCAGGTACTAAACAGACCCGACCCTGCTTAGCTTCAGGGATCAGACGAGATGGGGTGCGTTTAGGGTGGTATGGCTGCAGAAGGCAACGGGCGCCACGGGGTGCCTCTTGAGCCTCAGCTTAGCTGGTGCTGGCGAATTACCGCCGGTCTGGTGACCAGCCCTCGGCAGCACGGCCCTGCCGCCCACCCAGGCAGGCGACAGCAGGCCTCGGGGTCCAGAGGGTGGTGGATTCTTGGGCGACCTCGCAACTCCGTTCAGGCGGCAACATCCAGGCTTGTAGGTGTTTGACGCTCTGCCCCAGATCCCACTTGACGCTCACAAGGTCTGGGACTCAGAGGCTTAAGGGCCAGTGGCCTGCTGTCCCTTGGGCATTTCCCACCGTGTCCACCCCCGCAGTGCTTGGCGCAGCCCAGCCATGGCCGCGCCGGCCCTCCTGCCCGACGGCGGTTGGCCCAAAGCCACTGGGAGCCACCATTGGGCCGGCACGGCCCCTTAGCCCCAGCAAAGCCACCCTTGTACCCACGCCACCCAAAAAGCACAGTTCTCGGCTTTGGAGGTCAGGCGACCTGGAGAACCGGTCATGGCCCACGACCCCACTCCTGCCTCCAGCTGTGGCGAAACAGCAGAGGGTGGGCTTTTTCCGGAGGTAGCTGTATAGAGACACACGGGCAGATAGGTGGCTGGGGCGTGCATGTGCGCTGGTGGGGGCGGCCAGGTGTAGCTCGAAGGCCTCGTGGGCCTATCGGCCGTCAGCCGGGCCTACGGTGCAGTCTGGGTGTAGGCCAGCCACCCCGGGAGCGGCTGGTTTATGGTTATCTACCAGGGCCGCCTTCTGGCCGCATGTCCAACCAGACCGGCGGGGTGCGCCCCCTCCAGAGCACGCTGTGTTGGGAGGGGCCTGAGGAGGTGAGGCCTGCAGCGGTGCCAGGCGGAGGTGATGGCGGCCTCGGCCGTGGGCGACTAAAGGAGAATTTATAGTGGGAGGCAAAAATGCATACAGAACCCGGTATTCCAATGTGGTCTCCCATCCAAGTACTAACCAGGCCCGACCCTGCTTAGCTTCCAGGATCAGACGAGATGGGGCGCGTTCAGGGTGGTATGGCCGTAGAAGGCAGCGGGAGCCACGGGGCACCTCTTGAGGCTCAGCTTCGCTGGTGCTGCCGACATACCGCCAGCCCGGCAGCCAACCATCTCCAGCACGACCCTGCCGTCTGCCACGGCAGGCGACAGGAGGCCTCGGGGACCCTGGGTTGGCGGACACGTGGGTGACCTCGCAGCTCAGGTCAGGCGGGACCCTCCAGGCCCGTAGGCGCTTGGCCCTCCACCCCAGATCCCTCTTGACGCTCACAAGGACGTGGCCTTGGAGGCTTAAGGGCACGTGGCCCGCGGTTCCTTGGGCATTCACCACTCTGTCTGCCCACACAGCTCTAGGCAAAGGCCAGCCGCCGCCTGGCCGGCCCTACTGCCTGACGGCAGTTGGCCCGAAACCACTGGGAGACACCATTGAGTCGGCACGACCCCTTAGACCCAGCAAGGCCACCCTTGACCCACGCCAACTGCCGAACAAACTTGCCTGTGCCTGGTGACCGGCTGGGCCAGAGGACCGGTCCCGGCCCAAGAACCCACTCCCGCCCACGGCCGTGGCGAAACGGCGGAGGGTGGGCTTTTTCCGGAGGGAGCTGTGGAGAGACACACAGGCAGACAGGTGGCGGCAGCGCGGATGGGCGCTGGTGCTGTCGGCCAGGTGCAGGTCGAAGGCCTTGCGGGCCTCCCGATCATCAGCCGGGCCTGCGGCAGAGTCTGGGTCAGAGCCAGCCACCCCGGGAGCGGCTGGGGTGCGGCTGCCTCCCAGGGCCGCCTTCTGGCGGCATGTCCAGCAGGACCGGCGGGAAGCGCCCCCTCCGGCGCACGCTGTGTTGGGAGAGGCTTGAGGAGATGAGGCCTGCAGCAGTGCCCGGATGGGGCAGAGGAATCCTCGGGCACCGGCGACTAAAGGAAAAGGCGGATTGGGAGGCCAAAAATACTACAGCACCCGGTTTTCCCAGGTGGTCTCCCATCCAGGTACTAAACAGACCCGACCCTGCTTAGCTTCAGGGATCAGACGAGATGGGGTGCGTTTAGGGTGGTATGGCTGCAGAAGGCAACGCGCGCCACGGGGTGCCTCTTGAGCCTCAGCTTAGCTGGTGCTGGCGAATTACCGCCGGTCTGGTGACCAGCCCTCGGCAGCACGGCCCTGCCGCCCACCCAGGCAGGCGACAGCAGGCCTCGGGGTCCAGGGTGTGGTGGATTCTTGGGCGACCTCGCAACTCCGTTCAGGCGGCAACATCCAGGCTTGTAGGTGTTTGACGCTCTGCCCCAGATCCCACTTGACGCTCACAAGGTCTGGGACTCAGAGGCTTAAGGGCCAGTGGCCTGCTGTCCCTTGGGCATTTCCCACCGTGTCCACCCCCGCAGTGCTTGGCGCAGCCCAGCCATGGCCCCGCCGGCCCTCCTGCCCGACGGCGGTTGGCCCAAAGCCACTGGGAGCCACCATTGGGCCGGCAGGGCCCCTTAGCCCCAGCAAAGCCACCGTTGTACCCACGCCACCCGAAAAGCAGAGTTCTCGGCTTTGGAGGTCAGGCGACCTGGAGAACCGGTCATGGCCCACGACCCCACTCCTGCCTCCAGCTGTGGCGAAACAGCAGAGGGTGGGCTTTTTCCGGAGGTAGCTGTATAGAGACACACGGGCAGATAGGTGGCTGGGGCGTGCATGTGCGCTGGTGGGGGCGGCCAGGTGTAGCTCGAAGGCCTCGTGGGCCTATCGGCCGTCAGCCGGGCCTACGGTGCAGTCTGGGTGTAGGCCAGCCACCCCGGGAGCGGCTGGTTCATGGTTATCTACCAGGGCCGCCTTCTGGCCTCATGTCTAACCAGACCGGCGGGGTGCGCCCCCTCCAGAGCACGCTGTGTTGGGAGGGGCCTGAGGAGGTGAGGCCTGCAGCGGTGCCAGGCGGAGGTGATGGCGGCCTCGGCCGTGGGCGACTAAAGGAGAATTTATAGTGGGAGGCAAAAATGCATACAGAACCCGGTATTCCAATGTGGTCTCCCATCCAAGTACTAACCAGGCCCGACCCTGCTTAGCTTCCAGGATCAGACGAGATGGGGCGCGTTCAGGGTGGTATGGCCGTAGAAGGCAGCGGGAGCCACGGGGCACCTCTTGAGGCTCAGCTTCGCTGGTGCTGCCGACACACCGCCAGCCCGTCAGCCAACCATCTCCAGCACGGCCCTGCCGTCTGCCAAGGCAGGCGACAGGAGGCCTCGGGGACCCTGGGTTGGCGGACACGTGGGTGACCTCGCAGCTCAGGTCAGGCGGGACCCTCCAGGCCCGTAGGCGCTTGGCCCTCCACCCCAGATCCCTCTTGACGCTCACAAGGACGTGGCCTTGGAGGCTTAAGGGCACGTGGCCCGCGGTTCCTTGGGCATTCACCACTCTGTCTGCACAAACAGCTCTAGGCAAAGGCCAGCCGCCGCCTGGCCGGCCCTACTGCCTGACGGCAGTTGGCCCGAAACCACTGGGAGACACCATTGAGTCAGCACGACCCCTTAGACCCAGCAAGGCCACCCTTGACCCACGCCAACTGCCGAACAAAGTTGCCTGTGCCTGGTGACCGGCTGGGCCAGAGGACCGGTCCCGGCCCAAGAACCCACTCCCGCCCACGGCCGTGGCGAAACGGCGGAGGGTGGGCTTTTTCCGGAGGGAGCTGTGGAGAGACACACAGGCAGACAGGTGGCGGCAGCGCGGATGGGCGCTGGTGCTGTCGGCCAGGTGCAGGTCGAAGGCCTTGCGGGCCTCCCGATCATCAGCCGGGCCTGCGGCAGAGTCTGGGTCAGAGCCAGCCACCCCGGGAGCGGCTGGGGTGCGGCTGCCTCCCAGGGCCGCCTTCTGGCGGCATGTCCAGCAGGACCGGCGGGAAGCGCCCCCTCCGGCGCACGCTGTGTTGGGAGAGGCTTGAGGAGATGAGGCCTGCAGCAGTGCCCGGATGGGGCAGAGGAATCCTCGGGCACCGGCGACTAAAGGAAAAGGCGGATTGGGAGGCCAAAAATACTACAGCACCCGGTTTTCCCAGGTGGTCTCCCATCCAGGTACTAAACAGACCCGACCCTGCTTAGCTTCAGGGATCAGACGAGATGGGGTGCGTTTAGGGTGGTATGGCTGCAGAAGGCAACGCGCGCCACGGGGTGCCTCTTGAGCCTCAGCTTAGCTGGTGCTGGCGAATTACCGCCGGTCTGGTGACCAGCCCTCGGCAGCACGGCCCTGCCGCCCACCCAGGCAGGCGACAGCAGGCCTCGGGGTCCAGGGGGTGGTGGATTCTTGGGCGACCTCGCAACTCCGTTCAGGCGGCAACATCCAGGCTTGTAGGTGTTTGACGCTCTGCCCCAGATCCCACTTGACGCTCACAAGGTCTGGGACTCAGAGGCTTAAGGGCCAGTGGCCTGCTGTCCCTTGGGCATTTCCCACCGTGTCCACTCCCGCAGTGCTTGGCGCAGCCCAGCCATGGCCGCGCCGGCCCTCCTGCCCGACGGCGGTTGGCCCAAAGCCACTGGGAGCCACCATTGGGCCGGCAGGGCCCCTTAGCCCCAGCAAAGCCACCCTTGTACCCACGCCACCCAAAAAGCACAGTTCTCGGCTTTGGAGGTCAGGCGACCTGGAGAACCGGTCATGGCCCACGACCCCACTCCTGCCTCCAGCTGTGGCGAAACAGCAGAGGGTGGGCTTTTTCCGGAGGTAGCTGTATAGAGACACACGGGCAGATAGGTGGCTGGGGCGTGCATGTGCGCTGGTGGGGGCGGCCAGGTGTAGCTCGAAGGCCTCGTGGGCCTATCGGCCGTCAGCCGGGCCTACGGTGCAGTCTGGGTGTAGGCCAGCCACCCCGGGAGCGGCTGGTTTATGGTTATCTACCAGGGCCGCCTTCTGGCCGCATGTCCAACCAGACCGGCGGGTTGCGCCCCCTCCAGAGCACGCTGTGTTGGGAGGGGCCTGAGGAGGTGAGGCCTGCAGCGGTGCCAGGCGGAGGTGATGGCGGCCTCGGCCGTGGGCGACTAAAGGAGAATTTATAGTGGGAGGCAAAAATGCATACAGAACCCGGTATTCCAATGTGGTCTCCCATCCAAGTACTAACCAGGACCGACCCTGCTTAGCTTCCAGGATCAGACGAGATGGGGCGCGTTCAGGGTGGTATGGCCGTAGAAGGCAGCGGGAGCCACGGGGCACCTCTTGAGGCTCAGCTTCGCTGGTGCTGCCGACAGACCGCCAGCCCAGCAGCCAACCATCTCCAGCACGGCCCTGCCGTCTGCCAAGGCAGGCGACAGGAGGCCTCGGGGACCCTGAGTTGGCGGACACGTGGGTGACCTCGCAGCTCAGGTCAGGCGGGACCCTCCAGGCCCGTAGGCGCTTGGCCCTCCACCCCAGATCCCTCTTGACGCTCACAAGGACGTGGCCTTGGAGGCTTAAGGGCACGTGGCCCGCGGTTCCTTGGGCATTCACCACTCTGTCTGCCCACACAGCTCTAGGCAAAGGCCAGCCGCCGCCTGGCCGGCCCTACTGCCTGACGGCAGTTGGCCCGAAACCACTGGGAGACACCATTGAGTCGGCACGACCCCTTAGACCCAGCAAGGCCACCCTTGACCCACGCCAACTGCCGAACAAACTTGCCTGTGCCTGGTGACCGGCTGGGCCAGAGGACCGGTCCCGGCCCAAGAACCCACTCCCGCCCACGGCCGTGGCGAAACGGCGGAGGGTGGGCTTTTTCCGGAGGGAGCTGTGGAGAGACACACAGGCAGACAGGTGGCGGCAGCGCGGATGGGCGCTGGTGCTGTCGGCCAGGTGCAGGTCGAAGGCCTTGCGGGCCTCCCGATCATCAGCCGGGCCTGCGGCAGAGTCTGGGTCAGAGCCAGCCACCCCGGGAGCGGCTGGGGTGCGGCTGCCTCCCAGGGCCGCCTTCTGGCGGCATGTCCAGCAGGACCGGCGGGAAGCGCCCCCTCCGGCGCACGCTGTGTTGGGAGAGGCTTGAGGAGATGAGGCCTGCAGCAGTGCCCGGATGGGGCAGAGGAATCCTCGGGCACCGGCGACTAAAGGAAAAGGCGGATTGGGAGGCCAAAAATACTACAGCACCCGGTTTTCCCAGGTGGTCTCCCATCCAGGTACTAAACAGACCCGACCCTGCTTAGCTTCAGGGATCAGACGAGATGGGGTGCGTTTAGGGTGGTATGGCTGCAGAAGGCAACGCGCGCCACGGGGTGCCTCTTGAGCCTCAGCTTAGCTGGTGCTGGCGAATTACCGCCGGTCTGGTGACCAGCCCTCGGCAGCACGGCCCTGCCGCCCACCCAGGCAGGCGACAGCAGGCCTCGGGGTCCAGAGGGTGGTGGATTCTTGGGCGACCTCGCAACTCCGTTCAGGCGGCAACATCCAGGCTTGTAGGTGTTTGACGCTCTGCCCCAGATCCCACTTGACGCTCACAAGGTCTGGGACTCAGAGGCTTAAGGGCCAGTGGCCTGCTGTCCCTTGGGCATTTCCCACAGTGTCCACCCCCGCAGTGCTTGGCGCAGCCCAGCCATGGCCGCGCCGGCCCTCCTGCCCGACGGCGGTTGGCCCAAAGCCACTGGGAGCCACCATTGGGCCGGCACGGCCCCTTAGCCCCAGCAAAGCCACCCTTGTACCCACGCCACCCAAAAAGCACAGTTCTCGGCTTTGGAGGTCAGGCGACCTGGAGAACCGGTCATGGCCCACGACCCCACTCCTGCCTCCAGCTGTGGCGAAACAGCAGAGGGTGGGCTTTTTCCGGAGGTAGCTGTATAGAGACACACGGGCAGATAGGTGGCTGGGGCGTGCATGTGCGCTGGTGGGGGCGGCCAGGTGTAGCTCGAAGGCCTCGTGGGCCTATCGGCCGTCAGCCGGGCCTACGGTGCAGTCTGGGTGTAGGCCAGCCACCCCGGGAGTGGCTGGTTTATGGTTATCTACCAGGGCCGCCTTCTGGCCGCATGTCCAACCAGACCGGCGGGGTGCGCCCCCTCCAGAGCACGCTGTGTTGGGAGGGGCCTGAGGAGGTGAGGCCTGCAGCGGTGCCAGGCGGAGGTGATGGCGGCCTCGGCCGTGGGCGACTAAAGGAGAATTTATAGTGGGAGGCAAAAATGCATACAGAACCCGGTATTCCAATGTGGTCTCCCATCCAAGTACTAACCAGGCCCGACCCTGCTTAGCTTCCAGGATCAGACGAGATGGGGCGCGTTCAGGGTGGTATGGCCGTAGAAGGCAGCGGGAGCCACGGGGCACCTCTTGAGGCTCAGCTTCGCTGGTGCTGCCGACATACCGCCAGCCCGGCAGCCAACCATCTCCAGCACGACCCTGCCGTCTGCCACGGCAGGCGACAGGAGGCCTCGGGGACCCTGGGTTGACGGACACGTGGGTGACCTCGCAGCTCAGGTCAGGCGGGACCCTCCAGGCCCGTAGGCGCTTGGCCCTCCACCCCAGATCCCTCTTGACGCTCACAAGGACGTGGCCTTGGAGGCTTAAGGGCACGTGGCCCGCGGTTCCTTGGGCATTCACCACTCTGTCTGCCCACACAGCTCTAGGCAAAGGCCAGCCGCCGCCTGGCCGGCCCTACTGCCTGACGGCAGTTGGCCCGAAACCACTGGGAGACACCATTGAGTCGGCACGACCCCTTAGACCCAGCAAGGCCACCCTTGACCCACGCCAACTGCCGAACAAACTTGCCTGTGCCTGGTGACCGGCTGGGCCAGAGGACCGGTCCCGGCCCAAGAACCCACTCCCGCCCACGGCCGTGGCGAAACGGCGGAGGGTGGGCTTTTTCCGGAGGGAGCTGTGGAGAGACACACAGGCAGACAGGTGGCGGCAGCGCGGATGGGCGCTGGTGCTGTCGGCCAGGTGCAGGTCGAAGGCCTTGCGGGCCTCCCGATCATCAGCCGGGCCTGCGGCAGAGTCTGGGTCAGAGCCAGCCACCCCGGGAGCGGCTGGGGTGCGGCTGCCTCCCAGGGCCGCCTTCTGGCGGCATGTCCAGCAGGACCGGCGGGAAGCGCCCCCTCCGGCGCACGCTGTGTTGGGAGAGGCTTGAGGAGATGAGGCCTGCAGCAGTGCCCGGATGGGGCAGAGGAATCCTCGGGCACCGGCGACTAAAGGAAAAGGCGGATTGGGAGGCCAAAAATACTACAGCACCCGGTTTTCCCAGGTGGTCTCCCATCCAGGTACTAAACAGACCCGACCCTGCTTAGCTTCAGGGATCAGACGAGATGGGGTGCGTTTAGGGTGGTATGGCTGCAGAAGGCAACGCGTGCCACGGGGTGCCTCTTGAGCCTCAGCTTAGCTGGTGCTGGCGAATTACCGCCGGTCTGGTGACCAGCCCTCGGCAGCACGGCCCTGCCGCCCACCCAGGCAGGCGACAGCAGGCCTCGGGGTCCAGGGGGTGGTGGATTCTTGGGCGACCTCGCAACTCCGTTCAGGCGGCAACATCCAGGCTTGTAGGTGTTTGACGCTCTGCCCCAGATCCCACTTGACGCTCACAAGGTCTGGGACTCAGAGGCTTAAGGGCCAGTGGCCTGCTGTCCCTTGGGCATTTCCCACCGTGTCCACCCCCGCAGTGCTTGGCGCAGCCCAGCCATGGCCCCGCCGGCCCTCCTGCCCGACGGCGGTTGGCCCAAAGCCACTGGGAGCCACCATTGGGCCGGCAGGGCCCCTTAGCCCCAGCAAAGCCACCGTTGTACCCACGCCACCCAAAAAGCAGAGTTCTCGGCTTTGGAGGTCAGGCGACCTGGAGAACCGGTCATGGCCCACGACCCCACTCCTGCCTCCAGCTGTGGCGAAACAGCAGAGGGTGGGCTTTTTCCGGAGGTAGCTGTATAGAGACACACGGGCAGATAGGTGGCTGGGGCGTGCATGTGCGCTGGTGGGGGCGGCCAGGTGTAGCTCGAAGGCCTCGTGGGCCTATCGGCCGTCAGCCGGGCCTACGGTGCAGTCTGGGTGTAGGCCAGCCACCCCGGGAGCGGCTGGTTCATGGTTATCTACCAGGGCCGCCTTCTGGCCTCATGTCCAACCAGACCGGCGGGGTGCGCCCCCTCCAGAGCACGCTGTGTTGGGAGGGGCCTGAGGAGGTGAGGCCTGCAGCGGTGCCAGGCGGAGGTGATGGCGGCCTCGGCCGTGGGCGACTAAAGGAGAATTTATAGTGGGAGGCAAAAATGCATACAGAACCCGGTATTCCAATGTGGTCTCCCATCCAAGTACTAACCAGGCCCGACCCTGCTTAGCTTCCAGGATCAGACGAGATGGGGCGCGTTCAGGGTGGTATGGCCGTAGAAGGCAGCGGGAGCCACGGGGCACCTCTTGAGGCTCAGCTTCGCTGGTGCTGCCGACATACCGCCAGCCCGGCAGCCAACCATCTCCAGCACGGCCCTGCCGTCTGCCAAGGCAGGCGACAGGAGGCCTCGGGGACCCTGGGTTGACGGACACGTGGGTGACCTCGCAGCTCAGGTCAGGCGGGACCCTCCAGGCCCGTAGGCGCTTGGCCCTCCACCCCAGATCCCTCTTGACGCTCACAAGGACGTGGCCTTGGAGGCTTAAGGGCACGTGGCCCGCGGTTCCTTGGGCATTCACCACTCTGTCTGCCCACACAGCTCTAGGCAAAGGCCAGCCGCCGCCTGGCCGGCCCTACTGCCTGACGGCAGTTGGCCCGAAACCACTGGGAGACACCATTGAGTCGGCACGACCCCTTAGACCCAGCAAGGCCACCCTTGACCCACGCCAACTGCCGAACAAACTTGCCTGTGCCTGGTGACCGGCTGGGCCAGAGGACCGGTCCCGGCCCAAGAACCCACTCCCGCCCACGGCCGTGGCGAAACGGCGGAGGGTGGGCTTTTTCCGGAGGGAGCTGTGGAGAGACACACAGGCAGACAGGTGGCGGCAGCGCGGATGGGCGCTGGTGCTGTCGGCCAGGTGCAGGTCGAAGGCCTTGCGGGCCTCCCGATCATCAGCCGGGCCTGCGGCAGAGTCTGGGTCAGAGCCAGCCACCCCGGGAGCGGCTGGGGTGCGGCTGCCTCCCAGGGCCGCCTTCTGGCGGCATGTCCAGCAGGACCGGCGGGAAGCGCCCCCTCCGGCGCACGCTGTGTTGGGAGAGGCTTGAGGAGATGAGGCCTGCAGCAGTGCCCGGATGGGGCAGAGGAATCCTCGGGCACCGGCGACTAAAGGAAAAGGCGGATTGGGAGGCCAAAAATACTACAGCACCCGGTTTTCCCAGGTGGTCTCCCATCCAGGTACTAAACAGACCCGACCCTGCTTAGCTTCAGGGATCAGACGAGATGGGGTGCGTTTAGGGTGGTATGGCTGCAGAAGGCAACGGGCGCCACGGGGTGCCTCTTGAGCCTCAGCTTAGCTGGTGCTGGCGAATTACCGCCGGTCTGGTGACCAGCCCTCGGCAGCACGGCCCTGCCGCCCACCCAGGCAGGCGACAGCAGGCCTCGGGGTCCAGGGGGTGGTGGATTCTTGGGCGACCTCGCAACTCCGTTCAGGCGGCAACATCCAGGCTTGTAGGTGTTTGACGCTCTGCCCCAGATCCCACTTGACGCTCACAAGGTCTGGGACTCAGAGGCTTAAGGGCCAGTGGCCTGCTGTCCCTTGGGCATTTCCCACCGTGTCCACCCCCACAGTGCTTGGCGCAGCCCAGCCATGGCCCCGCCGGCCCTCCTGCCCGACGGCGGTTGGCCCAAAGCCACTGGGAGCCACCATTGGGCCGGCAGGGCCCCTTAGCCCCAGCAAAGCCACCCTTGTACCCACGCCACCCAAAAAGCACAGTTCTCGGCTTTGGAGGTCAGGCGACCTGGAGAACCGGTCATGGCCCACGACCCCACTCCTGCCTCCAGCTGTGGCGAAACAGCAGAGGGTGGGCTTTTTCCGGAGGTAGCTGTATAGAGACACACGGGCAGATAGGTGGCTGGGGCGTGCATGTGCGCTGGTGGGGGCGGCCAGGTGTAGCTCGAAGGCCTCGTGGGCCTATCGGCCGTCAGCCGGGCCTACGGTGCAGTCTGGGTGTAGGCCAGCCACCCCGGGAGCGGCTGGTTTATGGTTATCTACCAGGGCCGCCTTCTGGCCGCATGTCCAACCAGACCGGCGGGGTGCGCCCCCTCCAGAGCACGCTGTGTTGGGAGGGGCCTGAGGAGGTGAGGCCTGCAGCGGTGCCAGGCGGAGGTGATGGCGGCCTCGGCCGTGGGCGACTAAAGGAGAATTTATAGTGGGAGGCAAAAATGCATACAGAACCCGGTATTCCAATGTGGTCTCCCATCCAAGTACTAACCAGGCCCGACCCTGCTTAGCTTCCAGGATCAGACGAGATGGGGCGCGTTCAGGGTGGTATGGCCGTAGAAGGCAGCGGGAGCCACGGGGCACCTCTTGAGGCTCAGCTTCGCTGGTGCTGCCGACATACCGCCAGCCCGGCAGCCAACCATCTCCAGCACGGCCCTGCCGTCTGCCAAGGCATGCGACAGGAGGCCTCGGGAACCCTGGGTTGGCGGACACGTGGGTGACCTCGCAGCTCAGGTCAGGCGGGACCCTCCAGGCCCGTAGGCGCTTGGCCCTCCACCCCAGATCCCTCTTGACGCTCACAAGGACGTGGCCTTGGAGGCTTAAGGGCACGTGGCCCGCGGTTCCTTGGGCATTCACCACTCTGTCTGCCCACACAGCTCTAGGCAAAGGCCAGCCGCCGCCTGGCCGGCCCTACTGCCTGACGGCAGTTGGCCCGAAACCACTGGGAGACACCATTGAGTCGGCACGACCCCTTAGACCCAGCAAGGCCACCCTTGACCCACGCCAACTGCCGAACAAACTTGCCTGTGCCTGGTGACCGGCTGGGCCAGAGGACCGGTCCCGGCCCAAGAACCCACTCCCGCCCAAGGCCGTGGCGAAACGGCGGAGGGTGGGCTTTTTCCGGAGGGAGCTGTGGAGAGACACACAGGCAGACAGGTGGCGGCAGCGCGGATGGGCGCTGGTGCTGTCGGCCAGGTGCAGGTCGAAGGCCTTGCGGGCCTCCCGATCATCAGCCGGGCCTGCGGCAGAGTCTGGGTCAGAGCCAGCCACCCCGGGAGCGGCTGGGGTGCGGCTGCCTCCCAGGGCCGCCTTCTGGCGGCATGTCCAGCAGGACCGGCGGGAAGCGCCCCCTCCGGCGCACGCTGTGTTGGGAGAGGCTTGAGGAGATGAGGCCTGCAGCAGTGCCCGGATGGGGCAGAGGAATCCTCGGGCACCGGCGACTAAAGGAAAAGGCGGATTGGGAGGCCAAAAATACTACAGCACCCGGTTTTCCCAGGTGGTCTCCCATCCAGGTACTAAACAGACCCGACCCTGCTTAGCTTCAGGGATCAGACGAGATGGGGTGCGTTTAGGGTGGTATGGCTGCAGAAGGCAACGCGCGCCACGGGGTGCCTCTTGAGCCTCAGCTTAGCTGGTGCTGGCGAATTACCGCCGGTCTGGTGACCAGCCCTCGGCAGCACGGCCCTGCCGCCCACCCAGGCAGGCGACAGCAGGCCTCGGGGTCCAGGGGGTGGTGGATTCTTGGGCGACCTCGCAACTCCGTTCAGGCGGCAACATCCAGGCTTGTAGGTGTTTGACGCTCTGCCCCAGATCCCACTTGACGCTCACAAGGTCTGGGACTCAGAGGCTTAAGGGCCAGTGGCCTGCTGTCCCTTGGGCATTTCCCACCGTGTCCACCCCCGCAGTGCTTGGCGCAGCCCAGCCATGGCCCCGCCGGCCCTCCTGCCCGACGGCGGTTGGCCCAAAGCCACTGGGAGCCACCATTGGGCCGGCAGGGCCCCTTAGCCCCAGCAAAGCCACCGTTGTACCCACGCCACCCAAAAAGCAGAGTTCTCGGCTTTGGAGGTCAGGCGACCTGGAGAACCGGTCATGGCCCACGACCCCACTCCTGCCTCCAGCTGTGGCGAGACAGCAGAGGGTGGGCTTTTTCCGGAGGTAGCTGTATAGAGACACACGGGCAGATAGGTGGCTGGGGCGTGCATGTGCGCTGGTGGGGGCGGCCAGGTGTAGCTCGAAGGCCTCGTGGGCCTATCGGCCGTCAGCCGGGCCTACGGTGCAGTCTGGGTGTAGGCCAGCCACCCCGGGAGCGGCTGGTTCATGGTTATCTACCAGGGCCGCCTTCTGGCCGCATGTCCAACCAGACCGGCGGGGTGCGCCCCCTCCAGAGCACGCTGTGTTGGGAGGGGCCTGAGGAGGTGAGTCCTGCAGCGGTGCCAGGCGGAGGTGATGGCGGCCTCGGCCGTGGGCGACTAAAGGAGAATTTATAGTGGGAGGCAAAAATGCATACAGAACCCGGTATTCCAATGTGGTCTCCCATCCAAGTACTAACCAGGCCCGACCCTGCTTAGCTTCCAGGATCAGACGAGATGGGGCGCGTTCAGGGTGGTATGGCCGTAGAAGGCAGCGGGAGCCACGGGGCACCTCTTGAGGCTCAGCTTCGCTGGTGCTGCCGACATACCGCCAGCCCGGCAGCCAACCATCTCCAGCACGGCCCTGCCGTCTGCCAAGGCAGGCGACAGGAGGCCTCGGGGACCCTGGGTTGGCGGACACGTGGGTGACCTCGCAGCTCAGGTCAGGCGGGACCCTCCAGGCCCGTAGGCGCTTGGCCCTCCACCCCAGATCCCTCTTGACGCTCACAAGGACGTGGCCTTGGAGGCTTAAGGGCACGTGGCCCGCGGTTCCTTGGGCATTCACCACTCTGTCTGCACACACAGCTCTAGGCAAAGGCCAGCCGCCGCCTGGCCGGCCCTACTGCCTGACGGCAGTTGGCCCGAAGCCACTGGGAGACACCATTGAGTCGGCACGACCCCTTAGACCCAGCAAGGCCACCCTTGCCCCCACGCCAACTGCCGAAGAAAGTTGCCTGTGCCTGGTGACCGGCTGGGCCAGAGGACCGGTCCCGGCCCAAGAACCCACTCCCGCCCACGGCCGTGGCGAAACGGCGGAGGGTGGGCTTTTTCCGGAGGGAGCTGTGGAGAGACACACAGGCAGACAGGTGGCGGCAGCGCGGATGGGCGCTGGTGCTGTCGGCCAGGTGCAGGTCGAAGGCCTTGCGGGCCTCCCGATCATCAGCCGGGCCTGCGGCAGAGTCTGGGTCAGAGCCAGCCACCCCGGGAGCGGCTGGGGTGCGGCTGCCTCCCAGGGCCGCCTTCTGGCGGCATGTCCAGCAGGACCAGCGGGAAGCGCCCCCTCCGGCGCACGCTGTGTTGGGAGAGGCTTGAGGAGATGAGGCCTGCAGCAGTGCCCGGATGGGGCAGAGGAATCCTCGGGCACCGGCGACTAAAGGAAAAGGCGGATTGGGAGGCCAAAAATACTACAGCACCCGGTTTTCCCAGGTGGTCTCCCATCCAGGTACTAAACAGACCCGACCCTGCTTAGCTTCAGGGATCAGACGAGATGGGGTGCGTTTAGGGTGGTATGGCTGCAGAAGGCAACGGGCGCCACGGGGTGCCTCTTGAGCCTCAGCTTAGCTGGTGCTGGCGAATTACCGCCGGTCTGGTGACCAGCCCTCGGCAGCACGGCCCTGCCGCCCACCCAGGCAGGCGACAGCAGGCCTCGGGGTCCAGGGGGTGGTGGATTCTTGGGCGACCTCTCAACTCCGTTCAGGCGGCAACATCCAGGCTTGTAGGTGTTTGACGCTCTGCCCCAGATCCCACTTGACGCTCACAAGGTCTGGGACTCAGAGGCTTAAGGGCCAGTGGCCTGCTGTCCCTTGGGCATTTCCCACCGTGTCCACCCCCGCAGTGCTTGGCGCAGCCCAGCCATGGCCGCGCCGGCCCTCCTGCCCGACGGCGGTTGGCCCAAAGCCACTGGGAGCCACCATTGGGCCGGCACGGCCCCTTAGCCCCAGCAAAGCCACCCTTGTACCCACGCCACCCAAAAAGCACAGTTCTCGGCTTTGGAGGTCAGGCGACCTGGAGAACCGGTCATGGCCCACGACCCCACTCCTGCCTCCAGCTGTGGCGAAACAGCAGAGGGTGGGCTTTTTCCGGAGGTAGCTGTATAGAGACACACGGGCAGATAGGTGGCTGGGGCGTGCATGTGCGCTGGTGGGGGCGGCCAGGTGTAGCTCGAAGGCCTCGTGGGCCTATCGGCCGTCAGCCGGGCCTACGGTGCAGTCTGGGTGTAGGCCAGCCACCCCGGGAGCGGCTGGTTTATGGTTATCTACCAGGGCCGCCTTCTGGCCGCATGTCCAACCAGACCGGCGGGGTGCGCCCCCTCCAGAGCACGCTGTGTTGGGAGGGGCCTGAGGAGGTGAGGCCTGCAGCGGTGCCAGGCGGAGGTGATGGCGGCCTCGGCCGTGGGCGACTAAAGGAGAATTTATAGTGGGAGGCAAAAATGCATACAGAACCCGGTATTCCAATGTGGTCTCCCATCCAAGTACTAACCAGGCCCGACCCTGCTTAGCTTCCAGGATCAGACGAGATGGGGCGCGTTCAGGGTGGTATGGCCGTAGAAGGCAGCGGGAGCCACGGGGCACCTCTTGAGGCTCAGCTTCGCTGGTGCTGCCGACATACCGCCGGCCCGGCAGCCAACCATCTCCAGCACGGCCCTGCCGTCTGCCAAGGCAGGCGACAGGAGGCCTCGGGGACCCTGGGTTGGCGGACACGTGGGTGACCTCGCAGCTCAGGTCAGGCGGGACCCTCCAGGCCCGTAGGCGCTTGGCCCTCCACCCCAGATCCCTCTTGACGCTCACAAGGACGTGGCCTTGGAGGCTTAAGGGCACGTGGCCCGCGGTTCCTTGGGCATTCACCACTCTGTCTGCCCACACAGCTCTAGGCAAAGGCCAGCCGCCGCCTGGCCGGCCCTACTGCCTGACGGCAGTTGGCCCGAAACCACTGGGAGACACCATTGAGTCGGCACGACCCCTTAGACCCAGCAAGGCCACCCTTGACCCACGCCAACTGCCGAACAAAGTTGCCTGTGCCTGGTGACCGGCTGGGACAGAGGACCGGTCCCGGCCCAAGAACCCACTCCCGCCCACGGCCGTGGCGAAACGGCGGAGGGTGGGCTTTTTCCGGAGGGAGCTGTGGAGAGACACACAGGCAGACAGGTGGCGGCAGCGCGGATGGGCGCTGGTGCTGTCGGCCAGGTGCAGGTCGAAGGCCTTGCGGGCCTCCCTATCATCAGCCGGGCCTGCGGCAGAGTCTGGGTCAGAGCCAGCCACCCCGGGAGCGGCTGGGGTGCGGCTGCCTCCCAGGGCCGCCTTCTGGCGGCATGTCCAGCAGGACCGGCGGGAAGCGCCCCCTCCGGCGCACGCTGTGTTGGGAGAGGCTTGAGGAGATGAGGCCTGCAGCAGTGCCCGGATGGGGCAGAGGAATCCTCGGGCACCGGCGACTAAAGGAAAAGGCGGATTGGGAGGCCAAAAATACTACAGCACCCGGTTTTCCCAGGTGGTCTCCCATCCAGGTACTAAACAGACCCGACCCTGCTTAGCTTCAGGGATCAGACGAGATGGGGTGCGTTTAGGGTGGTATGGCTGCAGAAGGCAACGGGCGCCACGGGGTGCCTCTTGAGCCTCAGCTTAGCTGGTGCTGGCGAATTACCGCCGGTCTGGTGACCAGCCCTCGGCAGCACGGCCCTGCCGCCCACCCAGGCAGGCGACAGCAGGCCTCGGGGTCCAGGGGGTGGTGGATTCTTGGGCGACCTCGCAACTCCGTTCAGGCGGCAACATCCAGGCTTGTAGGTGTTTGACGCTCTGCCCCAGATCCCACTTGACGCTCACAAGGTCTGGGACTCAGAGGCTTAAGGGCCAGTGGCCTGCTGTCCCTTGGGCATTTCCCACCGTGTCCACCCCCACAGTGCTTGGCGCAGCCCAGCCATGGCCCCGCCGGCCCTCCTGCCCGACGGCGGTTGGCCCAAAGCCACTGGGAGCCACCATTGGGCCGGCAGGGCCCCTTAGCCCCAGCAAAGCCACCCTTGTACCCACGCCACCCAAAAAGCACAGTTCTCGGCTTTGGAGGTCAGGCGACCTGGAGAACCGGTCATGGCCCACGACCCCACTCCTGCCTCCAGCTGTGGCGAAACAGCAGAGGGTGGGCTTTTTCCGGAGGTAGCTGTATAGAGACACACGGGCAGATAGGTGGCTGGGGCGTGCATGTGCGCTGGTGGGGGCGGCCAGGTGTAGCTCGAAGGCCTCGTGGGCCTATCAGCCGTCAGCCGGGCCTACGGTGCAGTCTGGGTGTAGGCCAGCCACCCCGGGAGCGGCTGGTTTATGGTTATCTACCAGGGCCGCCTTCTGGCCGCATGTCCAACCAGACCGGCGGGGTGCGCCCCCTCCAGAGCACGCTGTGTTGGGAGGGGCCTGAGGAGGTGAGGCCTGCAGCGGTGCCAGGCGGAGGTGATGGCGGCCTCGGCCGTGGGCGACTAAAGGAGAATTTATAGTGGGAGGCAAAAATGCATACAGAACCCGGTATTCCAATGTGGTCTCCCATCCAAGTACTAACCAGGCCCGACCCTGCTTAGGTTCCAGGATCAGACGAGATGGGGCGCGTTCAGGGTGGTATGGCCGTAGAAGGCAGCGGGAGCCACGGGGCACCTCTTGAGGCTCAGCTTCGCTGGTGCTGCCGACATACCGCCAGCCCGGCAGCCAACCATCTCCAGCACGGCCCTGCCGTCTGCCAAGGCAGGCGACAGGAGGCCTCGGGGACCCTGGGTTGGCGGACACGTGGGTGACCTCGCAGCTCAGGTCAGGCGGGACCCTCCAGGCCCGTAGGCGCTTGGCCCTCCACCCCAGATACCTCTTGACGCTCACAAGGACGTGGCCTTGGAGGCTTAAGGGCACGTGGCCCGCGGTTCCTTGGGCATTCACCACTCTGTCTGCCCACACAGCTCTAGGCAAAGGCCAGCCGCCGCCTGGCCGGCCCTACTGCCTGACGGCAGTTGGCCCGAAACCACTGGGAGACACCATTGAGTCGGCACGACCCCTTAGACCCAGCAAGGCCACCCTTGACCCACGCCAACTGCCGAACAAAGTTGCCTGTGCCTGGAGACCGGCTGGGCCAGAGGACCGGTCCCGGCCCAAGAACCCATTCCCGCCCACGGCCGTGGCGAAACGGCGGAGGGTGGGCTTTTTCCGGAGGGAGCTGTGGAGAGACACACAGGCAGACAGGTGGCGGCAGCGCGGATGGGCGCTGGTGCTGTCGGCCAGGTGCAGGTCGAAGGCCTTGCGGGCCTCCCGATCATCAGCCGGGCCTGCGGCAGAGTCTGGGTCAGAGCCAGCCACCCCGGGAGCGGCTGGGGTGCGGCTGCCTCCCAGGGCCGCCTTCTGGCGGCATGTCCAGCAGGACCGGCGGGAAGCGCCCCCTCCGGCGCACGCTGTGTTGGGAGAGGCTTGAGGAGATGAGGCCTGCAGCAGTGCCCGAATGGGGCAGAGGAATCCTCGGGCACCGGCGACTAAAGGAAAAGGCGGATTGGGAGGCCAAAAATACTACAGCACCCGGTTTTCCCAGGTGGTCTCCCATCCAGGTACTAAACAGACCCGACCCTGCTTAGCTTCAGGGATCAGACGAGATGGGGTGCGTTTAGGGTGGTATGGCTGCAGAAGGCAACGGGCGCCACGGGGTGCCTCTTGAGCCTCAGCTTAGCTGGTGCTGGCGAATTACCGCCAGTCTGGTGACCAGCCCTCGGCAGCACAGCCCTGCCGCCAACCCAGGCAGGCGACAGCAGGCCTCGGGGTCCAGGGGGTGGTGGATTCTTGGGCGACCTCGCAACTCCGTTCAGGTGGCAACATCCAGGTTTGTAGGAGTTTGACGCTCTGCCCCAGATCCCACTTGACGCTCACAAGGTCTGGGACTCAGAGGCTTAAGGGCCAGTGGCCTGCTGTCCCTTGGGCATTTCCCACCGTGTCCACCCCCGCAGTGCTTGGCGCAGCCCAGCCATGGCCGCGCCGGCCCTCCTGCCCGACGGCGGTTGGCCCAAAGCCACTGGGAGCCACCATTGGGCCGGCACTGCCCCTTAGCCCCAGCAAAGCCACCCTTGTACCCACGCCACCCAAAAAGCACAGTTCTCGGCTTTGGAGGTCAGGCGACCTGGAGAACCGGTCATGGCCCACGATCCCACTCCTGCCTCCAGCTGTGGCGAAACAGCAGAGGGTCGGCTTTTTCCGGAGGTAGCTGTATAGAGACACACGGACAGATAGGTGGCTGGGGCGTGCATGTGCGCTGGTGGGGGCGGCCAGGTGTAGGTCGAAGGCCTCGTGGGCCTATCGGCCGTCAGCCGGGCCTACGGTGCAGTCTGGGTGTAGGCCAGCCACCCCGGGAGCGGCTGGTTTATGGTTATCTACCAGGGCCGCCTTCTGGCCGCATGTCCAACCAGACCGGCGGTGTGCGCCCCCTCCAGAGCACGCTGTGTTGGGAGGGGCCTGAGGAGGTGAGGCCTGCAGCGGTGCCAGGCGGAGGTGATGGCGGACTCGGCCGTGGGCGACTAAAGGAGAATTTATAGTGGGAGGCAAAAATGCATACAGAACCCGGTATTCCAATGTGATCTCCCATCCAAGTACTAACCAGGCCCGACCCTGCTTAGCTTCCAGGATCAGACGAGATGGGGCGCGTTCAGGGTGGTATGGCCGTAGAAGGCAGCGGGAGCCACGGGGCACCTCTTGAGGCTCAGCTTCGCTGGTGCTGCCGACATACCGCCAGCCCGGCAGCCAACCATCTCCAGCACGGCCCTGCCGTCTGCCAAGGCAGGCGACAGGAGGCCTCGGGGACCCTGGGTTGGCGGACACGTGGGTGACCTCGCAGCTCAGGTCAGGCGGGACCCTCCAGGCCCGTAGGCGCTTGGCCCTCCACCCCAGATCCCTCTTGACGCTCACAAGGACGTGGCCTTGGAGGCTTAAGGGCACATGGCCCGCGGTTCCTTGGGCATTCACCACTCTGTCTGCACACACAGCTCTAGGCAAAGGCCAGCCGCCGCCTGGCCGGCCCTACTGCCTGACGGCAGTTGGCCCGAAGCCACTGGGAGACACCATTGAGTCGGCACGACCCCTTAGACCCAGCAAGGCCACCCTTGACCCACGCCAACTGCCGAACAAAGTTGCCTGTGCCTGGAGACCGGCTGGGCCAGAGGACCGGTCAGGCCCAAGAACCCATTCCCGCCCACGGCCGTGGCGAAACGGCGGAGGGTGGGCTTTTTCCGGAGGGAGCTGTGGAGAGACACACAGGCAGACAGGTGGCGGCAGCGCGGATGGGCGCTGGTGCTGTCGGCCAGGTGCAGGTCGAAGGCCTTGCGGGCCTCCCGATCATCAGCCGGGCCTGCGGCAGAGTCTGGGTCAGAGCCAGCCACCCCGGGAGCGGCTGGGGTGCGGCTGCCTCCCAGGGCCGCCTTCTGGCGGCATGTCCAGCAGGACCGGCGGGAAGCGCCCCCTCCGGCGCACGCTGTGTTAGGAGAGGCTTGAGAAGATGAGGCCTGCAGCAGTGCCCGAATGGGGCAGAGGAATCCTCGGGCACCGGCGACTAAAGGAAAAGGCGGATTGGGAGGCCAAAAATACTACAGCACCCGGTTTTCCCAGGTGGTCTCCCATCCAGGTACTAAACAGACCTGACCCTGCTTAGCTTCAGGGATCAGACGAGATGGGGTGCGTTTAGGGTGGTATGGCTGCAGAAGGCAACGGGCGCCACGGGGTGCCTCTTGAGCCTCAGCTTAGCTGGTGCTGGCGAATTACCGCCAGTCTGGTGACCAGCCCTCGGCAGCACGGCCCTGCCGCCAACCCAGGCAGGCGACAGCAGGCCTCGGGGTCCAGGGGGTGGTGGATTCTTGGGCGACCTCGCAACTCCGTTCAGGTGGCAACATCCAGGTTTGTAGGAGTTTGACGCTCTGCCCCAGATCCCACTTGACGCTCACAAGGTCTGGGACTCAGAGGCTTAAGGGCCAGTGGCCTGCTGTCCCTTGGGCATTTCCCACCGTGTCCACCCCCGCAGTGCTTGGCGCAGCCCAGCCATGGCCGCGCCGGCCCTCCTGCCCGACGGCGGTTGGCCCAAAGCCACTGGGAGCCACCATTGGGCCGGCACGGCCCCTTAGCCCCAGCAAAGCCACCCTTGTACCCACGCCACCCAAAAAGCACAGTTCTCGGCTTTGGAGGTCAGGCGACCTGGAGATCCGGTCATGGCCCACGATCCCACTCCTGCCTCCAGCTGTGGCGAAACAGCAGAGGGTGGGCTTTTTCCGGAGGTAGCTGTATAGAGACACACGGGCAGATAGGTGGCTGGGGCGTGCATGTGCGCTTGTGGGGGCGGCCAGGTGTAGGTCGAAGGCCTCGTGGGCCTATCGGCCGTCAGCCGGGCCTACGGTGCAGTCTGGGTGTAGGCCAGCCACCCCGGGAGCGGCTGGTTTATGGTTATCTACCAGGGCCGCCTTCTGGCCGCATGTCCAACCAGACCGGCGGGGTGCGCCCCCTCCAGAGCACGCTGTGTTGGGAGGGGCCTGAGGAGGTGAGGCCTGCAGCGGTGCCAGGCGGAGGTGATGGCGGACTCGGCCGTGGGCGACTAAAGGAGAATTTATAGTGGGAGGCAAAAATGCATACAGAACCCGGTATTCCAATGTGATCTCCCATCCAAGTACTAACCAGGCCCGACCCTGCTTAGCTTCCAGGATCAGACGAGATGGGGCGCGTTCAGGGTGGTATGGCCGTAGAAGGCAGCGGGAGCCAAGGGGCACCTCTTGAGGCTCAGCTTCGCTGGTGCTGCCGACATACCGCCAGCCCGGCAGCCAACCATCTCCAGCACGGCCCTGCCGTCTGCCAAGGCAGGCGACAGGAGGCCTCGGGGACCCTGGGTTGGCGGACACGTGGGTGACCTCGCAGCTCAGGTCAGGCGGGACCCTCCAGGCCCGTAGGCGCTTGGCCCTCCACCCCAGATCCCTCTTGACGCTCACAAGGACGTGGCCTTGGAGGCTTAAGGGCACATGGCCCGCGGTTCCTTGGGCATTCACCACTCTGTCTGCACACACAGCTCTAGGCAAAGGCCAGCCGCCGCCTAGCCGGCCCTACTGCCTGACGGCAGTTGGCCCGAAGCCACTGGGAGACACCATTGAGTCGGCACGACCCCTTAGACCCAGCAAGGCCACCCTTGCCCCCACGCCAACTGCCGAAGAAAGTTGCCTGTGCCTGGTGACCGGCTGGGCCAGAGGACCGGTCCCGGCCCAAGAACCCACTCCCGCCCACGGCCGTGGCGAAACGGCGGAGGGTGGGCTTTTTCCGGAGGGAGCTGTGGAGAGACACACAGGCATACAGGTGGCGGCAGCGCGGATGGGCGCTGGTGCTGTCGGCCAGGTGCAGGTCGAAGGCCTTGCGGGCCTCCCGATCATCAGCCGGGCCTGCGGCAGAGTCTGGGTCAGAGCCAGCCACCCCGGGAGCGGCTGGGGTGCGGCTGCCTCCCAGGGCCGCCTTCTGGCGGCATGTCCAGCAGGACCGGCGGGAAGCGCCCCCTCCGGCGCACGCTGTGTTGGGAGAGGCTTGAGGAGATGAGGCCTGCAGCAGTGCCCGGATGGGGCAGAGGAATCCTCGGGCACCGGCGACTAAAGGAAAAGGCGGATTGGGAGGCCAAAAATACTACAGCACCCGGTTTTCCCAGGTGGTCTCCCATCCTGGTACTAAACAGACCCGACCCTGCTTAGCTTCAGGGATCAGACGAGATGGGGTGCGTTTAGGGTGGTATGGCTGCAGAAGGCAACGGGCGCCACGGGGTGCCTCTTGAGCCTCAGCTTAGCTGGTGCTGGCGAATTACCGCCGGTCTGGTGACCAGCCCTCGGCAGCACGGCCCTGCCGCCCACCCAGGCAGGCGACAGCAGGCCTCGGGGTCCAGGGGGTGGTGGATTCTTGGGCGACCTCGCAACTCCGTTCAGGCGGCAACATCCAGGCTTGTAGGTGTTTGACGCTCTGCCCCAGATCCCACTTGACGCTCACAAGGTCTGGGACTCAGAGGCTTAAGGGCCAGTGGCCTGCTGTCCCTTGGGCATTTCCCACCGTGTCCACCCCCGCAGTGCTTGGCGCAGCCCAGCCATGGCCGCGCCGGCCCTCCTGCCCGACGGCGGTTGGCCCAAAGCCACTGGGAGCCACCATTGGGCCGGCACGGACCCTTAGCCCCAGCAAAGCCACCCTTGTACCCACGCCACCCAAAAAGCACAGTTCTCGGCTTTGGAGGTCAGGCGACCTGGAGAACCGGTCATGGCCCACGACCCCACTCCTGCCTCCAGGTGTGGCGAAACAGCAGAGGGTGGGCTTTTTCCGGAGGTAGCTGTATAGAGACACACGGGCAGATAGGTGGCTGGGGCGTGCATGTGCGCTGGTGGGGGCGGCCAGGTGTAGCTCGAAGGCCTCGTGGGCCTATCGGCCGTCAGCCGGGCCTACGGTGCAGTCTGGGTGTAGGCCAGCCACCCCGGGAGCGGCTGGTTTATGGTTATCTACCAGGGCCGCCTTCTGGCCGCATGTCCAACCAGACCGGCGGGGTGTGCCCCCTCCAGAGCACGCTGTGTTGGGAGGGGCCTGAGGAGGTGAGGCCTGCAGCGGTGCCAGGCGGAGGTGATGGCGGCCTCGGCCGTGGGCGACTAAAGGAGAATTTATAGTGGGAGGCAAAAATGCATACAGAACCCGGTATTCCAATGTGGTCTCCCATCCAAGTACTAACCAGGCCCGACCCTGCTTAGCTTCCAGGATCAGACGAGATGGGGCGCGTTCAGGGTGGTATGGCCGTAGAAGGCAGCGGGAGCCACGGGGCACCTCTTGAGGCTCAGCTTCGCTGGTGCTGCCGACATACCGCCAGCCCGGCAGCCAACCATCTCCAGCACGGCCCTGCCGTCTGCCAAGGCAGGCGACAGGAGGCCTCGGGGACCCTGGGTTGGCGGACACGTGGGTGACCTCGCAGCTCAGGTCAGGCGGGACCCTCCAGGCCCGTAGGCGCTTGGCCCTCCACCCCAGATCCCTCTTGACGCTCACAAGGACGTGGCCTTGGAGGCTTAAGGGCACGTGGCCCGCGGTTCCTTGGGCATTCACCACTCTGTCTGCCCACACAGCTCTAGGCAAAGGCCAGCCGCCACCTGGCCGGCCCTAGTGCCTGACGGCAGTTGGCCCGAAACCACTGGGAGACACCATTGAGTCGGCACGACCCCTTAGACCCAGCAAGGCCACCCTTGACCCACGCCAACTGCCGAACAAAGTTGCCTGTGCCTGGTGACCGGCTGGGCCAGAGGAGCGGTCCCGGCCCAAGAACCCACTCCCGCCCACGGCCGTGGCGAAACGGCGGAGGGTGGGCTTTTTCCGGAGGGAGCTGTGGAGAGACACTCAGGCAGACACGTGGCGGCAGCGCGGATGGGCGCTGGTGCTGTCGGCCAGGTGCAGGTCGAAGGCCTTGCGGGCCTCCCGATCATCAGCCGGGCCTGCGGCAGAGTCTGGGTCAGAGCCAGCCACCCCGGGAGCGGCTGGGGTGCGGCTGCCTCCCAGGGCCGCCTTCTGGCGGCATGTCCAGCAGGACCGGCGGGAAGCGCCCCCTCCGGCGCACGCTGTGTTGGGAGAGGCTTGAGGAGATGAGGCCTGCAGCAGTGCCCGGATGGGGCAGAGGAATCCTCGGGCACCGGCGACTAAAGGAAAAGGCGGATTGGGAGGCCAAAAATACTACAGCACCCGGTTTTCCCAGGTGGTCTCCCATCCAGGTACTAAACAGACCCGACCCTGCTTAGCTTCAGGGATCAGACGAGATGGGGTGCGTTTAGGGTGGTATGGCTGCAGAAGGCAACGGGCGCCACGGGGTGCCTCTTGAGCCTCAGCTTAGCTGGTGCTGGCGAATTACCGCCGGTCTGGTGACCAGCCCTCGGCAGCACGGCCCTGCCGCCCACCCAGGCAGGCGACAGCAGGCCTCGGGGTCCAGGGGGTGGTGGATTCTTGGGCGACCTCGCAACTCCGTTCAGGCGGCAACATCCAGGCTTGTAGGTGTTTGACGCTCTGCCCCAGATCCCACTTGACGCTCACAAGGTCTGGGACTCAGAGGCTTAAGGGCCAGTGGCCTGCTGTCCCTTGGGCATTTCCCACCGTGTCCACCCCCGCAGTGCTTGGCGCAGCCCAGCCATGGCCGCGCCGGCCCTCCTGCCCGACGGCGGTTGGCCCAAAGCCACTGGGAGCCACCATTGGGCCAGCACGGCCCCTTAGCCCCAGCAAAGCCACCCTTGTACCCACGCCACCCAAAAAGCACAGTTCTCGGCTTTGGAGGTCAGGCGACCTGGAGAACCGGTCATGGCCCACGACCCCACTCCTGCCTCCAGCTGTGGCGAAACAGCAGAGGGTGGGCTTTTTCCGGAGGTGGCTGTATAGAGACACACGGGCAGATAGGTGGCTGGGGCATGCATGTGCGCTGGTGGGGGCGGCCAGGTGTAGCTCGAAGGCCTCGTGGGCCTATCGGCCGTCAGCCGGGCCTACGGTGCAGTCTGGGTGTAGGCCAGCCACCCCGGGAGTGGCTGGTTTATGGTTATCTACCAGGGCCGCCTTCTGGCCGCATGTCCAACCAGACCGGCGGGGTGCGCCCCCTCCAGAGCACGCTGTGTTGGGAGGGGCCTGAGGAGGTGAGGCCTGCAGCGGTGCCAGGCGGAGGTGATGGCGGTCTCGGCCGTGGGCGACTAAAGGAGAATTTATAGTGGGAGGCAAAAATGCATACAGAACCCGGTATTCCAATGTGGTCTCCCATCCAAGTACTAACCAGGCCCGACCCTGCTTAGCTTCCAGGATCAGACGAGATGGGGCGCGTTCAGGGTGGTATGGCCGTAGAAGGCAGCGGGAGCCACGGGGCACCTCTTGAGGCTCAGCTTCGCTGGTGCTGCCGACATACCGCCAGCCCGGCAGCCAACCATCTCCAGCACGGCCCTGCCGTCTGCCAAGGCAGGCGACAGGAGGCCTCGGGGACCCTGGGTTGGCGGACACGTGGGTGACCTCGCAGCTCAGGTCAGGAGGGACCCTCCAGGCCCGTAGGCGCTTGGCCCTCCACCCCAGATCCCTCTTGACGCTCACAAGGACGTCGCCTTGGAGGCTTAAGGGCACGTGGCCCGCGGTTCCTTGGGCATTCACCACTCTGTCTGCCCACACAGCTCTAGGCAAAGGCCAGCCGCCGCCTGGCCGGCCCTACTGCCTGACTGCAGTTGGCCCGAAACCACTGGGAGACACCATTGAGTCGGCACGACCCCTTAGACCCAGCAAGGCCACCCTTGACCCAGGCCAACTGCCGAACAAAGTTGCCTGTGCCTGGTGACCGGCTGGGCCAGAGGACCGGTCCCGGCCCAAGAACCCACTCCCGCCCACGGCCGTGGCGAAACGGCGGAGGGTGGGCTTTTTCCGGAGGGAGCTGTGGAGAGACACACAGGCAGACACGTGGCGGCAGCGCGGATGGGCGCTGGTGCTCTCGGCCAGGTGCAGGTCGAAGGCCTTGCGGGCCTCCCGATCATCAGCCGGGCCTGCGGCAGAGTCTGGGTCAGAGCCAGCCACCCCGGGAGCGGCTGGGTTGCGGCTGCCTCCCAGGGCCGCCTTCTGGCGGCATGTCCAGCAGGACCGGCGGGAAGCGCCCCCTCCGGCGCACGCTGTGTTGGGAGAGGCTTGAGGAGATGAGGCCTGCAGCAGTGCCCGGATGGGGCAGAGGAATCCTCGGGCACCGGCGACTAAAGGAAAAGGCGGATTGGGAGGCCAAAAATACTACAGCACCCGGTTTTCCCAGGTGGTCTCCCATCCAGGTACTAAACAGACCCGACCCTGCTTAGCTTCAGGGATCAGACGAGATGGGGTGCGTTTAGAGTGGTATGGCTGCAGAAGGCAACGGGCGCCACGGGGTGCCTCTTGAGCCTCAGCTTAGCTGGTGCTGGCGAATTACCGCCGGTCTGGTGACCAGCCCTCGGCAGCACGGCCCTGCCGCCCACCCAGGCAGGCGACAGCAGGCCTCGGGGTCCTGGGGGTGGTGGATTCTTGGGCGACCTCGCAACTCCGTTCAGGCGGCAACATCCAGGCTTGTAGGTGTTTGACGCTCTGCCCCAGATCCCACTTGACGCTCACAAGGTCTGGGACTCAGAGGCTTAAGGGCCAGTGGCCTGCTGTCCCTTGGGCATTTCCCACCGTGTCCACCCCCGCAGTGCTTGGCGCAGCCCAGCCATGGCCGCGCCGGCCCTCCTGCCCGACGGCGGTTGGCCCAAAGCCACTGGGAGCCACCATTGGGCCGGCACGGCCCCTTAGCCCCAGCAAAGCCACCCTTGTACCCACGCCACCCAAAAAGCAGAGTTCTCGGCTTTGGAGGTCAGGCGACCTGGAGAACCGGTCATGGCCCACGACCCCACTCCTGCCTCCAGCTGTGGCGAAACAGCAGAGGGTGGGCTTTTTCCGGAGGTAGCTGTATAGAGACACACGGGTAGATAGGTGGCTGGGGCATGCATGTGCGCTGGTGGGGGCGGCCAGGTGTAGGTCGAAGGCCTCGTGGGCCTATCGGCCGTCAGCCGGGCCTACGGTGCAGTCTGGGTGTAGGCCAGCCACCCCGGGAGCGGCTGGTTTATGGTTATCTACCAGGGCCGCCTTCTGGCCGCATGTCCAACCAGACCGGCGGGGTGCGCCCCCTCCAGAGCACGCTGTGTTGGGAGGGGCCTGAGGAGGTGAGGCCTGCAGCGGTGCCAGGCGGAGGTGATGGCGGCCTCGGCCGTGGGCGACTAAAGGAGAATTTATAGTGGGAGGCAAAAATGCATACAGAACCCGGTATTCCAATGTGGTCTCCCATCCAAGTACTAACCAGGCCCGACCCTGCTTAGCTTCCAGGATCAGACGAGATGGGGCGCGTTCAGGGTGGTATGGCCGTAGAAGGCAGTGGGAGCCACGGGGCACCTCTTGAGGCTCAGCTTCGCTGGTGCTGCCGACATACCGCCAGCCCGGCAGCCAACCATCTCCAGCACGGCCCTGCCGTCTGCCAAGGCAGGCGACAGGAGGCCTCGGGGACCCTGGGTTGGCGGACACATGGGTGACCTCCCAGCTCAGGTGAGGCGGGACCCTCCAGGCCCGTAGGCGCTTGGCCCTCCACCCCAGATCCCTCTTGACGCTCACAAGGACGTGGCCTTGGAGGCTTAAGGGCACGTGGCCCGCGGTTCCTTGGGCATTCACCACTCTGTCTGCCCACACAGCTCTAGGCAAAGGCCAGCCGCCGCCTGGCCGGCCCTACTGCCTGACGGCAGTTGGCCCGAAGCCACTGGGAGACACCATTGAGTCGGCACGACCCCTTAGACCCAGCAAGGCCACCCTTGACCCACGCCAACTGCCGAACAAACTTGCCTGTGCCTGGTGACCGGCTGGGCCAGAGTACCGGTCCCGGCCCAAGAACCCACTCCCGCCCACGGCTGTGGCGAAACGGCGGAGGGTGGGCTTTTTCCGGAGGGAGCTGTGGAGAGACACACAGGCAGACAGGTGGCGGCAGCGCGGATGGGCGCTGGTGCTGTCGGCCAGGTGCAGGTCGAAGGCCTTGCGGGCCTCCCGATCATCAGCCGGGCCTGCGGCAGAGTCTGGGTCAGAGCCAGCCACCCCGGGAGCGGCTGGGGTGCGGCTGCCTCCCAGGGCCGCCTTCTGGCGGCATGTCCAGCAGGACCGGCGGGAAGCGCCCCCTCCGGCGCACGCTGTGTTGGGAGAGGCTTGAGGAGATGAGGCCTGCAGCAGTGCTCGGATGGGGCAGAGGAATCCTCGGGCACCGGCGACTAAAGGAAAAGGCGGATTGGGAGGCCAAAAATACTACAGCACCCGGTTTTCCCAGGTGGTCTCCCATCCAGGTACTAAACAGACCCGACCCTGCTTAGCTTCAGGGATCAGACGAGATGGGGTGCGTTTAGGGTGGTATGGCTGCAGAAGGCAACGGGCGCCACGGGGTGCCTCTTGAGCCTCAGCTTAGCTGGTGCTGGCGAATTACCGCCAGTCTGGTGACCAGCCCTCGGCAGCACGGCCCTGCCGCCAACCCAGGCAGGCGACAGCAGGCCTCGGGGTCCAGGGGGTGGTGGATTCTTGGGCGACCTCGCAACTCCGTTCAGGTGGCAACATCCAGGTTTGTAGGAGTTTGACGCTCTGCCCCAGATCCCACTTGACGCTCACAAGGTCTGGGACTCAGAGGCTTAAGGGCCAGTGGCCTGCTGTCCCTTGGGCATTTCCCACCGTGTCCACCCCCGCAGTGCTAGGCGCAGCCCAGCCATGGCCGCGCCGGCCCTCCTGCCCGACGGCGGTTGGCCCAAAGCCACTGGGAGCCACCATTGGGCCGGCACGGCCCCTTAGCCCCAGCAAAGCCACCCTTGTACCCACGCCACCCAAAAAGCACAGTTCTCGGCTTTGGAGGTCAGGCGACCTGGAGAACCGGTCATGGCCCACGACCCCACTCCTGCCTCCAGCTGTGGCGAAACAGCAGAGGGTGGGCTTTTTCCGGAGGTAGCTGTATAGAGACACACGGGCAGATAGGTGGCTGGGGCGTGCATGTGCGCTGGTGGGGGCGGCCAGGTGTAGGTCGAAGGCCTCGTGGGCCTATCGGCCGTCAGCCGGGCCTACGGTGCAGTCTGGGTGTAGGCCAGCCACCCCGGGAGCGGCTGGTTTATGGTTATCTACCAGGGCCGCCTTCTGGCCGCATGTCCAACCAGACCGGCGGGGTGCGCCCCCTCCAGAGCACGCTGTGTTGGGAGGGGCCTGAGGAGGTGAGGCCTGCAGCGGTGCCAGGCGGAGGTGATGGCGGACTCGGCCGTGGGCGACTAAAGGAGAATTTATAGTGGGAGGCAAAAATGCATACAGAACCCGGTATTCCAATGTGATCTCCCATCCAAGTACTAACCAGGCCCGACCCTGCTTAGCTTCCAGGATCAGACGAGATGGGGCGCGTTCAGGGTGGTATGGCCGTAGAAGGCAGCGGGAGCCACGGGGCACCTCTTGAGGCTCAGCTTCGCTGGTGCTGCCGACATACCGCCAGCCCGGCAGCCAACCATCTCCAGCACGGCCCTGCCGTCTGCCAAGGCAGGCGACAGGAGGCCTCGGGGACCCTGGGTTGGCGGACACGTGGGTGACCTCGCAGCTCAGGTCAGGCGGGACCCTCCAGGCCCGTAGGCGCTTGGCCCTCCACCCCAGATCCCTCTTGACGCTCACAAGGACGTGGCCTTGGAGGCTTAAGGGCACATGGCCCGCGGTTCCTTGGGCATTCACCACTCTGTCTGCACACACAGCTCTAGGCAAAGGCCAGCCGCCGCCTGGCCGGCCCTACTGCCTGACGGCAGTTGGCCCGAAGCCACTGGGAGACACCATTGAGTCGGCACGACCCCTTAGACCCAGCAAGGCCACCCTTGACCCACGCCAACTGCCGAACAAAGTTGCCTGTGCCTGGAGACCGGCTGGGCCAGAGGACCGGTCAGGCCCAAGAACCCATTCCCGCCCACGGCCGTGGCGAAACGGCGGAGGGTGGGCTTTTTCCGGAGGGAGCTGTGGAGAGACACACAGGCAGACAGGTGGCGGCAGCGCGGATGGGCGCTGGTGCTGTCGGCCAGGTGCAGGTCGAAGGCCTTGCGGGCCTCCCGATCATCAGCCGGGCCTGCGGCAGAGTCTGGGTCAGAGCCAGCCACCCCGGGAGCGGCTGGGGTGCGGCTGCCTCCCAGGGCCGCCTTCTGGCGGCATGTCCAGCAGGACCGGCGGGAAGCGCCCCCTCCGGCGCACGCTGTGTTAGGAGAGGCTTGAGGAGATGAGGCCTGCAGCAGTGCCCGAATGGGGCAGAGGAATCCTCGGGCACCGGCGACTAAAGGAAAAGGCGGATTGGGAGGCCAAAAATACTACAGCACCCGGTTTTCCCAGGTGGTCTCCCATCCAGGTACTAAACAGACCTGACCCTGCTTAGCTTCAGGGATCAGACGAGATGGGGTGCGTTTAGGGTGGTATGGCTGCAGAAGGCAACGGGCGCCACGGGGTGCCTCTTGAGCCTCAGCTTAGCTGGTGCTGGCGAATTACCGCCAGTCTGGTGACCAGCCCTCGGCAGCACGGCCCTGCCGCCAACCCAGGCAGGCGACAGCAGGCCTCGGGGTCCAGGGGGTGGTGGATTCTTGGGCGACCTCGCAACTCCGTTCAGGTGGCAACATCCAGGTTTGTAGGAGTTTGACGCTCTGCCCCAGATCCCACTTGACGCTCACAAGGTCTGGGACTCAGAGGCTTAAGGGCCAGTGGCCTGCTGTCCCTTGGGCATTTCCCACCGTGTCCACCCCCGCAGTGCTTGGCGCAGCCCAGCCATGGCCGCGCCGGCCCTCCTGCCCGACGGCGGTTGGCCCAAAGCCACTGGGAGCCACCATTGGGCCGGCACGGCCCCTTAGCCCCAGCAAAGCCACCCTTGTACCCACGCCACCCAAAAAGCACAGTTCTCGGCTTTGGAGGTCAGGCGACCTGGAGAACCGGTCATGGCCCACGATCCCACTCCTGCCTCCAGCTGTGGCGAAACAGCAGAGGGTGGGCTTTTTCCGGAGGTAGCTGTATAGAGACACACGGGCAGATAGGTGGCTGGGGCGTGCATGTGCGCTTGTGGGGGCGGCCAGGTGTAGGTCGAAGGCCTCGTGGGCCTATCGGCCGTCAGCCGGGCCTACGGTGCAGTCTGGGTGTAGGCCAGCCACCCCGGGAGCGGCTGGTTTATGGTTATCTACCAGGGCCGCCTTCTGGCCGCATGTCCAACCAGACCGGCGGGGTGCGCCCCCTCCAGAGCACGCTGTGTTGGGAGGGGCCTGAGGAGGTGAGGCCTGCAGCGGTGCCAGGCGGAGGTGATGGCGGACTCGGCCGTGGGCGACTAAAGGAGAATTTATAGTGGGAGGCAAAAATGCATACAGAACCCGGTATTCCAATGTGATCTCCCATCCAAGTACTAACCAGGCCCGACCCTGCTTAGCTTCCAGGATCAGACGAGATGGGGCACGTTCAGGGTGGTATGGCCGTAGAAGGCAGCGGGAGCCACGGGGCACCTCTTGAGGCTCAGCTTCGCTGGTGCTGCCGACATACCGCCAGCCCGGCAGCCAACCATCTCCAGCACGGCCCTGCCGTCTGCCAAGGCAGGCGACAGGAGGCCTCGGGGACCCTGGGTTGGCGGACACGTGGGTGACCTCGCAGCTCAGGTCAGGCGGGACCCTCCAGGCCCGTAGGCGCTTGGCCCTCCACCCCAGATCCCTCTTGACGCTCACAAGGACGTGGCCTTGGAGGCTTAAGGGCACATGGCCCGCGGTTCCTTGGGCATTCACCACTCTGTCTGCACACACAGCTCTAGGCAAAGGCCAGCCGCCGCCTGGCCGGCCCTACTGCCTGACGGCAGTTGGCCCGAAGCCACTGGGAGACACCATTGAGTCGGCACGACCCCTTAGACCCAGCAAGGCCACCCTTGCCCCCACGCCAACTGCCGAAGAAAGTTGCCTGTGCCTGCTGACCGGCTGGGCCAGAGGACCGGTCCCGGCCCAAGAACCCACTCCCGCCCACGGCCGTGGCGAAACGGCGGAGGGTGGGCTTTTTCCGGAGGGAGCTGTGGAGAGACACACAGGCATACAGGTGGCGGCAGCGCGGATGGGCGCTGGTGCTGTCGGCCAGGTGCAGGTCGAAGGCCTTGCGGGCCTCCCGATCATCAGCCGGGCCTGCGGCAGAGTCTGGGTCAGAGCCAGCCACCCCGGGAGCGGCTGGGGTGCGGCTGCCTCCCAGGGCCGCCTTCTGGCGGCATGTCCAGCAGGACCGGCGGGAAGCGCCCCCTCCGGCGCACGCTGTGTTGGGAGAGGCTTGAGGAGATGAGGCCTGCAGCAGTGCCCGGATGGGGCAGAGGAATCCTCGGGCACCGGCGACTAAAGGAAAAGGCGGATTGGGAGGCCAAAAATACTACAGCACCCGGTTTTCCCAGGTGGTCTCCCATCCAGGTACTAAACAGACCCGACCCTGCTTAGCTTCAGGGATCAGACGAGATGGGGTGCGTTTAGGGTGGTATGGCTGCAGAAGGCAACGGGCGCCACGGGGTGCCTCTTTAGCCTCAGCTTAGCTGGTGCTGGCGAATTACCGCCGGTCTGGTGACCAGCCCTCGGCAGCACGGCCCTGCCGCCCACCCAGGCAGGCGACAGCAGGCCTCGGGGTCCAGGGGGTGGTGGATTCTTGGGCGACCTCGCAACTCCGTTCAGGCGGCAACATCCAGGCTTGTAGGTGTTTGACGCTCTGCCCCAGATCCCACTTGACGCTCACAAGGTCTGGGACTCAGAGGCTTAAGGGCCAGTGGCCTGCTGTCCCTTGGGCATTTCCCACCGTGTCCACCCCCGCAGTGCTTGGCGCAGCCCAGCCATGGCCGCGCCGGCCCTCCTGCCCGACGGCGGTTGGCCCAAAGCCACTGGGAGCCACCATTGGGCCGGCACGGACCCTTAGCCCCAGCAAAGCCACCCTTGTACCCACGCCACCCAAAAAGCACAGTTCTCGGCTTTGGAGGTCAGGCGACCTGGAGAACCGGTCATGGCCCACGACCCCACTCCTGCCTCCAGCTGTGGCGAAACAGCAGAGGGTGGGCTTTTTCCGGAGGTAGCTGTATAGAGACACACGGGCAGATAGGTGGCTGGGGCGTGCATGTGCGCTGGTGGGGGCGGCCAGGTGTAGCTCGAAGGCCTCGTGGGCCTATCGGCCGTCAGCCGGGCCTACGGTGCAGTCTGGGTGTAGGCCAGCCACCCCGGGAGCGGCTGGTTTATGGTTATCTACCAGGGCCGCCTTCTGGCCGCATGTCCAACCAGACCGGCGGGGTGTGCCCCCTCCAGAGCACGCTGTGTTGGGAGGGGCCTGAGGAGGTGAGGCCTGCAGCGGTGCCAGGCGGAGGTGATGGCGGCCTCGGCCGTGGGCGACTAAAGGAGAATTTATAGTGGGAGGCAAAAATGCATACAGAACCCGGTATTCCAATGTGGTCTCCCATCCAAGTACTAACCAGGCCCGACCCTGCTTAGCTTCCAGGATCAGACGAGATGGGGCGCGTTCAGGGTGGTATGGCCGTAGAAGGCAGCGGGAGCCACGGGGCACCTCTTGAGGCTCAGCTTCACTGGTGCTGCCGACATACCGCCAGCCCGGCAGCCAACCATCTCCAGCACGGCCCTGCCGTCTGCCAAGGCAGGCGACAGGAGGCCTCGGGGACCCTGGGTTGGCGGACACGTGGGTGACCTCGCAGCTCAGGTCAGGCGGGACCCTCCAGGCCCGTAGGCGCTTGGCCCTCCACCCCAGATCCCTCTTGACGCTCACAAGGACGTGGCCTTGGAGGCTTAAGGGCACGTGGCCCGCGGTTCCTTGGGCATTCACCACTCTGTCTGCCCACATAGCTCTAGGCAAAGGCCAGCCGCCACCTGGCCGGCCCTAGTGCCTGACGGCAGTTGGCCCGAAACCACTGGGAGACACCATTGAGTCGGCACGACCCCTTAGACCCAGCAAGGCCACCCTTGACCCACGCCAACTGCCGAACAAAGTTGCCTGTGCCTGGTGACCGGCTGGGCCAGAGGACCGGTCCCGGCCCAAGAACCCACTCCCGCCCACGGCCGTGGCGAAACGGCGGAGGGTGGGCTTTTTCCGGAGGGAGCTGTGGAGAGACACTCAGGCAGACACGTGGCGGCAGCGCGGATGGGCGCTGGTGCTGTCGGCCAGGTGCAGGTCGAAGGCCTTGCGGGCCTCCCGATCATCAGCCGGGCCTGCGGCAGAGTCTGGGTCAGAGCCAGCCACCCCGGGAGCGGCTGGGGTGCGGCTGCCTCCCAGGGCCGACTTCTGGCGGCATGTCCAGCAGGACCGGCGGGAAGCGCCCCCTCCGGCGCACGCTGTGTTGGGAGAGGCTTGAGGAGATGAGGCCTGCAGCAGTGCCCGGATGGGGCAGAGGAATCCTCGGGCACCGGCGACTAAAGGAAAAGGCAGATTGGGAGGCCAAAAATACTACAGCACCCGGTTTTCCCAGGTGGTCTCCCATCCAGGTACTAAACAGACCCGACCCTGCTTAGCTTCAGGGATCAGACGAGATGGGGTGCGTTTAGGGTGGTATGGCTGCAGAAGGCAACGGGCGCCACGGGGTGCCTCTTGAGCCTCAGCTTAGCTGGTGCTGGCGAATTACCGCCGGTCTGGTGACCAGCCCTCGGCAGCACGGCCCTGCCGCCCACCCAGGCAGGCGACAGCAGGCCTCGGGGTCCAGGGGGTGGTGGATTCTTGGGCGACCTCGCAACTCCGTTCAGGCGGCAACATCCAGGCTTGTAGGTGTTTGACGCTCTGCCCCAGATCCCACTTGACGCTCACAAGGTCTGGGACTCAGAGGCTTAAGGGCCAGTGGCCTGCTGTCCCTTGGGCATTTCCCACCGTGTCCACCCCCGCAGTGCTTGGCGCAGCCCAGCCATGGCCGCGCCGGCCCTCCTGCCCGACGGCGGTTGGCCCAAAGCCACTGGGAGCCACCATTGGGCCAGCACGGCCCCTTAGCCCCAGCAAAGCCACCCTTGTACCCACGCCACCCAAAAAGCACAGTTCTCGGCTTTGGAGGTCAGGCGACCTGGAGAACCGGTCATGGCCCACGACCCCACTCCTGCCTCCAGCTGTGGCGAAACAGCAGAGGGTGGGCTTTTTCCGGAGGTGGCTGTATAGAGACACACGGGCAGATAGGTGGCTGGGGCATGCATGTGCGCTGGTGGGGGCGGCCAGGTGTAGCTCGAAGGCCTCGTGGGCCTATCGGCCGTCAGCCGGGCCTACGGTGCAGTCTGGGTGTAGGCCAGCCACCCCGGGAGTGGCTGGTTTATGGTTATCTACCAGGGCCGCCTTCTGGCCGCATGTCCAACCAGACCGGCGGGGTGCGCCCCCTCCAGAGCACGCTGTGTTGGGAGGGGCCTGAGGAGGTGAGGCCTGCAGCGGTGCCAGGCGGAGGTGATGGCGGTCTCGGCCGTGGGCGACTAAAGGAGAATTTATAGTGGGAGGCAAAAATGCATACAGAACCCGGTATTCCAATGTGGTCTCCCATCCAAGTACTAACCAGGCCCGACCCTGCTTAGCTTCCAGGATCAGACGAGATGGGGCGCGTTCAGGGTGGTATGGCCGTAGAAGGCAGCGGGAGCCACGGGGCACCTCTTGAGGCTCAGCTTCGCTGGTGCTGCCGACATACCGCCAGCCCGGCAGCCAACCATCTCCAGCACGGCCCTGCCGTCTGCCAAGGCAGGCGACAGGAGGCCTCGGGGACCCTGGGTTGGCGGACACGTGGGTGACCTCGCAGCTCAGGTCAGGAGGGACCCTCCAGGCCCGTAGGCGCTTGGCCCTCCACCCCAGATCCCTCTTGACGCTGACAAGGACGTCGCCTTGGAGGCTTAAGGGCACGTGGCCCGCGGTTCCTTGGGCATTCACCACTCTGTCTGCCCACACAGCTCTAGGCAAAGGCCAGCCGCCGCCTGGCCGGCCCTACTGCCTGACTGCAGTTGGCCCGAAACCACTGGGAGACACCATTGAGTCGGCACGACCCCTTAGACCCAGCAAGGCCACCCTTGACCCAGGCCAACTGCCGAACAAAGTTGCCTGTGCCTGGTGACCGGCTGGGCCAGAGGACCGGTCCCGGCCCAAGAACCCACTCCCGCCCACGGCCGTGGCGAAACGGCGGAGGGTGGGCTTTTTCCGGAGGGAGCTGTGGAGAGACACACAGGCAGACACGTGGCGGCAGCGCGGATGGGCGCTGGTGCTGTCGGCCAGGTGCAGGTCGAAGGCCTTGCGGGCCTCCCGATCATCAGCCGGGCCTGCGGCAGAGTCTGGGTCAGAGCCAGCCACCCCGGGAGCGGCTGGGTTGCGGCTGCCTCCCAGGGCCGCCTTCTGGCGGCATGTCCAGCAGGACCGGCGGGAAGCGCCCCCTCCGGCGCACGCTGTGTTGGGAGAGGCTTGAGGAGATGAGGCCTGCAGCAGTGCCCGGATGGGGCAGAGGAATCCTCGGGCACCGGCGACTAAAGGAAAAGGCGGATTGGGAGGCCAAAAATACTACAGCACCCGGTTTTCCCAGGTGGTCTCCCATCCAGGTACTAAACAGACCCGACCCTGCTTAGCTTCAGGGATCAGACGAGATGGGGTGCGTTTAGAGTGGTATGGCTGCAGAAGGCAACGGGCGCCACGGGGTGCCTCTTGAGCCTCAGCTTAGCTGGTGCTGGCGAATTACCGCCGGTCTGGTGACCAGCCCTCGGCAGCACGGCCCTGCCGCCCACCCAGGCAGGCGACAGCAGGCCTCGGGGTCCTGGGGGTGGTGGATTCTTGGGCGACCTCGCAACTCCGTTCAGGCGGCAACATCCAGGCTTGTAGGTGTTTGACGCTCTGCCCCAGATCCCACTTGACGCTCACAAGGTCTGGGACTCAGAGGCTTAAGGGCCAGTGGCCTGCTGTCCCTTGGGCATTTCCCACCGTGTCCACCCCCGCAGTGCTTGGCGCAGCCCAGCCATGGCCGCGCCGGCCCTCCTGCCCGACGGCGGTTGGCCCAAAGCCACTGGGAGCCACCATTGGGCCGGCACGGCCCCTTAGCCCCAGCAAAGCCACCCTTGTACCCACGCCACCCAAAAAGCAGAGTTCTCGGCTTTGGAGGTCAGGCGACCTGGAGAACCGGTCATGGCCCACGACCCCACTCCTGCCTCCAGCTGTGGCGAAACAGCAGAGGGTGGGCTTTTTCCGGAGGTAGCTGTATAGAGACACACGGGCAGATAGGTGGCTGGGGCATGCATGTGCGCTGGTGGGGGCGGCCAGGTGTAGGTCGAAGGCCTCGTGGGCCTATCGGCCGTCAGCCGGGCCTACGGTGCAGTCTGGGTGTAGGCCAGCCACCCCGGGAGCGGCTGGTTTATGGTTATCTACCAGGGCCGCCTTCTGGCCGCATGTCCAACCAGACCGGCGGGGTGCGCCCCCTCCAGAGCACGCTGTGTTGGGAGGGGCCTGAGGAGGTGAGGCCTGCAGCGGTGCCAGGCGGAGGTGATGGCGGCCTCGGCCGTGGGCGATTAAAGGAGAATTTATAGTGGGAGGCAAAAATGCATACAGAACCCGGTATTCCAATGTGGTCTCCCATCCAAGTACTAACCAGGCCCGACCCTGCTTAGCTTCCAGGATCAGACGAGATGGGGCGCGTTCAGGGTGGTATGGCCGTAGAAGGCAGTGGGAGCCACGGGGCACCTCTTGAGGCTCAGCTTCGCTGGTGCTGCCGACATACCGCCAGCCCGGCAGCCAACCATCTCCAGCACGGCCCTGCCGTCTGCCAAGGCAGGCGACAGGAGGCCTCGGGGACCCTGGGTTGGCGGACACATGGGTGACCTCCCAGCTCAGGTCAGGCGGGACCCTCCAGGCCCGTAGGCGCTTGGCCCTCCACCCCAGATCCCTCTTGACGCTCACAAGGACGTGGCCTTGGAGGCTTAAGGGCACGTGGCCCGCGGTTCCTTGGGCATTCACCACTCTGTCTGCCCACACAGCTCTAGGCAAAGGCCAGCCGCCGCCTGGCCGGCCCTACTGCCTGACGGCAGTTGGCCCGAAGCCACTGGGAGACACCATTGAGTCGGCACGACCCCTTAGACCCAGCAAGGCCACCCTTGACCCACGCCAATTGCCGAACAAACTTGCCTGTGCCTGGTGACCGGCTGGGCCAGAGTACCGGTCCCGGCCCAAGAACCCACTCCCGCCCACGGCTGTGGCGAAACGGCGGAGGGTGGGCTTTTTCCGGAGGGAGCTGTGGAGAGACACACAGGCAGACAGGTGGCGGCAGCGCGGATGGGCGCTGGTGCTGTCGGCCAGGTGCAGGTCGAAGGCCTTGCGGGCCTCCCGATCATCAGCCGGGCCTGCGGCAGAGTCTGGGTCAGAGCCAGCCACCCCGGGAGCGGCTGGGGTGCGGCTGCCTCCCAGGGCCGCCTTCTGGCGGCATGTCCAGCAGGACCGGCGGGAAGCGCCCCCTCCGGCGCACGCTGTGTTGGGAGAGGCTTGAGGAGATGAGGCCTGCAGCAGTGCCCGGATGGGGCAGAGGAATCCTCGGGCACCGGCGACTAAAGGAAAAGGCGGATTGGGAGGCCAAAAATACTACAGCACCCGGTTTTCCCAGGTGGTCTCCCATCCAGGTACTAAACAGACCCGACCCTGCTTAGCTTCAGGGATCAGACGAGATGGGGTGCGTTTAGGGTGGTATGGCTGCAGAAGGCAACGGGCGCCACGGGGTGCCTCTTGAGCCTCAGCTTAGCTGGTGCTGGCGAATTACCGCCAGTCTGGTGACCAGCCCTCGGCAGCACGGCCCTGCCGCCAACCCAGGCAGGCGACAGCAGGCCTCGGGGTCCAGGGGGTGGTGGATTCTTGGGCGACCTCGCAACTCCGTTCAGGTGGCAACATCCAGGTTTGTAGGAGTTTGACGCTCTGCCCCAGATCCCACTTGACGCTCACAAGGTCTGGGACTCAGAGGCTTAAGGGCCAGTGGCCTGCTGTCCCTTGGGCATTTCCCACCGTGTCCACCCCCGCAGTGCTAGGCGCAGCCCAGCCATGGCCGCGCCGGCCCTCCTGCCCGACGGCGGTTGGCCCAAAGCCACTGGGAGCCACCATTGGGCCGGCACGGCCCCTTAGCCCCAGCAAAGCCACCCTTGTACCCACGCCACCCAAAAAGCACAGTTCTCGGCTTTGGAGGTCAGGCGACCTGGAGAACCGGTCATGGCCCACGACCCCACTCCTGCCTCCAGCTGTGGCGAAACAGCAGAGGGTGGGCTTTTTCCGGAGGTAGCTGTATAGAGACACACGGGCAGATAGGTGGCTGGGGCGTGCATGTGCGCTGGTGGGGGCGGCCAGGTGTAGCTCGAAGGCCTCGTGGGCCTATCGGCCGTCAGCCGGGCCTACGGTGCAGTCTGGGTGTAGGCCAGCCACCCCGGGAGCGGCTGGTTTATGGTTATCTACCAGGGCCGCCTTCTGGCCGCATGTCCAACCAGGCCGGCGGGGTGCGCCCCCTCCAGAGCACGCTGTGTTGGGAGGGGCCTGAGGAGGTGAGGCCTGCAGCGGTGCCAGGCGGAGGTGATGGCGGCCTCGGCCGTGGGCGACTAAAGGAGAATTTATAGTGGGAGGCAAAAATGCATACAGAACCCGGTATTCCAATGTGGTCTCCCATCCAAGTACTAACCAGGCCCGACCCTGCTTAGCTTCCAGGATCAGACGAGATGGGGCGCGTTCAGGGTGGTATGGCCGTAGAAGGCAGTGGGAGCCACGGGGCACCTCTTGAGGCTCAGCTTCGCTGGTGCTGCCGACATACCGCCAGCCCGGCAGCCAACCATCTCCAGCACGGCCCTGCCGTCTGCCAAGGCAGGCGACAGGAGGCCTCGGGGACCCTGGGTTGGCGGACACGTGGGTGACCTCCCAGCTCAGGTCAGGCGGGACCCTCCAGGCCCGTAGGCGCTTGGCCCTCCACCCCAGATCCCTCTTGACGCTCACAAGGACGTGGCCTTGGAGGCTTAAGGGCACGTGGCCCGCGGTTCCTTGGGCATTCACCACTCTGTCTGCCCACACAGCTCTAGGCAAAGGCCAGCCGCCGCCTGGCCGGCCCTACTGCCTGACGGCAGTTGGCCCGAAGCCACTGGGAGACACCATTGAGTCGGCACGACCCCTTAGACCCAGCAAGGCCACCCTTGCCCCAACGCCAACTGCCGAAGAAAGTTCCCTGTGCCTGGTGACCGGCTGGGCCAGAGGACCGGTCCCGGCCCAAGAACCCACTCCCGCCCACGACCGTGGCGAAACGGCGGAGGGTGGGCTTTTTCCGGAGGGAGCTGTGGAGAGACACACAGGCAGACAGGTGGCGGCAGCGCGGATGGGCGCTGGTGCTGTCTGCCAGGTGCAGGTCGAAGGCCTTGCGGGCCTCCCGATCATCAGCCGGGCCTGCGGCAGAGTCTGGGTCAGAGCCAGCCACCCCGGGAGCGGCTGGGGTGCGGCTGCCTCCCTTCCGCCTTCTGGCGGCATGTCCAGCAGGACCGGCGGGAAGCGCCCCCTCCGGCGCACGCTGTATTGGGAGAGGCTTGAGGAGATGAGGCCTGCAGCAGTGCCCGGATGGGGCAGAGGAATCCTCGGGCACCGGCGACTAAAGGAAAAGGCGGATTGGGAGGCCAAAAATACTACAGCACCCGGTTTTCCCAGGTGGTCTCCCATCCAGGTACTAAACAGACCCGACCCTGCTTAGCTTCAGGGATCAGACGAGATGGGGTGCGTTTAGGGTGGTATGGCTGCAGAAGGCAACGGGCGCCACGGGGTGCCTCTTGAGCCTCAGCTTAGCTGGTGCTGGCGAATTACCGCCAGTCTGGTGACCAGCCCTCGGCAGCACGGCCCTGCCGCCCACCCAGGCAGGCGACAGCAGGCCTCGGGGTCCAGGGGGTGGTGGATTCTTGGGCGACCTCGCAACTCCGTTCAGGCGGCAACATCCAGGCTTGTAGGTGTTTGACGCTCTGCCCCAGATCCCACTTGACGCTCACAAGGTCTGGGACTCAGAGGCTTAAGGGCCAGTGGCCTGCTGTCCCTTGGGCATTTCCCACCGTGTCCACCCACGCAGTGCTTGGCGCAGCCCAGCCATGGCCGCGCCGGCCCTCCTGCCCGACGACGGTTGGCCCAAAGCCACTGGGAGTCACCATTGTGCCGGCACGGCCCCTTAGCCCCAGCAAAGCCACCCTTGTACCCACGCCACCCAGAAAGCACAGTTCTCGGCTTTGGAGGTCAGGTGACCTGGAGAACCGGTCATGGCCCACGACCCCACTCCTGCCTCCGGCTGTGGCGAAACAGCAGAGGGTGGGATTTTTCCGGAGGTAGCTGTATAGAGACACACGGGCAGATAGGTGGCTGGGGCGTGCATGTGCGCTGGTGGGGGCGGCCAGGTGTACCTCGAAGGCCTCGTGGGCCGATCGGCCATCAGCCGGGCCTACGGTGCAGTCTGGGTGTAGGCCAGCCACCCCAGGAGCGGCTGGTTTATGGTTATCTACCAGGGCCGCCTTCTGGCCGCATGTCCAACCAGACCGGTTGGGTGCACCCCCTCCAGAGCACGCTGTGTTTGGAGGGGCCTGAGGAGGTGAGGCCTGCAGCGGTGCCAGGCGGAGGTGATGGCGGCCTCGGCCGTGGGCGACTAAAGGAGAATTTATAGTGGGAGGCAAAAATGCATACAGAACCCGGTATTCCAATGTGGTCTCCCATCCAAGTACTAACCAGGCCCGACCCTGCTTAGCTTCCAGGATCAGACGAGATGGGGCGCGTTCAGGGTGGTATGGCCGTAGAAGGCAGCGGGAGCCACGGGGCACCTCTTGAGGCTCAGCTTCGCTGGTGCTGCCGACATACCGCCAGCCCGGCAGCCAACCATCTCCAGCACGGCCCTGCCGTCTGCCAAGGCAGGCGACAGGAGGCCTCGGGGACCCTGGGTTGGCGGACACGTGGGTGACCTCGCAGCTCAGGTCAGGCGGGACCCTCCAGGCCCGTAGGCGCTTGGCCCTCCACCCCAGATCCCTCTTGATGCTCACAAGGACGTGGCCTTGGAGGCTTAAGGGCATGTGGCCCGCGGTTCCTTGGGCATTCACCACTCTGTCTGCCCACACAGCTCTAGGCAAAGGCCAGCCGCTGCCTGGCCGGCCCTACTGCCTGACGGCAGTTGGCCCGAAGCCACTGGGAGACACCATTGAGTCGGCACGACCCCTTAGACCCAGCAAGGCCACCCTTGCCCCCACGCCAACTGCCGAACAAAGTTCCCTGTGCCTGGTGACCGGCTGGGCCAGAGGACCGGTCCCGGCCCAAGAACCCACTCCCGCCCACGGCCGTGGCGAAACGGCGGAGGGTGGGCTTTTTCCGGAGGGAGCTGTGGAGAGACACACAGGCAGACAGGTGGCGGCAGCGCGGATGGGCGCTGGTGCTGTCGGCCAGGTGCAGGTCGAAGGCCTTGCGGGCCTCCCGATCATCAGCCGGGCCTGCGGCAGAGTCTGGGTCAGAGCCAGCCACCCCGGGAGCGGCTGGGGTGCGGCTGCCTCCCAGGGCCGCCTTCTGGCGGCATGTCCAGCAGGACCGGCGGGAAGCGCCCACTCCGGCGCACGCTGTGTTGGGAGAGGCTTGAGGAGATGAGGCCTGCAGCAGTGCCCGGATGGGGCAGAGGAATCCTCGGGCACCGGCGACTAAAGGAAAAGGCGGATTGGGAGGACAAAAATACTACAGCACCCGGTTTTCCCAGGTGGTCTCCCATCCAGGTACTAAACAGACCCGACCCTGCTTAGCTTCAGGGATCAGACGAGATGGGGTGCGTTTAGGGTGGTATGGCTGCAGAAGGCAATGGGCGCCACGGGGTGCCTCTTGAGCCTCAGCTTAGCTGGTGCTGGCGAATTACCGCCAGTCTGGTGACCAGCCCTCGGCAGCACGGCCCTGCCGCCCACCCAGGCAGGCGACAGCAGGCCTCGGGGTCCAGGGGGTGGTGGATTCTTGGGCGACCTCGCAACTCCGTTCAGGCGGCAACATCCAGGCTTGTAGGTGTTTGACGCTCTGCCCCAGATCCCACTTGACGCTCACAAGGTCTGGGACTCAGAGGCTTAAGGGCCAGTGGCCTGCTGTCCCTTGGGCATTTCCCACCGTGTCCACCCACGCAGTGCTTGGCGCAGCCCAGCCATGGCCGCGCCGGCCCTCCTGCCCGACGGCGGTTGGCCCAAAGCCACTGGGAGCCACCATTGGGCCGGCACGGCCCCTTAGCCCCAGCAAAGCCACCCTTGTACCCACGCCACCCAAAAAGCACAGTTCTCGGCTTTGGAGGTCAGGCGACCTGGAGAACCGGTCATGGCCCACGACCCCACTCCTGCCTCCAGCTGTGGCTAAACAGCAGAGGGTGGGCTTTTTCCGGAGGTAGCTGTATAGAGACACACGGGCAGATAGGTGGCTGGGGCGTGCATGTGCGCTGGTGGGGGCGGCCAGGTGTAGGTCGAAGGCCTCGTGGGCCTATCGGCCGTCAGCCAGGCCTACGGTGCAGTCTGGGTGTAGGCCAGCCACCCCGGGAGCGGCTGGTTTATGGTTATCTACCAGGGCCGCCTTCTGGCCGCATGTCCAACCAGGCCGGCGGGGTGCGCCCCCTCCAGAGCACGCTGTGTTGGGAGGGGCCTGAGGAGGTGAGGCCTGCAGCGGTGCCAGGCGGAGGTGATGGCGGCCTCGGCCGTGGGCGACTAAAGGAGAATTTATAGTGGGAGGCAAAAATGCATACAGAACCCGGTATTCCAATGTGGTTTCCCATCCAAGTACTAACCAGGCCCGACCCTGCTTAGCTTCCAGGATCAGACGAGATGGGGCGCGTTCAGGTTGGTATGGCCGTAGAAGGCAGCGGGAGCCACGGGGCACCTCTTGAGGCTCAGCTTCGCTGGTGCTGCCGACATACCGCCAGCCCGGCAGCCAACCATCTCCAGCACGGCCCTGCCGTCTGCCAAGGCAGGCGACAGGAGGCCTCGGGGACCCTGGGTTGGCGGACACGTGGGTGACCTCGCAGCTCAGGTCAGGCGGGACCCTCCAGGCCCGTAGGCGCTTGGCCCTCCACCCCAGATCCCTCTTGACGCTCACAAGGACGTGGCCTTGGAGGCTTAAGGGCACGTGGCCCGCGGTTCCTTGGGCATTCACCACTCTGTCTGCCCACACAGCTCTAGGCAAAGGCCAGCCGCCGCCTGGCCGGCATTACTGCCTGACGGCAGTTGGCCCGAAGCAACTGGGAGACACCATTGAGTCGGCACGACCCCTTAGACCCAGCAAGGCCACCCTTGCCCCCACGCCAACTGCCGAACAAAGTTGCCTTTGCCTGGTGACCGGCTGGGCCAGAGGATCGGTCCCGGCCCAAGAACCCACTCCCGCCCACGGCTGTGGCGAAACGGCGGAGGGTGGGCTTTTTCCGGAGGGAGCTGTGGAGAGACACACAGGCAGACAGGTGGCGGCAGCGCGGATGGGCGCTGGTGCTGTCGGCCAGGTGCAGGTCGAAGGCCTTGCGGGCCTCCCGATCATCAGCCGGGCCTGCGGCAGAGTCTGGGTCAGAGCCAGCCACCCCGGGAGCGGCTGCTTCCCAGGGCCGCCTTCTGGCGGCATGTCCAGCAGGACCGGCGGGAAGCGCCCCCTCCGGCGCACGCTGTGTTGGGAGAGGCTTGAGGAGATGAGGCCTGCAGCAGTGCCCGGATGGGGCAGAGGAATCCTCGGGCACCGGCGACTAAAGGAAAAGGCGGATTGGGAGGCCAAAAATACTACAGCACCCGGTTTTCCCAGGTGGTCTCCCATCCAGGTACTAAACAGACCCGACCCTGCTTAGCTTCAGGGATCAGACGAGATGGGGTGCGTTTAGAGTGGTATGGCTGCAGAAGGCAACGGGCGCCACGGGGTGCCTCTTGAACCTCAGCTTAGCTGGTGCTGGCGAATTACCGCCGGTCTGGTGACCAGCCCTCGGCAGCACGGCCCTGCCGCCCACCCAGGCAGGCGACAGCAGGCCTCGGGGTCCAGGGGGTGGTGGATTCTTGGGCGACCTCGCAACTCCGTTCAGGCGGCAACATCCAGGCTTGTAGGTGTTTGACGCTCTGCCCCAGATCCCACTTGCCGCTCACAAGGTCTGGGACTCAGAGGCTTAAGGGCCAGTGGCCTGCTGTCCCTTGGGCATTTCCCACCGTGTCCACCCCCGCAGTGCTTGGCGCAGCCCAGCCATGGCCGCGCCGGCCCTCCTGCCCGACGGCGGTTGGCCCAAAGCCACTGGGAGCCACCATTGGGCCGGCACGGCCCCTTAGCCCCAGCAAAGCCACCCTTGTACCCACGCCACCCAAAAAGCACAGTTCTCGGCTTTGGAGGTCAGGCGACCTGGAGAACCGGTCATGGCCCACGACCCCACTCCTGCCTCCAGCTGTGGCGAAACAGCAGAGGGTGGGCTTTTTCCGGAGGTAGCTGTATAGAGACACACGGGCAGATAGGTGGCTGGGGCATGCATGTGCGCTGGTGGGGGCGGCCAGGTGTAGGTCGAAGGCCTCGTGGGCCTATCGGCCGTCAGCCGGGCCTACGGTGCAGTCTGGGTGTAGGCCAGCCACCCCGGGAGCGGCTGGTTTATGGTTATCTACCAGGGCCGCCTTCTGGCCGCATGTCCAACCAGACCGGCGGGGTGCGCCCCCTCCAGAGCACGCTGTGTTGGGAGGGGCCTGAGGAGGTGAGGCCTGCAGCGGTGCCAGGCGGAGGTGATGGCGGCCTCGGCCGTGGGCGACTAAAGGAGAATTTATAGTGGGAGGCAAAAATGCATACAGAACCCGGTATTCCAATGTGGTCTCCCATCCAAGTACTAACCAGGCCCGACCCTGCTTAGCTTCCAGGATCAGACGAGATGGGGCGCGTTCAGGGTGGTATGGACGTAGAAGGCAGTGGGAGACACGGGGCACCTCTTGAGGCTCAGCTTCGCTGGTGCTGCCGACATACCGCCAGCCCGGCAGCCAACCATCTCCAGCACGGCCCTGCCGTCTGCCAAGGCAGGCGACAGGAGGCCTCGGGGACCCTGGGTTGGCGGACACATGGGTGACCTCCCAGCTCAGGTCAGGCGGGACCCTCCAGGCCCGTAGGCGCTTGGCCCTCCACCCCAGATCCCTCTTGACGCTCACAAGGACGTGGCCTTGGAGGCTTAAGGGCACGTGGCCCGCGGTTCCTTGGGCATTCACCACTCTGTCTGCCCACACAGCTCTAGGCAAAGGCCAGCCGCCGCCTGGCCGGCCCTACTGCCTGACGGCAGTTGGCCCGAAACTACTGGGAGACACCATTGAGTCGGCACGACCCTTTAGACCCAGCAAGGCCACCCTTGACCCACGCCAACTGCCGAACAAACTTGCCTGTGCCTGGTGACCGGCTGGGCCAGAGGACCGGTCCCGGCCCAAGAACCCACTCCCGCCCACGGCCGTGGCGAAACGGCGGAGGGTGGGCTTTTTCCGGAGGGAGCTGTGGAGAGACACACAGGCAGACAGGTGGCGGCAGCGCGGATGGGCGCTGGTGCTGTCGGCCAGGTGCAGGTCGAAGGCCTTGCGGGCCTCCCGATCATCAGCCGGGCCTGCGGCAGAGTCTGGGTCAGAGCCAGCCACCCCGGGTGCGGCTGGGGTGCGGCTGCCTCCCAGGGCCGCCTTCTGGCGGCATGTCCAGCAGGACTGGCGGGAAGCGCCCCCTCCGGCGCACGCTGTGTTGGGAGAGGCTTGAGGAGATGAGGCCTGCAGCAGTGCCCGAATGGGGCAGAGGAATCCTCGGGCACGGGCGACTAAAGGAAAAGGCGGATTGGGAGGCCAAAAATACTACAGCACCCGGTTTTCCCAGGTGGTCTCCCATCCAGGTACTAAACAGACCCGACCCTGCTTAGCTTCAGGGATCAGACGAGATGGGGTGCGTTTAGGGTGGTATGGCTGCAGAAGGCAACGGGCGCCACGGGGTGCCTCTTGAGCCTCAGCTTAGCTGGTGCTGGCGAATTACCGCCAGTCTGGTGACCAGCCCTCGGCAGCACGGCCCTGCCGCCCACCCAGGCAGGCGACAGCAGGCCTCGGGGTCCAGGGGGTGGTGGATTCTTGGGCGACCTCGCAACTCTGTTCAGGCGGCAACATCCAGGCTTGTAGGTGTTTGACGCTCTGCCCCAGATCCCACTTGACGCTCACAAGGTCTGGGACTCAGAGGCTTAAGGGCCAGTGGCCTGCTGTCCCTTGGGCATTTCCCACCGTGTCCACCCCCGCAGTGCTTGGCGCAGCCCAGCCATGGCCCCGCCGGCCCTCCTGCCCGACCCCGGTTGGCCCAAAGCCACTGGGAGCCACCATTGGGCGGCAGGGCCCCTTAGCCCCAGCAAAGCCACCCTTGTACCCACGCCACCCAAAAAGCACAGTTCTCGGCTTTGGAGGTCAGGCGACCTGGAGAACCGGTCATGGCCCACGACCCCACTCCTGCCTCCAGCTGTGGCGAAACAGCAGAGGGTGGGCTTTTTCCGGAGGTAGCTGTATAGAGACACACGGGCAGATAAGTGGCTGGGGCGTGCATGTGCGCTGGTGGGGGCGGCCAGGTGTAGCTCGAAGGCCTCGTGGGCCTATCGGCCGTCAGCCGGGCCTACGGTGCAGTCTGGGTGTAGGCCAGCCACCCCGGGAGCGGCTGGTTTATGGTTATCTACCAGGGCCGCCTTCTGGCCGCATGTCCAACCAGACCGGCGGGGTGCGCCCCCTCCAGAGCACGCTGTGTTGGGAGGGGCCTGAGGAGGTGAGGCCTGCAGCGGTGCCAGGTGGAGGTGATGGCGGCCTCGGCCGTGGGCGACTAAAGGAGAATTTATAGTGGGAGGCAAAAATGCATACAGAACCCGGTATTCCAATGTGGTCTCCCATCCAAGTACTAACCAGGCCCGACCCTGCTTAGCTTCCAGGATCAGACGAGATGGGGCGCGTTCAGGGTGGTATGGCCGTAGAAGGCAGTGGGAGACACGGGGCACCTCTTGAGGCTCAGCTTCGCTGGTGATGCCGACATACCGCCAGCCCGGCAGCCAACCATCTCCAGCACGGCCCTGCCGTCTGCCAAGGCAGGCGACAGGAGGCCTCGGGGACCCTGGGTTGGCGGACACGTGGGTGACCTCGCAGCTCAGGTCAGGCGGGACCCTCCAGGCCCGTAGGCGCTTGGCCCTCCACCCCAGATACCTCTTGACGCTCACAAGGACGTGGCCTTGGAGGCTTAAGGGCACGTGGCCCGCGGTTCCTTGGGCATTCACCACTCTGTCTGCCCACACAGCTCTAGGCAAAGGCCAGCCGCCGCCTGGCCGGCCCTACTGCCTGACGGGAGTTGGCCCGAAACCACTGGGAGACACCATTGAGTCGGCACGACCCCTTAGACCCAGCAAGGCCACCCTTGACCCACGCCAACTGCCGAACAAAGTTGCCTGTGCCTGGTGACCGGCTGGGCCAGAGGACCGGTCCCGGCCCAAGAACCCACTCCCGCCCACGGCCGTGGCGAAACGGCGGAGGGTGGGCTTTTTCCGGAGGGAGCTGTGGAGAGACACACAGGCAGACAGGTGGCGGCAGCGCGGATGGGCGCTGGTGCTGTCGGCCAGGTGCAGGTCGAAGGCCTTGCGGGCCTCCCGATCATCAGCCGGGCCTGCGGCAGACTCTGGGTCAGAGCCAGCCACCCCGGGAGCGGCTGGGGTGCGGCTGCCTCCCAGGGCCGCCTTCTGGCGGCATGTCCAGCAGGACCGGCGGGAAGCGCCCCCTCCGGCGCACGCTGTGTTGGGAGAGGCTTGAGGAGATGAGGCCTGCAGCAGTGCCCGGATGGGGCAGAGGAATCCTCGGGCACCGGCGACTAAAGGAAAAGGCGGATTGGGAGGCCAAAAATACTACAGCACCCGGTTTTCCCAGGTGGTCTCCCATCCAGGTACTAAACAGACCCGACCCTGCTTAGCTTCAGGGATCAGACGAGATGGGGTGCGTTTAGAGTGGTATGGCTGCAGAAGGCAACGGGCGCCACGGGGTGCCTCTTGAACCTCAGCTTAGCTGGTGCTGGCGAATTACCGCCGGTCTGGTGACCAGCCCTCGGCAGCACGGCCCTGCCGCCCACCCAGGCAGGCGACAGCAGGCCTCGGGGTCCAGAGGGTGGTGGATTCTTGGGCGACCTCGCAACTCCGTTCAGGCGGCAACATCCAGGCTTGTAGGTGTTTGACGCTCTGCCCCAGATCCCACTTGCCGCTCACAAGGTCTGGGACTCAGAGGCTTAAGGGCCAGTGGCCTGCTGTCCCTTGGGCATTTCCCACCGTGTCCACCCCCGCAGTGCTTGGCGCAGCCCAGCCATGGCCGCGCCGGCCCTCCTGCCCGACGGCGGTTGGCCCAAAGCCACTGGGAGCCACCATTGGGCCGGCACGGCCCCTTAGCCCCAGCAAAGCCACCCTTGTACCCACGCCACCCAAAAAGCACAGTTCTCGGCTTTGGAGGTCAGGCGACCTGGAGAACCGGTCATGGCCCACGACCCCACTCCTGCCTCCAGCTGTGGCGAAACAGCAGAGGGTGGGCTTTTTCCGGAGGTAGCTGTATAGAGACACACGGGCAGATAGGTGGCTGGGGCATGCATGTGCGCTGGTGGGGGCGGCCAGGTGTAGGTCGAAGGCCTCGTGGGCCTATCGGCCGTCAGCCGGGCCTACGGTGCAGTCTGGGTGTAGGCCAGCCACCCCGGGAGCGGCTGGTTTATGGTTATCTACCAGGGCCGCCTTCTGGCCGCATGTCCAACCAGACCGGCGGGGTGCGCCCCCTCCAGAGCACGCTGTGTTGGGAGGGGCCTGAGGAGGTGAGGCCTGCAGCGGTGCCAGGCGGAGGTGATGGCGGCCTCGGCCGTGGGCGACTAAAGGAGAATTTATAGTGGGAGGCAAAAATGCATACAGAACCCGGTATTCCAATGTGGTCTCCCATCCAAGTACTAACCAGGCCCGACCCTGCTTAGCTTCCAGGATCAGACGAGATGGGGCGCGTTCAGGGTGGTATGGACGTAGAAGGCAGTGGGAGACACGGGGCACCTCTTGAGGCTCAGCTTCGCTGGTGCTGCCGACATACCGCCAGCCCGGCAGCCAACCATCTCCAGCACGGCCCTGCCGTCTGCCAAGGCAGGCGACAGGAGGCCTCGGGGACCCTGGGTTGGCGGACACATGGGTGACCTCCCAGCTCAGGTCAGGCGGGACCCTCCAGGCCCGTAGGCGCTTGGCCCTCCACCCCAGATCCCTCTTGACGCTCACAAGGACGTGGCCTTGGAGGCTTAAGGGCACGTGGCCCGCGGTTCCTTGGGCATTCACCACTCTGTCTGCCCACACAGCTCTAGGCAAAGGCCAGCCGCCGCCTGGCCGGCCCTACTGCCTGACGGCAGTTGGCCCGAAACTACTGGGAGACACCATTGAGTCGGCACGACCCTTTAGACCCAGCAAGGCCACCCTTGACCCACGCCAACTGCCGAACAAACTTGCCTGTGCCTGGTGACCGGCTGGGCCAGAGGACCGGTCCCGGCCCAAGAACCCACTCCCGCCCACGGCCGTGGCGAAACGGCGGAGGGTGGGCTTTTTCCGGAGGGAGCTGTGGAGAGACACACAGGCAGACAGGTGGCGGCAGCGCGGATGGGCGCTGGTGCTGTCGGCCAGGTGCAGGTCGAAGGCCTTGCGGGCCTCCCGATCATCAGCCGGGCCTGCGGCAGAGTCTGGGTCAGAGCCAGCCACCCCGGGTGCGGCTGGGGTGCGGCTGCCTCCCAGGGCCGCCTTCTGGCGGCATGTCCAGCAGGACTGGCGGGAAGCGCCCCCTCCGGCGCACGCTGTGTTGGGAGAGGCTTGAGGAGATGAGGCCTGCAGCAGTGCCCGAATGGGGCAGAGGAATCCTCGGGCACGGGCGACTAAAGGAAAAGGCGGATTGGGAGGCCAAAATTACTACAGCACCCGGTTTTCCCAGGTGGTCTCCCATCCAGGTACTAAACAGACCCGACCCTGCTTAGCTTCAGGGATCAGACGAGATGGGGTGCGTTTAGGGTGGTATGGCTGCAGAAGGCAACGGGCGCCACGGGGTGCCTCTTGAGCCTCAGCTTAGCTGGTGCTGGCGAATTACCGCCAGTCTGGTGACCAGCCCTCGGCAGCACGGCCCTGCCGCCCACCCAGGCAGGCGACAGCAGGCCTCGGGGTCCAGGGGGTGGTGGATTCTTGGGCGACCTCGCAACTCCGTTCAGGCGGCAACATCCAGGCTTGTAGGTGTTTGACGCTCTGCCCCAGATCCCACTTGACGCTCACAAGGTCTGGGACTCAGAGGCTTAAGGGCCAGTGGCCTGCTGTCCCTTGGGCATTTCCCACCGTGTCCACCCCCGCAGTGCTTGGCGCAGCCCAGCCATGGCCCCGCCGGCCCTCCTGCCCGACCCCGGTTGGCCCAAAGCCACTGGGAGCCACCATTGGGCGGCAGGGCCCCTTAGCCCCAGCAAAGCCACCCTTGTACCCACGCCACCCAAAAAGCACAGTTCTCGGCTTTGGAGGTCAGGTGACCTGGAGAACCGGTAATGGCCCACGACCCCACTCCTGCCTCCAGCTGTGGCGAAACAGCAGAGGGTGGGCTTTTTCCGGAGGTAGCTGTATAGAGACACACGGGCAGATAGGTGGCTGGGGCGTGCATGTGCGCTGGTGGGGGCGGCCAGGTGTACCTCGAAGGCCTCGTGGGCCGATCGGCCATCAGCCGGGCCTACGGTGCAGTCTGGGTGTAGGCCAGCCACCCCAGGAGCGGCTGGTTTATGGTTATCTACAAGGGCCGCCTTCTGGCCGCATGTCCAACCAGACTGGTTGGGTGCACCCCCTCCAGAGCACGCTGTGTTTGGAGGGGCCTGAGGAGGTGAGGCCTGCAGCGGTGCCAGGCGGAGGTGATGGCGGCCTCGGCCGTGGGCGACTAAAGGAGAATTTATAGTGGGAGGCAAAAATGCATACAGAACCCGGTATTCCAATGTGGTCTCCCATCCAAGTACTAAACAGGCCCGACCCTGCTTAGCTTCCAGGATCAGACGAGATGGGGCGCGTTCAGGGTGGTATGGCCGTAGAAGGCAGCGGGAGCCACGGGGCACCTCTTGAGGCTCAGCTTCGCTGGTGCTGCCGACATACCGCCAGCCCGGCAGCCAACCATCTACAGCACGGCCCTGCCGTCTGCCAAGGCAGGCGACAGGAGGCCTCGGGGACCCTGGGTTGGCGGACACGTGGGTGACCTCGCAGCTCAGGTCAGGCGGGACCCTCCAGGCCCGTAGGCGCTTGGCCCTCCACCCCAGATCCCTCTTGACGCTCACAAGGACGTGGCCTTGGAGGCTTAAGGGCACGTGGCCCGCGGTTCCTTGGGCATTCACCACTCTGTCTGCCCACACAGCTCTAGGCAAAGGCCAGCCGCCGCCTGGCCGGCCCTACTGCCTGACGGCAGTTGGCCCGAAGCCACTGGGAGACACCATTGAGTCGGCACGACCCCTTAGACCCAGCAAGGCCACCCTTGCCCCCACGCCAACTGCCGAAGAAAGTTCCCTGTGCCTGGTGACCGGCTGGGCCAGAGGACCGGTCCCGGCCCAAGAACCCACTCCCGCCCACGGCCGTGGCGAAACGGCGGAGGGTGGGCTTTTTCCGGAGGGAGCTGTGGAGAGACACACAGGCAGACAGGTGGCGGCAGCGCGGATGGGCGCTGGTGCTGTCGGCCAGGTGCAGGTCGAAGGCCTTGCGGGCCTCCCGATCATCAGCCGGGCCTGCGGCAGAGTCTGGGTCAGATCCAGCCACCCCGGGAGCGGCTGGGGTGCGGCTGCCTCCCAGGGCCGCCTTCTGGCGGCATGTCCAGCAGGACCGGCGGGAAGCGCCCCCTCCAGCGCACGCTGTGTTGGGAGAGGCTTGAGGAGATGAGGCCTGCAGCAGTGCCCGGATGGGGCACAGGAATCCTCGGGCACCGGCGACTAAAGGAAAAGGCGGATTGGGAGGACAAAAATACTACAGCACCCGGTTTTCCCAGGTGGTCTCCCATCCAGGTACTAAACAGACCCGACCCTGCTTAGCTTCAGGGATCAGACGAGATGGGGTGCGTTTAGGGTGGTATGGCTGCAGAAGGCAATGGGCGCCACGGGGTGCCTCTTGAGCCTCAGCTTAGCTGGTGCTGGCGAATTACCGCCAGTCTGGTGACCAGCCCTCGGCAGCACGGCCCTGCCGCCCACCCAGGCAGGCGACAGCAGGCCTCGGGGTCCAGGGGGTGGTGGATTCTTGGGCGACCTCGCAACTCCGTTCAGGCGGCAACATCCAGGCTTGTAGGTGTTTGACGCTCTGCCCCAGATCCCACTTGACGCTCACAAGGTCTGGGACTCAGAGGCTTAAGGGCCAGTGGCCTGCTGTCCCTTGGGCATTTCCCACCGTGTCCACCCACGCAGTGCTTGGCGCAGCCCAGCCATGGCCGCGCCGGCCCTCCTGCCCGACGGCGGTTGGCCCAAAACCACTGGGAGCCACCATTGGGCCGGCACGGCCCCTTAGCCCCAGCAAAGCCACCCTTGTACCCACGCCACCCAAAAAGCACAGTTCTCGGCTTTGGAGGTCAGGCGACCTGGAGAACCGGTCATGGCCCACGACCCCACTCCTGCCTCCAGCTGTGGCGAAACAGCAGAGGGTGGGCTTTTTCCGGAGGTAGCTGTATAGAGACACACGGGCAGATAGGTGGCTGGGGCGTGCATGTGCGCTGGTGGGGGCGGCCAGGTGTAGGTCGAAGGCCTCGTGGGCTTATCGGCCGTCAGCCGGGCCTACGGTGCAGTCTGGGTGTAGGCCAGCCACCCCGGGAGCGGCTGGTTTATGGTTATCTACCAGGGCCGCCTTCTGGCCGCATGTCCAACCAGACCGACGGGGTGCGCCCCCTCCAGAGCACGCTGTGTTGGGAGGGGCCTGAGGAGGTGAGGCCTGCAGCGGTGCCAGGCGGAGGTGATGGCGGCCTCGGCCGTGGGCGACTAAAGGAGAATTTTTAGAGGGAGGCAAAAATGCATACAGAACCCGGTATTCCAATGTGGTCTCCCATCCAAGTACTAACCAGGCCCGACCCTGCTTAGCTTCCAGGATCAGACGAGATGGGGCGCGTTCAGGGTGGTATGGCCGTAGAAGGCAGTGGGAGCCACGGGGCACCTCTTGAGGCTCAGCTTCGCTGGTGCTGCCGACATACCGCCAGCCCGGCAGCCAACCATCTCCAGCACGGCCCTGCCGTCTGCCAAGGCAGGCGACAGGAGGCCTCGGGGACCCTGGGTTGGCGGACACATGGGTGACCTCCCAGCTCAGGTGAGGCGGGACCCTCCAGGCCCGTAGGCGCTTGGCCCTCCACCCCAGATCCCTCTTGACGCTCACAAGGACGTGGCCTTGGAGGCTTAAGGGCACGTGGCCCGCGGTTCCTTGGGCATTCACCACTCTGTCTGCCCACACAGCTCTAGGCAAAGGCCAGCCGCCGCCTGGCCGGCCCTACTGCCTGACGGCAGTTGGCCCGAAGCCACTGGGAGACACCATTGAGTCGGCACGACCCCTTAGACCCAGCAAGGCCACCCTTGCCCCCACGCCAACTGCCGAAGAAAGTTCCCTGTGCCTGGTGACCGGCTGGGCCAGAGGACCGGTCCCGGCCCAAGAACCCACTCCCGCCCACGGCCGTGGCGAAACGGCGGAGGGTGGGCTTTTTCCGGAGGGAGCTGTGGAGAGACACACAGGCAGACAGGTGGCGGCAGCGCGGATGGGCGCTGGTGCTGTCGGCCAGGTGCAGGTCGAAGGCCTTGCGGGCCTCCCGATCATCAGCCGGGCCTGCGGCAGAGTCTGGGTCAGAGCCAGCCACCCCGGGTGCGGCTGGGGTGCGGCTGCCTCCCAGGGCCGCCTTCTGGCGGCATGTCCAGCAGGACCGGCGGGAAGCGCCCCCTCCGGCGCATGCTGTGTTGGGAGAGGCTTGAGGAGATGAGGCCTGCAGCAGTGCCCGGATGGGGCAGAGGAATCCTCGGGCACCGGCGACTAAAGGAAAAGGCGGATTGGGAGGACAAAAATACTACAGCACCCGGTTTTCCCAGGTGGTCTCCCATCCAGGTACTAAACAGACCCGACCCTGCTTAGCTTCAGGGATCAGACGAGATGGGGTGCGTTTAGGGTGGTATGGCTGCAGAAGGCAATGGGCGCCACGGGGTGCCTCTTGAGCCTCAGCTTAGCTGGTGCTGGCGAATTACCGCCAGTCTGGTGACCAGCCCTCGGCAGCACGGCCCTGCCGCCCACCCAGGCAGGCGACAGCAGGCCTCGGGGTCCAGGGGGTGGTGGATTCTTGGGCGACCTCGCAACTCCGTTCAGGCGGCAACATCCAGGCTTGTAGGTGTTTGACGCTCTGCCCCAGATCCCACTTGACGCTCACAAGGTCTGGGACTCAGAGGCTTAAGGGCCAGTGGCCTGCTGTCCCTTGGGCATTTCCCACCGTGTCCACCCACGCAGTGCTTGGCGCAGCCCAGCCATGGCCGCGCCGGCCCTCCTGCCCGACGGCGGTTGGCCCAAAGCCACTGGGAGCCACCATTGGGCCGGCACGGCCCCTTAGCCCCAGCAAAGCCACCCTTGTACCCATGCCACCCAAAAAGCACAGTTCTCGGCTTTGGAGGTCAGGCGACCTGGAGAACCGGTCATGGCCCACGACCCCACTCCTGCCTCCAGCTGTGGCGAAACAGCAGAGGGTGGGCTTTTTCCGGAGGTAGCTGTATAGAGACACACGGGCAGATAGGTGGCTGGGGCGTGCATGTGCGCAGGTGGGGGCGGCCAGGTGTAGGTCGAAGGCCTCGTGGGCCTATCGGCCGTCAGCCAGGCCTACGGTGTAGTCTGGGTGTAGGCCAGCCACCCCGGGAGCGGCTGGTTTATGGTTATCTACCAGGGCCGCCTTCTGGCCGCATGTCCAACCAGGCCGGCGGGGTGCGCCCCCTCCAGAGCACGCTGTGTTGGGAGGGGCCTGAGGAGGTGAGGCCTGCAGCGGTGCCAGGCGGAGGTGATGGCGGCCTCGGCCGTGGGCGACTAAAGGAGAATTTATAGTGGGAGGCAAAAATGCATACAGAACCCGGTATTCCAATGTGGTCTCCCATCCAAGTACTAACCAGGCCCGACCCTGCTTAGCTTCCAGGATCAGACGAGATGGGGCGCGTTCAGGGTGGTATGGCCGTAGAAGGCAGTGGGAGCCACGGGGCACCTCTTGAGGCTCAGCTTCGCTGGTGCTGCCGACATACCGCCAGCCCGGCAGCCAACCATCTCCAGCACGGCCCTGCCGTCTGCCAAGGCAGGCGACAGGAGGCCTCGGGGACCCTGGGTTGGCGGACACATGGGTGACCTCCCAGCTCAGGTCAGGCGGGACCCTCCAGGCCCGTAGGCGCTTGGCCCTCCACCCCAGATCCCTCTTGACGCTCACAAGGACGTGGCCTTGGAGGCTTAAGGGCACGTGGCCCGCGGTTCCTTGGGCATTCACCACTCTGTCTGCCCACACAGCTCTAGGCAAAGGCCAGCCGCCGCCTGGCCGGCCCTACTGCCTGACGGCAGTTGGCCCGAAGCCACTGGGAGACACCATTGAGTCGGCATGACCCCTTAGACCCAGCAAGGCCACCCTTGCCCCAACGCCAACTGCCGAAGAAAGTTCCCTGTGCCTGGTGACCGGCTGGGCCAGAGGACCGGTCCCGGCCCAAGAATCCACTCCCGCCCACGACCGTGGCGAAACGGTGGAGGGTGGGCTTTTTCCGGAGGGAGCTGTGGAGAGACACACAGGCAGACAGGTGGCGGCAGCGCGGATGGGCGCTGGTGCTGTCTGCCAGGTGCAGGTCGAAGGCCTTGCGGGCCTCCCGATCATCAGCCGGGCCTGCGGCAGAGTCTGGGTCAGAGCCAGCCACCCCGGGAGCGGCTGGGGTGCGGCTGCCTCCCTTCCGCCTTCTGGCGGCATGTCCAGCAGGACCGGCGGGAAGCGCCCCCTCCGGCGCACGCTGTATTGGGAGAGGCTTGAGGAGATGAGGCCTGCAGCAGTGCCCGGATGGGGCAGAGGAATCCTCGGGCACCGGCGACTAAAGGAAAAGGCGGATTGGGAGGCCAAAAATACTACAGCACCCGGTTTTCCCAGGTGGTCTCCCATCCAGGTACTAAACAGACCCGACCCTGCTTAGCTTCAGGGATCAGACGAGATGGGGTGCGTTTAGGGTGGTATGGCTGCAGAAGGCAATGGGCGCCACGGGGTGCCTCTTGAGCCTCAGCTTAGCTGGTGCTGGCGAATTACCGCCAGTCTGGTGACCAGCCCTCGGCAGCACGGCCCTGCCGCCCACCCAGGCAGGCGACAGCAGGCCTCGGGGTCCAGGGGGTGGTGGATTCTTGGGCGACCTAGCAACTCCGTTCAGACGGCAACATCCAGGCTTGTAGGTGTTTGACGCTCTGCCCCAGATCCCACTTGACGCTCACAAGGTCTGGGACTCAGAGGCTTAAGGGCCAGTGGCCTGCTGTCCCTTGGGCATTTCCCACCGTGTCCACCCACGCAGTGCTTGGCGCAGCCCAGCCATGGCCGCGCCGGCCCTCCTGCCCGACGGCGGTTGGCCCAAAGCCACTGGGAACCACCATTGTGCCGGCACGGCCCCTTAGCCCCAGCAAAGCCATCCTTGTACCCACGCCACCCAAAAAGCACAGTTCTCGGCTTTGGAGGTCAGGCGACCTGGAGAACCGGTCATGGCCCACGACCCCACTCCTGCCTCCAGCTGTGGCGAAACAGCAGAGGGTGGGCTTTTTCCGGAGGTAGCTGTATAGAGACACACGGGCAGATAGGTGGCTGGGGCGTGCATGTGCGCTGGTGGGGGCGGCCAGGTGTAGGTCGAAGGCCTCGTGGGCCTATCGGCCGTCAGCCGGGCCTACGGTGCAGTCTGGGTGTAGGCCAGCCACCCCGGGAGCGGCTGGTTTATGGTTATCTACCAGGGCCGCCTTCTGGCCGCATGTCCAACCAGGCCGGCGGTGTGCGCCCCCTCCAGAGCACGCTGTGTTGGGAGGGGCCTGAGGAGGTGAGGCCTGCAGCGGTGCCAGGCGGAGGTGATGGCAGCCTCGGCCGTGGGCGACTAAAGGAGAATTTATAGTGGGAGGCAAAAATGAATACAGAACCCGGTATTCCAATGTGGTCTCCCATCCAAGTACTAACCAGGCCCGACCCTGCTTAGCTTCCAGGATCAGACGAGATGCGGTGCGTTCAGGGTGGTATGGCCGTAGAAGGCAGCGGGAGCCACGGGGCACCTCTTGAGGCTCAGCTTCGCTGGTGCTGCCGACATACCGCCAGCCCGGCAGCCAACCATCTCCAGCACGGCCCTGCCGTCTGCCAAGGCAGGCGACAGGAGGCCTCGGGGACCCTGGGTTGGCGGACACATGGGTGACCTCCCAGCTCAGGTCAGGCGGGACCCTCCAGGCCCGTAGGCGCTTGGCCCTCCACCCCAGATCCCTCTTGACGCTCACAAGGACGTGGCCTTGGAGGCTTAAGGGCACGTGGCCCGCGGTTCCTTGGGCATTCACCACTCTGTCTGCCCACACAGCTCTAGGCAAAGGCCAGCCGCCGCCTGGCCGGCCCTACTGCCTGACGGCAGTTGGCCCGAAGCCACTGGGAGACACCATTGAGTCGGCACGACCCCTTAGACCCAGCAAGGCCACCCTTGCCCCCACGCCAACTGCCGAAGAAAGTTCCCTGTGCCTGGTGACCGGCTGGGCCAGAGGACCGGTCCCGGCCCAAGAACCCACTCCCGCCCACGGCCGTGGCGAAACGGCGGAGGGTGGGCTTTTTCCGGAGGGAGCTGTGGAGAGACACACAGGCAGACAGGTGGCGGCAGCGCGGATGGGCGCTGGTGCTGTCGGCCAGGTGCAGGTCGAAGGCCTTGCGGGCCTCCCGATCATCAGCCGGGCCTGCGGCAGAGTCTGGGTCAGAGCCAGCCACCCCGGGAGCTGCTGGGGTGCGGCTGCCTCCCAGGGCCGCCTTCTGGCGGCATGTCCAGCAGGACCGGCGGGAAGCGCCCCCTCCGGCGCACGCTGTGTTGGGAGAGGCTTGAGGAGATGAGGCCTGCAGCAGTGCCCGGATGGGGCAGAGGAATCCTCGGGCACCGGCGACTAAAGGAAAAGGCGGATTGGGAGGACAAAAATACTACAGCACCCGGTTTTCCCAGGTGGTCTCCCATCCAGGTACTAAACAGACCCGACCCTGCTTAGCTTCAGGGATCAGACGAGATGGGGTGCGTTTAGGGTGGTATGGCTGCAGAAGGCAATGGGCGCCACGGGGTGCCTCTTGAGCCTCAGCTTAGCTGGTGCTGGCGAATTACCGCCAGTCTGGTGACCAGCCCTCGGCAGCACGGCCCTGCCGCCCACCCAGGCAGGCGACAGCAGGCCTCGGGGTCCAGGGGGTGGTGGATTCTTGGGCGACCTCGCAACTCCGTTCAGGCGGCAACATCCAGGCTTGTAGGTGTTTGACGCTCTGCCCCAGATCCCACTTGACGCTCACAAGGTCTGGGACTCAGAGGCTTAAGGGCCAGTGGCCTGCTGTCCCTTGGGCATTTCCCACCGTGTCCACCCACGCAGTGCTTGGCGCAGCCCAGCCATGGCCGCGCCGGCCCTCCTGCCCGACGGCGGTTGGCCCAAAGCCACTGGGAGCCACCATTGGGCCGGCACGGCCCCTTAGCCCCAGCAAAGCCACCCTTGTACCCACGCCACCCAAAAAGCACAGTTCTCGGCTTTGGAGGTCAGGCGACCTGGAGAACCGGTCATGGCCCACGACCGCACTCCTGCCTCCAGCTGTGGCGAAACAGCAGAGGGTGGGCTTTTTCCGGAGGTAGCTGTATAGAGACACACGGGCAGATAGGTGGCTGGGGCGTGCATGTGCGCAGGTGGGGGCGGCCAGGTGTAGGTCGAAGGCCTCGTGGGCCTATCGGCCGTCAGCCAGGCCTACGGTGCAGTCTGGGTGTAGGCCAGCCACCCCGGGAGCGGCTGGTTTATGGTTATCTACCAGGGCCGCCTTCTGGCCGCATGTCCAACCAGGCCGGCGGGGTGCGCCCCCTCCAGAGCACGCTGTGTTGGGAGGGGCCTGAGGAGGTGAGGCCTGCAGCGGTGCCAGGCGGAGGTGATGGCGGCCTCGGCCGTGGGCGACTAAAGGAGAATTTATAGTGGGAGGCAAAAATGCATACAGAACCCGGTATTCCAATGTGGTCTCCCATCCAAGTACTAACCAGGCCCGACCCTGCTTAGCTTCCAGGATCAGACGAGATGGGGCGCGTTCAGGGTGGTATGGCCGTAGAAGGCAGTGGGAGCCACGGGGCACCTCTTGAGGCTCAGCTTCGCTGGTGCTGCCAACATACCGCCAGCCCGGCAGCCAACCATCTCCAGCACGGCCCTGCCGTCTGCCAAGGCAGGCGACAGGAGGCCTCGGGGACCCTGGGTTGGCGGACACATGGGTGACCTCCCATCTCAGGTCAGGCGGGACCCTCCAGGCCCGTAGGCGCTTGGCCCTCCACCCCAGATCCCTCTTGACGCTCACAAGGACGTGGCCTTGGAGGCTTAAGGGCACGTGGCCCGCGGTTCCTTGGGCATTCACCACTCTGTCTGCCCACACAGCTCTAGGCAAAGGCCAGCCGCCGCCTGGCCGGCCCTACTGCCTGACGGCAGTTGGCCCGAAGCCACTGGGAGACACCATTGAGTCGGCATGACCCCTTAGACCCAGCAAGGCCACCCTTGCCCCAACGCCAACTGCCGAAGAAAGTTCCCTGTGCCTGGTGACCGGCTGGGCCAGAGGACCGGTCCCGGCCCAAGAACCCACTCCCGCCCACGACCGTGGCGAAACGGCGGAGGGTGGGCTTTTTCCGGAGGGAGCTGTGGAGAGACACACAGGCAGACAGGTGGCGGCAGCGCGGATGGGCACTGGTGCTGTCTGCCAGGTGCCGGTCGAAGGCCTTGCGGGCCTCCCGATCATCAGCCGGGCCTGCGGCAGAGTCTGGGTCAGAGCCAGCCACCCCGGGAGCGGCTGGGGTGCGGCTGCCTCCCTTCCGCCTTCTGGCGGCATGTCCAGCAGGACCGGCGGGAAGCGCCCCCTCCGGCGCACGCTGTATTGGGAGAGGCTTGAGGAGATGAGGCCTGCAGCAGTGCCCGGATGGGGCAGAGGAATCCTCGGGCACCGGCGACTAAAGGAAAAGGCGGATTGGGAGGCCAAAAATACTACAGCACCCGGTTTTCCCAGGTGGTCTCCCATCCAGGTACTAAACAGACCCGACCCTGCTTAGCTTCAGGGATCAGACGAGATGGGGTGCGTTTAGGGTGGTATGGCTGCAGAAGGCAACGGGCGCCACGGGGTGCCTCTTGAGCCTCAGCTTAGCTGGTGCTGGCGAATTACCGCCAGTCTGGTGACCAGCCCTCGGCAGCACGGCCCTGCCGCCCACCCAGGCAGGCGACAGCAGGCCTCGGGGTCCAGGGGGTGGTCGATTCTTGGGCGACCTCGCAACTCCGTTCAGGCGGCAACATCCAGGCTTGTAGGTGTTTGAAGCTCTGCCTCAGATCCCACTTGACGCTCACAAGGTCTGGGACTCAGAGGCTTAAGGGCCAGTGGCCTGCTGTCCCTTGGGCATTTCCCACCGTGTCCACCCACGCAGTGCTTGGCGCAGCCCAGCCATGGCCGCGCCGGCCCTCCTGCCCGACGGCGGTTGGCCCAAAGCCACTGGGAGCCACCATTGGGCCGGCACGGCCCCTTAGCCCCAGCAAAGCCACCCTTGTACCCACGCCACCCAAAAAGCACAGTTCTCGGCTTTGGAGGTCAGGCGACCTGGAGAACCGGTCATGGCCCACGACCCCACTCCTGCCTCCAGCTGTGGCGAAACAGCAGAGGGTGGGCTTTTTCCGGAGGTAGCTGTATAGAGACACACGGGCAGATAGGTGGCTGGGGCGAGCATGTGCGCTGGTGGGGGCGGCCAGGTGTAGGTCGAAGGCCTCGTGGGCCTATCGGCCGTCAGCCGGGCCTACGGTGCAGTCTGGGTGTAGGCCAGCCACCCCGGGAGCGGCTGGTTTATGGTTATCTACCAGGGCCGCCTTCTGGCCGCATGTCCAACCAGACCGGCGGGGTGCGCCCCCTCCAGAGCACGCTGTGTTGGGAGGGGCCTGAGGAGGTGAGGCCTGCAGCGGTGCCAGGCGGAGGTGATGGCGGCCTCGGCCGTGGGCGACTAAAGGAGAATTTATAGTGGGAGGCAAAAATGCATACAGAACCCGGTATTCCAATGTGGTCTCCCATCCAAGTACTAACCAGGCCCGACCCTGCTTAGCTTCCAGGATCAGACGAGATGGGGCGCGTTCAGGGTGGTATGGCCGTAGAAGGCAGTGGGAGCCACGGGGCACCTCTTGAGGCTCAGCTTCGCTGGTGCTGCCGACATACCGCCAGCCCGGCAGCCAACCATCTCCAGCACGGCCCTGCCGTCTGCCAAGGCAGGCGACAGGAGGCCTCGGGGACCCTGGGTTGGCGGACACATGGGTGACCTCCCAGCTCAGGTCAGGCGGGACCCTCCAGGCCCGTAGGCGCTTGGCCCTCCACCCCAGATCCCTCTTGACGCTCACAAGGACGTGGCCTTGGAGGCTTAAGGGCACGTGGCCCGCGGTTCCTTGGGCATTCACCACTCTGTCTGCCCACACAGCTCTAGGCAAAGGCCAGCCGCCGCCTGGCCGGCCCTACTGCCTGACGGCAGTTGGCCCGAAGCCACTGGGAGACACCATTGAGTCGGCACGACCCCTTAGACCCAGCAAGGCCACCCTTGCCCCCACGCCAACTGCCGAAGAAAGTTCCCTGTGCCTGGTGACCGGCTGGGCCAGAGGACCGGTCCCGGCCCAAGAACCCACTCCCGCCCACGGCCGTGGCGAAACGGCGGAGGGTGGGCTTTTTCCGGAGGGAGCTGTGGAGAGACACACAGGCAGACAGGTGGCGGCAGCGCGGATGGGCGCTGGTGCTGTCGGCCAGGTGCAGGTCGAAGGCCTTGCGGGCCTCCCGATCATCAGCCGGGCCTGCGGCAGAGTCTGGGTCAGAGCCAGCCACCCCGGGAGCTGCTGGGGTGCGGCTGCCTCCCAGGGCCGCCTTCTGGCGGCATGTCCAGCAGGACCGGCGGGAAGCGCCCCCTCCGGCGCATGCTGTGTTGGGAGAGGCTTGAGGAGATGAGGCCTGCAGCAGTGCCCGGATGGGGCAGAGGAATCCTCGGGCACCGGCGACTAAAGGAAAAGGCGGATTGGGAGGACAAAAATACTACAGCACCCGGTTTTCCCAGGTGGTCTCCCATCCAGGTACTAAACAGACCCGACCCTGCTTAGCTTCAGGGATCAGACGAGATGGGGTGCGTTTAGGGTGGTATGGCTGCAGAAGGCAATGGGCGCCACGGGGTGCCTCTTGAGCCTCAGCTTAGCTGGTGCTGGCGAATTACCGCCAGTCTGGTGACCAGCCCTCGGCAGCACGGCCCTGCCGCCCACCCAGGCAGGCGACAGCAGGCCTCGGGGTCCAGGGGGTGGTGGATTCTTGGGCGACCTCGCAACTCCGTTCAGGCGGCAACATCCAGGCTTGTAGGTGTTTGACGCTCTGCCCCAGATCCCACTTGACGCTCACAAGGTCTGGGACTCAGAGGCTTAAGGGCCAGTGGCCTGCTGTCCCTTGGGCATTTCCCACCGTGTCCACCCACGCAGTGCTTGGCGCAGCCCAGCCGTGGCCGCGCCGGCCCTCCTGCCCGACGGCGGTTGGCCCAAAGCCACTGGGAGCCACCATTGGGCCGGCACGGCCCCTTAGCCCCAGCAAAGCCACCCTTGTACCCACGCCACCCAAAAAGCACAGTTCTCGGCTTTGGAGGTCAGGCGACCTGGAGAACCGGTCATGGCCCACGACCCCACTCCTGCCTCCAGCTGTGGCGAAACAGCAGAGGGTGGGCTTTTTCCGGAGGTAGCTGTATAGAGACACACGGGCAGATAGGTGGCTGGGGCGTGCATGTGCGCAGGTGGGGGCGGCCAGGTGTAGGTCGAAGGCCTCGTGGGCCTATCGGCCGTCAGCCAGGCCTACGGTGCAGTCTGGGTGTAGGCCAGCCACCCCGGGAGCGGCTGGTTTATGGTTATCTACCAGGGCCGCCTTCTGGCCGCATGTCCAACCAGGCCGGCGGGGTGCGCCCCCTCCAGAGCACGCTGTGTTGGGAGGGGCCTGAGGAGGTGAGGCCTGCAGCGGTGCCAGGCGGAGGTGATGGCGGCCTCGGCCGTGGGCGACTAAAGGAGAATTTATAGTGGGAGGCAAAAATGCATACAGAACCCGGTATTCCAATGTGGTCTCCCATCCAAGTACTAACCAGGCCCGACCCTGCTTAGCTTCCAGGATCAGACGAGATGGGGCGCGTTCAGGGTGGTATGGCCGTAGAAGGCAGTGGGAGCCACGGGGCACCTCTTGAGGCTCAGCTTCGCTGGTGCTGCCGACATACCGCCAGCCCGGCAGCCAACCATCTCCAGCACGGCCCTGCCGTCTGCCAAGGCAGGCGACAGGAGGCCTCGGGGACCCTGGGTTGGCGGACACATGGGTGACCTCCCAGCTCAGGTCAGGCGGGACCCTCCAGGCCCGTAGGCGCTTGGCCCTCCACCCCAGATCCCTCTTGACGCTCACAAGGACGTGGCCTTGGAGGCTTAAGGGCACGTGGCCCGCGGTTCCTTGGGCATTCACCACTCTGTCTGCCCACACAGCTCTAGGCAAAGGCCAGCCGCCGCCTGGCCGGCCCTACTGCCTGACGGCAGTTGGCCCGAAGCCACTGGGAGACACCATTGAGTCGGCATGACCCCTTAGACCCAGCAAGGCCACCCTTGCCCCAACGCCAACTGCCGAAGAAAGTTCCCTGTGCCTGGTGACCGGCTGGGCCAGAGGACCGGTCCCGGCCCAAGAACCCACTCCCGCCCACGACCGTGGCGAAACGGCGGAGGGTGGGCTTTTTCCGGAGGGAGCTGTGGAGAGACACACAGGCAAACAGGTGGCGGCAGCGCGGATGGGCGCTGGTGCTGTCTGCCAGGTGCAGGTCGAAGGCCTTGCGGGCCTCCCGATCATCAGCCGGGCCTGCGGCAGAGTCTGGGTCAGAGCCAGCCACCCCGGGAGCGGCTGGGGTGCGGCTGCCTCCCAGGGCCGCCTTCTGGCGGCATGTCCAGCAGGACCGGCGGGAAGCGCCCCCTCCGGCGCACGCTGTGTTGGGAGAGGCTTGAGGAGATGAGGCCTGCAGCAGTGCCCGGATGGGGCAGAGGAATCCTCGGGCACCGGCGACTAAAGGAAAAGGCGGATTGGGAGGACAAAAATACTACAGCACCCGGTTTTCCCAGGTGGTCTCCCATCCAGGTACTAAAGAGACCCGACCCTGCTTAGCTTCAGGGATCAGACGAGATGGGGTGCGTTTAGGGTGGTATGGCTGCAGAAGGCAATGGGCGCCACGGGGTGCCTCTTGAGCCTCAGCTTAGCTGGTGCTGGCGAATTACCGCCAGTCTGGTGACCAGCCCTCGGCAGCACGGCCCTGCCGCCCACCCAGGCAGGCGACAGCAGGCCTCGGGGTCCAGGGGGTGGTGGATTCTTGGGCGACCTCGCAACTCCGTTCAGGCGGCAACATCCAGGCTTGTAGGTGTTTGACGCTCTGCCCCAGATCCCACTTGACGCTCACAAGGTCTGGGACTCAGAGGCTTAAGGGCCAGTGGCCTGCTGTCCCTTGGGCATTTCCCACCGTGTCCACCCACGCAGTGCTTGGCGCAGCCCAGCCATGGCCGCGCCGGCCCTCCTGCCCGACGGCGGTTGGCCCAAAGCCACTGGGAGCCACCATTGGGCCGGCACGGCCCCTTAGCCCCAGCAAAGCCACCCTTGTACCCACGCCACCCAAAAAGCACAGTTCTCGGCTTTGGAGGTCAGGCGACCTGGAGAACCGGTCATGGCCCACGACCCCACTCCTGCCTACAGCTGTGGCGAAACAGCAGAGGGTGGGCTTTTTCCGGAGGTAGCTGTATAGAGACACACGGGCAGATAGGTGGCTGGGGCGTGCATGTGCGCAGGTGGGGGCGGCCAGGTGTAGGTCGAAGGCCTCGTGGGCCTATCGGCCGTCAGCCAGGCCTACGGTGCAGTCTGGGTGTAGGCCAGCCACCCCGGGAGCGGCTGGTTTATGGTTATCTACCAGGGCCGCCTTCTGGCCGCATGTCCAACCAGGCCGGCGGGGTGCGCCCCCTCCAGAGCACGCTGTGTTGGGAGGGGCCTGAGGAGGTGAGGCCTGCAGCGGTGCCAGGCGGAGGTGATGGCGGCCTCGGCCGTGGGCGACTAAAGGAGAATTTATAGTGGGAGGCAAAAATGCATACAGAACCCGGTATTCCAATGTGGTCTCCCATCCAAGTACTAACCAGGCCCGACCCTGCTTAGCTTCCAGGATCAGACGAGATGGGGCGCGTTCAGGGTGGTATGGCCGTAGAAGGCAGTGGGAGCCACGGGGCACCTCTTGAGGCTCAGCTTCGCTGGTGCTGCCGACATACCGCCAGCCCGGCAGCCAACCATCTCCAGCACGGCCCTGCCGTCTGCCAAGGCAGGCGACAGGAGGCCTCGGGGACCCTGGGTTGGCGGACACATGGGTGACCTCCCAGCTCAGGTCAGGCGGGACCCTCCAGGCCCGTAGGCGCTTGGCCCTCCACCCCAGATCCCTCTTGACGCTCACAAGGACGTGGCCTTGGAGGCTTAAGGGCACGTGGCCCGCGGTTCCTTGGGCATTCACCACTCTGTCTGCCCACACAGCTCTAGGCAAAGGCCAGCCGCCGCCTGGCCGGCCCTACTGCCTGACGGCAGTTGGCCCGAAGCCACTGGGAGACACCATTGAGTCGGCATGACCCCTTAGACCCAGCAAGGCCACCCTTGCCCCAACGCCAACTGCCGAAGAAAGTTCCCTGTGCCTGGTGACCGGCTGGGCCAGAGGACCGGTCCCGGCCCAAGAACCCACTCCCGCCCACGACCGTGGCGAAACGGCGGAGGGTGGGCTTTTTCCGGAGGGAGCTGTGGAGAGACACACAGGCAAACAGGTGGCGGCAGCGCGGATGGGCGCTGGTGCTGTCTGCCAGGTGCAGGTCGAAGGCCTTGCGGGCCTCCCGATCATCAGCCGGGCCTGCGGCAGAGTCTGGGTCAGAGCCAGCCACCCCGGGAGCGGCTGGGGTGCGGATGCCTCCCTTCCGCCTTCTGGCGGCATGTCCAGCAGGACCGGCGGGAAGCGCCCCCTCCGGCGCACGCTGTATTGGGAGAGGCTTGAGGAGATGAGGCCTGCAGCAGTGCCCGGATGGGGCAGAGGAATCCTCGGGCACCGGCGACTAAAGGAAAAGGCGGATTGGGAGGCCAAAAATACTACAGCACCCGGTTTTCCCAGGTGGTCTCCCATCCAGGTACTAAACAGACCCGACCCTGCTTAGCTTCAGGGATCAGACGAGATGGGGTGCGTTTAGGGTGGTATGGCTGCAGAAGGCAATGAGCGCCACGGGGTGCCTCTTGAGCCTCAGCTTAGCTGGTGCTGGCGAATTACCGCCAGTCTGGTGACCAGCCCTCGGCAGCACGGCCCTGCCGCCCACCCAGGCAGGCGACAGCAGGCCTCGGGGTCCAGGGGGTGGTGGATTCTTGGGCGACCTCGCAACTCCGTTCAGGCGGCAACATCCAGGCTTGTAGGTGTTTGAAGCTCTGCCCCAGATCCCACTTGACGCTCACAAGGTCTGGGACTCAGAGGCTTAAGGGCCAGTGGCCTGCTGTCCCTTGGGCATTTCCCACCGTGTCCACCCACGCAGTGCTTGGCGCAGCCCAGCCATGGCCGCGCCGGCCCTCCTGCCCGACGGCGGTTGGCCCAAAGCCACTGGGAGCCACCATTGGGCCGGCACGGCCCCTTAGCCCCAGCAAAGCCACCCTTGTACCCACGCCACCCAAAAAGCACAGTTCTCGGCTTTGGAGGTCAGGCGACCTGGAGAACCGGTCATGGCCCACGACCCCACTCCTGCCTCCAGCTGTGGCGAAACAGCAGAGGGTGGGCTTTTTCCGGAGGTAGCTGTATAGAGACACACGGGCAGATAGGTGGCTGGGGCGAGCATGTGCGCTGGTGGGGGCGGCCAGGTGTAGGTCGAAGGCCTCGTGGGCCTATCGGCCGTCAGCCGGGCCTACGGTGCAGTCTGGGTGTAGGCCAGCCACCCCGGGAGCGGCTGGTTTATGGTTATCTACCAGGGCCGCCTTCTGGCCGCATGTCCAACCAGACCGGCGGGGTGCGCCCCCTCCAGAGCACGCTGTGTTGGGAGGGGCCTGAGGAGGTGAGGCCTGCAGCGGTGCCAGGCGGAGGTGATGGCGGCCTCGGCCGTGGGCGACTAAAGGAGAATTTATAGTGGGAGGCAAAAATGCATACAGAACCCGGTATTCCAATGTGGTCTCCCATCCAAGTACTAACCAGGCCCGACCCTGCTTAGCTTCCAGGATCAGACGAGATGGGGCGCGTTCAGGGTGGTATGGCCGTAGAAGGCAGTGGGAGCCACGGGGCACCTCTTGAGGCTCAGCTTCGCTGGTGCTGCCGACATACCGCCAGCCCGGCAGCCAACCATCTCCAGCACGGCCCTGCCGTCTGCCAAGGCAGGCGACAGGAGGCCTCGGGGACCCTGGGTTGGCGGACACATGGGTGACCTCCCAGCTCAGGTGAGGCGGGACCCTCCAGGCCCGTAGGCGCTTGGCCCTCCACCCCAGATCCCTCTTGACGCTCACAAGGACGTGGCCTTGGAGGCTTAAGGGCACGTGGCCCGCGGTTCCTTGGGCATTCACCACTCTGTCTGCCCACACAGCTCTAGGCAAAGGCCAGCCGCCGCCTGGCCGGCCCTACTGCCTGACGGCAGTTGGCCCGAAGCCACTGGGAGACACCATTGAGTCGGCACGACCCCTTAGACCCAGCAAGGCCACCCTTGCCCCCACGCCAACTGCCGAAGAAAGTTCCCTGTGCCTGGTGACCGGCTGGGCCAGAGGACCGGTCCCGGCCCAAGAACCCACTCCCGCCCACGGCCGTGGCGAAACGGCGGAGGGTGGGCTTTTTCCGGAGGGAGCTGTGGAGAGACACACAGGCAGACAGGTGGCGGCAGCGCGGATGGGCGCTGGTGCTGTCGGCCAGGTGCAGGTCGAAGGCCTTGCGGGCCTCCCGATCATCAGCCGGGCCTGCGGCAGAGTCTGGGTCAGAGCCAGCCACCCCGGGAGCGGCTGGGGTGCGGCTGCCTCCCAGGGCCGCCTTCTGGCGGCATGTCCAGCAGGACCGGCGGGAAGCGCCCCCTCCGGCGCACGCTGTGTTGGGAGAGGCTTGAGGAGATGAGGCCTGCAGCAGTGCCCGGATGGGGCAGAGGAATCCTCGGGCACCGGCGACTAAAGGAAAAGGCGGATTGGGAGGACAAAAATACTACAGCACCCGGTTTTCCCAGGTGGTCTCCCATCCAGGTACTAAAGAGACCCGACCCTGCTTAGCTTCAGGGATCAGACGAGATGGGGTGCGTTTAGGGTGGTATGGCTGCAGAAGGCAATGGGCGCCACGGGGTGCCTCTTGAGCCTCAGCTTAGCTGGTGCTGGCGAATTACCGCCAGTCTGGTGACCAGCCCTCGGCAGCACGGCCCTGCCGCCCACCCAGGCAGGCGACAGCAGGCCTCGGGGTCCAGGGGGTGGTGGATTCTTGGGCGACCTCGCAACTCCGTTCAGGCGGCAACATCCAGGCTTGTAGGTGTTTGACGCTCTGCCCCAGATCCCACTTGACGCTCACAAGGTCTGGGACTCAGAGGCTTAAGGGCCAGTGGCCTGCTGTCCCTTGGGCATTTCCCACCGTGTCCACCCACGCAGTGCTTGGCGCAGCCCAGCCATGGCCGCGCCGGCCCTCCTGCCCGACGGCGGTTGGCCCAAAGCCACTGGGAGCCACCATTGGGCCGGCACGGCCCCTTAGCCCCAGCAAAGCCACCCTTGTACCCACGCCACCCAAAAAGCACAGTTCTCGGCTTTGGAGGTGAGGCGACCTGGAGAACCGGTCATGGCCCACGACCCCACTCCTGCCTCCAGCTGTGGCGAAACAGCAGAGGGTGGGCTTTTTCCGGAGGTAGCAGTATAGAGACACGCGGGCAGATAAGTGGCTGGGGCGTGCATGTGCGCTGGTGGGGGCGGCCAGGTGTAGGTCGAAGGCCTCGTGGGCTTATCGGCCGTCAGCCGGGCCTACGGTGCAGTCTGGGTGTAGGCCAGCCACCCCGGGAGCGGCTGGTTTATGGTTATCTACCAGGGCCGCCTTCTGGCCGCATGTCCAACCAGACCGACGGGGTGCGCCCCCTCCAGAGCACGCTGTGTTGGGAGGGGCCTGAGGAGGTGAGGCCTGCAGCGGTGCCAGGCGGAGGTGATGGCGGCCTCGGCCGTGGGCGACTAAAGGAGAATTTATAGAGGGAGGCAAAAATGCATACAGAACCCGGTATTCCAATGTGGTCTCCCATCCAAGTACTAACCAGGCCCGACCCTGCTTAGCTTCCAGGATCAGACGAGATGGGGCGCGTTCAGGGTGGTATGGCCGTAGAAGGCAGTGGGAGCCACGGGGCACCTCTTGAGGCTCAGCTTCGCTGGTGCTGCCGACATACCGCCAGCCCGGCAGCCAACCATCTCCAGCACGGCCCTGCCGTCTGCCAAGGCAGGCGACAGGAGGCCTCGGGGACCCTGGGTTGGCGGACACATGGGTGACCTCCCAGCTCAGGTGAGGCGGGACCCTCCAGGCCCGTAGGCGCTTGGCCCTCCACCCCAGATCCCTCTTGACGCTCACAAGGACGTGGCCTTGGAGGCTTAAGGGCACGTGGCCCGCGGTTCCTTGGGCATTCACCACTCTGTCTGCCCACACAGCTCTAGGCAAAGGCCAGCCGCCGCCTGGCCGGCCCTACTGCCTGACGGCAGTTGGCCCGAAGCCACTGGGAGACACCATTGAGTCGGCACGACCCCTTAGACCCAGCAAGGCCACCCTTGCCCCCACGCCAACTGCCGAAGAAAGTTCCCTGTGCCTGGTGACCGGCTGGGCCAGAGGACCGGTCCCGGCCCAAGAACCCACTCCCGCCCACGGCCGTGGCGAAACGGCGGAGGGTGGGCTTTTTCCGGAGGGAGCTGTGGAGAGACACACAGGCAGACAGGTGGCGGCAGCGCGGATGGGCGCTGGTGCTGTCGGCCAGGTGCAGGTCGAAGGCCTTGCGGGCCTCCCGATCATCAGCTGGGCCTGCGGCAGAGTCTGGGTCAGAGCCAGCCACCCCGGGTGCGGCTGGGGTGCGGCTGCCTCCCAGGGCCGCCTTCTGGCGGCAGGTCCAGCAGGACCGGCGGGAAGCGCCCCCTCCGGCGCACGCTGTGTTGGGAGAGGCTTGAGGAGATGAGGCCTGCAGCAGTGCCCGGATGGGGCAGAGGAATCCTCGGGCACCGGCGACTAAAGGAAAAGGCGGATTGGGAGGACAAAAATACTACAGCACCCGGTTTTCCCAGGTGGTCTCCCATCCAGGTACTAAACAGACCCGACCCTGCTTAGCTTCAGGGATCAGACGAGATGGGGTGCGTTTAGGGTGGTATGGCTGCAGAAGGCAATGGGCGCCACGGGGTGCCTCTTGAGCCTCAGCTTAGCTGGTGCTGGCGAATTACCGCCAGTCTGGTGACCAGCCCTCGGCAGCACGGCCCTGCCGCCCACCCAGGCAGGCGACAGCAGGCCTCGGGGTCCAGGGGGTGGTGGATTCTTGGGCGACCTCGCAACTCCGTTCAGGCGGCAACATCCAGGCTTGTAGGTGTTTGACGCTCTGCCCCAGATCCCACTTGACGCTCACAAGGTCTGGGACTCAGAGGCTTAAGGGCCAGTGGCCTGCTGTCCCTTGGGCATTTCCCACCGTGTCCACCCACGCAGTGCTTGGCGCAGCCCAGCCATGGCCGCGCCGGCCCTCCTGCCCGACGGCGGTTGGCCCAAAGCCACTGGGAGCCACCATTGGGCCGGCACGGCCCCTTAGCCCCAGCAAAGCCACCCTTGTACCCACGCCACCCAAAAAGCACAGTTCTCGGCTTTGGAGGTCAGGCGACCTGGAGAACCGGTCATGGCCCACGACCCCACTCCTGCCTCCAGCTGTGGCGAAACAGCAGAGGGTGGGCTTTTTCCGGAGGTAGCTGTATAGAGACACACGGGCAGATAGGTGGCTGGGGCGTGCATGTGCGCAGGTGGGGGCGGCCAGGTGTAGGTCGAAGGCCTCGTGGGCCTATCGGCCGTCAGCCAGGCCTACGGTGCAGTCTGGGTGTAGGCCAGCCACCCCGGGAGCGGCTGGTTTATGGTTATCTACCAGGGCCGCCTTCTGGCCGCATGTCCAACCAGGCCGGCAGGGTGCGCCCCCTCCAGAGCACGCTGTGTTGGGAGGGGCCTGAGGAGGTGAGGCCTGCAGCGGTGCCAGGCGGAGGTGATGGCGGCCTCGGCCGTGGGCGACTAAAGGAGAATTTATAGTGGGAGGCAAAAATGCATACAGAACCCGGTATTCCAATGTGGTCTCCCATCCAAGTACTAACCAGGCCCGACCCTGCTTAGCTTCCAGGATCAGACGAGATGGGGCGCGTTCAGGGTGGTATGGCCGTAGAAGGCAGTGGGAGCCACGGGGCACCTCTTGAGGCTCAGCTTCGCTGGTGCTGCCGACATACCGCCAGCCCGGCAGCCAACCATCTCCAGCACGGCCCTGCCGTCTGCCAAGGCAGGCGACAGGAGGCCTCGGGGACCCTGGGTTGGCGGACACATGGGTGACCTCCCAGCTCAGGTCAGGCGGGACCCTCCAGGCCCGTAGGCGCTTGGCCCTCCACCCCAGATCCCTCTTGACGCTCACAAGGACGTGGCCTTGGAGGCTTAAGGGCACGTGGCCCGCGGTTCCTTGGGCATTCACCACTCTGTCTGCCCACACAGCTCTAGGCAAAGGCCAGCCGCCGCCTGGCCGGCCCTACTGCCTGACGGCAGTTGGCCCGAAGCCACTGGGAGACACCATTGAGTCGGCATGACCCCTTAGACCCAGCAAGGCCACCCTTGCCCCAACGCCAACTGCCGAAGAAAGTTCCCTGTGCCTGGTGACCGGCTGGGCCAGAGGACCGGTCCCGGCCCAAGAACCCACTCCCGCCCACGGCCGTGGCGAAACGGCGGAGGGTGGGCTTTTTCCGGAGGGAGCTGTGGAGAGACACACAGGCAGACAGGTGGCGGCAGCGCGGATGGGCGCTGGTGCTGTCGGCCAGGTGCAGGTCGAAGGCCTTGCGGGCCTCCCGATCATCAGCCGGGCCTGCGGCAGAGTCTGGGTCAGAGCCAGCCACCCCGGGAGCGGCTGGGGTGCGGCTGCCTCCCAGGGCCGCCTTCTGGCGGCATGTCCAGCAGGACCGGCGGGAAGCGCCCCCTCCGGCGCACGCTGTGTTGGGAGAGGCTTGAGGAGATGAGGCCTGCAGCAGTGCCCGGATGGGGCAGAGGAATCCTCGGGCACAGGCGACTAAAGGAAAAGGCGGATTGGGAGGACAAAAATACTACAGCACCCGGTTTTCCCAGGTGGTCTCCCATCCAGGTACTAAACAGACCCGACCCTGCTTAGCTTCAGGGATCAGACGAGATGGGGTGCGTTTAGGGTGGTATGGCTGCAGAAGGCAATGGGCGCCACGGGGTGCCTCTTGAGCCTCAGCTTAGCTGGTGCTGGCGAATTACCGCCAGTCTGGTGACCAGCCCTCGGCAGCACGGCCCTGCCGCCCACCCAGGCAGGCGACAGCAGGCCTCGGGGTCCAGGGGGTGGTGGATTCTTGGGCGACCTCGCAACTCCGTTCAGGCGGCAACATCCAGGCTTGTAGGTGTTTGACGCTCTGCCCCAGATCCCACTTGACGCTCACAAGGTCTGGGACTCAGAGGCTTAAGGGCCAGTGGCCTGCTGTCCCTTGGGCATTTCCCACCGTGTCCACCCACGCAGTGCTTGGCGCAGCCCAGCCATGGCCGCGCCGGCCCTCCTGCCCGACGGCGGTTGGCCCAAAGCCACTGGGAGCCACCATTGGGCCGGCACGGCCCCTTAGCCCCAGCAAAGCCACCCTTGTACCCACGCCACCCAAAAAGCACAGTTCTCGGCTTTGGAGGTCAGGCGACCTGGAGAACCGGTCATGGCCCACGACCCCACTCCTGCCTCCAGCTGTGGCGAAACAGCAGAGGGTGGGCTTTTTCCGGAGGTAGCAGTATAGAGACACGCGGGCAGATAAGTGGCTGGGGCGTGCATGTGCGCTGGTGGGGGCGGCCAGGTGTAGGTCGAAGGCCTCGTGGGCTTATCGGCCGTCAGCCGGGCCTACGGTGCAGTCTGGGTGTAGGCCAGCCACCCCGGGAGCGGCTGGTTTATGGTTATCTACCAGGGCCGCCTTCTGGCCGCATGTCCAACCAGACCGACGGGGTGCGCCCCCTCCAGAGCACGCTGTGTTGGGAGGGGCCTGAGGAGGTGAGGCCTGCAGCGGTGCCAGGCGGAGGTGATGGCGGCCTCGGCCGTGGGCGACTAAAGGAGAATTTATAGAGGGAGGCAAAAATGCATACAGAACCCGGTATTCCAATGTGGTCTCCCATCCAAGTACTAACCAGGCCCGACCCTGCTTAGCTTCCAGGATCAGACGAGATGGGGCGCGTTCAGGGTGGTATGGCCGTAGAAGGCAGTGGGAGCCACGGGGCACCTCTTGAGGCTCAGCTTCGCTGGTGCTGCCGACATACCGCCAGCCCGGCAGCCAACCATCTCCAGCACGGCCCTGCCGTCTGCCAAGGCAGGCGACAGGAGGCCTCGGGGACCCTGGGTTGGCGGACACATGGGTGACCTCCCAGCTCAGGTGAGGCGGGACCCTCCAGGCCCGTAGGCGCTTGGCCCTCCACCCCAGATCCCTCTTGACGCTCACAAGGACGTGGCCTTGGAGGCTTAAGGGCACGTGGCCCGCGGTTCCTTGGGCATTCACCACTCTGTCTGCCCACACAGCTCTAGGCAAAGGCCAGCCGCCGCCTGGCCGGCCCTACTGCCTGACGGCAGTTGGCCCGAAGCCACTGGGAGACACCATTGAGTCGGCACGACCCCTTAGACCCAGCAAGGCCACCCTTGCCCCCACGCCAACTGCCGAAGAAAGTTCCCTGTGCCTGGTGACCGGCTGGGCCAGAGGACCGGTCCCGGCCCAAGAACCCACTCCCGCCCACGGCCGTGGCGAAACGGCGGAGAGTGGGCTTTTTCCGGAGGGAGCTGTGGAGAGACACACAGGCAGACAGGTGGCGGCAGCGCGGATGGGCGCTGGTGCTGTCGGCCAGGTGCAGGTCGAAGGCCTTGCGGGCCTCCCGATCATCAGCTGGGCCTGCGGCAGAGTCTGGGTCAGAGCCAGCCACCCCGGGTGCGGCTGGGGTGCGGCTGCCTCCCAGGGCCGCCTTCTGGCGGCAGGTCCAGCAGGACCGGCGGGAAGCGCCCCCTCCGGCGCACGCTGTGTTGGGAGAGGCTTGAGGAGATGAGGCCTGCAGCAGTGCCCGGATGGGGCAGAGGAATCCTCGGGCACCGGCGACTAAAGGAAAAGGCGGATTGGGAGGACAAAAATACTACAGCACCCGGTTTTCCCAGGTGGTCTCCCATCCAGGTACTAAACAGACCCGACCCTGCTTAGCTTCAGGGATCAGACGAGATGGGGTGCGTTTAGGGTGGTATGGCTGCAGAAGGCAATGGGCGCCACGGGGTGCCTCTTGAGCCTCAGCTTAGCTGGTGCTGGCGAATTACCGCCAGTCTGGTGACCAGCCCTCGGCAGCACGGCCCTGCCGCCCACCCAGGCAGGCGACAGCAGGCCTCGGGGTCCAGGGGGTGGTGGATTCTTGGGCGACCTCGCAACTCCGTTCAGGCGGCAACATCCAGGCTTGTAGGTGTTTGACGCTCTGCCCCAGATCCCACTTGACGCTCACAAGGTCTGGGACTCAGAGGCTTAAGGGCCAGTGGCCTGCTGTCCCTTGGGCATTTCCCACCGTGTCCACCCACGCAGTGCTTGGCGCAGCCCAGCCATGGCCGCGCCGGCCCTCCTGCCCGACGGCGGTTGGCCCAAAGCCACTGGGAGCCACCATTGGGCCGGCACGGCCCCTTAGCCCCAGCAAAGCCACCCTTGTACCCACGCCACCCAAAAAGCACAGTTCTCGGCTTTGGAGGTCAGGCGACCTGGAGAACCGGTCATGGCCCACGACCCCACTCCTGCCTCCAGCTGTGGCGAAACAGCAGAGGGTGGGCTTTTTCCGGAGGTAGCTGTATAGAGACACACGGGCAGATAGGTGGCTGGGGCGAGCATGTGCGCTGGTGGGGGCGGCCAGGTGTAGGTCGAAGGCCTCGTGGGCTTATCGGCCGTCAGCCGGGCCTACGGTGCAGTCTGGGTGTAGGCCAGCCACCCCGGGAGCGGCTGGTTTATGGTTATCTACCAGGGCCGCCTTCTGGCCGCATGTCCAACCAGACCGGCGGGGTGCGCCCCCTCCAGAGCACGCTGTGTTGGGAGGGGCCTGAGGAGGTGAGGCCTGCAGCGGTGCCAGGCGGAGGTGATGGCGGCCTCGGCCGTGGGCGACTAAAGGAGAATTTATAGTGGGAGGCAAAAATGCATACAGAACCCTGTATTCCAATGTGGTCTCCCATCCAAGTACTAACCAGGCCCGACCCTGCTTAGCTTCCAGGATCAGACGAGATGGGGCGCGTTCAGGGTGGTATGGCCGTAGAAGGCAGTGGGAGCCACGGGGCACCTCTTGAGGCTCAGCTTCGCTGGTGCTGCCGACATACCGCCAGCCCGGCAGCCAACCATCTCCAGCACGGCCCTGCCGTCTGCCAAGGCAGGCGACAGGAGGCCTCGGGGACCCTGGGTTGGCGGACACATGGGTGACCTCCCAGCTCAGGTGAGGCGGGACCCTCCAGGCCCGTAGGCGCTTGGCCCTCCACCCCAGATCCCTCTTGATGCTCACAAGGACGTGGCCTTGGAGGCTTAAGGGCACGTGGCCCGCGGTTCCTTGGGCATTCACCACTCTGTCTGCCCACACAGCTCTAGGCAAAGGCCAGCCGCCGCCTGGCCGGCCCTACTGCCTGACGGCAGTTGGCCCGAAGCCACTGGGAGACACCATTGAGTCGGCACGACCCCTTAGACCCAGCAAGGCCACCCTTGCCCCCACGCCAACTGCCGAAGAAAGTTCCCTGTGCCTGGTGACCGGCCGGGCCAGAGGACCGGTCCCGGCCCAAGAACCCACTCCCGCCCACGACCGTGGCGAAACGGCGGAGGGTGGGCTTTTTCCGGAGGGAGCTGTGGAGAGACACACAGGCAGACAGGTGGCGGCAGCGCGGATGGGCGCTGGTGCTGTCTGCCAGGTGCAGGTCGAAGGCCTTGCGGGCCTCCCGATCATCAGCCGGGCCTGCGGCAGAGTCTGGGTCAGAGCCAGCCACCCCGGGAGCGGCTGGGGTGCGGCTGCCTCCCTTCCGCCTTCTGGCGGCATGTCCAGCAGGACCGGCGGGAAGCGCCCCCTCCGGCGCACGCTGTGTTGGGAGAGGCTTGAGGAGATGAGGCCTGCAGCAGTGCCCGGATGGGGCAGAGGAATCCTCGGGCACCGGCGACTAAAGGAAAAGGCGGATTGGGAGGCCAAAAATACTACAGCACCCGGTTTTCCCAGGTGGTCTCCCATCCAGGTACTAAACAGACCCGACCCTGCTTAGCTTCAGGGATCAGACGAGATGGGGTGCGTTTAGGGTGGTATGGCTGCAGAAGGCAACGGGCGCCACGGGGTGCCTCTTGAGCCTCAGCTTAGCTGGTGCTGGCGAATTACCGCCAGTCTGGTGACCAGCCCTCGGCAGCACGGCCCTGCCGCCCACCCAGGCAGGCGACAGCAGGCCACGGGGTCCAGGGGGTGGTGGATTCTTGGGCGACCTCGCAACTCCGTTCAGGCGGCAACATCCAGGCTTGTAGGTGTTTGACGCTCTGCCCCAGATCCCACTTGACGCTCACAAGGTCTGGGACTCAGAGGCTTAAGGGCCAGTGGCCTGCTGTCCCTTGGGCATTTCCCACCGTGTCCACCCACGCAGTGCTTGGCGCAGCCCAGCCATGGCCGCGCCGGCCCTCCTGCTCGACGGCGGTTGGCCCAAAGCCACTGGGAGCCACCATTGGGCCGGCACAGCCCCTTAGCCCCAGCAAAGCCACCCTTGTACCCACGCCACCCAAAAAGCACAGTTCTCGGCTTTGGAGGTCAGGCGACCTGGAGAACCGGTCATGGCCCACGACCCCACTCCTGCCTCCAGCTGTGGCGAAACAGCAGAGGGTGGGCTTTTTCCGGAGGTAGCTGTATAGAGACACACGGGCAGATAGGTGGCTGGGGCGTGCATGTGCGCTGGTGGGGGCGGCCAGGTGTAGCTCGAAGGCCTCGTGGGCCTATCGGCCGTCAGCCGGGCCTACGGTGCAGTCTGGGTGTAGGCCAGCCACCCCGGGAGCGGCTGGTTTATGGTTATCTACCAGGGCCGCCTTCTGGCCGCATGTCCAACCAGACCGGCGGGGTGCGCCCCCTCCAGAGCACGCTGTGTTGGGAGGGGCCTGAGGAGGTGAGGCCTGCAGCGGTGCCAGGCGGAGGTGATGGCGGCCTCGGCCGTGGGCGACTAAAGGAGAATTTATAGTGGGAGGCAAAAATGCATACAGAACCCGGTATTCCAATGTGGTCTCCCATCCAAGTACTAACCAGGCCCGACCCTGCTTAGCTTCCAGGATCAGACGAGATGGGGCGCGTTCAGGGTGGTATGGCCGTAGAAGGCAGTGGGAGCCACGGGGCACCTCTTGAGGCTCAGCTTCGCTGGTGCTGCCGACATACCGCCAGCCCGGCAGCCAACCATCTCCAGCACGGCCCTGCCGTCTGCCAAGGCAGGCGACAGGAGGCCTCGGGGACCCTGGGTTGGCGGACACATGGGTGACCTCCCAGCTCAGGTGAGGCGGGACCCTCCAGGCCCGTAGGCGCTTGGCCCTCCACCCCAGATCCCTCTTGACGCTCACAAGGACGTGGCCTTGGAGGCTTAAGGGCACGTGGCCCGCGGTTCCTTGGGCATTCACCACTCTGTCTGCCCACACAGCTCTAGGCAAAGGCCAGCCGCCGCCTGGCCGGCCCTACTGCCTGACGGCAGTTGGCCCGAAGCCACTGGGAGACACCATTGAGTCGGCACGACCCCTTAGACCCAGCAAGGCCACCCTTGCCCCCACGCCAACTGCCGAAGAAAGTTCCCTGTGCCTGGTGACCGGCTGGGCCAGAGGACCGGTCCCGGCCCAAGAACCCACTCCCGCCCACGGCCGTGGCGAAACGGCGGAGGGTGGGCTTTTTCCGGAGGGAGCTGTGGAGAGACACACAGGCAGACAGGTGGCGGCAGCGCGGATGGGCGCTGGTGCTGTCGGCCAGGTGCAGGTCGAAGGCCTTGCGGGCCTCCCGATCATCAGCCGGGCCTGCGGCAGAGTCTGGGTCAGAGCCAGCCACCCCGGGAGCGGCTGGGGTGCGGCTGCCTCCCAGGGCCGCCTTCTGGCGGCATGTCCAGCAGGACCGGCGGGAAGCGCCCCCTCCGGCGCACGCTGTGTTGGGAGAGGCTTGAGGAGATGAGGCCTGCAGCAGTGCCCGGATGGGGCAGAGGAATCCTCGGGCACCGGCGACTAAAGGAAAAGGCGGATTGGGAGGCCAAAAATACTACAGCACCCGGTTTTCCCAGGTGGTCTCCCATCCAGGTACTAAAGAGACCCGACCCTGCTTAGCTTCAGGGATCAGACGAGATGGGGTGCGTTTAGGGTGGTATGGCTGCAGAAGGCAATGGGCGCCACGGGGTGCCTCTTGAGCCTCAGCTTAGCTGGTGCTGGCGAATTACCGCCAGTCTGGTGACCAGCCCTCGGCAGCACGGCCCTGCCGCCCACCCAGGCAGGCGACAGCAGGCCTCGGGGTCCAGGGGGTGGTGGATTCTTGGGCGACCTCGCAACTCCGTTCAGGCGGCAACATCCAGGCTTGTAGGTGTTTGACGCTCTGCCCCAGATCCCACTTGACGCTCACAAGGTCTGGGACTCAGAGGCTTAAGGGCCAGTGGCCTGCTGTCCCTTGGGCATTTCCCACCGTGTCCACCCACGCAGTGCTTGGCGCAGCCCAGCCATGGCCGCGCCGGCCCTCCTGCCCGACGGCGGTTGGCCCAAAGCCACTGGGAGCCACCATTGGGCCGGCACGGCCCCTTAGCCCCAGCAAAGCCACCCTTGTACCCACGCCACCCAAAAAGCACAGTTCTCGGCTTTGGAGTTCAGGCGACCTGGAGAACCGGTCATGGCCCACGACCCCACTCCTGCCTCCAGCTGTGGCGAAACAGCAGAGGGTGGGCTTTTTCCGGAGGTAGCAGTATAGAGACACGCGGGCAGATAAGTGGCTGGGGCGTGCATGTGCGCTGGTGGGGGCGGCCAGGTGTAGGTCGAAGGCCTCGTGGGCTTATCGGCCGTCAGCCGGGCCTACGGTGCAGTCTGGGTGTAGGCCAGCCACCCCGGGAGCGGCTGGTTTATGGTTATCTACCAGGGCCGCCTTCTGGCCGCATGTCCAACCAGACCGACGGGGTGCGCCCCCTCCAGAGCACGCTGTGTTGGGAGGGGCCTGAGGAGGTGAGGCCTGCAGCGGTGCCAGGCGGAGGTGATGGCGGCCTCGGCCGTGGGCGACTAAAGGAGAATTTATAGAGGGAGGCAAAAATGCATACAGAACCCGGTATTCCAATGTGGTCTCCCATCCAAGTACTAACCAGGCCCGACCCTGCTTAGCTTCCAGGATCAGACGAGATGGGGCGCGTTCAGGGTGGTATGGCCGTAGAAGGCAGTGGGAGCCACGGGGCACCTCTTGAGGCTCAGCTTCGCTGGTGCTGCCGACATACCGCCAGCCCGGCAGCCAACCATCTCCAGCACGGCCCTGCCGTCTGCCAAGGCAGGCGACAGGAGGCCTCGGGGACCCTGGGTTGGCGGACACATGGGTGACCTCCCAGCTCAGGTGAGGCGGGACCCTCCAGGCCCGTAGGCGCTTGGCCCTCCACCCCAGATCCCTCTTGACGCTCACAAGGACGTGGCCTTGGAGGCTTAAGGGCACGTGGCCCGCGGTTCCTTGGGCATTCACCACTCTGTCTGCCCACACAGCTCTAGGCAAAGGCCAGCCGCCGCCTGGCCGGCCCTACTGCCTGACGGCAGTTGGCCCGAAGCCACTGGGAGACACCATTGAGTCGGCACGACCCCTTAGACCCAGCAAGGCCACCCTTGCCCCCACGCCAACTGCCGAAGAAAGTTCCCTGTGCCTGGTGACCGGCTGGGCCAGAGGACCGGTCCCGGCCCAAGAACCCACTCCCGCCCACGGCCGTGGCGAAACGGCGGAGGGTGGGCTTTTTCCGGAGGGAGCTGTGGAGAGACACACAGGCAGACAGGTGGCGGCAGCGCGGATGGGCGCTGGTGCTGTCGGCCAGGTGCAGGTCGAAGGCCTTGCGGGCCTCCCGATCATCAGCTGGGCCTGCGGCAGAGTCTGGGTCAGAGCCAGCCACCCCGGGTGCGGCTGGGGTGCGGCTGCCTCCCAGGGCCGCCTTCTGGCGGCAGGTCCAGCAGGACCGGCGGGAAGCGCCCCCTCCGGCGCACGCTGTGTTGGGAGAGGCTTGAGGAGATGAGGCCTGCAGCAGTGCCCGGATGGGGCAGAGGAATCCTCGGGCACCGGCGACTAAAGGAAAAGGCGGATTGGGAGGACAAAAATACTACAGCACCCGGTTTTCCCAGGTGGTCTCCCATCCAGGTACTAAACAGACCCGACCCTGCTTAGCTTCAGGGATCAGACGAGATGGGGTGCGTTTAGGGTGGTATGGCTGCAGAAGGCAATGGGCGCCACGGGGTGCCTCTTGAGCCTCAGCTTAGCTGGTGCTGGCGAATTACCGCCAGTCTGGTGACCAGCCCTCGGCAGCACGGCCCTGCCGCCCACCCAGGCAGGCGACAGCAGGCCTCGGGGTCCAGGGGGTGGTGGATTCTTGGGCGACCTCGCAACTCCGTTCAGGCGGCAACATCCAGGCTTGTAGGTGTTTGACGCTCTGCCCCAGATCCCACTTGACGCTCACAAGGTCTGGGACTCAGAGGCTTAAGGGCCAGTGGCCTGCTGTCCCTTGGGCATTTCCCACCGTGTCCACCCACGCAGTGCTTGGCGCAGCCCAGCCATGGCCGCGCCGGCCCTCCTGCCCGACGGCGGTTGGCCCAAAGCCACTGGGAGCCACCATTGGGCCGGCACGGCCCCTTAGCCCCAGCAAAGCCACCCTTGTACCCACGCCACCCAAAAAGCACAGTTCTCGGCTTTGGAGGTCAGGCGACCTGGAGAACCGGTCATGGCCCACGACCCCACTCCTGCCTCCAGCTGTGGCGAAACAGCAGAGGGTGGGCTTTTTCCGGAGGTAGCTGTATAGAGACACACGGGCAGATAGGTGGCTGGGGCGAGCATGTGCGCTGGTGGGGGCGGCCAGGTGTAGGTCGAAGGCCTCGTGGGCCTATCGGCCGTCAGCCGGGCCTACTGTGCAGTCTGGGTGTAGGCCAGCCACCCCGGGAGCGGCTGGTTTATGGTTATCTACCAGGGCCGCCTTCTGGCCGCATGTCCAACCAGACCGGCGGGGTGCGCCCCCTCCAGAGCACGCTGTGTTGGGAGGGGCCTGAGGAGGTGAGGCCTGCAGCGGTGCCAGGCGGAGGTGATGGCGGCCTCGGCCGTGGGCGACTAAAGGAGAATTTATAGTGGGAGGCAAAAATGCATACAGAACCCTGTATTCCAATGTGGTCTCCCATCCAAGTACTAACCAGGCCCGACCCTGCTTAGCTTCCAGGATCAGACGAGATGGGGCGCGTTCAGGGTGGTATGGCCGTAGAAGGCAGTGGGAGCCACGGGGCACCTCTTGAGGCTCAGCTTCGCTGGTGCTGCCGACATACCGCCAGCCCGGCAGCCAACCATCTCCAGCACGGCCCTGCCGTCTGCCAAGGCAGGCGACAGGAGGCCTCGGGGACCCTGGGTTGGCGGACACATGGGTGACCTCCCAGCTCAGGTGAGGCGGGACCCTCCAGGCCCGTAGGCGCTTGGCCCTCCACCCCAGATCCCTCTTGATGCTCACAAGGACGTGGCCTTGGAGGCTTAAGGGCACGTGGCCCGCGGTTCCTTGGGCATTCACCACTCTGTCTGCCCACACAGCTCTAGGCAAAGGCCAGCCGCCGCCTGGCCGGCCCTACTGCCTGACGGCAGTTGGCCCGAAGCCACTGGGAGACACCATTGAGTCGGCACGACCCCTTAGACCCAGCAAGGCCACCCTTGCCCCCACGCCAACTGCCGAAGAAAGTTCCCTGTGCCTGGTGACCGGCTGGGCCAGAGGACCGGTCCCGGCCCAAGAACCCACTCCCGCCCACGACCGTGGCGAAACGGCGGAGGGTGGGCTTTTTCCGGAGGGAGCTGTGGAGAGACACACAGGCAGACAGGTGGCGGCAGCGCGGATGGGCGCTGGTGCTGTCTGCCAGGTGCAGGTCGAAGGCCTTGCGGGCCTCCCGATCATCAGCCGGGCCTGCGGCAGAGTCTGGGTCAGAGCCAGCCACCCCGGGAGCGGCTGGGGTGCGGCTGCCTCCCTTCCGCCTTCTGGCGGCATGTCCAGCAGGACCGGCGGGAAGCGCCCCCTCCGGCGCACGCTGTATTGGGAGAGGCTTGAGGAGATGAGGCCTGCAGCAGTGCCCGGATGGGGCAGAGGAATCCTCGGGCACCGGCGACTAAAGGAAAAGGCGGATTGGGAGGCCAAAAATACTACAGCACCCGGTTTTCCCAGGTGGTCTCCCATCCAGGTACTAAACAGACCCGACCCTGCTTAGCTTCAGGGATCAGACGAGATGGGGTGCGTTTAGGGTGGTATGGCTGCAGAAGGCAACGGGCGCCACGGGGTGCCTCTTGAGCCTCAGCTTAGCTGGTGCTGGCGAATTACCGCCAGTCTGGTGACCAGCCCTCGGCAGCACGGCCCTGCCGCCCACCCAGGCAGGCGACAGCAGGCCACGGGGTCCAGGGGGTGGTGGATTCTTGGGCGACCTCGCAACTCCGTTCAGGCGGCAACATCCAGGCTTGTAGGTGTTTGACGCTCTGCCCCAGATCCCACTTGACGCTCACAAGGTCTGGGACTCAGAGGCTTAAGGGCCAGTGGCCTGCTGTCCCTTGGGCATTTCCCACCGTGTCCACCCACGCAGTGCTTGGCGCAGCCCAGCCATGGCCGCGCCGGCCCTCCTGCCCGACGGCGGTTGGCCCAAAGCCACTGGGAGCCACCATTGGGCCGGCACGGCCCCTTAGCCCCAGCAAAGCCACCCTTGTACCCACGCCACCCAAAAAGCACAGTTCTCGGCTTTGGAGGTCAGGCGACCTGGAGAACCGGTCATGGCCCACGACCCCACTCCTGCCTCCAGCTGTGGCGAAACAGCAGAGGGTGGGCTTTTTCCGGAGGTAGCTGTATAGAGACACACGGGCAGATAGGTGGCTGGGGCGAGCATGTGCGCTGGTGGGGGCGGCCAGGTGTAGGTCGAAGGCCTCGTGGGCCTATCGGCCGTCAGCCGGGCCTACGGTGCAGTCTGGGTGTAGGCCAGCCACCCCGGGAGCGGCTGGTTTATGGTTATCTACCAGGGCCGCCTTCTGGCCGCATGTCCAACCAGACCGGCGGGGTGCGCCCCCTCCAGAGCACGCTGTGTTGGGAGGGGCCTGAGGAGGTGAGGCCTGCAGCGGTGCCAGGCGGAGGTGATGGCGGCCTCGGCCGTGGGCGACTAAAGGAGAATTTATAGTGGGAGGCAAAAATGCATACAGAACCCTGTATTCCAATGTGGTCTCCCATCCAAGTACTAACCAGGCCCGACCCTGCTTAGCTTCCAGGATCAGACGAGATGGGGCGCGTTCAGGGTGGTATGGCCGTAGAAGGCAGTGGGAGCCACGGGGCACCTCTTGAGGCTCAGCTTCGCTGGTGCTGCCGACATACCGCCAGCCCGGCAGCCAACCATCTCCAGCACGGCCCTGCCGTCTGCCAAGGCAGGCGACAGGAGGCCTCGGGGACCCTGGGTTGGCGGACACATGGGTGACCTCCCAGCTCAGGTGAGGCGGGACCCTCCAGGCCCGTAGGCGCTTGGCCCTCCACCCCAGATCCCTCTTGATGCTCACAAGGACGTGGCCTTGGAGGCTTAAGGGCACGTGGCCCGCGGTTCCTTGGGCATTCACCACTCTGTCTGCCCACACAGCTCTAGGCAAAGGCCAGCCGCCGCCTGGCCGGCCCTACTGCCTGACGGCAGTTGGCCCGAAGCCACTGGGAGACACCATTGAGTCGGCACGACCCCTTAGACCCAGCAAGGCCACCCTTGCCCCCACGCCAACTGCCGAAGAAAGTTCCCTGTGCCTGGTGACCGGCTGGGCCAGAGGACCGGTCCCGGCCCAAGAACCCACTCCCGCCCACGACCGTGGCGAAACGGCGGAGGGTGGGCTTTTTCCGGAGGGAGCTGTGGAGAGACACACAGGCAGACAGGTGGCGGCAGCGCGGATGGGCGCTGGTGCTGTCTGCCAGGTGCAGGTCGAAGGCCTTGCGGGCCTCCCGATCATCAGCCGGGCCTGCGGCAGAGTCTGGGTCAGAGCCAGCCACCCCGGGAGCGGCTGGGGTGCGGCTGCCTCCCTTCCGCCTTCTGGCGGCATGTCCAGCAGGACCGGCGGGAAGCGCCCCCTCCGGCGCACGCTGTATTGGGAGAGGCTTGAGGAGATGAGGCCTGCAGCAGTGCCCGGATGGGGCAGAGGAATCCTCGGGCACCGGCGACTAAAGGAAAAGGCGGATTGGGAGGCCAAAAATACTACAGCACCCGGTTTTCCCAGGTGGTCTCCCATCCAGGTACTAAACAGACCCGACCCTGCTTAGCTTCAGGGATCAGACGAGATGGGGTGCGTTTAGGGTGGTATGGCTGCAGAAGGCAACGGGCGCCACGGGGTGCCTCTTGAGCCTCAGCTTAGCTGGTGCTGGCGAATTACCGCCAGTCTGGTGACCAGCCCTCGGCAGCACGGCCCTGCCGCCCACCCAGGCAGGCGACAGCAGGCCACGGGGTCCAGGGGGTGGTGGATTCTTGGGCGACCTCGCAACTCCGTTCAGGCGGCAACATCCAGGCTTGTAGGTGTTTGACGCTCTGCCCCAGATCCCACTTGACGCTCACAAGGTCTGGGACTCAGAGGCTTAAGGGCCAGTGGCCTGCTGTCCCTTGGGCATTTCCCACCGTGTCCACCCACGCAGTGCTTGGCGCAGCCCAGCCATGGCCGCGCCGGCCCTCCTGCCCGACGGCGGTTGGCCCAAAGCCACTGGGAGCCACCATTGGGCCGGCACGGCCCCTTAGCCCCAGCAAAGCCACCCTTGTACCCACGCCACCCAAAAAGCACAGTTCTCGGCTTTGGAGGTCAGGCGACCTGGAGAACCGGTCATGGCCCACGACCCCACTCCTGCCTCCAGCTGTGGCGAAACAGCAGAGGGTGGGCTTTTTCCGGAGGTAGCAGTATAGAGACACTCGGGCAGATAAGTGGCTGGGGCGTGCATGTGCGCTGGTGGGGGCGGCCAGGTGTAGGTCGAAGGCCTCGTGGGCTTATCGGCCGTCAGCCGGGCCTACGGTGCAGTCTGGGTGTAGGCCAGCCACCCCGGGAGCGGCTGGTTTATGGTTATCTACCAGGGCCGCCTTCTGACCGCATGTCCAACCAGGCCGGCGGGGTGCGCCCCCTCCAGAGCACGCTGTGTTGGGAGGGGCCTGAGGAGGTGAGGCCTGCAGCGGTGCCAGGCGGAGGTGATGGCGGCCTCGGCCGTGGGCGACTAAAGGAGAATTTATAGTGGGAGGCAAAAATGCATACAGAACCCGGTATTCCAATGTGGTCTCCCATCCAAGTACTAACCAGGCCCGACCCTGCTTAGCTTCCAGGATCAGACGAGATGGGGCGCGTTCAGGGTGGTATGGCCGTAGAAGGCAGTGGGAGCCACGGGGCACCTCTTGAGGCTCAGCTTCGCTGGTGCTGCCGACATACCGCCAGCCCGGCAGCCAACCATCTCCAGCACGGCCCTGCCGTCTGCCAAGGCAGGCGACAGGAGGCCTCGGGGACCCTGGGTTGGTGGACACATGGGTGACCTCCCAGCTCAGGTGAGGCGGGACCATCCAGGCCCGTAGGCGCTTGGCCCTCCACCCCAGATCCCTCTTGACGCTCACAAGGACGTGGCCTTGGAGGCTTAAGGGCACGTGGCCCGCGGTTCCTTGGGCATTCACCACTCTGTCTGCCCACACAGCTCTAGGCAAAGGCCAGCCGCCGCCTGGCCGGCCCTACTGCCTGACGGCAGTTGGCCCGAAGCCACTGGGAGACACCATTGAGTCGGCATGACCCCTTAGACCCAGCAAGGCCACCCTTGCCCCCACGCCAACTGCCGAAGAAAGTTCCCTGTGCCTGGTGACCGGCTGGGCCAGAGGACCGGTCCCGGCCCAAGAACCCACTCCCGCCCACGGCCGTGGCGAAACGGCGGAGGGTGGGCTTTTTCCGGAGGGAGCTGTGGAGAGACACACAGGCAGACAGGTGGCGGCAGCGCGGATGGGCGCTGGTGCTGTCTGCCAGGTGCAGGTCGAAGGCCTTGCGGGCCTCCCGATCATCAGCCGGGCCTGCGGCAGAGTCTGGGTCAGAGCCAGCCACCCCGGGAGCGGCTGGGGTGCGGCTGCCTCCCTTCCGCCTTCTGGCGGCATGTCCAGCAGGACCGGCGGGAAGCGCCCCCTCCGGCGCACGCTGTATTGGGAGAGGCTTGAGGAGATGAGGCCTGCAGCAGTGCCCGGATGGGGCAGAGGAATCCTCGGGCACCGGCGACTAAAGGAAAAGGCGGATTGGGAGGCCAAAAATACTACAGCACCCGGTTTTCCCAGGTGGTCTCCCATCCAGGTACTAAACAGACCCGACCCTGCTTAGCTTCAGGGATCAGACGAGATGGGGTGCGTTTAGGGTGGTATGGCTGCAGAAGGCAACGGGCGCCACGGGGTGCCTCTTGAGCCTCAGCTTAGCTGGTGCTGGCGAATTACCGCCAGTCTGGTGACCAGCCCTCGGCAGCACGGCCCTGCCGCCCACCCAGGCAGGCGACAGCAGGCCTCGGGGTCCAGGGGGTGGTGGATTCTTGGGCGACCTCGCAACTCCGTTCAGGCGGCAACATCCAGGCTTGTAGGTGTTTGACGCTCTGCCCCAGATCCCACTTGACGCTCACAAGGTCTGGGACTCAGAGGCTTAAGGGCCAGTGGCCTGCTGTCCCTTGGGCATTTCCCACCGTGTCCACCCACGCAGTGCTTGGCGCAGCCCAGCCATGGCCGCGCCGGCCCTCCTGCCCGACGGCGGTTGGCCCAAAGCCACTGGGAGCCACCATTGGGCCGGCACGGCCCCTTAGCCCCAGCAAAGCCACCCTTGTACCCACGCCACCCAAAAAGCACAGTTCTCGGCTTTGGAGGTCAGGCGACCTGGAGAACCGGTCATGGCCCACGACCCCACTCCTGCCTCCAGCTGTGGCGAAACAGCAGAGGGTGGGCTTTTTCCGGAGGTAGCTGTATAGAGACACACGGGCAGATAGGTGGCTGGGGCGAGCATGTGCGCTGGTGGGGGCGGCCAGGTGTAGGTCGAAGGCCTCGTGGGCCTATCGGCCGTCAGCCGGGCCTACGGTGCAGTCTGGGTGTAGGCCAGCCACCCCGGGAGCGGCTGGTTTATGGTTATCTACCAGGGCCGCCTTCTGGCCGCATGTCCAACCAGACCGGCGGGGTGCGCCCCCTCCAGAGCACGCTGTGTTGGGAGGGGCCTGAGGAGGTGAGGCCTGCAGCGGTGCCAGGCAGAGGTGATGGCGGCCTCGGCCGTGGGCGACTAAAGGAGAATTTATAGTGGGAGGCAAAAATGCATACAGAACCCGGTATTCCAATGTGGTCTCCCATCCAAGTACTAACCAGGCCCGACCCTGCTTAGCTTCCAGGATCAGACGAGATGGGGCGCGTTCAGGGTGGTATGGCCGTAGAAGGCAGTGGGAGCCACGGGGCACCTCTTGAGGCTCAGCTTCGCTGGTGCTGCCGACATACCGCCAGCCCGGCAGCCAACCATCTCCAGCACGGCCCTGCCGTCTGCCAAGGCAGGCGACAGGAGGCCTCGGGGACCCTGGGTTGGCGGACACATGGGTGACCTCCCAGCTCAGGTGAGGCGGGACCCTCCAGGCCCGTAGGCGCTTGGCCCTCCACCCCAGATCCCTCTTGACGCTCACAAGGACGTGGCCTTGGAGGCTTAAGGGCACGTGGCCCGCGGTTCCTTGGGCATTCACCACTCTGTCTGCCCACACAGCTCTAGGCAAAGGCCAGCCGCCGCCTGGCCGGCCCTACTGCCTGACGGCAGTTGGCCCGAAGCCACTGGGAGACACCATTGAGTCGGCACGACCCCTTAGACCCAGCAAGGCCACCCTTGCCCCCACGCCAACTGCCGAAGAAAGTTCCCTGTGCCTGGTGACCGGCTGGGCCAGAGGACCGGTCCCGGCCCAAGAACCCACTCCCGCCCACGGCCGTGGCGAAACGGCGGAGGGTGGGCTTTTTCCGGAGGGAGCTGTGGAGAGACACACAGGCAGACAGGTGGCGGCAGCGCGGATGGGCGCTGGTGCTGTCGGCCAGGTGCAGGTCGAAGGCCTTGCGGGCCTCCCGATCATCAGCCGGGCCTGCGGCAGAGTCTGGGTCAGAGCCAGCCACCCCGGGAGCGGCTGGGGTGCGGCTGCCTCCCAGGGCCGCCTTCTGGCGGCATGTCCAGCAGGACCGGCGGGAAGCGCCCCCTCCGGCGCACGCTGTGTTGGGAGAGGCTTGAGGAGATGAGGCCTGCAGCAGTGCCCGGATGGGGCAGAGGAATCCTCGGGCACCGGCGACTAAAGGAAAAGGCGGATTGGGAGGACAAAAATACTACAGCACCCGGTTTTCCCAGGTGGTCTCCCATCCAGGTACTAAAGAGACCCGACCCTGCTTAGCTTCAGGGATCAGACGAGATGGGGTGCGTTTAGGGTGGTATGGCTGCAGAAGGCAATGGGCGCCACGGGGTGCCTCTTGAGCCTCAGCTTAGCTGGTGCTGGCGAATTACCGCCAGTCTGGTGACCAGCCCTCGGCAGCACGGCCCTGCCGCCCACCCAGGCAGGCGACAGCAGGCCTCGGGGTCCAGGGGGTGGTGGATTCTTGGGCGACCTCGCAACTCCGTTCAGGCGGCAACATCCAGGCTTGTAGGTGTTTGACGCTCTGCCCCAGATCCCACTTGACGCTCACAAGGTCTGGGACTCAGAGGCTTAAGGGCCAGTGGCCTGCTGTCCCTTGGGCATTTCCCACCGTGTCCACCCACGCAGTGCTTGGCGCAGCCCAGCCATGGCCGCGCCGGCCCTCCTGCCCGACGGCGGTTGGCCCAAAGCCACTGGGAGCCACCATTGGGCCGGCACGGCCCCTTACCCCAGCAAAGCCACCCTTGTACCCACGCCACCCAAAAAGCACAGTTCTCGGCTTTGGAGGTCAGGCGACCTGGAGAACCGGTCATGGCCCACGACCCCACTCCTGCCTCCAGCTGTGGCGAAACAGCAGAGGGTGGGCTTTTTCCGGAGGTAGCAGTATAGAGACACTCGGGCAGATAAGTGGCTGGGGCGTGCATGTGCGCTGGTGGGGGCGGCCAGGTGTAGGTCGAAGGCCTCGTGGGCTTATCGGCCGTCAGCCGGGCCTACGGTGCAGTCTGGGTGTAGGCCAGCCACCCCGGGAGCGGCTGGTTTATGGTTATCTACCAGGGCCGCCTTCTGGCCGCATGTCCAACCAGACCGACGGGGTGCGCCCCCTCCAGAGCACGCTGTGTTGGGAGGGGCCTGAGGAGGTGAGGCCTGCAGCGGTGCCAGGCGGAGGTGATGGCGGCCTCGGCCGTTGGCGACTAAAGGAGAATTTATAGAGGGAGGCAAAAATGCATACAGAACCCGGTATTCCAATGTGGTCTCCCATCCAAGTACTAACCAGGCCCGACCCTGCTTAGCTTCCAGGATCAGACGAGATGGGGCGCGTTCAGGGTGGTATGGCCGTAGAAGGCAGTGGGAGCCACGGGGCACCTCTTGAGGCTCAGCTTCGCTGGTGCTGCCGACATACCGCCAGCCCGGCAGCCAACCATCTCCAGCACGGCCCTGCCGTCTGTCAAGGCAGGCGACAGGAGGCCTCGGGGACCCTGGGTTGGCGGACACATGGGTGACCTCCCAGCTCAGGTGAGGCGGGACCCTCCAGGCCCGTAGGCGCTTGGCCCTCCACCCCAGATCCCTCTTGACGCTCACAAGGACGTGGCCTTGGAGGCTTAAGGGCACGTGGCCCGCGGTTCCTTGGGCATTCACCACTCTGTCTGCCCACACAGCTCTAGGCAAAGGCCAGCCGCCGCCTGGCCGGCCCTACTGCCTGACGGCAGTTGGCCCGAAGCCACTGGGAGACACCATTGAGTCGGCACGACCCCTTAGACCCAGCAAGGCCACCCTTGCCCCCACGCCAACTGCCGAAGAAAGTTCCCTGTGCCTGGTGACCGGCTGGGCCAGAGGACCGGTCCCGGCCCAAGAACCCACTCCCGCCCACGGCCGTGGCGAAACGGCGGAGGGTGGGCTTTTTCCGGAGGGAGCTGTGGAGAGACACACAGGCAGACAGGTGGCGGCAGCGCGGATGGGCGCTGGTGCTGTCGGCCAGGTGCAGGTCGAAGGCCTTGCGGGCCTCCCGATCATCAGCCGGGCCTGCGGCAGAGTCTGGGTCAGAGCCAGCCACCCCGGGAGCGGCTGGGGTGCGGCTGCCTCACAGGGCCGCCTTCTGGCGGCATGTCCAGCAGGACCGGCGGGAAGCGCCCCCTCCGGCGCACGCTGTGTTGGGAGAGGCTTGAGGAGATGAGGCCTGCAGCAGTGCCCGGATGGGGCAGAGGAATCCTCGGGCACCGGCGACTAAAGGAAAAGGCGGATTGGGAGGACAAAAATACTACAGCACCCGGTTTTCCCAGGTGGTCTCCCATCCAGGTACTAAAGAGACCCGACCCTGCTTAGCTTCAGGGATCAGACGAGATGGGGTGCGTTTAGGGTGGTATGGCTGCAGAAGGCAATGGGCGCCACGGGGTGCCTCTTGAGCCTCAGCTTAGCTGGTGCTGGCGAATTACCGCCAGTCTGGTGACCAGCCCTCGGCAGCACGGCCCTGCCGCCCACCCAGGCAGGCGACAGCAGGCCTCGGGGTCCAGGGGGTGGTGGATTCTTGGGCGACCTCGCAACTCCGTTCAGGCGGCAACATCCAGGCTTGTAGGTGTTTGACGCTCTGCCCCAGATCCCACTTGACGCTCACAAGGTCTGGGACTCAGAGGCTTAAGGGCCAGTGGCCTGCTGTCCCTTGGGCATTTCCCACCGTGTCCACCCACGCAGTGCTTGGCGCAGCCCAGCCATGGCCGCGCCGGCCCTCCTGCCCGACGGCGGTTGGCCCAAAGCCACTGGGAGCCACCATTGGGCCGGCACGGCCCCTTACCCCAGCAAAGCCACCCTTGTACCCACGCCACCCAAAAAGCACAGTTCTCGGCTTTGGAGGTCAGGCGACCTGGAGAACCGGTCATGGCCCACGACCCCACTCCTGCCTCCAGCTGTGGCGAAACAGCAGAGGGTGGGCTTTTTCCGGAGGTAGCAGTATAGAGACACTCGGGCAGATAAGTGGCTGGGGCGTGCATGTGCGCTGGTGGGGGCGGCCAGGTGTAGGTCGAAGGCCTCGTGGGCTTATCGGCCGTCAGCCGGGCCTACGGTGCAGTCTGGGTGTAGGCCAGCCACCCCGGGAGCGGCTGGTTTATGGTTATCTACCAGGGCCGCCTTCTGGCCGCATGTCCAACCAGACCGACGGGGTGCGCCCCCTCCAGAGCACGCTGTGTTGGGAGGGGCCTGAGGAGGTGAGGCCTGCAGCGGTGCCAGGCGGAGGTGATGGCGGCCTCGGCCGTTGGCGACTAAAGGAGAATTTATAGAGGGAGGCAAAAATGCATACAGAACCCGGTATTCCAATGTGGTCTCCCATCCAAGTACTAACCAGGCCCGACCCTGCTTAGCTTCCAGGATCAGACGAGATGGGGCGCGTTCAGGGTGGTATGGCCGTAGAAGGCAGTGGGAGCCACGGGGCACCTCTTGAGGCTCAGCTTCGCTGGTGCTGCCGACATACCGCCAGCCCGGCAGCCAACCATCTCCAGCACGGCCCTGCCGTCTGTCAAGGCAGGCGACAGGAGGCCTCGGGGACCCTGGGTTGGCGGACACATGGGTGACCTCCCAGCTCAGGTGAGGCGGGACCCTCCAGGCCCGTAGGCGCTTGGCCCTCCACCCCAGATCCCTCTTGACGCTCACAAGGACGTGGCCTTGGAGGCTTAAGGGCACGTGGCCCGCGGTTCCTTGGGCATTCACCACTCTGTCTGCCCACACAGCTCTAGGCAAAGGCCAGCCGCCGCCTGGCCGGCCCTACTGCCTGACGGCAGTTGGCCCGAAGCCACTGGGAGACACCATTGAGTCGGCACGACCCCTTAGACCCAGCAAGGCCACCCTTGCCCCCACGCCAACTGCCGAAGAAAGTTCCCTGTGCCTGGTGACCGGCTGGGCCAGAGGACCGGTCCCGGCCCAAGAACCCACTCCCGCCCACGGCCGTGGCGAAACGGCGGAGGGTGGGCTTTTTCCGGAGGGAGCTGTGGAGAGACACACAGGCAGACAGGTGGCGGTAGCGCGGATGGGCGCTGGTGCTGTCGGCCAGGTGCAGGTCGAAGGCCTTGCGGGCCTCCCGATCATCAGCTGGGCCTGCGGCAGAGTCTGGGTCAGAGCCAGCCACCCCGGGTGCGGCTGGGGTGCGGCTGCCTCCCAGGGCCGCCTTCTGGCGGCAGGTCCAGCAGGACCGGCGGGAAGCGCCCCCTCCGGCGCACGCTGTGTTGGGAGAGGCTTGAGGAGATGAGGCCTGCAGCAGTGCCCGGATGGGGCAGAGGAATCCTCGGGCACCGGCGACTAAAGGAAAAGGCGGATTGGGAGGACAAAAATACTACAGCACCCGGTTTTCCCAGGTGGTCTCCCATCCAGGTACTAAACAGACCCGACCCTGCTTAGCTTCAGGGATCAGACGAGATGGGGTGCGTTTAGGGTGGTATGGCTGCAGAAGGCAATGGGCGCCACGGGGTGCCTCTTGAGCCTCAGCTTAGCTGGTGCTGGCGAATTACCGCCAGTCTGGTGACCAGCCCTCGGCAGCACGGCCCTGCCGCCCACCCAGGCAGGCGACAGCAGGCCTCGGGGTCCAGGGGGTGGTGGATTCTTGGGCGACCTCGCAACTCCGTTCAGGCGGCAACATCCAGGCTTGTAGGTGTTTGACGCTCTGCCCCAGATCCCACTTGACGCTCACAAGGTCTGGGACTCAGAGGCTTAAGGGCCAGTGGCCTGCTGTCCCTTGGGCATTTCCCACCGTGTCCACCCACGCAGTGCTTGGCGCAGCCCAGCCATGGCCGCGCCGGCCCTCCTGCCCGACGGCGGTTGGCCCAAAGCCACTGGGAGCCACCATTGGGCCGGCACGGCCCCTTAGCCCCAGCAAAGCCACCCTTGTACCCACGCCACCCAAAAAGCACAGTTCTCGGCTTTGGAGGTCAGGCGACCTGGAGAACCGGTCATGGCCCACGACCCCACTCCTGCCTCCAGCTGTGGCGAAACAGCAGAGGGTGGGCTTTTTCCGGAGGTAGCTGTATAGAGACACACGGGCAGATAGGTGGCTGGGGCGTGCATGTGCGCAGGTGGGGGCGGCCAGGTGTAGGTCGAAGGCCTCGTGGGCCTATCGGCCGTCAGCCAGGCCTACGGTGCAGTCTGGGTGTAGGCCAGCCACCCCGGGAGCGGCTGGTTTATGGTTATCTACCAGGGCCGCCTTCTGGCCGCATGTCCAACCAGGCCGGCAGGGTGCGCCCCCTCCAGAGCACGCTGTGTTGGGAGGGGCCTGAGGAGGTGAGGCCTGCAGCGGTGCCAGGCGGAGGTGATGGCGGCCTCGGCCGTGGGCGACTAAAGGAGAATTTATAGTGGGAGGCAAAAATGCATACAGAACCCGGTATTCCAATGTGGTCTCCCATCCAAGTACTAACCAGGCCCGACCCTGCTTAGCTTCCAGGATCAGACGAGATGGGGCGCGTTCAGGGTGGTATGGCCGTAGAAGGCAGTGGGAGCCACGGGGCACCTCTTGAGGCTCAGCTTCGCTGGTGCTGCCGACTTACCGCCAGCCCGGCAGCCAACCATCTCCAGCACGGCCCTGCCGTCTGCCAAGGCAGGCGACAGGAGGCCTCGGGGACCCTGGGTTGGCGGACACATGGGTGACCTCCCAGCTCAGGTCAGGCGGGACCCTCCAGGCCCGTAGGCGCTTGGCCCTCCACCCCAGATCCCTCTTGACGCTCACAAGGACGTGGCCTTGGAGGCTTAAGGGCACGTGGCCCGCGGTTCCTTGGGCATTCACCACTCTGTCTGCCCACACAGCTCTAGGCAAAGGCCAGCCGCCGCCTGGCCGGCCCTACTGCCTGACGGCAGTTGGCCCGAAGCCACTGGGAGACACCATTGAGTCGGCATGACCCCTTAGACCCAGCAAGGCCACCCTTGCCCCAACGCCAACTGCCGAAGAAAGTTCCCTGTGCCTGGTGACCGGCTGGGCCAGAGGACCGGTCCCGGCCCAAGAACCCACTCCCGCCCACGACCGTGGCGAAACGGCGGAGGGTGGGCTTTTTCCGGAGGGAGCTGTGGAGAGACACACAGGCAGACAGGTGGCGGCAGCGCGGATGGGCGCTGGTGCTGTCTGCCAGGTGCAGGTCGAAGGCCTTGCGGGCCTCCCGATCATCAGCCGGGCCTGCGGCAGAGTCTGGGTCAGAGCCAGCCACCCCGGGAGCGGCTGGGGTGCGGCTGCCTCCCTTCCGCCTTCTGGCGGCATGTCCAGCAGGACCGGCGGGAAGCGCCCCCTCCGGCGTACGCTGTATTGGGAGAGGCTTGAGGAGATGAGGCCTGCAGCAGTGCCCGGATGGGGCAGAGGAATCCTCGGGCACCGGCGACTAAAGGAAAAGGCGGATTGGGAGGCCAAAAATACTACAGCACCCGGTTTTCCCAGGTGGTCTCCCATCCAGGTACTAAACAGACCCGACCCTGCTTAGCTTCAGGGATCAGACGAGATGGGGTGCGTTTAGGGTGGTATGGCTGCAGAAGGCAACGGGCGCCACGGGGTGCCTCTTGAGCCTCAGCTTAGCTGGTGCTGGCGAATTACCGCCAGTCTGGTGACCAGCCCTCGGCAGCACGGCCCTGCCGCCCACCCAGGCAGGCGACAGCAGGCCTCGGGGTCCAGGGGGTGGTGGATTCTTGGGCGACCTCGCAACTCCGTTCAGGCGGCAACATCCAGGCTTGTAGGTGTTTGAAGCTCTGCCCCAGATCCCACTTGACGCTCACAAGGTCTGGGACTCAGAGGCTTAAGGGCCAGTGGCCTGCTGTCCCTTGGGCATTTCCCACCGTGTCCACCCACGCAGTGCTTGGCGCAGCCCAGCCATGGCCGCGCCGGCCCTCCTGCCCGACGGCGGTTGGCCCAAAGCCACTGGGAGCCACCATTGGGCCGGCACGGCCCCTTAGCCCCAGCAAAGCCACCCTTGTACCCACGCCACCCAAAAAGCACAGTTCTCGGCTTTGGAGGTCAGGCGACCTGGAGAACCGGTCATGGCCCACGACCCCACTCCTGCCTCCAGCTGTGGCGAAACAGCAGAGGGTGGGCTTTATCCGGAGGTAGCTGTATAGAGACACACGGGCAGATAGGTGGCTGGGGCGAGCATGTGCGCTGGTGGGGGCGGCCAGGTGTAGGTCGAAGGCCTCGTGGGCCTATCGGCCGTCAGCCGGGCCTACGGTGCAGTCTGGGTGTAGGCCAGCCACCCCGGGAGCGGCTGGTTTATGGTTATCTACCAGGGCCGCCTTCTGGCCGCATGTCCAACCAGACCGGCGGGGTGCGCCCCCTCCAGAGCACGCTGTGTTGGGAGGGGCCTGAGGAGGTGAGGCCTGCAGCGGTGCCAGGCGGAGGTGATGGCGGCCTCGGCCGTGGGCGACTAAAGGAGAATTTATAGTGGGAGGCAAAAATGCATACAGAACCCTGTATTCCAATGTGGTCTCCCATCCAAGTACTAACCAGGCCCGACCCTGCTTAGCTTCCAGGATCAGACGAGATGGGGCGCGTTCAGGGTGGTATGGCCGTAGAAGGCAGTGGGAGCCACGGGGCACCTCTTGAGGCTCAGCTTCGCTGGTGCTGCCGACATACCGCCAGCCCGGCAGCCAACCATCTCCAGCACGGCCCTGCCGTCTGCCAAGGCAGGCGACAGGAGGCCTCGGGGACCCTGGGTTGGCGGACACATGGGTGACCTCCCAGCTCAGGTGAGGCGGGACCCTCCAGGCCCGTAGGCGCTTGGCCCTCCACCCCAGATCCCTCTTGATGCTCACAAGGACGTGGCCTTGGAGGCTTAAGGGCACGTGGCCCGCGGTTCCTTGGGCATTCACCACTCTGTCTGCCCACACAGCTCTAGGCAAAGGCCAGCCGCCGCCTGGCCGGCCCTACTGCCTGACGGCAGTTGGCCCGAAGCCACTGGGAGACACCATTGAGTCGGCACGACCCCTTAGACCCAGCAAGGCCACCCTTGCCCCCACGCCAACTGCCGAAGAAAGTTCCCTGTGCCTGGTGACCGGCTGGGCCAGAGGACCGGTCCCGGCCCAAGAACCCACTCCCGCCCACGACCGTGGCGAAACGGCGGAGGGTGGGCTTTTTCCGGAGGGAGCTGTGGAGAGACACACAGGCAGACAGGTGGCGGCAGCGCGGATGGGCGCTGGTGCTGTCTGCCAGGTGCAGGTCGAAGGCCTTGCGGGCCTCCCGATCATCAGCCGGGCCTGCGGCAGAGTCTGGGTCAGAGCCAGCCACCCCGGGAGCGGCTGGGGTGCGGCTGCCTCCCTTCCGCCTTCTGGCGGCATGTCCAGCAGGACCGGCGGGAAGCGCCCCCTCCGGCGCACGCTGTATTGGGAGAGGCTTGAGGAGATGAGGCCTGCAGCAGTGCCCGGATGGGGCAGAGGAATCCTCGGGCACCGGCGACTAAAGGAAAAGGCGGATTGGGAGGCCAAAAATACTACAGCACCCGGTTTTCCCAGGTGGTCTCCCATCCAGGTACTAAACAGACCCGACCCTGCTTAGCTTCAGGGATCAGACGAGATGGGGTGCGTTTAGGGTGGTATGGCTGCAGAAGGCAACGGGCGCCACGGGGTGCCTCTTGAGCCTCAGCTTAGCTGGTGCTGGCGAATTACCGCCAGTCTGGTGACCAGCCCTCGGCAGCACGGCCCTGCCGCCCACCCAGGCAGGCGACAGCAGGCCTCGGGGTCCAGGGGGTGGTGGATTCTTGGGCGACCTCGCAACTCCGTTCAGGCGGCAACATCCAGGCTTGTAGGTGTTTGACGCTCTGCCCCAGATCCCACTTGACGCTCACAAGGTCTGGGACTCAGAGGCTTAAGGGCCAGTGGCCTGCTGTCCCTTGGGCATTTCCCACCGTGTCCACCCACGCAGTGCTTGGCGCAGCCCAGCCATGGCCGCGCCGGCCCTCCTGCCCGACGGCGGTTGGCCCAAAGCCACTGGGAGCCACCATTGGGCCGGCACGGCCCCTTAGCCCCAGCAAAGCCACCCTTGTACCCACGCCACCCAAAAAGCACAGTTCTCGGCTTTGGAGGTCAGGCGACCTGGAGAACCGGTCATGGCCCACGACCCCACTCCTGCCTCCAGCTGTGGCGAAACAGCAGAGGGTGGGCTTTTTCCGGAGGTAGCTGTATAGAGACACACGGGCAGATAGGTGGCTGGGGCGTGCATGTGCGCAGGTGGGGGCGGCCAGGTGTAGGTCGAAGGCCTCGTGGGCCTATCGGCCGTCAGCCAGGCCTACGGTGCAGTCTGGGTGTAGGCCAGCCACCCCGGGAGCGGCTGGTTTATGGTTATCTACCAGGGCCGCCTTCTGGCCGCATGTCCAACCAGGCCGGCAGGGTGCGCCCCCTCCAGAGCACGCTGTGTTGGGAGGGGCCTGAGGAGGTGAGGCCTGCAGCGGTGCCAGGCGGAGGTGATGGCGGCCTCGGCCGTGGGCGACTAAAGGAGAATTTATAGTGGGAGGCAAAAATGCATACAGAACCCGGTATTCCAATGTGGTCTCCCATCCAAGTACTAACCAGGCCCGACCCTGCTTAGCTTCCAGGATCAGACGAGATGGGGCGCGTTCAGGGTGGTATGGCCGTAGAAGGCAGTGGGAGCCACGGGGCACCTCTTGAGGCTCAGCTTCGCTGGTGCTGCCGACATACCGCCAGCCCGGCAGCCAACCATCTCCAGCACGGCCCTGCCGTCTGCCAAGGCAGGCGACAGGAGGCCTCGGGGACCCTGGGTTGGCGGACACATGGGTGACCTCCCAGCTCAGGTCAGGCGGGACCCTCCAGGCCCGTAGGCGCTTGGCCCTCCACCCCAGATCCCTCTTGACGCTCACAAGGACGTGGCCTTGGAGGCTTAAGGGCACGTGGCCCGCGGTTCCTTGGGCATTCACCACTCTGTCTGCCCACACAGCTCTAGGCAAAGGCCAGCCGCCGCCTGGCCGGCCCTACTGCCTGACGGCAGTTGGCCCGAAGCCACTGGGAGACACCATTGAGTCGGCATGACCCCTTAGACCCAGCAAGGCCACCCTTGCCCCAACGCCAACTGCCGAAGAAAGTTCCCTGTGCCTGGTGACCGGCTGGGCCAGAGGACCGGTCCCGGCCCAAGAACCCACTCCCGCCCACGACCGTGGCGAAACGGCGGAGGGTGGGCTTTTTCCGGAGGGAGCTGTGGAGAGACACACAGGCAGACAGGTGGCGGCAGCGCGGATGGGCGCTGGTGCTGTCTGCCAGGTGCAGGTCGAAGGCCTTGCGGGCCTCCCGATCATCAGCCGGGCCTGCGGCAGAGTCTGGGTCAGAGCCAGCCACCCCGGGAGCGGCTGGGGTGCGGCTGCCTCCCTTCCGCCTTCTGGCGGCATGTCCAGCAGGACCGGCGGGAAGCGCCCCCTCCGGCGCACGCTGTATTGGGAGAGGCTTGAGGAGATGAGGCCTGCAGCAGTGCCCGGATGGGGCAGAGGAATCCTCGGGCACCGGCGACTAAAGGAAAAGGCGGATTGGGAGGCCAAAAATACTACAGCACCCGGTTTTCCCAGGTGGTCTCCCATCCAGGTACTAAACAGACCCGACCCTGCTTAGCTTCAGGGATCAGACGAGATGGGGTGCGTTTAGGGTGGTATGGCTGCAGAAGGCAACGGGCGCCACGGGGTGCCTCTTGAGCCTCAGCTTAGCTGGTGCTGGCGAATTACCGCCAGTCTGGTGACCAGCCCTCGGCAGCACGGCCCTGCCGCCCACCCAGGCAGGCGACAGCAGGCCTCGGGGTCCAGGGGGTGGTGGATTCTTGGGCGACCTCGCAACTCCGTTCAGGCGGCAACATCCAGGCTTGTAGGTGTTTGAAGCTCTGCCCCAGATCCCACTTGACGCTCACAAGGTCTGGGACTCAGAGGCTTAAGGGCCAGTGGCCTGCTGTCCCTTGGGCATTTCCCACCGTGTCCACCCACGCAGTGCTTGGCGCAGCCCAGCCATGGCCGCGCCGGCCCTCCTGCCCGACGGCGGTTGGCCCAAAGCCACTGGGAGCCACCATTGGGCCGGCACGGCCCCTTAGCCCCAGCAAAGCCACCCTTGTACCCACGCCACCCAAAAAGCACAGTTCTCGGCTATGGAGGTCAGGCGACCTGGAGAACCGGTCATGGCCCACGACCCCACTCCTGCGTCCAGCTGTGGCGAAACAGCAGAGGGTGGGCTTTTTCCGGAGGTAGCTGTATAGAGACACACGGGCAGATAGGTGGCTGGGGCGAGCATGTGCGCTGGTGGGGGCGGCCAGGTGTAGGTCGAAAGCCTCGTGGGCCTATCGGCCGTCAGCCGGGCCTACGGTGCAGTCTGGGTGTAGGCCAGCCACCCCGGGAGCGGCTGGTTTATGGTTATCTACCAGGGCCGCCTTCTGGCCGCATGTCCAACCAGACCGGCGGGGTGCGCCCCCTCCAGAGCACGCTGTGTTGGGAGGGGCCTGAGGAGGTGAGGCCTGCAGCGGTGCCAGGCGGAGGTGATGGCGGCCTCGGCCGTGGGCGACTAAAGGAGAATTTATAGTGGGAGGCAAAAATGCATACAGAACCCGGTATTCCAATGTGGTCTCCCATCCAAGTACTAACCAGGCCCGACCCTGCTTAGCTTCCAGGATCAGACGAGATGGGGCGCGTTCAGGGTGGTATGGCCGTAGAAGGCAGCGGGAGCCACGGGGCACCTCTTGAGGCTCAGCTTCGCTGGTGCTGCCGACATACCGCCAGCCCGGCAGCCAACCATCTCCAGCACGGCCCTGCCGTCTGCCAAGGCAGGCGACAGGAGGCCTCGGGGACCCTGGGTTGGCGGACACATGGGTGACCTCCCAGCTCAGGTGAGGCGGGACCCTCCAGGCCCGTAGGCGCTTGGCCCTCCACCCCAGATCCCTCTTGACGCTCACAAGGACGTGGCCTTGGAGGCTTAAGGGCACGTGGCCCGCGGTTCCTTGGGCATTCACCACTCTGTCTGCCCACACAGCTCTAGGCAAAGGCCAGCCGCCGCCTGGCCGGCCCTACTGCCTGACGGCAGTTGGCCCGAAGCCACTGGGAGACACCATTGAGTCGGCACGACCCCTTAGACCCAGCAAGGCCACCCTTGCCCCCACGCCAACTGCCGAAGAAAGTTCCCTGTGCCTGGTGACCGGCTGGGCCAGAGGACCGGTCCCGGCCCAAGAACCCACTCCCGCCCACGACCGTGGCGAAACGGCGGAGGGTGGGCTTTTTCCGGAGGGAGCTGTGGAGAGACACACAGGCAGACAGGTGGCGGCAGCGCGGATGGGCGCTGGTGCTGTCGGCCAGGTGCAGGTCGAAGGCCTTGCGGGCCTCCCGATCATCAGCCGGGCCTGCGGCAGAGTCTGGGTCAGAGCCAGCCACCCCGGGAGCGGCTGGGGTGCGGCTGCCTCCCTTCCGCCTTCTGGCGGCATGTCCAGCAGGACCGGCGGGAAGCGCCCCCTCCGGCGCACGCTGTATTGGGAGAGGCTTGAGGAGATGAGGCCTGCAGCAGTGCCCGGATGGGGCAGAGGAATCCTCGGGCACCGGCGACTAAAGGAAAAGGCGGATTGGGAGGCCAAAAATACTACAGCACCCGGTTTTCCCAGGTGGTCTCCCATCCAGGTACTAAACAGACCCGACCCTGCTTAGCTTCAGGGATCAGACGAGATGGGGTGCGTTTAGGGTGGTATGGCTGCAGAAGGCAACGGGCGCCACGGGGTGCCTCTTGAGCCTCAGCTTAGCTGGTGCTGGCGAATTACCGCCAGTCTGGTGACCAGCCCTCGGCAGCACGGCCCTGCCGCCCACCCAGGCAGGCGACAGCAGGCCTCGGGGTCCAGGGGGTGGTGGATTCTTGGGCGACCTCGCAACTCCGTTCAGGCGGCAACATCCAGGCTTGTAGGTGTTTGACGCTCTGCCCCAGATCCCACTTGACGCTCACAAGGTCTGGGACTCAGAGGCTTAAGGGCCAGTGGCCTGCTGTCCCTTGGGCATTTCCCACCATGTCCACCCACGCAGTGCTTGGCGCAGCCCAGCCATGGCCGCGCCGGCCCTCCTGCCCGACGGCGGTTGGCCCAAAGCCACTGGGAGCCACCATTGGGCCGGCACGGCCCCTTAGCCCCAGCAAAGCCACCCTTGTACCCACGCCACCCAAAAAGCACAGTTCTCGGCTTTGGAGGTCAGGCGACCTGGAGAACCGGTCATGGCCCACGACCCCACTCCTGCCTCCAGCTGTGGCGAAACAGCAGAGGGTGGGCTTTTTCCGGAGGTAGCTGTATAGAGACACACGGGCAGATAGGTGGCTGGGGCGTGCATGTGCGCAGGTGGGGGCGGCCAGGTGTAGGTCGAAGGCCTCGTGGGCCTATCGGCCGTCAGCCAGGCCTACGGTGCAGTCTGGGTGTAGGCCAGCCACCCCGGGAGCGGCTGGTTTATGGTTATCTACCAGGGCCGCCTTCTGACCGCATGTCCAACCAGGCCGGCGGGGTGCGCCCCCTCCAGAGCACGCTGTGTTAGGAGGGGCCTGAGGAGGTGAGGCCTGCAGCGGTGCCAGGCGGAGGTGATGGCGGCCTCGGCCGTGGGCGACTAAAGGAGAATTTATAGTGGGAGGCAAAAATGCATACAGAACCCGGTATTCCAATGTGGTCTCCCATCCAAGTACTAACCAGGCCCGACCCTGCTTAGCTTCCAGGATCAGACGAGATGGGGCGCATTCAGGGTGGTATGGCCGTAGAAGGCAGTGGGAGCCACGGGGCACCTCTTGAGGCTCAGCTTCGCTGGTGCTGCCGACATACCGCCAGCCCGGCAGCCAACCATCTCCAGCACGGCCCTGCCGTTTGCCAAGGCAGGCGACAGGAGGCCTCGGGGACCCTGGGTTGGTGGACACATGGGTGACCTCCCAGCTCAGGTGAGGCGGGACCCTCCAGGCCCGTAGGCGCTTGGCCCTCCACCCCAGATCCCTCTTGACGCTCACAAGGACGTGGCCTTGGAGGCTTAAGGGCACGTGGCCCGCGGTTCCTTGGGCATTCACCACTCTGTCTGCCCACACAGCTCTAGGCAAAGGCCAGCCGCCGCCTGGCCGGCCCTACTGCCTGACGGCAGTTGGCCCGAAGCCACTGGGAGACACCATTGAGTCGGCATGACCCCTTAGACCCAGCAAGGCCACCCTTGCCCCCACGCCAACTGCCGAAGAAAGTTCCCTGTGCCTGGTGACCGGCTGGGCCAGAGGACCGGTCCCGGCCCAAGAACCCACTCCCGCCCACGGCCGTGGCGAAACGGCGGAGGGTGGGCTTTTTCCGGAGGGAGCTGTGGAGAGACACACAGGCAGACAGGTGGCGGCAGCGCGGATGGGCGCTGGTGCTGTCTGCCAGGTGCAGGTCGAAGGCCTTGCGGGCCTCCCGATCATCAGCCGGGCCTGCGGCAGAGTCTGGGTCAGAGCCAGCCACCCCGGGAGCGGCTGGGGTGCGGCTGCCTCCCTTCCGCCTTCTGGCGGCATGTCCAGCAGGACCGGCGGGAAGCGCCCCCTCCGGCGCACGCTGTATTGGGAGAGGCTTGAGGAGATGAGGCCTGCAGCAGTGTCCGGATGGGGCAGAGGAATCCTCGGGCACCGGCGACTAAAGGAAAAGGCGGATTGGGAGGCCAAAAATACTACAGCACCCGGTTTTCCCAGGTGGTCTCCCATCCAGGTACTAAACAGACCCGACCCTGCTTAGCTTCAGGGATCAGACGAGATGGGGTGCGTTTAGGGTGGTATGGCTGCAGAAGGCAACGGGCGCCACGGGGTGCCTCTTGAGCCTCAGCTTAGCTGGTGCTGGCGAATTACCGCCAGTCTGGTGACCAGCCCTCGGCAGCACGGCCCTGCCGCCCACCCAGGCAGGCGACAGCAGGCCTCGGGGTCCAGGGGGTGGTGGATTCTTGGGCGACCTCGCAACTCCGTTCAGGCGGCAACATCCAGGCTTGTAGGTGTTTGACGCTCTGCCCCAGATCCCACTTGACGCTCACAAGGTCTGGGACTCAGAGGCTTAAGGGCCAGTGGCCTGCTGTCCCTTGGGCATTTCCCACCGTGTCCACCCCCGCAGTGCTTGGCGCAGCCCAGCCATGGCCGCGCCGGCCCTCCTGCCCGACGGCGGTTGGCCCAAAGCCACTGGGAGCCACCATTGGGCCGGCACGGCCCCTTAGCCCCAGCAAAGCCACCCTTGTACCCACGCCACCCAAAAAGCACAGTTCTCGGCTTTGGAGGTCAGGCGACCTGGAGAACCGGTCATGGCCCACGACCCCACTCCTGCCTCCAGCTGTGGCGAAACAGCAGAGGGTGGGCTTTTTCCGGAGGTAGCTGTATAGAGACACACGGGCAGATAGGTGGCTGGGGCGAGCATGTGCGCTGGTGGGGGCGGCCAGGTGTAGGTCGAAGGCCTCGTGGGCCTATCGGCCGTCAGCCGGGCCTACGGTGCAGTCTGGGTGTAGGCCAGCCACCCCGGGAGCGGCTGGTTTATGGTTATCTACCAGGGCCGCCTTCTGGCCGCATGTCCAACCAGACCGGCGGGGTGCGCCCCCTCCAGAGCACGCTGTGTTGGGAGGGGCCTGAGGAGGTGAGGCCTGCAGCGGTGCCAGGCAGAGGTGATGGCGGCCTCGGCCGTGGGCGACTAAAGGAGAATTTATAGTGGGAGGCAAAAATGCATACAGAACCCGGTATTCCAATGTGGTCTCCCATCCAAGTACTAACCAGGCCCGACCCTGCTTAGCTTCCAGGATCAGACGAGATGGGGCGCGTTCAGGGTGGTATGGCCGTAGAAGGCAGTGGGAGCCACGGGGCACCTCTTGAGGCTCAGCTTCGCTGGTGCTGCCGACATACCGCCAGCCCGGCAGCCAACCATCTCCAGCACGGCCCTGCCGTCTGCCAAGGCAGGCGACAGGAGGCCTCGGGGACCCTGGGTTGGCGGACACATGGGTGACCTCCCAGCTCAGGTGAGGCGGGACCCTCCAGGCCCGTAGGCGCTTGGCCCTCCACCCCAGATCCCTCTTGACGCTCACAAGGACGTGGCCTTGGAGGCTTAAGGGCACGTGGCCCGCGGTTCCTTGGGCATTCACCACTCTGTCTGCCCACACAGCTCTAGGCAAAGGCCAGCCGCCGCCTGGCCGGCCCTACTGCCTGACGGCAGTTGGCCCGAAGCCACTGGGAGACACCATTGAGTCGGCACGACCCCTTAGACCCAGCAAGGCCACCCTTGCCCCCACGCCAACTGCCGAAGAAAGTTCCCTGTGCCTGGTGACCGGCTGGGCCAGAGGACCGGTCCCGGCCCAAGAACCCACTCCCGCCCACGGCCGTGGCGAAACGGCGGAGGGTGGGCTTTTTCCGGAGGGAGCTGTGGAGAGACACACAGGCAGACAGGTGGCGGCAGCGCGGATGGGCGCTGGTGCTGTCGGCCAGGTGCAGGTCGAAGGCCTTGCGGGCCTCCCGATCATCAGCCGGGCCTGCGGCAGAGTCTGGGTCAGAGCCAGCCACCCCGGGTGCGGCTGGGGTGCGGCTGCCTCCCAGGGCCGCCTTCTGGCGGCAGGTCCAGCAGGACCGGCGGGAAGCGCCCCCTCCGGCGCACGCTGTGTTGGGAGAGGCTTGAGGAGATGAGGCCTGCAGCAGTGCCCGGATGGGGCAGAGGAATCCTCGGGCACCGGCGACTAAAGGAAAAGGCGGATTGGGAGGACAAAAATACTACAGCACCCGGTTTTCCCAGGTGGTCTCCCATCCAGGTACTAAAGAGACCCGACCCTGCTTAGCTTCAGGGATCAGACGAGATGGGGTGCGTTTAGGGTGGTATGGCTGCAGAAGGCAATGGGCGCCACGGGGTGCCTCTTGAGCCTCAGCTTAGCTGGTGCTGGCGAATTACCGCCAGTCTGGTGACCAGCCCTCGGCAGCACGGCCCTGCCGCCCACCCAGGCAGGCGACAGCAGGCCTCGGGGTCCAGGGGGTGGTGGATTCTTGGGCGACCTCGCAACTCCGTTCAGGCGGCAACATCCAGGCTTGTAGGTGTTTGACGCTCTGCCCCAGATCCCACTTGACGCTCACAAGGTCTGGGACTCAGAGGCTTAAGGGCCAGTGGCCTGCTGTCCCTTGGGCATTTCCCACCGTGTCCACCCACGCAGTGCTTGGCGCAGCCCAGCCATGGCCGCGCCGGCCCTCCTGCCCGACGGCGGTTGGCCCAAAGCCACTGGGAGCCACCATTGGGCCGGCACGGCCCCTTACCCCAGCAAAGCCACCCTTGTACCCACGCCACCCAAAAAGCACAGTTCTCGGCTTTGGAGGTCAGGCGACCTGGAGAACCGGTCATGGCCCACGACCCCACTCCTGCCTCCAGCTGTGGCGAAACAGCAGAGGGTGGGCTTTTTCCGGAGGTAGCAGTATAGAGACACTCGGGCAGATAAGTGGCTGGGGCGTGCATGTGCGCTGGTGGGGGCGGCCAGGTGTAGGTCGAAGGCCTCGTGGGCTTATCGGCCGTCAGCCGGGCCTACGGTGCAGTCTGGGTGTAGGCCAGCCACCCCGGGAGCGGCTGGTTTATGGTTATCTACCAGGGCCGCCTTCTGGCCGCATGTCCAACCAGACCGACGGGGTGCGCCCCCTCCAGAGCACGCTGTGTTGGGAGGGGCCTGAGGAGGTGAGGCCTGCAGCGGTGCCAGGCGGAGGTGATGGCGGCCTCGGCCGTTGGCGACTAAAGGAGAATTTATAGAGGGAGGCAAAAATGCATACAGAACCCGGTATTCCAATGTGGTCTCCCATCCAAGTACTAACCAGGCCCGACCCTGCTTAGCTTCCAGGATCAGACGAGATGGGGCGCGTTCAGGGTGGTATGGCCGTAGAAGGCAGTGGGAGCCACGGGGCACCTCTTGAGGCTCAGCTTCGCTGGTGCTGCCGACATACCGCCAGCCCGGCAGCCAACCATCTCCAGCACGGCCCTGCCGTCTGTCAAGGCAGGCGACAGGAGGCCTCGGGGACCCTGGGTTGGCGGACACATGGGTGACCTCCCAGCTCAGGTGAGGCGGGACCCTCCAGGCCCGTAGGCGCTTGGCCCTCCACCCCAGATCCCTCTTGACGCTCACAAGGACGTGGCCTTGGAGGCTTAAGGGCACGTGGCCCGCGGTTCCTTGGGCATTCACCACTCTGTCTGCCCACACAGCTCTAGGCAAAGGCCAGCCGCCGCCTGGCCGGCCCTACTGCCTGACGGCAGTTGGCCCGAAGCCACTGGGAGACACCATTGAGTCGGCACGACCCCTTAGACCCAGCAAGGCCACCCTTGCCCCCACGCCAACTGCCGAAGAAAGTTCCCTGTGCCTGGTGACCGGCTGGGCCAGAGGACCGGTCCCGGCCCAAGAACCCACTCCCGCCCACGGCCGTGGCGAAACGGCGGAGGGTGGGCTTTTTCCGGAGGGAGCTGTGGAGAGACACACAGGCAGACAGGTGGCGGCAGCGCGGATGGGCGCTGGTGCTGTCGGCCAGGTGCAGGTCGAAGGCCTTGCGGGCCTCCCGATCATCAGCCGGGCCTGCGGCAGAGTCTGGGTCAGAGCCAGCCACCCCGGGAGCGGCTGGGGTGCGGCTGCCTCACAGGGCCGCCTTCTGGCGGCATGTCCAGCAGGACCGGCGGGAAGCGCCCCCTCCGGCGCACGCTGTGTTGGGAGAGGCTTGAGGAGATGAGGCCTGCAGCAGTGCCCGGATGGGGCAGAGGAATCCTCGGGCACCGGCGACTAAAGGAAAAGGCGGATTGGGAGGACAAAAATACTACAGCACCCGGTTTTCCCAGGTGGTCTCCCATCCAGGTACTAAAGAGACCCGACCCTGCTTAGCTTCAGGGATCAGACGAGATGGGGTGCGTTTAGGGTGGTATGGCTGCAGAAGGCAATGGGCGCCACGGGGTGCCTCTTGAGCCTCAGCTTAGCTGGTGCTGGCGAATTACCGCCAGTCTGGTGACCAGCCCTCGGCAGCACGGCCCTGCCGCCCACCCAGGCAGGCGACAGCAGGCCTCGGGGTCCAGGGGGTGGTGGATTCTTGGGCGACCTCGCAACTCCGTTCAGGCGGCAACATCCAGGCTTGTAGGTGTTTGACGCTCTGCCCCAGATCCCACTTGACGCTCACAAGGTCTGGGACTCAGAGGCTTAAGGGCCAGTGGCCTGCTGTCCCTTGGGCATTTCCCACCGTGTCCACCCACGCAGTGCTTGGCGCAGCCCAGCCATGGCCGCGCCGGCCCTCCTGCCCGACGGCGGTTGGCCCAAAGCCACTGGGAGCCACCATTGGGCCGGCACGGCCCCTTACCCCAGCAAAGCCACCCTTGTACCCACGCCACCCAAAAAGCACAGTTCTCGGCTTTGGAGGTCAGGCGACCTGGAGAACCGGTCATGGCCCACGACCCCACTCCTGCCTCCAGCTGTGGCGAAACAGCAGAGGGTGGGCTTTTTCCGGAGGTAGCAGTATAGAGACACTCGGGCAGATAAGTGGCTGGGGCGTGCATGTGCGCTGGTGGGGGCGGCCAGGTGTAGGTCGAAGGCCTCGTGGGCTTATCGGCCGTCAGCCGGGCCTACGGTGCAGTCTGGGTGTAGGCCAGCCACCCCGGGAGCGGCTGGTTTATGGTTATCTACCAGGGCCGCCTTCTGGCCGCATGTCCAACCAGACCGACGGGGTGCGCCCCCTCCAGAGCACGCTGTGTTGGGAGGGGCCTGAGGAGGTGAGGCCTGCAGCGGTGCCAGGCGGAGGTGATGGCGGCCTCGGCCGTTGGCGACTAAAGGAGAATTTATAGAGGGAGGCAAAAATGCATACAGAACCCGGTATTCCAATGTGGTCTCCCATCCAAGTACTAACCAGGCCCGACCCTGCTTAGCTTCCAGGATCAGACGAGATGGGGCGCGTTCAGGGTGGTATGGCCGTAGAAGGCAGTGGGAGCCACGGGGCACCTCTTGAGGCTCAGCTTCGCTGGTGCTGCCGACATACCGCCAGCCCGGCAGCCAACCATCTCCAGCACGGCCCTGCCGTCTGTCAAGGCAGGCGACAGGAGGCCTCGGGGACCCTGGGTTGGCGGACACATGGGTGACCTCCCAGCTCAGGTGAGGCGGGACCCTCCAGGCCCGTAGGCGCTTGGCCCTCCACCCCAGATCCCTCTTGACGCTCACAAGGACGTGGCCTTGGAGGCTTAAGGGCACGTGGCCCGCGGTTCCTTGGGCATTCACCACTCTGTCTGCCCACACAGCTCTAGGCAAAGGCCAGCCGCCGCCTGGCCGGCCCTACTGCCTGACGGCAGTTGGCCCGAAGCCACTGGGAGACACCATTGAGTCGGCACGACCCCTTAGACCCAGCAAGGCCACCCTTGCCCCCACGCCAACTGCCGAAGAAAGTTCCCTGTGCCTGGTGACCGGCTGGGCCAGAGGACCGGTCCCGGCCCAAGAACCCACTCCCGCCCACGGCCGTGGCGAAACGGCGGAGGGTGGGCTTTTTCCGGAGGGAGCTGTGGAGAGACACACAGGCAGACAGGTGGCGGTAGCGCGGATGGGCGCTGGTGCTGTCGGCCAGGTGCAGGTCGAAGGCCTTGCCGGCCTCCCGATCATCAGCTGGGCCTGCGGCAGAGTCTGGGTCAGAGCCAGCCACCCCGGGTGCGGCTGGGGTGCGGCTGCCTCCCAGGGCCGCCTTCTGGCGGCAGGTCCAGCAGGACCGGCGGGAAGCGCCCCCTCCGGCGCACGCTGTGTTGGGAGAGGCTTGAGGAGATGAGGCCTGCAGCAGTGCCCGGATGGGGCAGAGGAATCCTCGGGCACCGGCGACTAAAGGAAAAGGCGGATTGGGAGGACAAAAATACTACAGCACCCGGTTTTCCCAGGTGGTCTCCCATCCAGGTACTAAACAGACCCGACCCTGCTTAGCTTCAGGGATCAGACGAGATGGGGTGCGTTTAGGGTGGTATGGCTGCAGAAGGCAATGGGCGCCACGGGGTGCCTCTTGAGCCTCAGCTTAGCTGGTGCTGGCGAATTACCGCCAGTCTGGTGACCAGCCCTCGGCAGCACGGCCCTGCCGCCCACCCAGGCAGGCGACAGCAGGCCTCGGGGTCCAGGGGGTGGTGGATTCTTGGGCGACCTCGCAACTCCGTTCAGGCGGCAACATCCAGGCTTGTAGGTGTTTGACGCTCTGCCCCAGATCCCACTTGACGCTCACAAGGTCTGGGACTCAGAGGCTTAAGGGCCAGTGGCCTGCTGTCCCTTGGGCATTTCCCACCGTGTCCACCCACGCAGTGCTTGGCGCAGCCCAGCCATGGCCGCGCCGGCCCTCCTGCCCGACGGCGGTTGGCCCAAAGCCACTGGGAGCCACCATTGGGCCGGCACGGCCCCTTAGCCCCAGCAAAGCCACCCTTGTACCCACGCCACCCAAAAAGCACAGTTCTCGGCTTTGGAGGTCAGGCGACCTGGAGAACCGGTCATGGCCCACGACCCCACTCCTGCCTCCAGCTGTGGCGAAACAGCAGAGGGTGGGCTTTTTCCGGAGGTAGCTGTATAGAGACACACGGGCAGATAGGTGGCTGGGGCGTGCATGTGCGCAGGTGGGGGCGGCCAGGTGTAGGTCGAAGGCCTCGTGGGCCTATCGGCCGTCAGCCAGGCCTACGGTGCAGTCTGGGTGTAGGCCAGCCACCCCGGGAGCGGCTGGTTTATGGTTATCTACCAGGGCCGCCTTCTGGCCGCATGTCCAACCAGGCCGGCAGGGTGCGCCCCCTCCAGAGCACGCTGTGTTGGGAGGGGCCTGAGGAGGTGAGGCCTGCAGCGGTGCCAGGCGGAGGTGATGGCGGCCTCGGCCGTGGGCGACTAAAGGAGAATTTATAGTGGGAGGCAAAAATGCATACAGAACCCGGTATTCCAATGTGGTCTCCCATCCAAGTACTAACCAGGCCCGACCCTGCTTAGCTTCCAGGATCAGACGAGATGGGGCGCGTTCAGGGTGGTATGGCCGTAGAAGGCAGTGGGAGCCACGGGGCACCTCTTGAGGCTCAGCTTCGCTGGTGCTGCCGACTTACCGCCAGCCCGGCAGCCAACCATCTCCAGCACGGCCCTGCCGTCTGCCAAGGCAGGCGACAGGAGGCCTCGGGGACCCTGGGTTGGCGGACACATGGGTGACCTCCCAGCTCAGGTCAGGCGGGACCCTCCAGGCCCGTAGGCGCTTGGCCCTCCACCCCAGATCCCTCTTGACGCTCACAAGGACGTGGCCTTGGAGGCTTAAGGGCACGTGGCCCGCGGTTCCTTGGGCATTCACCACTCTGTCTGCCCACACAGCTCTAGGCAAAGGCCAGCCGCCGCCTGGCCGGCCCTACTGCCTGACGGCAGTTGGCCCGAAGCCACTGGGAGACACCATTGAGTCGGCATGACCCCTTAGACCCAGCAAGGCCACCCTTGCCCCAACGCCAACTGCCGAAGAAAGTTCCCTGTGCCTGGTGACCGGCTGGGCCAGAGGACCGGTCCCGGCCCAAGAACCCACTCCCGCCCACGACCGTGGCGAAACGGCGGAGGGTGGGCTTTTTCCGGAGGGAGCTGTGGAGAGACACACAGGCAGACAGGTGGCGGCAGCGCGGATGGGCGCTGGTGCTGTCTGCCAGGTGCAGGTCGAAGGCCTTGCGGGCCTCCCGATCATCAGCCGGGCCTGCGGCAGAGTCTGGGTCAGAGCCAGCCACCCCGGGAGCGGCTGGGGTGCGGCTGCCTCCCTTCCGCCTTCTGGCGGCATGTCCAGCAGGACCGGCGGGAAGCGCCCCCTCCGGCGTACGCTGTATTGGGAGAGGCTTGAGGAGATGAGGCCTGCAGCAGTGCCCGGATGGGGCAGAGGAATCCTCGGGCACCGGCGACTAAAGGAAAAGGCGGATTGGGAGGCCAAAAATACTACAGCACCCGGTTTTCCCAGGTGGTCTCCCATCCAGGTACTAAACAGACCCGACCCTGCTTAGCTTCAGGGATCAGACGAGATGGGGTGCGTTTAGGGTGGTATGGCTGCAGAAGGCAACGGGCGCCACGGGGTGCCTCTTGAGCCTCAGCTTAGCTGGTGCTGGCGAATTACCGCCAGTCTGGTGACCAGCCCTCGGCAGCACGGCCCTGCCGCCCACCCAGGCAGGCGACAGCAGGCCTCGGGGTCCAGGGGGTGGTGGATTCTTGGGCGACCTCGCAACTCCGTTCAGGCGGCAACATCCAGGCTTGTAGGTGTTTGAAGCTCTGCCCCAGATCCCACTTGACGCTCACAAGGTCTGGGACTCAGAGGCTTAAGGGCCAGTGGCCTGCTGTCCCTTGGGCATTTCCCACCGTGTCCACCCACGCAGTGCTTGGCGCAGCCCAGCCATGGCCGCGCCGGCCCTCCTGCCCGACGGCGGTTGGCCCAAAGCCACTGGGAGCCACCATTGGGCCGGCACGGCCCCTTAGCCCCAGCAAAGCCACCCTTGTACCCACGCCACCCAAAAAGCACAGTTCTCGGCTTTGGAGGTCAGGCGACCTGGAGAACCGGTCATGGCCCACGACCCCACTCCTGCCTCCAGCTGTGGCGAAACAGCAGAGGGTGGGCTTTTTCCGGAGGTAGCTGTATAGAGACACACGGGCAGATAGGTGGCTGGGGCGAGCATGTGCGCTGGTGGGGGCGGCCAGGTGTAGGTCGAAGGCCTCGTGGGCCTATCGGCCGTCAGCCGGGCCTACGGTGCAGTCTGGGTGTAGGCCAGCCACCCCGGGAGCGGCTGGTTTATGGTTATCTACCAGGGCCGCCTTCTGGCCGCATGTCCAACCAGACCGGCGGGGTGCGCCCCCTCCAGAGCACGCTGTGTTGGGAGGGGCCTGAGTAGGTGAGGCCTGCAGCGGTGCCAGGCGGAGGTGATGGCGGCCTCGGCCGTGGGCGACTAAAGGAGAATTTATAGTGGGAGGCAAAAATGCATACAGAACCCTGTATTCCAATGTGGTCTCCCATCCAAGTACTAACCAGGCCCGACCCTGCTTAGCTTCCAGGATCAGACGAGATGGGGCGCGTTCAGGGTGGTATGGCCGTAGAAGGCAGTGGGAGCCACGGGGCACCTCTTGAGGCTCAGCTTCGCTGGTGCTGCCGACATACCGCCAGCCCGGCAGCCAACCATCTCCAGCACGGCCCTGCCGTCTGCCAAGGCAGGCGACAGGAGGCCTCGGGGACCCTGGGTTGGCGGACACATGGGTGACCTCCCAGCTCAGGTGAGGCGGGACCCTCCAGGCCCGTAGGCGCTTGGCCCTCCACCCCAGATCCCTCTTGATGCTCACAAGGACGTGGCCTTGGAGGCTTAAGGGCACGTGGCCCGCGGTTCCTTGGGCATTCACCACTCTGTCTGCCCACACAGCTCTAGGCAAAGGCCAGCCGCCGCCTGGCCGGCCCTACTGCCTGACGGCAGTTGGCCCGAAGCCACTGGGAGACACCATTGAGTCGGCACGACCCCTTAGACCCAGCAAGGCCACCCTTGCCCCCACGCCAACTGCCGAAGAAAGTTCCCTGTGCCTGGTGACCGGCTGGGCCAGAGGACCGGTCCCGGCCCAAGAACCCACTCCCGCCCACGACCGTGGCGAAACGGCGGAGGGTGGGCTTTTTCCGGAGGGAGCTGTGGAGAGACACACAGGCAGACAGGTGGCGGCAGCGCGGATGGGCGCTGGTGCTGTCTGCCAGGTGCAGGTCGAAGGCCTTGCGGGCCTCCCGATCATCAGCCGGGCCTGCGGCAGAGTCTGGGTCAGAGCCAGCCACCCCGGGAGCGGCTGGGGTGCGGCTGCCTCCCTTCCGCCTTCTGGCGGCATGTCCAGCAGGACCGGCGGGAAGCGCCCCCTCCGGCGCACGCTGTATTGGGAGAGGCTTGAGGAGATGAGGCCTGCAGCAGTGCCCGGATGGGGCAGAGGAATCCTCGGGCACCGGCGACTAAAGGAAAAGGCGGATTGGGAGGCCAAAAATACTACAGCACCCGGTTTTCCCAGGTGGTCTCCCATCCAGGTACTAAACAGACCCGACCCTGCTTAGCTTCAGGGATCAGACGAGATGGGGTGCGTTTAGGGTGGTATGGCTGCAGAAGGCAACGGGCGCCACGGGGTGCCTCTTGAGCCTCAGCTTAGCTGGTGCTGGCGAATTACCGCCAGTCTGGTGACCAGCCCTCGGCAGCACGGCCCTGCCGCCCACCCAGGCAGGCGACAGCAGGCCTCGGGGTCCAGGGGGTGGTGGATTCTTGGGCGACCTCGCAACTCCGTTCAGGCGGCAACATCCAGGCTTGTAGGTGTTTGACGCTCTGCCCCAGATCCCACTTGACGCTCACAAGGTCTGGGACTCAGAGGCTTAAGGGCCAGTGGCCTGCTGTCCCTTGGGCATTTCCCACCGTGTCCACCCACGCAGTGCTTGGCGCAGCCCAGCCATGGCCGCGCCGGCCCTCCTGCCCGACGGCGGTTGGCCCAAAGCCACTGGGAGCCACCATTGGGCCGGCACGGCCCCTTAGCCCCAGCAAAGCCACCCTTGTACCCACGCCACCCAAAAAGCACAGTTCTCGGCTTTGGAGGTCAGGCGACCTGGAGAACCGGTCATGGCCCACGACCCCACTCCTGCCTCCAGCTGTGGCGAAACAGCAGAGGGTGGGCTTTTTCCGGAGGTAGCTGTATAGAGACACACGGGCAGATAGGTGGCTGGGGCGTGCATGTGCGCAGGTGGGGGCGGCCAGGTGTAGGTCGAAGGCCTCGTGGGCCTATCGGCCGTCAGCCAGGCCTACGGTGCAGTCTGGGTGTAGGCCAGCCACCCCGGGAGCGGCTGGTTTATGGTTATCTACCAGGGCCGCCTTCTGGCCGCATGTCCAACCAGGCCGGCAGGGTGCGCCCCCTCCAGAGCACGCTGTGTTGGGAGGGGCCTGAGGAGGTGAGGCCTGCAGCGGTGCCAGGCGGAGGTGATGGCGGCCTCGGCCGTGGGCGACTAAAGGAGAATTTATAGTGGGAGGCAAAAATGCATACAGAACCCGGTATTCCAATGTGGTCTCCCATCCAAGTACTAACCAGGCCCGACCCTGCTTAGCTTCCAGGATCAGACGAGATGGGGCGCGTTCAGGGTGGTATGGCCGTAGAAGGCAGTGGGAGCCACGGGGCACCTCTTGAGGCTCAGCTTCGCTGGTGCTGCCGACATACCGCCAGCCCGGCAGCCAACCATCTCCAGCACGGCCCTGCCGTCTGCCAAGGCAGGCGACAGGAGGCCTCGGGGACCCTGGGTTGGCGGACACATGGGTGACCTCCCAGCTCAGGTCAGGCGGGACCCTCCAGGCCCGTAGGCGCTTGGCCCTCCACCCCAGATCCCTCTTGACGCTCACAAGGACGTGGCCTTGGAGGCTTAAGGGCACGTGGCCCGCGGTTCCTTGGGCATTCACCACTCTGTCTGCCCACACAGCTCTAGGCAAAGGCCAGCCGCCGCCTGGCCGGCCCTACTGCCTGACGGCAGTTGGCCCGAAGCCACTGGGAGACACCATTGAGTCGGCATGACCCCTTAGACCCAGCAAGGCCACCCTTGCCCCAACGCCAACTGCCGAAGAAAGTTCCCTGTGCCTGGTGACCGGCTGGGCCAGAGGACCGGTCCCGGCCCAAGAACCCACTCCCGCCCACGACCGTGGCGAAACGGCGGAGGGTGGGCTTTTTCCGGAGGGAGCTGTGGAGAGACACACAGGCAGACAGGTGGCGGCAGCGCGGATGGGCGCTGGTGCTGTCTGCCAGGTGCAGGTCGAAGGCCTTGCGGGCCTCCCGATCATCAGCCGGGCCTGCGGCAGAGTCTGGGTCAGAGCCAGCCACCCCGGGAGCGGCTGGGGTGCGGCTGCCTCCCTTCCGCCTTCTGGCGGCATGTCCAGCAGGACCGGCGGGAAGCGCCCCCTCCGGCGCACGCTGTATTGGGAGAGGCTTGAGGAGATGAGGCCTGCAGCAGTGCCCGGATGGGGCAGAGGAATCCTCGGGCACCGGCGACTAAAGGAAAAGGCGGATTGGGAGGCCAAAAATACTACAGCACCCGGTTTTCCCAGGTGGTCTCCCATCCAGGTACTAAACAGACCCGACCCTGCTTAGCTTCAGGGATCAGACGAGATGGGGTGCGTTTAGGGTGGTATGGCTGCAGAAGGCAACGGGCGCCACGGGGTGCCTCTTGAGCCTCAGCTTAGCTGGTGCTGGCGAATTACCGCCAGTCTGGTGACCAGCCCTCGGCAGCACGGCCCTGCCGCCCACCCAGGCAGGCGACAGCAGGCCTCGGGGTCCAGGGGGTGGTGGATTCTTGGGCGACCTCGCAACTCCGTTCAGGCGGCAACATCCAGGCTTGTAGGTGTTTGAAGCTCTGCCCCAGATCCCACTTGACGCTCACAAGGTCTGGGACTCAGAGGCTTAAGGGCCAGTGGCCTGCTGTCCCTTGGGCATTTCCCACCGTGTCCACCCACGCAGTGCTTGGCGCAGCCCAGCCATGGCCGCGCCGGCCCTCCTGCCCGACGGCGGTTGGCCCAAAGCCACTGGGAGCCACCATTGGGCCGGCACGGCCCCTTAGCCCCAGCAAAGCCACCCTTGTACCCACGCCACCCAAAAAGCACAGTTCTCGGCTATGGAGGTCAGGCGACCTGGAGAACCGGTCATGGCCCACGACCCCACTCCTGCGTCCAGCTGTGGCGAAACAGCAGAGGGTGGGCTTTTTCCGGAGGTAGCTGTATAGAGACACACGGGCAGATAGGTGGCTGGGGCGAGCATGTGCGCTGGTGGGGGCGGCCAGGTGTAGGTCGAAAGCCTCGTGGGCCTATCGGCCGTCAGCCGGGCCTACGGTGCAGTCTGGGTGTAGGCCAGCCACCCCGGGAGCGGCTGGTTTATGGTTATCTACCAGGGCCGCCTTCTGGCCGCATGTCCAACCAGACCGGCGGGGTGCGCCCCCTCCAGAGCACGCTGTGTTGGGAGGGGCCTGAGGAGGTGAGGCCTGCAGCGGTGCCAGGCGGAGGTGATGGCGGCCTCGGCCGTGGGCGACTAAAGGAGAATTTATAGTGGGAGGCAAAAATGCATACAGAACCCGGTATTCCAATGTGGTCTCCCATCCAAGTACTAACCAGGCCCGACCCTGCTTAGCTTCCAGGATCAGACGAGATGGGGCGCGTTCAGGGTGGTATGGCCGTAGAAGGCAGCGGGAGCCACGGGGCACCTCTTGAGGCTCAGCTTCGCTGGTGCTGCCGACATACCGCCAGCCCGGCAGCCAACCATCTCCAGCACGGCCCTGCCGTCTGCCAAGGCAGGCGACAGGAGGCCTCGGGGACCCTGGGTTGGCGGACACATGGGTGACCTCCCAGCTCAGGTGAGGCGGGACCCTCCAGGCCCGTAGGCGCTTGGCCCTCCACCCCAGATCCCTCTTGACGCTCACAAGGACGTGGCCTTGGAGGCTTAAGGGCACGTGGCCCGCGGTTCCTTGGGCATTCACCACTCTGTCTGCCCACACAGCTCTAGGCAAAGGCCAGCCGCCGCCTGGCCGGCCCTACTGCCTGACGGCAGTTGGCCCGAAGCCACTGGGAGACACCATTGAGTCGGCACGACCCCTTAGACCCAGCAAGGCCACCCTTGCCCCCACGCCAACTGCCGAAGAAAGTTCCCTGTGCCTGGTGACCGGCTGGGCCAGAGGACCGGTCCCGGCCCAAGAACCCACTCCCGCCCACGACCGTGGCGAAACGGCGGAGGGTGGGCTTTTTCCGGAGGGAGCTGTGGAGAGACACACAGGCAGACAGGTGGCGGCAGCGCGGATGGGCGCTGGTGCTGTCGGCCAGGTGCAGGTCGAAGGCCTTGCGGGCCTCCCGATCATCAGCCGGGCCTGCGGCAGAGTCTGGGTCAGAGCCAGCCACCCCGGGAGCGGCTGGGGTGCGGCTGCCTCCCTTCCGCCTTCTGGCGGCATGTCCAGCAGGACCGGCGGGAAGCGCCCCCTCCGGCGCACGCTGTATTGGGAGAGGCTTGAGGAGATGAGGCCTGCAGCAGTGCCCGGATGGGGCAGAGGAATCCTCGGGCACCGGCGACTAAAGGAAAAGGCGGATTGGGAGGCCAAAAATACTACAGCACCCGGTTTTCCCAGGTGGTCTCCCATCCAGGTACTAAACAGACCCGACCCTGCTTAGCTTCAGGGATCAGACGAGATGGGGTGCGTTTAGGGTGGTATGGCTGCAGAAGGCAACGGGCGCCACGGGGTGCCTCTTGAGCCTCAGCTTAGCTGGTGCTGGCGAATTACCGCCAGTCTGGTGACCAGCCCTCGGCAGCACGGCCCTGCCGCCCACCCAGGCAGGCGACAGCAGGCCTCGGGGTCCAGGGGGTGGTGGATTCTTGGGCGACCTCGCAACTCCGTTCAGGCGGCAACATCCAGGCTTGTAGGTGTTTGACGCTCTGCCCCAGATCCCACTTGACGCTCACAAGGTCTGGGACTCAGAGGCTTAAGGGCCAGTGGCCTGCTGTCCCTTGGGCATTTCCCACCATGTCCACCCACGCAGTGCTTGGCGCAGCCCAGCCATGGCCGCGCCGGCCCTCCTGCCCGACGGCGGTTGGCCCAAAGCCACTGGGAGCCACCATTGGGCCGGCACGGCCCCTTAGCCCCAGCAAAGCCACCCTTGTACCCACGCCACCCAAAAAGCACAGTTCTCGGCTTTGGAGGTCAGGCGACCTGGAGAACCGGTCATGGCCCACGACCCCACTCCTGCCTCCAGCTGTGGCGAAACAGCAGAGGGTGGGCTTTTTCCGGAGGTAGCTGTATAGAGACACACGGGCAGATAGGTGGCTGGGGCGTGCATGTGCGCAGGTGGGGGCGGCCAGGTGTAGGTCGAAGGCCTCGTGGGCCTATCGGCCGTCAGCCAGGCCTACGGTGCAGTCTGGGTGTAGGCCAGCCACCCCGGGAGCGGCTGGTTTATGGTTATCTACCAGGGCCGCCTTCTGACCGCATGTCCAACCAGGCCGGCGGGGTGCGCCCCCTCCAGAGCACGCTGTGTTGGGAGGGGCCTGAGGAGGTGAGGCCTGCAGCGGTGCCAGGCGGAGGTGATGGCGGCCTCGGCCGTGGGCGACTAAAGGAGAATTTATAGTGGGAGGCAAAAATGCATACAGAACCCGGTATTCCAATGTGGTCTCCCATCCAAGTACTAACCAGGCCCGACCCTGCTTAGCTTCCAGGATCAGACGAGATGGGGCGCGTTCAGGGTGGTATGGCCGTAGAAGGCAGCGGGAGCCACGGGGCACCTCTTGAGGCTGAGCTTCGCTGGTGCTGCCGACATACCGCCAGCCCGGCAGCCAACCATCTCCAGCACGGCCCTGCCGTCTGCCAAGGCAGGCGACAGGAGGCCTCGGGGACCCTGGGTTGGCGGACACATGGGTGACCTCCCAGCTCAGGTGAGGCGGGACCCTCCAGGCCCGTAGGCGCTTGGCCCTCCACCCCAGATCCCTCTTGACGCTCACAAGGACGTGGCCTTGGAGGCTTAAGGGCACGTGGCCCGCGGTTCCTTGGGCATTCACCACTCTGTCTGCCCACACAGCTCTAGGCAAAGGCCAGCCGCCGCCTGGCCGGCCCTACTGCCTGACGGCAGTTGGCCCGAAGCCACTGGGAGACACCATTGAGTCGGCACGACCCCTTAGACCCAGCAAGGCCACCCTTGCCCCCACGCCAACTGCCGAAGAAAGTTCCCTGTGCCTGGTGACCGGCTGGGCCAGAGGACCGGTCCCGGCCCAAGAACCCACTCCCGCCCACGACCGTGGCGAAACGGCGGAGGGTGGGCTTTTTCCGGAGGGAGCTGTGGAGAGACACACAGGCAGACAGGTGGCGGCAGCGCGGATGGGCGCTGGTGCTGTCGGCCAGGTGCAGGTCGAAGGCCTTGCGGGCCTCCCGATCATCAGCCGGGCCTGCGGCAGAGTCTGGGTCAGAGCCAGCCACCCCGGGAGCGGCTGGGGTGCGGCTGCCTCCCAGGGCCGCCTTCTGGCGGCATGTCCAGCAGGACCGGCGGGAAGCGCCCCCTCCGGCGCACGCTGTATTGGGAGAGGCTTGAGGAGATGAGGCCTGCAGCAGTGCCCGGATGGGGCAGAGGAATCCTCGGGCACCGGCGACTAAAGGAAAAGGCGGATTGGGAGGCCAAAAATACTACAGCACCCGGTTTTCCCAGGTGGTCTCCCATCCAGGTACTAAACAGACCCGACCCTGCTTAGCTTCAGGGATCAGACGAGATGGGGTGCGTTTAGGGTGGTATGGCTGCAGAAGGCAATGGGCGCCACGGGGTGCCTCTTGAGCCTCAGCTTAGCTGGTGCTGGCGAATTACCGCCAGTCTGGTGACCAGCCCTCGGCAGCACGGCCCTGCCGCCCACCCAGGCAGGCGACAGCAGGCCTCGGGGTCCAGGGGGTGGTGGATTCTTGGGCGACCTCGCAACTCCGTTCAGGCGGCAACATCCAGGCTTGTAGGTGTTTGACGCTCTGCCCCAGATCCCACTTGACGCTCACAAGGTCTGGGACTCAGAGGCTTAAGGGCCAGTGGCCTGCTGTCCCTTGGGCATTTCCCACCGTGTCCACCCACGCAGTGCTTGGCGCAGCCCAGCCATGGCCGCGCCGGCCCTCCTGCCCGACGGCGGTTGGCCCAAAGCCACTGGGAGCCACCATTGGGCCGGCACGGCCCCTTAGCCCCAGCAAAGCCACCCTTGTACCCACGCCACCCAAAAAGCACAGTTCTCGGCTTTGGAGGTCAGGCGACCTGGAGAACCGGTCATGGCCCACGACCCCACTCCTGCCTCCAGCTGTGGCGAAACAGCAGAGGGTGGGCTTTTTCCGGAGGTAGCAGTATAGAGACACTCGGGCAGATAAGTGGCTGGGGCGTGCATGTGCGCTGGTGGGGGCGGCCAGGTGTAGGTCGAAGGCCTCGTGGGCTTATCGGCCGTCAGCCGGGCCTACGGTGCAGTCTGGGTGTAGGCCAGCCACCCCGGGAGCGGCTGGTTTATGGTTATCTACCAGGGCCGCCTTCTGACCGCATGTCCAACCAGGCCGGCGGGGTGCGCCCCCTCCAGAGCACGCTGTGTTGGGAGGGGCCTGAGGAGGTGAGGCCTGCAGCGGTGCCAGGCGGAGGTGATGGCGGCCTCGGCCGTGGGCGACTAAAGGAGAATTTATAGTGGGAGGCAAAAATGCATACAGAACCCGGTATTCCAATGTGGTCTCCCATCCAAGTACTAACCAGGCCCGACCCTGCTTAGCTTCCAGGATCAGACGAGATGGGGCGCATTCAGGGTGGTATGGCCGTAGAAGGCAGTGGGAGCCACGGGGCACCTCTTGAGGCTCAGCTTCGCTGGTGCTGCCGACATACCGCCAGCCCGGCAGCCAACCATCTCCAGCACGGCCCTGCCGTCTGCCAAGGCAGGCGACAGGAGGCCTCGGGGACCCTGGGTTGGTGGACACATGGGTGACCTCCCAGCTCAGGTGAGGCGGGACCCTCCAGGCCCGTAGGCGCTTGGCCCTCCACCCCAGATCCCTCTTGACGCTCACAAGGACGTGGCCTTGGAGGCTTAAGGGCACGTGGCCCGCGGTTCCTTGGGCATTCACCACTCTGTCTGCCCACACAGCTCTAGGCAAAGGCCAGCCGCCGCCTGGCCGGCCCTACTGCCTGACGGCAGTTGGCCCGAAGCCACTGGGAGACACCATTGAGTCGGCATGACCCCTTAGACCCAGCAAGGCCACCCTTGCCCCCACGCCAACTGCCGAAGAAAGTTCCCTGTGCCTGGTGACCGGCTGGGCCAGAGGACCGGTCCCGGCCCAAGAACCCACTCCCGCCCACGGCCGTGGCGAAACGGCGGAGGGTGGGCTTTTTCCGGAGGGAGCTGTGGAGAGACACACAGGCAGACAGGTGGCGGCAGCGCGGATGGGCGCTGGTGCTGTCTGCCAGGTGCAGGTCGAAGGCCTTGCGGGCCTCCCGATCATCAGCCGGGCCTGCGGCAGAGTCTGGGTCAGAGCCAGCCACCCCGGGAGCGGCTGGGGTGCGGCTGCCTCCCTTCCGCCTTCTGGCGGCATGTCCAGCAGGACCGGCGGGAAGCGCCCCCTCCGGCGCACGCTGTATTGGGAGAGGCTTGAGGAGATGAGGCCTGCAGCAGTGTCCGGATGGGGCAGAGGAATCCTCGGGCACCGGCGACTAAAGGAAAAGGCGGATTGGGAGGCCAAAAATACTACAGCACCCGGTTTTCCCAGGTGGTCTCCCATCCAGGTACTAAACAGACCCGACCCTGCTTAGCTTCAGGGATCAGACGAGATGGGGTGCGTTTAGGGTGGTATGGCTGCAGAAGGCAACGGGCGCCACGGGGTGCCTCTTGAGCCTCAGCTTAGCTGGTGCTGGCGAATTACCGCCAGTCTGGTGACCAGCCCTCGGCAGCACGGCCCTGCCGCCCACCCAGGCAGGCGACAGCAGGCCTCGGGGTCCAGGGGGTGGTGGATTCTTGGGCGACCTCGCAACTCCGTTCAGGCGGCAACATCCAGGCTTGTAGGTGTTTGACGCTCTGCCCCAGATCCCACTTGACGCTCACAAGGTCTGGGACTCAGAGGCTTAAGGGCCAGTGGCCTGCTGTCCCTTGGGCATTTCCCACCGTGTCCACCCACGCAGTGCTTGGCGCAGCCCAGCCATGGCCGCGCCGGCCCTCCTGCCCGACGGCGGTTGGCCCAAAGCCACTGGGAGCCACCATTGGGCCGGCACGGCCCCTTAGCCCCAGCAAAGCCACCCTTGTACCCACGCCACCCAAAAAGCACAGTTCTCGGCTTTGGAGGTCAGGCGACCTGGAGAACCGGTCATGGCCCACGACCCCACTCCTGCCTCCAGCTGTGGCGAAACAGCAGAGGGTGGGCTTTTTCCGGAGGTAGCTGTATAGAGACACACGGGCAGATAGGTGGCTGGGGCGAGCATGTGCGCTGGTGGGGGCGGCCAGGTGTAGGTCGAAGGCCTCGTGGGCCTATCGGCCGTCAGCCGGGCCTACGGTGCAGTCTGGGTGTAGGCCAGCCACCCCGGGAGCGGCTGGTTTATGGTTATCTACCAGGGCCGCCTTCTGGCCGCATGTCCAACCAGACCGGCGGGGTGCGCCCCCTCCAGAGCACGCTGTGTTGGGAGGGGCCTGAGGAGGTGAGGCCTGCAGCGGTGCCAGGCAGAGGTGATGGCGGCCTCGGCCGTGGGCGACTAAAGGAGAATTTATAGTGGGAGGCAAAAATGCATACAGAACCCGGTATTCCAATGTGGTCTCCCATCCAAGTACTAACCAGGCCCGACCCTGCTTAGCTTCCAGGATCAGACGAGATGGGGCGCGTTCAGGGTGGTATGGCCGTAGAAGGCAGTGGGAGCCACGGGGCACCTCTTGAGGCTCAGCTTCGCTGGTGCTGCCGACATACCGCCAGCCCGGCAGCCAACCATCTCCAGCACGGCCCTGCCGTCTGCCAAGGCAGGCGACAGGAGGCCTCGGGGACCCTGGGTTGGCGGACACATGGGTGACCTCCCAGCTCAGGTGAGGCGGGACCCTCCAGGCCCGTAGGCGCTTGGCCCTCCACCCCAGATCCCTCTTGACGCTCACAAGGACGTGGCCTTGGAGGCTTAAGGGCACGTGGCCCGCGGTTCCTTGGGCATTCACCACTCTGTCTGCCCACACAGCTCTAGGCAAAGGCCAGCCGCCGCCTGGCCGGCCCTACTGCCTGACGGCAGTTGGCCCGAAGCCACTGGGAGACACCATTGAGTCGGCACGACCCCTTAGACCCAGCAAGGCCACCCTTGCCCCCACGCCAACTGCCGAAGAAAGTTCCCTGTGCCTGGTGACCGGCTGGGCCAGAGGACCGGTCCCGGCCCAAGAACCCACTCCCGCCCACGGCCGTGGCGAAACGGCGGAGGGTGGGCTTTTTCCGGAGGGAGCTGTGGAGAGACACACAGGCAGACAGGTGGCGGCAGCGCGGATGGGCGCTGGTGCTGTCGGCCAGGTGCAGGTCGAAGGCCTTGCGGGCCTCCCGATCATCAGCCGGGCCTGCGGCAGAGTCTGGGTCAGAGCCAGCCACCCCGGGAGCGGCTGGGGTGCGGCTGCCTCACAGGGCCGCCTTCTGGCGGCATGTCCAGCAGGACCGGCGGGAAGCGCCCCCTCCGGCGCACGCTGTGTTGGGAGAGGCTTGAGGAGATGAGGCCTGCAGCAGTGCCCGGATGGGGCAGAGGAATCCTCGGGCACCGGCGACTAAAGGAAAAGGCGGATTGGGAGGACAAAAATACTACAGCACCCGGTTTTCCCAGGTGGTCTCCCATCCAGGTACTAAAGAGACCCGACCCTGCTTAGCTTCAGGGATCAGACGAGATGGGGTGCGTTTAGGGTGGTATGGCTGCAGAAGGCAATGGGCGCCACGGGGTGCCTCTTGAGCCTCAGCTTAGCTGGTGCTGGCGAATTACCGCCAGTCTGGTGACCAGCCCTCGGCAGCACGGCCCTGCCGCCCACCCAGGCAGGCGACAGCAGGCCTCGGGGTCCAGGGGGTGGTGGATTCTTGGGCGACCTCGCAACTCCGTTCAGGCGGCAACATCCAGGCTTGTAGGTGTTTGACGCTCTGCCCCAGATCCCACTTGACGCTCACAAGGTCTGGGACTCAGAGGCTTAAGGGCCAGTGGCCTGCTGTCCCTTGGGCATTTCCCACCGTGTCCACCCACGCAGTGCTTGGCGCAGCCCAGCCATGGCCGCGCCGGCCCTCCTGCCCGACGGCGGTTGGCCCAAAGCCACTGGGAGCCACCATTGGGCCGGCACGGCCCCTTACCCCAGCAAAGCCACCCTTGTACCCACGCCACCCAAAAAGCACAGTTCTCGGCTTTGGAGGTCAGGCGACCTGGAGAACCGGTCATGGCCCACGACCCCACTCCTGCCTCCAGCTGTGGCGAAACAGCAGAGGGTGGGCTTTTTCCGGAGGTAGCAGTATAGAGACACTCGGGCAGATAAGTGGCTGGGGCGTGCATGTGCGCTGGTGGGGGCGGCCAGGTGTAGGTCGAAGGCCTCGTGGGCTTATCGGCCGTCAGCCGGGCCTACGGTGCAGTCTGGGTGTAGGCCAGCCACCCCGGGAGCGGCTGGTTTATGGTTATCTACCAGGGCCGCCTTCTGGCCGCATGTCCAACCAGACCGACGGGGTGCGCCCCCTCCAGAGCACGCTGTGTTGGGAGGGGCCTGAGGAGGTGAGGCCTGCAGCGGTGCCAGGCGGAGGTGATGGCGGCCTCGGCCGTTGGCGACTAAAGGAGAATTTATAGAGGGAGGCAAAAATGCATACAGAACCCGGTATTCCAATGTGGTCTCCCATCCAAGTACTAACCAGGCCCGACCCTGCTTAGCTTCCAGGATCAGACGAGATGGGGCGCGTTCAGGGTGGTATGGCCGTAGAAGGCAGTGGGAGCCACGGGGCACCTCTTGAGGCTCAGCTTCGCTGGTGCTGCCGACATACCGCCAGCCCGGCAGCCAACCATCTCCAGCACGGCCCTGCCGTCTGTCAAGGCAGGCGACAGGAGGCCTCGGGGACCCTGGGTTGGCGGACACATGGGTGACCTCCCAGCTCAGGTGAGGCGGGACCCTCCAGGCCCGTAGGCGCTTGGCCCTCCACCCCAGATCCCTCTTGACGCTCACAAGGACGTGGCCTTGGAGGCTTAAGGGCACGTGGCCCGCGGTTCCTTGGGCATTCACCACTCTGTCTGCCCACACAGCTCTAGGCAAAGGCCAGCCGCCGCCTGGCCGGCCCTACTGCCTGACGGCAGTTGGCCCGAAGCCACTGGGAGACACCATTGAGTCGGCACGACCCCTTAGACCCAGCAAGGCCACCCTTGCCCCCACGCCAACTGCCGAAGAAAGTTCCCTGTGCCTGGTGACCGGCTGGGCCAGAGGACCGGTCCCGGCCCAAGAACCCACTCCCGCCCACGGCCGTGGCGAAACGGCGGAGGGTGGGCTTTTTCCGGAGGGAGCTGTGGAGAGACACACAGGCAGACAGGTGGCGGCAGCGCGGATGGGCGCTGGTGCTGTCGGCCAGGTGCAGGTCGAAGGCCTTGCGGGCCTCCCGATCATCAGCCGGGCCTGCGGCAGAGTCTGGGTCAGAGCCAGCCACCCCGGGAGCGGCTGGGGTGCGGCTGCCTCACAGGGCCGCCTTCTGGCGGCATGTCCAGCAGGACCGGCGGGAAGCGCCCCCTCCGGCGCACGCTGTGTTGGGAGAGGCTTGAGGAGATGAGGCCTGCAGCAGTGCCCGGATGGGGCAGAGGAATCCTCGGGCACCGGCGACTAAAGGAAAAGGCGGATTGGGAGGACAAAAATACTACAGCACCCGGTTTTCCCAGGTGGTCTCCCATCCAGGTACTAAAGAGACCCGACCCTGCTTAGCTTCAGGGATCAGACGAGATGGGGTGCGTTTAGGGTGGTATGGCTGCAGAAGGCAATGGGCGCCACGGGGTGCCTCTTGAGCCTCAGCTTAGCTGGTGCTGGCGAATTACCGCCAGTCTGGTGACCAGCCCTCGGCAGCACGGCCCTGCCGCCCACCCAGGCAGGCGACAGCAGGCCTCGGGGTCCAGGGGGTGGTGGATTCTTGGGCGACCTCGCAACTCCGTTCAGGCGGCAACATCCAGGCTTGTAGGTGTTTGACGCTCTGCCCCAGATCCCACTTGACGCTCACAAGGTCTGGGACTCAGAGGCTTAAGGGCCAGTGGCCTGCTGTCCCTTGGGCATTTCCCACCGTGTCCACCCACGCAGTGCTTGGCGCAGCCCAGCCATGGCCGCGCCGGCCCTCCTGCCCGACGGCGGTTGGCCCAAAGCCACTGGGAGCCACCATTGGGCCGGCACGGCCCCTTACCCCAGCAAAGCCACCCTTGTACCCACGCCACCCAAAAAGCACAGTTCTCGGCTTTGGAGGTCAGGCGACCTGGAGAACCGGTCATGGCCCACGACCCCACTCCTGCCTCCAGCTGTGGCGAAACAGCAGAGGGTGGGCTTTTTCCGGAGGTAGCAGTATAGAGACACTCGGGCAGATAAGTGGCTGGGGCGTGCATGTGCGCTGGTGGGGGCGGCCAGGTGTAGGTCGAAGGCCTCGTGGGCTTATCGGCCGTCAGCCGGGCCTACGGTGCAGTCTGGGTGTAGGCCAGCCACCCCGGGAGCGGCTGGTTTATGGTTATCTACCAGGGCCGCCTTCTGGCCGCATGTCCAACCAGACCGACGGGGTGCGCCCCCTCCAGAGCACGCTGTGTTGGGAGGGGCCTGAGGAGGTGAGGCCTGCAGTGGTGCCAGGCGGAGGTGATGGCGGCCTCGGCCGTTGGCGACTAAAGGAGAATTTATAGAGGGAGGCAAAAATGCATACAGAACCCGGTATTCCAATGTGGTCTCCCATCCAAGTACTAACCAGGCCCGACCCTGCTTAGCTTCCAGGATCAGACGAGATGGGGCGCGTTCAGGGTGGTATGGCCGTAGAAGGCAGTGGGAGCCACGGGGCACCTCTTGAGGCTCAGCTTCGCTGGTGCTGCCGACATACCGCCAGCCCGGCAGCCAACCATCTCCAGCACGGCCCTGCCGTCTGTCAAGGCAGGCGACAGGAGGCCTCGGGGACCCTGGGTTGGCGGACACATGGGTGACCTCCCAGCTCAGGTGAGGCGGGACCCTCCAGGCCCGTAGGCGCTTGGCCCTCCACCCCAGATCCCTCTTGACGCTCACAAGGACGTGGCCTTGGAGGCTTAAGGGCACGTGGCCCGCGGTTCCTTGGGCATTCACCACTCTGTCTGCCCACACAGCTCTAGGCAAAGGCCAGCCGCCGCCTGGCCGGCCCTACTGCCTGACGGCAGTTGGCCCGAAGCCACTGGGAGACACCATTGAGTCGGCACGACCCCTTAGACCCAGCAAGGCCACCCTTGCCCCCACGCCAACTGCCGAAGAAAGTTCCCTGTGCCTGGTGACCGGCTGGGCCAGAGGACCGGTCCCGGCCCAAGAACCCACTCCCGCCCACGGCCGTGGCGAAACGGCGGAGGGTGGGCTTTTTCCGGAGGGAGCTGTGGAGAGACACACAGGCAGACAGGTGGCGGTAGCGCGGATGGGCGCTGGTGCTGTCGGCCAGGTGCAGGTCGAAGGCCTTGCGGGCCTCCCGATCATCAGCTGGGCCTGCGGCAGAGTCTGGGTCAGAGCCAGCCACCCCGGGTGCGGCTGGGGTGCGGCTGCCTCCCAGGGCCGCCTTCTGGCGGCAGGTCCAGCAGGACCGGCGGGAAGCGCCCCCTCCGGCGCACGCTGTGTTGGGAGAGGCTTGAGGAGATGAGGCCTGCAGCAGTGCCCGGATGGGGCAGAGGAATCCTCGGGCACCGGCGACTAAAGGAAAAGGCGGATTGGGAGGACAAAAATACTACAGCACCCGGTTTTCCCAGGTGGTCTCCCATCCAGGTACTAAACAGACCCGACCCTGCTTAGCTTCAGGGATCAGACGAGATGGGGTGCGTTTAGGGTGGTATGGCTGCAGAAGGCAATGGGCGCCACGGGGTGCCTCTTGAGCCTCAGCTTAGCTGGTGCTGGCGAATTACCGCCAGTCTGGTGACCAGCCCTCGGCAGCACGGCCCTGCCGCCCACCCAGGCAGGCGACAGCAGGCCTCGGGGTCCAGGGGGTGGTGGATTCTTGGGCGACCTCGCAACTCCGTTCAGGCGGCAACATCCAGGCTTGTAGGTGTTTGACGCTCTGCCCCAGATCCCACTTGACGCTCACAAGGTCTGGGACTCAGAGGCTTAAGGGCCAGTGGCCTGCTGTCCCTTGGGCATTTCCCACCGTGTCCACCCACGCAGTGCTTGGCGCAGCCCAGCCATGGCCGCGCCGGCCCTCCTGCCCGACGGCGGTTGGCCCAAAGCCACTGGGAGCCACCATTGGGCCGGCACGGCCCCTTAGCCCCAGCAAAGCCACCCTTGTACCCACGCCACCCAAAAAGCACAGTTCTCGGCTTTGGAGGTCAGGCGACCTGGAGAACCGGTCATGGCCCACGACCCCACTCCTGCCTCCAGCTGTGGCGAAACAGCAGAGGGTGGGCTTTTTCCGGAGGTAGCTGTATAGAGACACACGGGCAGATAGGTGGCTGGGGCGTGCATGTGCGCAGGTGGGGGCGGCCAGGTGTAGGTCGAAGGCCTCGTGGGCCTATCGGCCGTCAGCCAGGCCTACGGTGCAGTCTGGGTGTAGGCCAGCCACCCCGGGAGCGGCTGGTTTATGGTTATCTACCAGGGCCGCCTTCTGGCCGCATGTCAAACCAGGCCGGCAGGGTGCGCCCCCTCCAGAGCACGCTGTGTTGGGAGGGGCCTGAGGAGGTGAGGCCTGCAGCGGTGCCAGGCGGAGGTGATGGCGGCCTCGGCCGTGGGCGACTAAAGGAGAATTTATAGTGGGAGGCAAAAATGCATACAGAACCCGGTATTCCAATGTGGTCTCCCATCCAAGTACTAACCAGGCCCGACCCTGCTTAGCTTCCAGGATCAGACGAGATGGGGCGCGTTCAGGGTGGTATGGCCGTAGAAGGCAGTGGGAGCCACGGGGCACCTCTTGAGGCTCAGCTTCGCTGGTGCTGCCGACATACCGCCAGCCCGGCAGCCAACCATCTCCAGCACGGCCCTGCCGTCTGCCAAGGCAGGCGACAGGAGGCCTCGGGGACCCTGGGTTGGCGGACACATGGGTGACCTCCCAGCTCAGGTCAGGCGGGACCCTCCAGGCCCGTAGGCGCTTGGCCCTCCACCCCAGATCCCTCTTGACGCTCACAAGGACGTGGCCTTGGAGGCTTAAGGGCACGTGGCCCGCGGTTCCTTGGGCATTCACCACTCTGTCTGCCCACACAGCTCTAGGCAAAGGCCAGCCGCCGCCTGGCCGGCCCTACTGCCTGACGGCAGTTGGCCCGAAGCCACTGGGAGACACCATTGAGTCGGCATGACCCCTTAGACCCAGCAAGGCCACCCTTGCCCCAACGCCAACTGCCGAAGAAAGTTCCCTGTGCCTGGTGACCGGCTGGGCCAGAGGACCGGTCCCGGCCCAAGAACCCACTCCCGCCCACGACCGTGGCGAAACGGCGGAGGGTGGGCTTTTTCCGGAGGGAGCTGTGGAGAGACACACAGGCAGACAGGTGGCGGCAGCGCGGATGGGCGCTGGTGCTGTCTGCCAGGTGCAGGTCGAAGGCCTTGCGGGCCTCCCGATCATCAGCCGGGCCTGCGGCAGAGTCTGGGTCAGAGCCAGCCACCCCGGGAGCGGCTGGGGTGCGGCTGCCTCCCTTCCGCCTTCTGGCGGCATGTCCAGCAGGACCGGCGGGAAGCGCCCCCTCCGGCGTACGCTGTATTGGGAGAGGCTTGAGGAGATGAGGCCTGCAGCAGTGCCCGGATGGGGCAGAGGAATCCTCGGGCACCGGCGACTAAAGGAAAAGGCGGATTGGGAGGCCAAAAATACTACAGCACCCGGTTTTCCCAGGTGGTCTCCCATCCAGGTACTAAACAGACCCGACCCTGCTTAGCTTCAGGGATCAGACGAGATGGGGTGCGTTTAGGGTGGTATGGCTGCAGAAGGCAACGGGCGCCACGGGGTGCCTCTTGAGCCTCAGCTTAGCTGGTGCTGGCGAATTACCGCCAGTCTGGTGACCAGCCCTCGGCAGCACGGCCCTGCCGCCCACCCAGGCAGGCGACAGCAGGCCTCGGGGTCCAGGGGGTGGTGGATTCTTGGGCGACCTCGCAACTCCGTTCAGGCGGCAACATCCAGGCTTGTAGGTGTTTGAAGCTCTGCCCCAGATCCCACTTGACGCTCACAAGGTCTGGGACTCAGAGGCTTAAGGGCCAGTGGCCTGCTGTCCCTTGGGCATTTCCCACCGTGTCCACCCACGCAGTGCTTGGCGCAGCCCAGCCATGGCCGCGCCGGCCCTCCTGCCCGACGGCGGTTGGCCCAAAGCCACTGGGAGCCACCATTGGGCCGGCACGGCCCCTTAGCCCCAGCAAAGCCACCCTTGTACCCACGCCACCCAAAAAGCACAGTTCTCGGCTTTGGAGGTCAGGCGACCTGGAGAACCGGTCATGGCCCACGACCCCACTCCTGCCTCCAGCTGTGGCGAAACAGCAGAGGGTGGGCTTTTTCCGGAGGTAGCTGTATAGAGACACACGGGCAGATAGGTGGCTGGGGCGAGCATGTGCGCTGGTGGGGGCGGCCAGGTGTAGGTCGAAGGCCTCGTGGGCCTATCGGCCGTCAGCCGGGCCTACGGTGCAGTCTGGGTGTAGGCCAGCCACCCCGGGAGCGGCTGGTTTATGGTTATCTACCAGGGCCGCCTTCTGGCCGCATGTCCAACCAGACCGGCGGGGTGCGCCCCCTCCAGAGCACGCTGTGTTGGGAGGGGCCTGAGGAGGTGAGGCCTGCAGCGGTGCCAGGCGGAGGTGATGGCGGCCTCGGCCGTGGGCGACTAAAGGAGAATTTATAGTGGGAGGCAAAAATGCATACAGAACCCTGTATTCCAATGTGGTCTCCCATCCAAGTACTAACCAGGCCCGACCCTGCTTAGCTTCCAGGATCAGACGAGATGGGGCGCGTTCAGGGTGGTATGGCCGTAGAAGGCAGTGGGAGCCACGGGGCACCTCTTGAGGCTCAGCTTCGCTGGTGCTGCCGACATACCGCCAGCCCGGCAGCCAACCATCTCCAGCACGGCCCTGCCGTCTGCCAAGGCAGGCGACAGGAGGCCTCGGGGACCCTGGGTTGGCGGACACATGGGTGACCTCCCAGCTCAGGTGAGGCGGGACCCTCCAGGCCCGTAGGCGCTTGGCCCTCCACCCCAGATCCCTCTTGATGCTCACAAGGACGTGGCCTTGGAGGCTTAAGGGCACGTGGCCCGCGGTTCCTTGGGCATTCACCACTCTGTCTGCCCACACAGCTCTAGGCAAAGGCCAGCCGCCGCCTGGCCGGCCCTACTGCCTGACGGCAGTTGGCCCGAAGCCACTGGGAGACACCATTGAGTCGGCACGACCCCTTAGACCCAGCAAGGCCACCCTTGCCCCCACGCCAACTGCCGAAGAAAGTTCCCTGTGCCTGGTGACCGGCTGGGCCAGAGGACCGGTCCCGGCCCAAGAACCCACTCCCGCCCACGACCGTGGCGAAACGGCGGAGGGTGGGCTTTTTCCGGAGGGAGCTGTGGAGAGACACACAGGCAGACAGGTGGCGGCAGCGCGGATGGGCGCTGGTGCTGTCTGCCAGGTGCAGGTCGAAGGCCTTGCGGGCCTCCCGATCATCAGCCGGGCCTGCGGCAGAGTCTGGGTCAGAGCCAGCCACCCCGGGAGCGGCTGGGGTGCGGCTGCCTCCCTTCCGCCTTCTGGCGGCATGTCCAGCAGGACCGGCGGGAAGCGCCCCCTCCGGCGCACGCTGTATTGGGAGAGGCTTGAGGAGATGAGGCCTGCAGCAGTGCCCGGATGGGGCAGAGGAATCCTCGGGCACCGGCGACTAAAGGAAAAGGCGGATTGGGAGGCCAAAAATACTACAGCACCCGGTTTTCCCAGGTGGTCTCCCATCCAGGTACTAAACAGACCCGACCCTGCTTAGCTTCAGGGATCAGACGAGATGGGGTGCGTTTAGGGTGGTATGGCTGCAGAAGGCAACGGGCGCCACGGGGTGCCTCTTGAGCCTCAGCTTAGCTGGTGCTGGCGAATTACCGCCAGTCTGGTGACCAGCCCTCGGCAGCACGGCCCTGCCGCCCACCCAGGCAGGCGACAGCAGGCCTCGGGGTCCAGGGGGTGGTGGATTCTTGGGCGACCTCGCAACTCCGTTCAGGCGGCAACATCCAGGCTTGTAGGTGTTTGACGCTCTGCCCCAGATCCCACTTGACGCTCACAAGGTCTGGGACTCAGAGGCTTAAGGGCCAGTGGCCTGCTGTCCCTTGGGCATTTCCCACCGTGTCCACCCACGCAGTGCTTGGCGCAGCCCAGCCATGGCCGCGCCGGCCCTCCTGCCCGACGGCGGTTGGCCCAAAGCCACTGGGAGCCACCATTGGGCCGGCACGGCCCCTTAGCCCCAGCAAAGCCACCCTTGTACCCACGCCACCCAAAAAGCACAGTTCTCGGCTTTGGAGGTCAGGCGACCTGGAGAACCGGTCATGGCCCACGACCCCACTCCTGCCTCCAGCTGTGGCGAAACAGCAGAGGGTGGGCTTTTTCCGGAGGTAGCTGTATAGAGACACACGGGCAGATAGGTGGCTGGGGCGTGCATGTGCGCAGGTGGGGGCGGCCAGGTGTAGGTCGAAGGCCTCGTGGGCCTATCGGCCGTCAGCCAGGCCTACGGTGCAGTCTGGGTGTAGGCCAGCCACCCCGGGAGCGGCTGGTTTATGGTTATCTACCAGGGCCGCCTTCTGGCCGCATGTCCAACCAGGCCGGCAGGGTGCGCCCCCTCCAGAGCACGCTGTGTTGGGAGGGGCCTGAGGAGGTGAGGCCTGCAGCGGTGCCAGGCGGAGGTGATGGCGGCCTCGGCCGTGGGCGACTAAAGGAGAATTTATAGTGGGAGGCAAAAATGCATACAGAACCCGGTATTCCAATGTGGTCTCCCATCCAAGTACTAACCAGGCCCGACCCTGCTTAGCTTCCAGGATCAGACGAGATGGGGCGCGTTCAGGGTGGTATGGCCGTAGAAGGCAGTGGGAGCCACGGGGCACCTCTTGAGGCTCAGCTTCGCTGGTGCTGCCGACATACCGCCAGCCCGGCAGCCAACCATCTCCAGCACGGCCCTGCCGTCTGCCAAGGCAGGCGACAGGAGGCCTCGGGGACCCTGGGTTGGCGGACACATGGGTGACCTCCCAGCTCAGGTCAGGCGGGACCCTCCAGGCCCGTAGGCGCTTGGCCCTCCACCCCAGATCCCTCTTGACGCTCACAAGGACGTGGCCTTGGAGGCTTAAGGGCACGTGGCCCGCGGTTCCTTGGGCATTCACCACTCTGTCTGCCCACACAGCTCTAGGCAAAGGCCAGCCGCCGCCTGGCCGGCCCTACTGCCTGACGGCAGTTGGCCCGAAGCCACTGGGAGACACCATTGAGTCGGCATGACCCCTTAGACCCAGCAAGGCCACCCTTGCCCCAACGCCAACTGCCGAAGAAAGTTCCCTGTGCCTGGTGACCGGCTGGGCCAGAGGACCGGTCCCGGCCCAAGAACCCACTCCCGCCCACGACCGTGGCGAAACGGCGGAGGGTGGGCTTTTTCCGGAGGGAGCTGTGGAGAGACACACAGGCAGACAGGTGGCGGCAGCGCGGATGGGCGCTGGTGCTGTCTGCCAGGTGCAGGTCGAAGGCCTTGCGGGCCTCCCGATCATCAGCCGGGCCTGCGGCAGAGTCTGGGTCAGAGCCAGCCACCCCGGGAGCGGCTGGGGTGCGGCTGCCTCCCTTCCGCCTTCTGGCGGCATGTCCAGCAGGACCGGCGGGAAGCGCCCCCTCCGGCGCACGCTGTATTGGGAGAGGCTTGAGGAGATGAGGCCTGCAGCAGTGCCCGGATGGGGCAGAGGAATCCTCGGGCACCGGCGACTAAAGGAAAAGGCGGATTGGGAGGCCAAAAATACTACAGCACCCGGTTTTCCCAGGTGGTCTCCCATCCAGGTACTAAACAGACCCGACCCTGCTTAGCTTCAGGGATCAGACGAGATGGGGTGCGTTTAGGGTGGTATGGCTGCAGAAGGCAACGGGCGCCACGGGGTGCCTCTTGAGCCTCAGCTTAGCTGGTGCTGGCGAATTACCGCCAGTCTGGTGACCAGCCCTCGGCAGCACGGCCCTGCCGCCCACCCAGGCAGGCGACAGCAGGCCTCGGGGTCCAGGGGGTGGTGGATTCTTGGGCGACCTCGCAACTCCGTTCAGGCGGCAACATCCAGGCTTGTAGGTGTTTGAAGCTCTGCCCCAGATCCCACTTGACGCTCACAAGGTCTGGGACTCAGAGGCTTAAGGGCCAGTGGCCTGCTGTCCCTTGGGCATTTCCCACCGTGTCCACCCACGCAGTGCTTGGCGCAGCCCAGCCATGGCCGCGCCGGCCCTCCTGCCCGACGGCGGTTGGCCCAAAGCCACTGGGAGCCACCATTGGGCCGGCACGGCCCCTTAGCCCCAGCAAAGCCACCCTTGTACCCACGCCACCCAAAAAGCACAGTTCTCGGCTATGGAGGTCAGGCGACCTGGAGAACCGGTCATGGCCCACGACCCCACTCCTGCGTCCAGCTGTGGCGAAACAGCAGAGGGTGGGCTTTTTCCGGAGGTAGCTGTATAGAGACACACGGGCAGATAGGTGGCTGGGGCGAGCATGTGCGCTGGTGGGGGCGGCCAGGTGTAGGTCGAAAGCCTCGTGGGCCTATCGGCCGTCAGCCGGGCCTACGGTGCAGTCTGGGTGTAGGCCAGCCACCCCGGGAGCGGCTGGTTTATGGTTATCTACCAGGGCCGCCTTCTGGCCGCATGTCCAACCAGACCGGCGGGGTGCGCCCCCTCCAGAGCACGCTGTGTTGGGAGGGGCCTGAGGAGGTGAGGCCTGCAGCGGTGCCAGGCGGAGGTGATGGCGGCCTCGGCCGTGGGCGACTAAAGGAGAATTTATAGTGGGAGGCAAAAATGCATACAGAACCCGGTATTCCAATGTGGTCTCCCATCCAAGTACTAACCAGGCCCGACCCTGCTTAGCTTCCAGGATCAGACGAGATGGGGCGCGTTCAGGGTGGTATGGCCGTAGAAGGCAGCGGGAGCCACGGGGCACCTCTTGAGGCTCAGCTTCGCTGGTGCTGCCGACATACCGCCAGCCCGGCAGCCAACCATCTCCAGCACGGCCCTGCCGTCTGCCAAGGCAGGCGACAGGAGGCCTCGGGGACCCTGGGTTGGCGGACACATGGGTGACCTCCCAGCTCAGGTGAGGCGGGACCCTCCAGGCCCGTAGGCGCTTGGCCCTCCACCCCAGATCCCTCTTGACGCTCACAAGGACGTGGCCTTGGAGGCTTAAGGGCACGTGGCCCGCGGTTCCTTGGGCATTCACCACTCTGTCTGCCCACACAGCTCTAGGCAAAGGCCAGCCGCCGCCTGGCCGGCCCTACTGCCTGACGGCAGTTGGCCCGAAGCCACTGGGAGACACCATTGAGTCGGCACGACCCCTTAGACCCAGCAAGGCCACCCTTGCCCCCACGCCAACTGCCGAAGAAAGTTCCCTGTGCCTGGTGACCGGCTGGGCCAGAGGACCGGTCCCGGCCCAAGAACCCACTCCCGCCCACGACCGTGGCGAAACGGCGGAGGGTGGGCTTTTTCCGGAGGGAGCTGTGGAGAGACACACAGGCAGACAGGTGGCGGCAGCGCGGATGGGCGCTGGTGCTGTCGGCCAGGTGCAGGTCGAAGGCCTTGCGGGCCTCCCGATCATCAGCCGGGCCTGTGGCAGAGTCTGGGTCAGAGCCAGCCACCCCGGGAGCGGCTGGGGTGCGGCTGCCTCCCTTCCGCCTTCTGGCGGCATGTCCAGCAGGACCGGCGGGAAGCGCCCCCTCCGGCGCACGCTGTATTGGGAGAGGCTTGAGGAGATGAGGCCTGCAGCAGTGCCCGGATGGGGCAGAGGAATCCTCGGGCACCGGCGACTAAAGGAAAAGGCGGATTGGGAGGCCAAAAATACTACAGCACCCGGTTTTCCCAGGTGGTCTCCCATCCAGGTACTAAACAGACCCGACCCTGCTTAGCTTCAGGGATCAGACGAGATGGGGTGCGTTTAGGGTGGTATGGCTGCAGAAGGCAACGGGCGCCACGGGGTGCCTCTTGAGCCTCAGCTTAGCTGGTGCTGGCGAATTACCGCCAGTCTGGTGACCAGCCCTCGGCAGCACGGCCCTGCCGCCCACCCAGGCAGGCGACAGCAGGCCTCGGGGTCCAGGGGGTGGTGGATTCTTGGGCGACCTCGCAACTCCGTTCAGGCGGCAACATCCAGGCTTGTAGGTGTTTGACGCTCTGCCCCAGATCCCACTTGACGCTCACAAGGTCTGGGACTCAGAGGCTTAAGGGCCAGTGGCCTGCTGTCCCTTGGGCATTTCCCACCGTGTCCACCCACGCAGTGCTTGGCGCAGCCCAGCCATGGCCGCGCCGGCCCTCCTGCCCGACGGCGGTTGGCCCAAAGCCACTGGGAGCCACCATTGGGCCGGCACGGCCCCTTAGCCCCAGCAAAGCCACCCTTGTACCCACGCCACCCAAAAAGCACAGTTCTCGGCTTTGGAGGTCAGGCGACCTGGAGAACCGGTCATGGCCCACGACCCCACTCCTGCCTCCAGCTGTGGCGAAACAGCAGAGGGTGGGCTTTTTCCGGAGGTAGCTGTATAGAGACACACGGGCAGATAGGTGGCTGGGGCGTGCATGTGCGCAGGTGGGGGCGGCCAGGTGTAGGTCGAAGGCCTCGTGGGCCTATCGGCCGTCAGCCAGGCCTACGGTGCAGTCTGGGTGTAGGCCAGCCACCCCGGGAGCGGCTGGTTTATGGTTATCTACCAGGGCCGCCTTCTGACCGCATGTCCAACCAGGCCGGCGGGGTGCGCCCCCTCCAGAGCACGCTGTGTTGGGAGGGGCCTGAGGAGGTGAGGCCTGCAGCGGTGCCAGGCGGAGGTGATGGCGGCCTCGGCCGTGGGCGACTAAAGGAGAATTTATAGTGGGAGGCAAAAATGCATACAGAACCCGGTATTCCAATGTGGTCTCCCATCCAAGTACTAACCAGGCCCGACCCTGCTTAGCTTCCAGGATCAGACGAGATGGGGCGCGTTCAGGGTGGTATGGCCGTAGAAGGCAGCGGGAGCCACGGGGCACCTCTTGAGGCTGAGCTTCGCTGGTGCTGCCGACATACCGCCAGCCCGGCAGCCAACCATCTCCAGCACGGCCCTGCCGTCTGCCAAGGCAGGCGACAGGAGGCCTCGGGGACCCTGGGTTGGCGGACACATGGGTGACCTCCCAGCTCAGGTGAGGCGGGACCCTCCAGGCCCGTAGGCGCTTGGCCCTCCACCCCAGATCCCTCTTGACGCTCACAAGGACGTGGCCTTGGAGGCTTAAGGGCACGTGGCCCGCGGTTCCTTGGGCATTCACCACTCTGTCTGCCCACACAGCTCTAGGCAAAGGCCAGCCGCCGCCTGGCCGGCCCTACTGCCTGACGGCAGTTGGCCCGAAGCCACTGGGAGACACCATTGAGTCGGCACGACCCCTTAGACCCAGCAAGGCCACCCTTGCCCCCACGCCAACTGCCGAAGAAAGTTCCCTGTGCCTGGTGACCGGCTGGGCCAGAGGACCGGTCCCGGCCCAAGAACCCACTCCCGCCCACGACCGTGGCGAAACGGCGGAGGGTGGGCTTTTTCCGGAGGGAGCTGTGGAGAGACACACAGGCAGACAGGTGGCGGCAGCGCGGATGGGCGCTGGTGCTGTCGGCCAGGTGCAGGTCGAAGGCCTTGCGGGCCTCCCGATCATCAGCCGGGCCTGCGGCAGAGTCTGGGTCAGAGCCAGCCACCCCGGGAGCGGCTGGGGTGCGGCTGCCTCCCAGGGCCGCCTTCTGGCGGCATGTCCAGCAGGACCGGCGGGAAGCGCCCCCTCCGGCGCACGCTGTATTGGGAGAGGCTTGAGGAGATGAGGCCTGCAGCAGTGCCCGGATGGGGCAGAGGAATCCTCGGGCACCGGCGACTAAAGGAAAAGGCGGATTGGGAGGCCAAAAATACTACAGCACCCGGTTTTCCCAGGTGGTCTCCCATCCAGGTACTAAACAGACCCGACCCTGCTTAGCTTCAGGGATCAGACGAGATGGGGTGCGTTTAGGGTGGTATGGCTGCAGAAGGCAACGGGCGCCACGGGGTGCCTCTTGAGCCTCAGCTTAGCTGGTGCTGGCGAATTACCGCCAGTCTGGTGACCAGCCCTCGGCAGCACGGCCCTGCCGCCCACCCAGGCAGGCGACAGCAGGCCTCGGGGTCCAGGGGGTGGTGGATTCTTGGGCGACCTCGCAACTCCGTTCAGGCGGCAACATCCAGGCTTGTAGGTGTTTGACGCTCTGCCCCAGATCCCACTTGACGCTCACAAGGTCTGGGACTCAGAGGCTTAAGGGCCAGTGGCCTGCTGTCCCTTGGGCATTTCCCACCGTGTCCACCCACGCAGTGCTTGGCGCAGCCCAGCCATGGCCGCGCCGGCCCTCCTGCCCGACGGCGGTTGGCCCAAAGCCACTGGGAGCCACCATTGGGCCGGCACGGCCCCTTAGCCCCAGCAAAGCCACCCTTGTACCCACGCCACCCAAAAAGCACAGTTCTCGGCTTTGGAGGTCAGGCGACCTGGAGAACCGGTCATGGCCCACGACCCCACTCCTGCCTCCAGCTGTGGCGAAACAGCAGAGGGTGGGCTTTTTCCGGAGGTAGCTGTATAGAGACACACGGGCAGATAGGTGGCTGGGGCGTGCATGTGCGCAGGAGGGGGCGGCCAGGTGTAGGTCGAAGGCCTCGTGGGCCTATCGGCCGTCAGCCGGGCCTACGGTGCAGTCTGGGTGTAGGGCAGCCACCCCGGGAGCGGCTGGTTTATGGTTATCTACCAGGGCCGCCTTCTGGCCGCATGTCCAACCAGGCCGGCGGGGTGCGCCCCCTCCAGAGCACGCTGTGTTGGGAGGGGCCTGAGGAGGTGAGGCCTGCAGCGGTGCCAGGCGGAGGTGATGGCGGCCTCGTCCGTGGGCGACTAAAGGAGAATTTATAGTGGGAGGCAAAAATGCATACAGAACCCGGTATTCCAATGTGGTTTCCCATCCAAGTACTAACCAGGCCCGACCCTGCTTAGCTTCCAGGATCAGACGAGATGGGGCGCGTTCAGGGTGGTATGGCCGTAGAAGGCAGCGGGAGCCACGGGGCACCTCTTGAGGCTCAGCTTCGCTGGTGCTGCCGACATACCGCCAGCCCGGCAGCCAACCATCTCCAGCACGGCCCTGCCGTCTGCCAAGGCAGGCGACAGGAGGCCTCGGGGACCCTGGGTTGGCGGACACGTGGGTGACCTCGCAGCTCAGGTCAGGCGGGACCCTCCAGGCCCGTAGGCGCTTGGCCCTCCACCCCAGATCCCTCTTGACGCTCACAAGGACGTGGCCTTGGAGGCTTAAGGGCACGTGGCCCGCGGTTCCTAGGGCATTCACCACTCTGTCTGCCCACACAGCTCTAGGCAAAGGCCAGCCGCCGCCTGGCCGGCCCTACTGCCTGACGGCAGTTGGCCCGAAGCCACTGGGAGACACCATTGAGTCGGCACGACCCCTTAGACCCAGCAAGGCCACCCTTGCCCCCACGCCAACTGCCGAACAAAGTTGCCTTTGCCTGGTGACCGGCTGGGCCAGAGGATCGGTCCCGGCCCAAGAACCCACTCCCGCCCACGGCCGTGGCGAAACGGCGGAGGGTGGGCTTTTTCCGGAGGGAGCTGTGGAGAGACACACAGGCAGACAGGTGGCGGCAGCGCGGATGGGCGCTGGTGCTGTCGGCCAGGTGCAGGTCGAAGGCCTTGCGGGCCTCCCGATCATCAGCCGGGCCTGCGGCAGAGTCTGGGTCAGAGCCAGCCACCCCGGGAGCGGCTGCTTCCCAGGGCCGCCTTCTGGCGGCATGTCCAGCAGGACCGGCGGGAAGTGCCCCCTCCGGCGCACGCTGTGTTGGGAGAGGCTTGAGGAGATGAGGCCTGCAGCAGTGCCCGGATGGGGCAGAGGAATCCTCGGGCACCGGCGACTAAAGGAAAAGGCGGATTGGGAGGCCAAAAATACTACAGCACCCGGTTTTCCCAGGTGGTCTCCCATCCAGGTACTAAACAGACCCGACCCTGCTTAGCTTCAGGGATCAGACGAGATGGGGTGCGTTTAGGGTGGTATGGCTGCAGAAGGCAACGGGCGCCACGGGGTGCCTCTTGAGCCTCAGCTTAGCTGGTGCTGGCGAATTACCGCCAGTCTGGTGACCAGCCCTCGGCAGCACGGCCCTGCCGCCCACCCAGGCAGGCGACAGCAGGCCTCGGGGTCCAGGGGGTGGTGGATTCTTGGGCGACCTCGCAACTCCGTGCAGGCGGCAACATCCAGGCTTGTAGGTGTTTGACGCTCTGCCCCAGATCCCACTTGACGCTCACAAGGTCTGGGACTCAGAGGCTTAAGGGCCAGTGGCCTGCTGTCCCTTGGGCATTTCCCACTGTGTCCACCCACGCAGTGCTTGGCGCAGCCCAGCCATGGCCGCGCCGGCCCTCCTGCCCGACGGCGGTTGGCCCAAAGCCACTGGGAGCCACCATTGGGCCGGCACGGCCCCTTAGCCCCAGCAAAGCCACCCTTGTACCCACGCCACCCAAAAAGCACAGTTCTCGGCTTTGGAGGTCAGGCGACCTGGAGAACCGGTCATGGCCCACGACCCCACTCCTGCCTCCAGCTGTGGCGAAACAGCAGAGGGTGGGCTTTTTCCGGAGGTAGCTGTATAGAGACACACGGGCAGATAGGTGGCTGGGGCGTGCATGTGCGCTGGTGGGGGCGGCCAGGTGTAGCTCGAAGGCCTCGTGGGCCTATCGGCCGTCAGCCGGGCCTACGGTGCAGTCTGGGTGTAGGCCAGCCACCCCGGGAGCGGCTGGTTTATGGTTATCTAACAGGGCCGCTTTCTGGCCGCATGTCCAACCAGACCGGCGGTGTGCGCCCCCTCCAGAGCACGCTGTGTTGGGAGGGGCCTGAGGAGGTGAGGCCTGCAGCGGTGCCAGGCGGAGGTGATGGCGGCCTCGGCCGTGGGCGACTAAAGGAGAATTTATAGTGGGAGGCAAAAATGAATACAGAACCCGGTATTCCAATGTGGTCTCCCATCCAAGTACTAACCAGGCCCGACCCTGCTTAGCTTCCAGGATCAGACGAGATGGGGCGCGTTCAGGGTGGTATGGCCGTAGAAGGCAGCGGGAGCCACTGGGCACCTCTTGAGGCTCAGCTTCGCTGGTGCTGCCGACATACCGCCAGCCCGGCAGCCAACCATCTCCAGCACGGCCCTGCCGTCTGCCAAGGCAGGCGATAGGAGGCCTCGGGGACCATGGGTTGGCGGACACGTGGGTGACCTCGCAGCTCAGGTCAGGCGGGACCCTCCAGGCCCGTAGGCGCTTGGCCCTCCACCCCAGATCCCTCTTGACCCTCACAAGGACGTGGCCTTGGAGGCTTAAGGGCACGTGGCCCGCGGTTCCTTGGGCATTCACCACTCTGTCTGCCCACACAGCTCTAGGCAAAGGCCAGCCGCTGCCTGGCCGGCCCTACTGCCTGACGGCAGTTGGCCCGAAGCCACTGGGAGACACCATTGAGTCGGCACGACCCCTTAGACCCAGCAAGGCCACCCTTGCCCCCACGCCAACTGCCGAACAAAGTTCCCTGTGCCTGGTGACCGGCTGGGCCAGAGGACCGGTCCCGGCCCAAGAACCCACTCCCGCCCACGGCCGTGGCGAAACGGCGGAGGGTGGGCTTTTTCCGGAGAGAGCTGTGGAGAGACACACAGGCAGACAGGTGGCGGCAACGCGGATGGGCGCTGGTGCTGTCGGCCAGGTGCAGGTCGAAGGCCTTGCGGGCCTCCCGATCATCAGCCGGGCCTGCGGCAGAGTCTGGGTCAGAGCCAGCCACCCCGGGAGCGGCTGGGGTGCGGCTGCCTCCCAGGGCCGCCTTCTGGCGGCATGTCCAGCAGGACCGGCGGGAAGCGCCCCCTCCGGCGCACGCTGTGTTGGGAGAGGCTTGAGGAGATGAGGCCTGCAGCAGTGCCCGGATGGGGCAGAGGAATCCTCGGGCACCGGCGACTAAAGGAAAAGGCGGATTGGGAGGCCAAAAATACTACAGCACCCGGTTTTCCCAGGTGGTCTCCCATCCAGGTACTAAAGAGACCCGACCCTGCTTAGCTTCAGGGATCAGACGACATGGGGTGCGTTTAGGGTGGTATGGCTGCAGAAGGCAACGGGCGCCACGGGGTGCCTCTTGAGCCTCAGCTTAGCTGGTGCTGGCGAATTACCGCCAGTCTGGTGACCAGCCCTCGGCAGCACGGCCCTGCCGCCCACCCAGGCAGGCGACAGCAGGCCTCGGGGTCCAGGGGGTGGTGGATTCTTGGGCGACCTCGCAACTCCGTTCAGGCGGCAACATCCAGGTTTGTAGGTGTTTGACACTCTGCCCCAGATCCCACTTGACGCTCACAAGGTCTGGGACTCAGAGGCTTAAGGGCCAGTGGCCTGCTGTCCCTTGGGCATTTCCCACCGTGTCCACCCACGCAGTGCTTGGCGCAGCCCAGCCATGGCCGCGCCGGCCCTCCTGCCCGACGGCGGTTGGCCCAAAGCCACTGGGAGCCACCATTGGGCCGGCACGGCCCCTTAGCCCCAGCAAAGCCACCCTTGTACCCACGCCACCCAAAAAGCACAGTTCTCGGCTTTGGAGGTCAGGCGACCTGGAGAACCGGTCATGGCCCACGACCCCACTCCTGCCTCCAGCTGTGGCGAAACAGCAGAGGGTGGGCTTTTTCCGGAGGTAGCAGTATAGAGACACGCGGGCAGATAAGTGGCTGGGGCGTGCATGTGCGCTGGTGGGGGCGGCCAGGTGTAGGTCGAAGGCCTCGTGGGCCTATCGGCCGTCAGCCGGGCCTACGGTGCAGTCTGGGTGTAGGCCAGCCTCCCCGGGAGCGGCTGGTTTATGGTTATCTACCAGGGCCGCCTTCTGGCCGCATGTCCAACCAGACCGGCGGGGTGCGCCCCCTCCAGAGCACGCTGTGTTGGGAGGGGCCTGAGGAGGTGAGGCCTGCAGCGGTGCCAGGCGGAGGTGATGGCGGCCTCGGCCGTGGGCGACTAAAGGAGAATTTATAGTGGGAGGCAAAAATGCATACAGAACCCGGTATTCCAATGTGGTCTCCCATCCAAGTACTAACCAGGCCCGACCCTGCTTAGCTTCCAGGATCAGACGAGATGGGGCGCGTTCAGGGTGGTATGGCCGTAGAAGGCAGTGGGAGCCACGGGGCACCTCTTGAGGCTCAGCTTCGCTGGTGCTGCCGACATACCGCCAGCCCGGCAGCCAACCATCTCCAGCACGGCCCTGCCGTCTGCCAAGGCAGGCGACAGGAGGCCTCGGGGACCCTGGGTTGGCGGACACATGGGTGACCTCCCAGCTCAGGTCAGGCGGGACCCTCCAGGCCCGTAGGCGCTTGGCCCTCCACCCCAGATCCCTCTTGACGCTCACAAGGACGTGGCCTTGGAGGCTTAAGGGCACGTGGCCCGCGGTTCCTTGGGCATTCACCACTCTGTCTGCCCACACAGCTCTAGGCAAAGGCCACCCGCCGCCTGGCCGGCCCTACTGCCTGACGGCAGTTGGCCCGAAGCCACTGGGAGACACCATTGAGTCGGCACCACCCCTTAGACCCAGCAAGGCCACCCTTGCCCCAACGCCAACTGCCAAAGAAAGTTCCCTGTGCCTGGTGACCGGCTGGGCCAGAGGACGGGTCCCGGCCCAAGAACCCACTCCCGCCCACGACCGTGGCGAAACGGCGGAGGGTGGGCTTTTTCCGGAGGGGGCTGTGGAGAGACACACAGGCAGACAGGTGGCGGCAGCGCGGATGGGCACTGGTGCTGTCGGCCAGGTGCAGGTCGAAGGCCTTGCGGGCCTCCCGATCATCAGCCGGGCCTGCGGCAGAGTCTGGGTCAGAGCCAGCCACCCCGGGAGCGGCTGGGGTGCGGCTGCCTCCCTTCCGCCTTCTGGCGGCATGTCCAGCAGGACCGGCGGGAAGCGCCCCCTCCGGCGCACGCTGTATTGGGAGAGGCTTGAGGAGATGAGGCCTGCAGCAGTGCCCGGATGGGGCAGAGGAATCCTCGGGCACCGGCGACTAAAGGAAAAGGCGGATTGGGAGGACAAAAATACTACAGCACCCGGTTTTCCCAGGTGGTCTCCCATCCAGGTACTAAACAGACCCGACCCTGCTTAGCTTCAGGGATCAGACGAGATGGGGTGCGTTTAGGGTGGTATGGCTGCAGAAGGCAACGGGCGCCACGGGGTGCCTCTTGAGCCTCAGCTTAGCTGGTGCTGGCGAATTACCGCCAGTCTGGTGAGCAGCCCTCGGCAGCACGGCCCTGCCGCCCACCCAGGCAGGCGACAGCAGGCCTCGGGGTCCAGGGGGTGGTGGATTCTTGGGCGACCTCGCAACTCCGTTCAGGCGGCAACATCCAGGCTTGTAGGTGTTTGACGCTCTGCCCCAGATCCCACTTGACGCTCACAAGGTCTGGGACTCAGAGGCTTAAGGGCCAGTGGCCTGCTGTCCCTTGGGCATTTCCCACCGTGTCCACCCACGCAGTGCTTGGCGCAGCCCAGCCATGGCCGCGCCGGCCCTCCTGCCCGACGGCGGTTGGCCCAAAGCCACTGGGAGCCACCATTGGGCCGGCACGGCCCCTTAGCCCCAGCAAAGCCACCCTTGTACCCACGCCACCCAAAAAGCACAGTTCTCGGCTTTGGAGGTCAGGCGACCTGGAGAACCGGTCATGGCCCACGACCCCACTCCTGCCTCCAGCTGTGGCGAAACAGCAGAGGGTGGGCTTTTTCCGGAGGTAGCTGTATAGAGACACACGGGCAGATAGGTGGCTGGGGCGTGCATGTGCGCAGGTGGGGGTGGCCAGGTGTAGGTCGAAGGCCTCGTGGGCCTATCGGCCGTCAGCCGGGCCTATGGTGCAGTCTGGGTGTAGGCCAGCCACCCCGGGAGCGGCTGGTTTATGGTTATCTACCAGGGCCGCCTTCTGGCCGCATGTCCAACCAGGCCGGCGGGGTGCGCCCCCTCCAGAGCACGCTGTGTTGGGAGGGGCCTGAGGAGGTGAGGCCTGCAGCGGTGCCAGGCGGAGGTGATGGCGGCCTCGGCCGTGGGCGACTAAAGGAGAATTTATAGTGGGAGGCAAAAATGCATACAGAACCCGGTATTCCAATGTGGTCTCCCATCCAAGTACTAACCAGGCCCGACCCTGCTTAGCTTCCAGGATCAGACGAGATGGGGCGCGTTCAGGGTGGTATGGCCGTAGAAGGCAGCGGGAGCCACGGGGCACCTCTTGAGGCTCAGCTTCGCTGGTGCTGCCGACATACCGCCAGCCCGGCAGCCAACCATCTCCAGCACGGCCCTGCCGTCTGCCAAGGCAGGCGACAGGAGGCCTCGGGGACCCTGGGTTGGCGGACACGTGGGTGACCTCGCAGCTCAGGTCAGGCGGGACCCTCCAGGCCCGTAGGCGCTTGGCCCTCCACCCCAGATCCCTCTTGACGCTCACAAGGACGTGGCCTTGGAGGCTTAAGGGCACGTGGCCCGCGGTTCCTTGGGCATTCACCACTCTGTCTGCCCACACAGCTCTAGGCAAAGGCCAGCCGCCGCCTGGCCGGCCCTACTGCCTGACGGCAGTTGGCCCGAAGCCACTGGGAGACACCATTGAGTCGGCACGACCCCTTAGACCCAGCAAGGCCACCCTTGCCCCCACGCCAACTGCCGAAGAAAGTTCCCTGTGCCTGGTGACCGGCTGGGCCAGAGGACCGGTCCCGGCCCAAGAACCCACTCCCGCCCACGACCGTGGCGAAACGGCGGAGGGTGGGCTTTTTCCGGAGGGAGCTGTGGAGAGACACACAGGCAGACAGGTGGCGACAGCGCGGATGGGCTCTGGTGCTGTCTGCCAGGTGCAGGTCGAAGGCCTTGCGGGCCTCCCGATCATCAGCCGGGCCTGCGGCAGAGTCTGGGTCAGAGCCAGCCACCCCGGGAGCGGCTGGGGTGCGGCTGCCACCCTTCCGCCTTCTGGCGGCATGTCCAGCAGGACCGGCGGGAAGCGCCCCCTCCGGCGCATGCTGTGTTGGGAGAGGCTTGAGGAGATGAGGCCTGCAGCAGTGCCCGGAAGGGGCAGAGGAATCCTCGGGCACCGGCGACTAAAGGAAAAGGCTGATTGGGAGGCCAAAAATACTACAGCACCTGGTTTTCCCAGGTGGTCTCCCATCCAGGTACTAAACAGACCCGACCCTGCTTAGCTTCAGGGATCAGACGAGATGGGGTGCGTTTAGGGTGGTATGGCTGCAGAAGGCAACGGGCGCCACGGGGTGCCTCTTGAGCCTCAGCTTAGCTGGTGCTGGCGAATTACCGGCAGTCTGGTGACCAGCCCTCGGCAGCACGGCCCTGCCGCCCACCCAGGCAGGCGACAGCAGGCCTCAGGGTCCAGGGGGTGGTGGATTCTTGGGCGACCTTGCAAATCCGTTCAGGCGGCAACATACAGGCTTGTAGGTGTTTGACGCTCTGCCCCAGATCCCACTTGACGCTCACAAGGTCTGGGACTCAGCGGCTTAAGGGCCAGTGGCCTGCTGTCCCTTGGGCATTTCCCACCGTGTCCACCCACACAGTGCTTGGCGCAGCCCAGCCATGGCCGCGCCGGCCCTCCTGCCCGACGGCGGTTGGCCCAAAGCCACTGGGAGCCACCATTGGGCCGGCACGGCCCCTTAGCCCCAGCAAAGCCACCCTTGTACCCACGCCACCCAAAAAGCACAGTTCTCGGCTTTGGAGGTCAGGCGACCTGGAGAACCGGTCATGGCCCACGACCCCACTCCTGCCTCCAGCTGTGGCGAAACAGCAGAGGGTGGGCTTTTTCCGGAGGTAGCTGTATAGAGACACACGGGCAGATAGGTGGCTGGGGCGTGCATGTGCGCTGGTGGGGGCGGCCAGGTGTAGGTCGAAGGCCTCGTGGGCCTATCGGCCGTCAGCCGGGCCTACGGTGCAGTCTGAGTGTAGGCCAGCCACCCCGGGAGCGGCTGGTTTATGGTTATCTACCAGGGCCGCCTTCTGGCCGCATGTCCAACCAGACCGGCGGGGTGCGCCCCCTCCAGAGCACGCTGTGTTGGGAGGGGCCTGAGGAGGTGAGGCCTGCAGCGGTGCCAGGCGGAGGTGATGGCGGCCTCGGCCGTGGGCGACTAAAGGAGAATTTATAGTGGGAGGCAAAAATGCATACAGAACCCGGTATTCCAATGTGGTCTCCCATCCAAGTACTAACCAGGCCCGACCCTGCTTAGCTTCCAGGATCAGACGAGATGGGGCGCGTTCAGGGTGGTATGGCCGTAGAAGGCAGTGGGAGACACGGGGCACCTCTTGAGGCTCAGCTTCGCTGGTGCTGCCGACATACCGCCAGCCCGGCAGCCAACCATCTCCAGCACGGCCCTGCCGTCTGCCAAGGCAGGCGACAGGAGGCCTCGGGGACCCTGGGTTGGCGGACACGTGGGTGACCTCGCAGCTCAGGTCAGGCGGGACCACCCAGGCCCGTAAGGCGCTTGGCCCTCCACCCCAGATCCCTCTTGACGCTCACAAGGACGTGGCCTTGGAGGCTTAAGGGCACGTGGCCCGCGGTTCCTTGGGCATTCAGCACTCTGTCTGCCCACACAGCTCTAGGCAAAGGCCAGCCGCCGCCTGGCCGGCCCTACTGCCTGACGGCAGTTGGCCCGAAGCCACTGGGAGACACCATTGAGTCGGCACGACCCCTGAGAGCCAGCAAGGCCACCCTTGCCCCCACGCCAACTGCCGAACAAAGTTGCCTGTGCCTGGTGACCGGCTAGGCCAGAGGACCGGTCCCGGCCCAAGAACCCACTCCCGCCCACGGCCGTGGCGAAACGGCGGAGGGTGGGCTTTTTCCGGAGGGAGCTGTGGAGAGACACACAGGCAGACAGGTGGCGGCAGCGCGGATGGGCGCTGGTGCTGTCGGCCAGGTGCAGGTCGAAGGCCTTGCGGGCCTCCCAATCATCAGCCGGGCCTGCGGCAGAGTCTGGGTCAGAGCCAGCCACCCCGGGAGCGGCTGGGGTGCGGCTGCCTCCCAGGGCCGCCTTCTGGCGGCATGTCCAGCAGGACCGGCGGGAAGCGCCCCCTCCGGCGCACGCTGTGTTGGGAGAGGCTTGAGGAGATGAGGCCTGCAGCAGTGCCCTGATGGGGCAGAGGAATCCTCGGGCACCGGCGACTAAAGGAAAAGGCGGATTGGGAGGACAAAAATACTACAGCACCCGGTTTTCCCAGGTGGTCTCCCATCCAGGTACTAAACAGACCCGACCCTGCTTAGCTTCAGGGATCAGACGAGATGGGGTGCGTTTAGGGTGGCATGGCTGCAAAAGGCAACGGGCGCCACGGGGTGCCTCTTGAGCCTCAGCTTAGCTGGTGCTGGCGAATTACCGCCAGTCTGGTGACCAGCCCTCGGCAGCACGGCCCTGCCGCCCACCCAGGCAGGCGACAGCAGGCCTCGGGGTCCAGGGGGTGTTGGATTCTTGGGCGACCTCGCAACTCCGTTCAGGCGGCAACATCCAGGCTTGTAGGTGTTTGACGCTCTGCCCCAGATCCCACTTGACGCTCACAAGGTCTGGGACTCAGAGGCTTAAGGGCCAGTGGCCTGCTGTCCCTTGGGCATTTCCCACCGTGTCCACCCACGCAGTGCTTGGCGCAGCCCAGCCATGGCCGCGCCGGCCCTCCTGCCCGACGGCGGTTGGCCCAAAGCCACTGGGAGCCACCATTGGGCCGGCACGGCCCCTTAGCCCCAGCAAAGCCACCCTTGTACCCACGCCACCCAAAAAGCACAGTTCTCGGCTTTGGAGGTCAGGCGACCTGGAGAACCGGTCATGGCCCACGACCCCACTCCTGCCTCCAGCTGTGGCGAAACAGCAGAGGGTGGGCTTTTTCCGGAGGTAGCTGTATAGAGACACACGGGCAGATAGGTGGCTGGGGCGTGCATGTGCGCTGGTGGGGGCGGCCAGGTGTAGGTCGAAGGCCTCGTGGGCCTATCGGCCGTCAGCCGGGCCTACGGTGCAGTCTGGGTGTAGGCCAGCCACCCCGGGAGCGGCTGGTTTACGGTTATCTAGCAGGGCCGCCTTCTGGCCGCATGTCCAACCAGGCCGGCGGGGTGCGCCCCCTCCAGAGCACGCTGTGTTGGGAGGGGCCTGAGGAGGTGAGGCCTGCAGCGGTGCCAGGCGGAGGTGATGGCGGCCTCGGCCGTGGGCGACTAAAGGAGGATTTATAGTGGGAGGCAAAAATGCATACAGAACCCGGTATTCCAATGTGGTCTCCCATCCAAGTACTAACCAGGCCCGACCCTGCTTAGCTTCCAGGATCAGACGAGATGGGGCGCGTTCAGGGTGGTATGGCCGTAGAATGCAGCGGGAGCCACGGGGCACCTCTTGAGGCTCAGCTTCGCTGGTGCTGCCGACATACCGCCAGCCCGGCAGCCAACCATCTCCAGCACGGCCCTGCCGTCTGCCAAGGCAGGCGACAGGAGGCCTCGGGGACCCTGGGTTGGCGGACACGTGGGTGACCTCGCAGCTCAGGTCAGGCGGGACCCTCCAGGCCTGTAGGCGCTTGGCCCTCCACCCCAGATCCCTCTTGACGCTCACAAGGACGTGGCCTTGGAGGCTTAAGGGCACGTGGCCCGCGGTTCCTTGGGCATTCACCACTCTGTCTGCCCACACAGCTCTAGGCAAAGGCCAGCCGCCGCCTGGCCGGCCCTACTGCCTGACGGCAGTTGGCCCGAAGCCACTGGGAGACACCATTGAGTCGGCACGACCCCTTAGACCCAGCAAGGCCACCCTTGCCCCCACGCCAACTGCCGAACAAAGTTCCCTGTGCCTGGTGACCGGCTGGGCCAGAGGACCGGTCCCGGCCCAAGAACCCACTCCCGCCCACGGCCGTGGCGAAACGGCGGAGGGTGGGCTTTTTCCGGAGGGAGCTGTGGAGAGACACACAGGCAGACAGGTGGCGGCAGCGCGGATGGGCGCTGGTGCTGTCGGCCAGGTGCAGGTCGAAGGCCTTGCGGGCCTCCCGATCATCAGCCGGGCCTGCGGCAGAGTCTGGGTCAGAGCCAGCCACCCCGGGAGCGGCTGGGGTGCGGCTGCCTCCCAGGGCCGCCTTCTGGCGGCATCTCCAGCAGGACCGGCGGGAAGCGCCCCCTCCGGCGCACGCTGTGTTGGGAGAGGCTTGAGGAGATGAGGCCTGCAGCAGTGCCCGGATGGGGCAGAGGAATCCTCGGGCACCGGCGACTAAAGGAAAAGGCGGATTGGGAGGCCAAAAATACTACAGCACCCGGTTTTCCCAGGTGGTCTCCCATCCAGGTACTAAACAGACCCGACCCTGCTTAGCTTCAGGGATCAGACGACATGGGGTGCGTTTAGGGTGGTATTGCTGCAGAAGGCAACGGGCGCCACGGGGTGCCTCTTGAGCCTCAGCTTAGCTGGTGCTGGCGAATTACCGCCAGTCTGGTGACCAGCCCTCGGCAGCACGGCCCTGCCGCCCACCCAGGCAGGCGACAGCATGCCTCGGGCTCCAGGGGGTGGTGGATTCTTGGGCGACTTCGCAACTCCGTTCAGGCGGCAACATCCAGGCTTGTAGGTGTTTGACGCTCTGCCCCAGATCCCACTTGATGCTCACAAGGTCTGGGACTCAGAGGCTTAAGGGCCAGTGGCCTGCTGTCCCTTGGGCATTTCCCACCGTGTCCACCCACGCAGTGCTTGGCGCAGCCCAGCCATGGCCGCGCCGGCCCTCCTGCCCGACGGCGGTTGGCCCAAAGCCACTGGGAGCCACCATTGGGCCGGCACGGCCCCTTAGCCCCAGCAAAGCCACCCTTGTAACCACGCCACCCAAAAAGCACAGTTCTCGGCTTTGGAGGTCAGGCGACCTGGAGAACTGGTCATGGCCCACGACCCCACTCCTGCCTCCAGCTGTGGCGAAACAGCAGAGGGTGGGCTTTTTCCGGAGGTAGCTGTATAGAGACACACGGGCAGATAGGTGGCTGGGGCGAGCATGTGCGCTGGTGGGGGCGGCCAGGTGTAGGTCGAAGGCCTCGTGGGCCTATCGGCCGTCAGCCGGGCCTACGGTGCAGTCTGGGTGTAGGCCAGCCACCCCGGGAGCGGCTGGTTTATGGTTATCTACCAGGGCCGCCTTCTGGCCGCATGTCCAACCAGACCGGCGGGGTGCGCCCCCTCCAGAGCACGCTGTGTTGGGAGGGGCCTGAGGAGGTGAGGCCTGCAGCGGTGCCAGGCGGAGGTGATGGCGGCCTCGGCCGTAGGCAACTAAAGGAGAATTTATAGTGGGAGGCAAAAATGCATACAGAACCCGGTATTCCAATGTGGTCTCCCATCCAAGTACTAACCAGGCCCGACCCTGCTTAGCTTCCAGGATCAGACGAGATGGGGCGCGTTCAGGGTGGTATGGCCGTAGAAGGCAGCGGGAGCCACGGGGCACCTCTTGAGGCTCAGCTTCGCTGGTGCTGCCGACATACCGCCAGCCCGGCAGCCAACCATCTCCAGCACGGCCCTGCCGTCTGCCAAGGCAGGCGACAGGAGGCCTCGGGGACCCTGGGTTGGCGGACACGTGGGTGACCTCGCAGCTCAGGTCAGGCGGGACCCTCCAGGCCTGTAGGCGCTTGGCCCTCCACCCCAGATCCCTCTTGACGCTCACAAGGACGTGGCCTTGGAGGCTTAAGGGCACGTGGCCCGCGGTTCCTTGGGCATTCACCACTCTGTCTGCCCACACAGCTCTAGGCAAAGGCCAGCCGCCGCCTGGCCGGCCCTACTGCCTGACGGCAGTTGGCCCGAAGCCACTGGGAGACACCAATGAGTCGGCACGACCCCTTAGACCCAGCAAGGCCACCCTTGCCCCCACGCCAACTGCCGAACAAAGTTCCCTGTGCCTGGTGACCGGCTGGGCCAGAGGACCGGTCCCGGCCCAAGAACCCACTCCCGCCCATGGCCGTGGCGAAACGGCGGAGGGTGGGCTTTTTCCGGAGGGAGCTGTGGAGAGACACACAGGCAGACAGGTGGCGGCAGCGCGGATGGGCGCTGGTGCTGTCGGCCAGGTGCAGGTCGAAGGCCTTGCGGGCCTCCCGATCATCAGCCGGGCCTGCGGCAGAGTCTGGGTCAGAGCCAGCCACCCCGGGAGCGGCTGGGGTGCGGCTGCCTCCCAGGGCCGCCTTCTGGCGGCATCTCCAGCAGGACCGGCGGGAAGCGCCCCCTCCGGCGCACGCTGTGTTGGGAGAGGCTTGAGGAGATGAGGCCTGCAGCAGTGCCCGGATGGGGCAGAGGAATCCTCGGGCACCGGCGACTAAAGGAAAAGGCGGATTGGGAGGCCAAAAATACTACAGCACCCGGTTTTCCCAGGTGGTCTCCCATCCAGGTACTAAAGAGACCCGACCCTGCTTAGCTTCAGGGATCAGACGACATGGGGTGCGTTTAGGGTGGTATTGCTGCAGAAGGCAACGGGCGCCACGGGGTGCCTCTTGAGCCTCAGCTTAGCTGGTGCTGGCGAATTACCGCCAGTCTGGTGACCAGCCCTCGGCAGCACGGCCCTGCCGCCCACCCAGGCAGGCGACAGCAGGCCTCGGGCTCCAGGGGGTGGTGGATTCTTGGGCGACTTCGCAACTCCGTTCAGGCGGCAACATCCAGGCTTGTAGGTGTTTGACGCTCTGCCCCAGATCCCACTTGATGCTCACAAGGTCTGGGACTCAGAGGCTTAAGGGCCAGTGGCCTGCTGTCCCTTGGGCATTTCCCACCGTGTCCACCCACGCAGTGCTTGGCGCAGCCCAGCCATGGCCGCGCCGGCCCTCCTGCCCGACGGCGGTTGGCCCAAAGCCACTGGGAGCCACCATTGGGCCGGCACGGCCCCTTAGCCCCAGCAAAGCCACCCTTGTACCCACGCCACCCAAAAAGCACAGTTCTCGGCTTTGGAGGTCAGGCGACCTGGAGAATCGGTCATGGCCCACGACCCCACTCCTGCCTCCAGCTGTGGCGAAACAGCAGAGGGTGGGCTTTTTCCGGAGGTAGCTGTATAGAGACACACGGGCAGATAGGTGGCTGGGGCGTGCATGTGCGCAGGTGGGGGCGGCCAGGTGTAGGTCGAAGGCCTCGTGGGCCTATCGGCCGTCAGCCAGGCCTACGGTGCAGTCTGGGTGTAGGCCAGCCACCCCGGGAGCGGCTGGTTTATGGTTATCTACCAGGGCCGCCTTCTGGCCGCATGTCCAATCAGGCCGGCGGGGTGCGCCCCCTCCAGAGCACGCTGTGTTGGGAGGGGCCTGAGGAGGTGAGGCCTGCAGCGGTGCCAGGCGGAGGTGATGGCGGCCTCGGCCGTGGGCGACTAAAGGAGAATTTATAGTGGGAGGCAAAAATGCATACAGAACCCGGTATTCCAATGTGGTCTCCCATCCAAGTACTAACCAGGCCCGACCCTGCTTAGCTTCCAGGATCAGACGAGATGGGGCGCGTTCAGGGTGGTATGGCCGTAGAAGGCAGTGGGAGCCACGGGGCACCTCTTGAGGCTCCGCTTCGCTGGTGCTGCCGACATACCGCCAGCCCGGCAGCCAACCATCTCCAGCACGGCCCTGCCGTCTGCCAAGGCAGGCGACAGGAGGCCTCGGGGACCCTGGGTTGGCGGACACATGGGTGACCTCCCAGCTCAGGTCAGGCGGGACCCTCCAGGCCCGTAGGCGCTTGGCCCTCCACCCCAGATCCCTCTTGACGCTCACAAGGACGTGGCCTTGGAGGCTTAAGGGCACGTGGCCCGCGGTTCCTTGGGCATTCACCACTCTGTCTGCCCACACAGCTCTAGGCAAAGGCCAGCCGCCGCCTGGCCGGCCCTACTGCCTGACGGCAGTTGGCCCGAAGCCACTGGGAGACACCATTGAGTCGGCACGACCCCTTAGACCCAGCAAGGCCACCCTTGACCCACGCCAACTGCCGAACAAACTTGCCTGTGCCTGGTGACCGGCTGGGCCAGAGGACCGGTCCCGGCCCAAGAACCCACTCCTGCCCACGGCCGTGGCGAAACGGCGGAGGGTGGGCTTTTTCCGGAGGGAGCTGTGGAGAGACACACAGGCAGACAGGTGGCGGCAGCGCGGATGGGCGCTGGTGCTGTCGGCCAGGTGCAGGTCGAAGGACTTGCGGGCCTCCCGATCATCAGCCGGGCCTGCGGCAGAGTCTGGGTCAGAGCCAGCCACCCCGGGAGCGGCTGGGGTGCGGCTGCCTCCCAGGGCCGCCTTCTGGCGGCATGTCCAGCAGGACCGGCGGGAAGCGCCCCCTCCGGCGCACGCTGTGTTGGGAGAGGCTTGAGGAGATGAGGCCTGCAGCAGTGCCCGGATGGGGCAGAGGAATCCTCGGGCACCGGCGACTAAAGGAAAAGGCGGATTGGGAGGCCAAAAATACTACAGCACCCGGTTTTCCCAGGTGGTCTCCCATCCAGGTACTAAACAGACCCGACCCTGCTTAGCTTCAGGGATCAGACGACATGGGGTGCGTTTAGGGTGGTATGGCTGCAGAAGGCAACGGGCGCCACGGGGTGCCTCTTGAGCCTCAGCTTAGCTGGTGCTGGCGAATTACCGCCAGTCTGGTGACCAGCCCTCGGCAGCACGGCCCTGCCGCCCACCCAGGCAGGCGACAGCAGGCCTCGGGGTCCAGGGGGTGGTGGATTCTTGGGCGACCTCGCAACTCCGTTCTGGCGGCAACATCCAGGCTTGTAGGTGTTTGACGCTCTGCCCCAGATCCCACTTGACGCTCACAAGGTCTGGGACTCAGAGGCTTAAGGGCCAGTGGCCTGCTGTCCCTTGGGCATTTCCCACCGTGTCCACCCACGCAGTGCTTGGCGCAGCCCAGCCATGGCCGCGCCGGCCCTCCTGCCCGACGACGGTTGGCCCAAAGCCACTGGGAGTCACCATTGGGCCGGCACGGCCCCTTAGCCCCAGCAAAGCCACCCTTGTACCCACGCCACCCAAAAAGCACAGTTCTCGGCTTTGGAGGTCAGGTGACCTGGAGAACCGGTCATGGCCCACGACCCCACTCCTGCCTCCAGCTGTGGCGAAACAGCAGAGGGTGGGCTTTTTCCGGAGGTAGCTGTATAGAGACACACGGGCAGATAGGTGGCTGGGGCGTGCATGTGCGCTGGTGGGGGCGGCCAGGTGTACCTCGAAGGCCTCGTGGGCCGATCGGCCATCAGCCGGGCCTACGGTGCAGTCTGGGTGTAGGCCAGCCACCCCAGGAGCGGCTGGTTTATGGTTATCTACAAGGGCCGCCTTCTGGCCGCATGTCCAACCAGACTGGTTGGGTGCACCCCCTCCAGAGCACGCTGTGTTTGGAGGGGCCTGAGGAGGTGAGGCCTGCAGCGGTGCCAGGCGGAGGTGATGGCGGCCTCGGCCGTGGGCGACTAAAGGAGAATTTATAGTGGGAGGCAAAAATGCATACAGAACCCGGTATTCCAATGTGGTCTCCCATCCAAGTACTAACCAGGCCCGACCCTGCTTAGCTTCCAGGATCAGACGAGATGGGGCGCGTTCAGGGTGGTATGGCCGTAGAAGGCAGCGGGAGCCACGGGGCACCTCTTGAGGCTCAGCTTCGCTGGTGCTGCCGACATACCGCCAGCCCGGCAGCCAACCATCTACAGCACGGCCCTGCCGTCTGCCAAGGCAGGCGACAGGAGGCCTCGGGGACCCTGGGTTGGCGGACACGTGGGTGACCTCGCAGCTCAGGTCAGGCGGGACCCTCCAGGCCCGTAGGCGCTTGGCCCTCCACCCCAGATCCCTCTTGACGCTCACAAGGACGTGGCCTTGGAGGCTTAAGGACACGTGGCCCGCGGTTCCTTGGGCATTCACCACTCTGTCTGCCCACACAGCTCTAGGCAAAGGCCAGCCGCCGCCTGGCCGGCCCTACTGCCTGACGGCAGTTGGCCCGAAGCCCCTGGGAGACACCATTGAGTCGGCACGAACCCTTAGACCCAGCAAGGCCATCCTTGCCCCCACGCCAACTGCCGAACAAAGTTGCCTTTGCCTGGTGACCGGCTGGGCCAGAGGACCGGTCCCGGCCCAAGAACCCACTCCCGCCCACGGCCGTGGCGAAACGGCGGAGGGTGGGCTTTTTCCGGAGGGAGCTGTGGAGAGACACACAGGCAGACAGGTGGCGGCAGCGCGGATGGGCGCTGGTGCTGTCGGCCAGGTGCAGGTCGAAGGCCTTGCGGGCCTCCCGATCATCAGCCGGGCCTGCGGCAGAGTCTGGGTCAGAGCCAGCCACCCCGGGAGCGGCTGGGGTGCGGCTGCCTCCCAGGGCCGCCTTCTGGCGGCATGTCCAGCAGGACCGGCGGGAAGCGCCCCCTCCGGCGCACGCTGTGTTGGGAGAGGCTTGAGGAGATGAGGCCTGCAGCAGTGCCCGGATGGGGCAGAGGAATCCTCGGGCACCGGCGACTAAAGGAAAAGGCGGATTGGGAGGCCAAAAATACTACAGCACCCGGTTTTCCCAGGTGGTCTCCCATCCAGGTACTAAACAGACCCGACCCTGCTTAGCTTCAGGGATCAGACGAGATGGGGTGCGTTTAGGGTGGTATGGCTGCAGAAGGCAACGGGCGCCACGGGGTGCCTCTTGAGCCTCAGCTTAGCTGGTGCTGGCGAATTACCGCCAGTCTGGTGACCAGCCCTCGGCAGCACGGCCCTGCCGCCCACCCAGGCAGGCGACAGCAGGCCTCGGGGTCCAGGGGGTGGTGGATTCTTGGGCGACCTCGCAACTCCGTGCAGGCGGCAACATCCAGGCTTGTAGGTGTTTGACGCTCTGCCCCAGATCCCACTTGACGCTCACAAGGTCTGGGACTCAGAGGCTTAAGGGCCAGTGGCCTGCTGTCCCTTGGGCATTTCCCACCGTGTCCACCCACGCAGTGCTTGGCGCAGCCCAGCCATGGCCGCGCCGGACCTCCTGCCCGACGGCGGTTGGCCCAAAGCCACTGGGAGCCACCATTGGGCCGGCACGGCCCCTTAGCCCCAGCAAAGCCACCCTTGTACCCACGCCACCCAAAAAGCACAGTTCTCGGCTTTGGAGGTCAGGCGACCTGGAGAACCGGTCATGGCCCACGACCCCACTCCTGCCTCCAGCTGTGGCGAAACAGCAGAGGGTGGGCTTTTTCCGGAGGTAGCTGTATAGAGACACACGGGCAGATAGGTGGCTGGGGCGAGCATGTGCGCTGGTGGGGGAGGCCAGGTGTAGGTCGAAGGCCTCGTGGGCCTATCGGCCGTCAGCCGGGCCTACGGTGCAGTCTGGGTGTAGGCCAGCCACCCCGGGAGCGGCTGGTTTATGGTTATCTACCAGGGCCGCCTTCTGGCCGCATGTCCAACCAGACCGGCGGGGTGCGCCCCCTCCAGAGCACGCTGTGTTGGGAGGGGCCTGAGGAGGTGAGGCCTGCAGCGGTGCCAGGCGGAGGTGATGGCGGCCTCGGCCGTGGGCGACTAAAGGAGAATTTATAGTGGGAGGCAAAAATGCATACAGAACCCGGTATTCCAATGTGGTCTCCCATCCAAGTACTAACCAGGCCCGACCCTGCTTAGCTTCCAGGATCAGACGAGATGGGGCGCGTTCAGGGTGGTATGGCCGTAGAAGGCAGTGGGAGCCACGGGGCACCTCTTGAGGCTCAGCTTCGCTGGTGCTGCCGACATACCGCCAGCCCGGCAGCCAACCATCTCCAGCACGGCCCTGCCGTCTGCCAAGGCAGGCGACAGGAGGCCTCGGGGACCCTGGGTTGGCGGACACATGGGTGACCTCCCAGCTCAGGTCAGGCGGGACCCTCCAGGCCCGTAGGCGCTTGGCCCTCCACCCCAGATCCCTCTTGACGCTCACAAGGACGTGGCCTTGGAGGCTTAAGGGCACGTGGCCCGCGGTTCCTTGGGCATTCACCACTCTGTCTGCCCACACAGCTCTAGGCAAAGGCCAGCCGCCGCCTGGCCGGCCCTACTGCCTGACGGCAGTTGGCCCGAAGCCACTGGGAGACACCATTGAGTCGGCATGACCCCTTAGACCCAGCAAGGCCACCCTTGCCCCAACGCCAACTGCCGAAGAAAGTTCCCTGTGCCTGGTGACCGGCTGGGCCAGAGGACCGGTCCCGGCCCAAGAACCCACTCCCGCCCACGACCGTGGCGAAACGGCGGAGGGTGGGCTTTTTCCGGAGGGAGCTGTGGAGAGACACACAGGCAGACAGGTGGCGGCAGCGCGGATGGGCGCTGGTGCTGTCTGCCAGGTGCAGGTCGAAGGCCTTGCGGGCCTCCCGATCATCAGCCGGGCCTGCGGCAGAGTCTGGGTCAGAGCCAGCCACCCCGGGAGCGGCTGGGGTGCGGCTGCCTCCCTTCCGCCTTCTGGCGGCATGTCCAGCAGGACCGGCGGGAAGCGCCCCCTCCGGCGCACGCTGTATTGGGAGAGGCTTGAGGAGATGAGGCCTGCAGCAGTGCCCGGATGGGGCAGAGGAATCCTCGGGCACCGGCGACTAAAGGAAAAGGCGGATTGGGAGGCCAAAAATACTACAGCACCCGGTTTTCCCAGGTGGTCTCCCATCCAGGTACTAAACAGACCCGACCCTGCTTAGCTTCAGGGATCAGACGAGATGGGGTGCGTTTAGGGTGGTATGGCTGCAGAAGGCAACGGGCGCCACGGGGTGCCTCTTGAGCCTCAGCTTAGCTGGTGCTGGCGAATTACCGCCAGTCTGGTGACCAGCCCTCGGCAGCACGGCCCTGCCGCCCACCCAGGCAGGCGACAGCAGGCCTCGGGGTCCAGGGGGTGGTGGATTCTTGGGCGACCTCGCAACTCCGTTCAGGCGGCAACATCCAGGCTTGTAGGTGTTTGAAGCTCTGCCCCAGATCCCACTTGACGCTCACAAGGTCTGGGACTCAGAGGCTTAAGGGCCAGTGGCCTGCTGTCCCTTGGGCATTTCCCACCGTGTCCACCCACGCAGTGCTTGGCGCAGCCCAGCCATGGCCGCGCCGGCCCTCCTGCCCGACGGCGGTTGGCCCAAAGCCACTGGGAGCCACCATTGGGCCGGCACGGCCCCTTAGCCCCAGCAAAGCCACCCTTGTACCCACGCCACCCAAAAAGCACAGTTCTCGGCTTTGGAGGTCAGGCGACCTGGAGAACCGGTCATGGCCCACGACCCCACTCCTGCCTCCAGCTGTGGCGAAACAGCAGAGGGTGGGCTTTCTCCGGAGGTAGCTGTATAGAGACACACGGGCAGATAGGTGGCTGGGGCGAGCATGTGCGCTGGTGGGGGCGGCCAGGTGTAGGTCGAAGGCCTCGTGGGCCTATCGGCCGTCAGCTGGGCCTACGGTGCAGTCTGGGTGTAGGCCAGCCACCCCGGGAGCGGCTGGTTTATGGTTATCTACCAGGGCCGCCTTCTGGCCGCATGTCCAACCTGACCGGCGGGGTGCGCCCCCTCCAGAGCACGCTGTGTTGGGAGGGGCCTGAGGAGGTGAGGCCTGCAGCGGTGCCAGGCGGAGGTGATGGCGGCCTCGGCCGTGGGCGACTAAAGGAGAATTTATAGTGGGAGGCAAAAATGCATACAGAACCCGGTATTCCAATGTGGTCTCCCATCCAAGTACTAACCAGGCCCGACCCTGCTTAGCTTCCAGGATCAGACGAGATGGGGCGCGTTCAGGGTGGTATGGCCGTAGAAGGCAGTGGGAGCCACGGGGCACCTCTTGAGGCTCAGCTTCGCTGGTGCTGCCGACATACCGCCAGCCCGGCAGCCAACCATCTCCAGCACGGCCCTGCCGTCTGCCAAGGCAGGCGACAGGAGGCCTCGGGGACCCTGGGTTGGCGGACACATGGGTGACCTCCCAGCTCAGGTCAGGCGGGACCCTCCAGGCCCGTAGGCGCTTGGCCCTCCACCCCAGATCCCTCTTGACGCTCACAAGGACGTGGCCTTGGAGGCTTAAGGGCACGTGGCCCGCGGTTCCTTGGGCATTCACCACTCTGTCTGCCCACACAGCTCGAGGCAAAGGCCAGCCGCCGCCTGGCCGGCCCTACTGCCTGACGGCAGTTGGCCCGAAGCCACTGGGAGACACCATTGAGTCGGCACGACCCCTTAGACCCAGCAAGGCCACCCTTGCCCCCACGCCAACTGCCGAAGAAAGTTCCCTGTGCCTGGTGACCGGCTGGGCCAGAGGACCGGTCCCGGCCCAAGAACCCACTCCCGCCCACGGCCGTGGCGAAACGGCGGAGGGTGGGCTTTTTCCGGAGGGAGCTGTGGAGAGACACACAGGCAGACAGGTGGCGGCAGCGCGGATGGGCGCTGGTGCTGTCGGCCAGGTGCAGGTCGAAGGCCTTGCGGGCCTCCCGATCATCAGCCGGGCCTGCGGCAGAGTCTGGGTCAGAGCCAGCCACCCCGGGTGCGGCTGGGGTGCGGCTGCCTCCCAGGGCCGCCTTCTGGCGGCATGTCCAGCAGGACCGGCGGGAAGCGCCCCCTCCGGCGCATGCTGTGTTGGGAGAGGCTTGAGGAGATGAGGCCTGCAGCAGTGCCCGGATGGGGCAGAGGAATCCTCGGGCACCGGCGACTAAAGGAAAAGGCGGATTGGGAGGACAAAAATACTACAGCACCCGGTTTTCCCAGGTGGTCTCCCATCCAGGTACTAAACAGACCCGACCCTGCTTAGCTTCAGGGATCAGACGAGATGGGGTGCGTTTAGGGTGGTATGGCTGCAGAAGGCAATGGGCGCCACGGGGTGCCTCTTGAGCCTCAGCTTAGCTGGTGCTGGCGAATTACCGCCAGTCTGGTGACCAGCCCTCGGCAGCACGGCCCTGCCGCCCACCCAGGCAGGCGACAGCAGGCCTCGGGGTCCAGGGGGTGGTGGATTCTTGGGCGACCTCGCAACTCCGTTCAGGCGGCAACATCCAGGCTTGTAGGTGTTTGACGCTCTGCCCCAGATCCCACTTGACGCTCACAAGGTCTGGGACTCAGAGGCTTAAGGGCCAGTGGCCTGCTGTCCCTTGGGCATTTCCCACCGTGTCCACCCACGCAGTGCTTGGCGCAGCCCAGCCATGGCCGCGCCGGCCCTCCTGCCCGACGGCGGTTGGCCCAAAGCCACTGGGAGCCACCATTGGGCCGGCACGGCCCCTTAGCCCCAGCAAAGCCACCCTTGTACCGACGCCACCCAAAAAGCACAGTTCTCGGCTTTGGAGGTCAGGCGACCTGGAGAACCGGTCATGGCCCACGACCCCACTCCTGCCTCCAGCTGTGGCGAAACAGCAGAGGGTGGGCTTTTTCCGGAGGTAGCTGTATAGAGACACACGGGCAGATAGGTGGCTGGGGCGTGCATGTGCGCAGGTGGGGGCGGCCAGGTGTAGGTCGAAGGCCTCGTGGGCCTATCGGCCGTCAGCCAGGCCTACGGTGCAGTCTGGGTGTAGGCCAGCCACCCCGGGAGCGGCTGGTTTATGGTTATCTACCAGGGCCGCCTTCTGGCCGCATGTCCAACCAGGCCGGCGGGGTGCGCCCCCTCCAGAGCACGCTGTGTTGGGAGGGGCCTGAGGAGGTGAGGCCTGCAGCGGTGCCAGGCGGAGGTGATGGCGGCCTCGGCCGTGGGCGACTAAAGGAGAATTTATAGTGGGAGGCAAAAATGCATACAGAACCCGGTATTCCAATGTGGTCTCCCATCCAAGTACTAACCAGGCCCGACCCTGCTTAGCTTCCAGGATCAGACGAGATGGGGCGCGTTCAGGGTGGTATGGCCGTAGAAGGCAGTGGGGGCCACGGGGCACCTCTTGAGGCTCAGCTTCGCTGGTGCTGCCGACATACCGCCAGCCCGGCAGCCAACCATCTCCAGCACGGCCCTGCCGTCTGCCAAGGCAGGCGACAGGAGGCCTCGGGGACCCTGGGTTGGCGGACACATGGGTGACCTCCCAGCTCAGGTCAGGCGGGACCCTCCAGGCCCGTAGGCGCTTGGCCCTCCACCCCAGATCCCTCTTGACGCTCACAAGGACGTGGCCTTGGAGGCTTAAGGGCACGTGGCCCGCGGTTCCTTGGGCATTCACCACTCTGTCTGCCCACACAGCTCTAGGCAAAGGCCAGCCGCCGCCTGGCCGGCCCTACTGCCTGACGGCAGTTGGCCCGAAGCCACTGGGAGACACCATTGAGTCGGCACGACCCCTTAGACCCAGCAAGGCCACCCTTGCCCCCACGCCAACTGCCGAAGAAAGTTCCCTGTGCCTGGTGACCGGCTGGGCCAGAGGACCGGTCCCGGCCCAAGAACCCACTCCCGCCCACGGCCGTGGCGAAACGGCGGAGGGTGGGCTTTTTCCGGAGGGAGCTGTGGAGAGACACACAGGCAGACAGGTGGCGGCAGCGCGGATGGGCGCTGGTGCTGTCGGCCAGGTGCAGGTCGAAGGCCTTGCGGGCCTCCCGATCATCAGCCGGGCCTGCGGCAGAGTCTGGGTCAGAGCCAGCCACCCCGGGAGCGGCTGGGGTGCGGCTGCCTCCCAGGGCCGCCTTCTGGCGGCATGTCCAGCAGGACCGGCGGGAAGCGCCCCCTCCGGCGCACGCTGTGTTGGGAGAGGCTTGAGGAGATGAGGCCTGCAGCAGTGCCCGGATGGGGCAGAGGAATCCTCGGGCACCGGCGACTAAAGGAAAAGGCGGATTGGGAGGACAAAAATACTACAGCACCCGGTTTTCCCAGGTGGTCTCCCATCCAGGTACTAAACAGACCCGACCCTGCTTAGCTTCAGGGATCAGACGAGATGGGGTGCGTTTAGGGTGGTATGGCTGCAGAAGGCAATGGGCGCCACGGGGTGCCTCTTGAGCCTCAGCTTAGCTGGTGCTGGCGAATTACCGCCAGTCTGGTGACCAGCCCTCGGCAGCACGGCCCTGCCGCCCACCCAGGCAGGCGACAGCAGGCCTCGGGGTCCAGGGGGTGGTGGATTCTTGGGCGACCTCGCAACTCCGTTCAGGCGGCAACATCCAGGCTTGTAGGTGTTTGACGCTCTGCCCCAGATCCCACTTGACGCTCACAAGGTCTGGGACTCAGAGGCTTAAGGGCCAGTGGCCTGCTGTCCCTTGGGCATTTCCCACCGTGTCCACCCACGCAGTGCTTGGCGCAGCCCAGCCATGGCCGCGCCGGCCCTCCTGCCCGACGGCGGTTGGCCCAAAGCCACTGGGAGCCACCATTGGGCCGGCACGGCCCCTTAGCCCCAGCAAAGCCACCCTTGTACCCACGCCACCCAAAAAGCACAGTTCTCGGCTTTGGAGGTCAGGCGACCTGGAGAACCGGTCATGGCCCACGACCCCACTCCTGCCTCCAGCTGTGGCGAAACAGCAGAGGGTGGGCTTTTTCCGGAGGTAGCTGTATAGAGACACACGGGCAGATAGGTGGCTGGGGCGTGCATGTGCGCTGGTGGGGGCGGCCAGGTGTAGGTCGAAGGCCTCGTGGGCTTATCGGCCGTCAGCCGGGCCTACGGTGCAGTCTGGGTGTAGGCCAGCCACCCCGGGAGCGGCTGGTTTATGGTTATCTACCAGGGCCGCCTTCTGGCCGCATGTCCAACCAGACCGACGGGGTGCGCCCCCTCCAGAGCACGCTGTGTTGGGAGGGGCCTGAGGAGGTGAGGCCTGCAGCGGTGCCAGGCGGAGGTGATGGCGGCCTCGGCCGTGGGCGACTAAAGGAGAATTTATAGAGGGAGGCAAAAATGCATACAGAACCCGGTATTCCAATGTGGTCTCCCATCCAAGTACTAACCAGGCCCGACCCTGCTTAGCTTCCAGGATCAGACGAGATGGGGCGCGTTCAGGGTGGTATGGCCGTAGAAGGCAGTGGGAGCCACGGGGCACCTCTTGAGGCTCAGCTTCGCTGGTGCTGCCGACATACCGCCAGCCCGGCAGCCAACCATCTCCAGCACGGCCCTGCCGTCTGCCAAGGCAGGCGACAGGAGGCCTCGGGGACCCTGGGTTGGCGGACACATGGGTGACCTCCCAGCTCAGGTGAGGCGGGACCCTCCAGGCCCGTAGGCGCTTGGCCCTCCACCCCAGATCCCTCTTGACGCTCACAAGGACGTGGCCTTGGAGGCTTAAGGGCACGTGGCCCGCGGTTCCTTGGGCATTCACCACTCTGTCTGCCCACACAGCTCTAGGCAAAGGCCAGCCGCCGCCTGGCCGGCCCTACTGCCTGACGGCAGTTGGCCCGAAGCCACTGGGAGACACCATTGAGTCGGCACGACCCCTTAGACCCAGCAAGGCCACCCTTGCCCCCACGCCAACTGCCGAAGAAAGTTCCCTGTGCCTGGTGACCGGCTGGGCCAGAGGACCGGTCCCGGCCCAAGAACCCACTCCCGCCCACGGCCGTGGCGAAACGGCGGAGGGTGGGCTTTTTCCGGAGGGAGCTGTGGAGAGACACACAGGCAGACAGGTGGCGGCAGCGCGGATGGGCGCTGGTGCTGTCGGCCAGGTGCAGGTCGAAGGCCTTGCGGGCCTCCCGATCAACAGCCGGGCCTGCGGCAGAGTCTGGGTCAGAGCCAGCCACCCCGGGTGCGGCTGGGGTGCGGCTGCCTCCCAGGGCCGCCTTCTGGCGGCATGTCCAGCAGGACCGGCGGGAAGCGCCCCCTCCGGCGCACGCTGTGTTGGGAGAGGCTTGAGGAGATGAGGCCTGCAGCAGTGCCCGGATGGGGCAGAGGAATCCTCGGGCACCGGCGACTAAAGGAAAAGGCGGATTGGGAGGACAAAAATACTACAGCACCCGGTTTTCCCAGGTGGTCTCCCATCCAGGTACTAAACAGACCCGACCCTGCTTAGCTTCAGGGATCAGACGAGATGGGGTGCGTTTAGGGTGGTATGGCTGCAGAAGGCAATGGGCGCCACGGGGTGCCTCTTGAGCCTCAGCTTAGCTGGTGCTGGCGAATTACCGCCAGTCTGGTGACCAGCCCTCGGCAGCACGGCCCTGCCGCCCACCCAGGCAGGCGACAGCAGGCCTCGGGGTCCAGGGGGTGGTGGATTCTTGGGCGACCTCGCAACTCCGTTCAGGCGGCAACATCCAGGCTTGTAGGTGTTTGACGCTCTGCCCCAGATCCCACTTGACGCTCACAAGGTCTGGGACTCAGAGGCTTAAGGGCCAGTGGCCTGCTGTCCCTTGGGCATTTCCCACCGTGTCCACCCACGCAGTGCTTGGCGCAGCCCAGCCATGGCCGCGCCGGCCCTCCTGCCCGACGGCGGTTGGCCCAAAGCCACTGGGAACCACCATTGGGCCGGCACGGCCCCTTAGCCCCAGCAAAGCCACCCTTGTACCCACGCCACCCAAAAAGCACAGTTCTCGGCTTTGGAGGTCAGGCGACCTGGAGAACCGGTCATGGCCCACGACCCCACTCCTGCCTCCAGCTGTGGCGAAACAGCAGAGGGTGGGCTTTTTCCGGAGGTAGCTGTATAGAGACACACGGGCAGATAGGTGGCTGGGGCGTGCATGTGCGCTGGTGGGGGCGGCCAGGTGTAGGTCGAAGGCCTCGTGGGCTTATCGGCCGTCAGCCGGGCCTACGGTGCAGTCTGGGTGTAGGCCAGCCACCCCGGGAGCGGCTGGTTTATGGTTATCTACCAGGGCCGCCTTCTGGCCGCATGTCCAACCAGGCCGGCGGTGTGCGCCCCCTCCAGAGCACGCTGTGTTGGGAGGGGCCTGAGGAGGTGAGGCCTGCAGCGGTGCCAGGCGGAGGTGATGGCGGCCTCGGCCGTGGGCGACTAAAGGAGAATTTATAGTGGGAGGCAAAAATGAATACAGAACCCGGTATTCCAATGTGGTCTCCCATCCAAGTACTAACCAGGCCCGACCCTGCTTAGCTTCCAGGATCAGACGAGATGCGGTGCGTTCAGGGTGGTATGGCCGTAGAAGGCAGCGGGAGCCACGGGGCACCTCTTGAGGCTCAGCTTCGCTGGTGCTGCCGACATACCGCCAGCCCGGCAGCCAACCATCTCCAGCACGGCCCTGCCGTCTGCCAAGGCAGGCGACAGGAGGCCTCGGGGACCCTGGGTTGGCGGACACATGGGTGACCTCCCAGCTCAGGTCAGGCGGGACCCTCCAGGCCCGTAGGCGCTTGGCCCTCCACCCCAGATCCCTCTTGACGCTCACAAGGACGTGGCCTTGGAGGCTTAAGGGCACGTGGCCCGCGGTTCCTTGGGCATTCACCACTCTGTCTGCCCACACAGCTCTAGGCAAAGGCCAGCCACCGCCTGTCCGGCCCTACTGCCTGACGGAAGTTGGCCCGAAGCCACTGGGAGACACCATTGAGTCGGCACGACCCCTTAGACCCAGCAAGGCCACCCTTGCCCCCACGCCAACTGCCGAAGAAAGTTCCCTGTGCCTGGTGACCGGCTGGGCCAGAGGACCGGTCCCGGCCCAAGAACCCACTCCCGCACACGGCCGTGGCGAAACGGCGGAGGGTGGGCTTTTTCCGGAGGGAGCTGTGGAGAGACACACAGGCAGACAGGTGGCGGCAGCGCGGATGGGCGCTGGTGCTGTCTGCCAGGTGCAGGTCGAAGGCCTTGCGGGCCTCCCGATCATCAGCCGGGCCTGCGGCAGAGTCTGGGTCAGAGCCAGCCACCCCGGGAGCGGCTGGGGTGCGGCTGCCTCCCTTCCGCCTTCTGGCGGCATGTCCAGCAGGACCGGCGGGAAGCGCCCCCTCCGGCGCACGCTGTATTGGGAGAGGCTTGAGGAGATGAGGCCTGCAGCAGTGCCCGGATGGGGCAGAGGAATCCTCGGGCACCGGCGACTAAAGGAAAAGGCGGATTGGGAGGCCAAAAATACTACAGCACCCGGTTTTCCCAGGTGGTCTCCCATCCAGGTACTAAACAGACCCGACCCTGCTTAGCTTCAGGGATCAGACGAGATGGGGTGCGTTTAGGGTGGTATGGCTGCAGAAGGCAACGGGCGCCACGGGGTGCCTCTTGAGCCTCAGCTTAGCTGGTGCTGGCGAATTACCGCCAGTCTGGTGACCAGCCCTCGGCAGCACGGCCCTGCCGCCCACCCAGGCAGGCGACAGCAGGCCTCGGGGTCCAGGGGGTGGTCGATTCTTGGGCGACCTCGCAACTCCGTTCAGGCGGCAACATCCAGGCTTGTAGGTGTTTGAAGCTCTGCCTCAGATCCCACTTGACGCTCACAAGGTCTGGGACTCAGAGGCTTAAGGGCCAGTGGCCTGCTGTCCCTTGGGCATTTCCCACCGTGTCCACCCACGCAGTGCTTGGCGCAGCCCAGCCATGGCCGCGCCGGCCCTCCTGCCCGACGGCGGTTGGCCCAAAGCCACTGGGAGCCACCATTGGGCCGGCACGGCCCCTTAGCCCCAGCAAAGCCACCCTTGTACCCACGCCACCCAAAAAGCACAGTTCTCGGCTTTGGAGGTCAGGCGACCTGGAGAACCGGTCATGGCCCACGACCCCACTCCTGCCTCCAGCTGTGGCGAAACAGCAGAGGGTGGGCTTTTTCCGGAGGTAGCTGTATAGAGACACACGGGCAGATAGGTGGCTGGGGCGAGCATGTGCGCTGGTGGGGGCGGCCAGGTGTAGGTCGAAGGCCTCGTGGGCCTATCGGCCGTCAGCCGGGCCTACGGTGCAGTCTGGGTGTAGGCCAGCCACCCCGGGAGCGGCTGGTTTATGGTTATCTACCAGGGCCGCCTTCTGGCCGCATGTCCAACCAGACCGGCGGGGTGCGCCCCCTCCAGAGCACGCTGTGTTGGGAGGGGCCTGAGGAGGTGAGGCCTGCAGCGGTGCCAGGCGGAGGTGATGGCGGCCTCGGCCGTGGGCGACTAAAGGAGAATTTATAGTGGGAGGCAAAAATGCATACAGAACCCGGTATTCCAATGTGGTCTCCCATCCAAGTACTAACCAGGCCCGACCCTGCTTAGCTTCCAGGATCAGACGAGATGGGGCGCGTTCAGGGTGGTATGGCCGTAGAAGGCAGTGGGAGCCACGGGGCACCTCTTGAGGCTCAGCTTCGCTGGTGCTGCCGACATACCGCCAGCCCGGCAGCCAACCATCTCCAGCACGGCCCTGCCGTCTGCCAAGGCAGGCGACAGGAGGCCTCGGGGACCCTGGGTTGGCGGACACATGGGTGACCTCCCAGCTCAGGTCAGGCGGGACCCTCCAGGCCCGTAGGCGCTTGGCCCTCCACCCCAGATCCCTCTTGACGCTCACAAGGACGTGGCCTTGGAGGCTTAAGGGCACGTGGCCCGCGGTTCCTTGGGCATTCACCACTCTGTCTGCCCACACAGCTCTAGGCAAAGGCCAGCCGCCGCCTGGCCGGCCCTACTGCCTGACGGCAGTTGGCCCGAAGCCACTGGGAGACACCATTGAGTCGGCACGACCCCTTAGACCCAGCAAGGCCACCCTTGCCCCCACGCCAACTGCCGAAGAAAGTTCCCTGTGCCTGGTGACCGGCTGGGCCAGAGGACCGGTCCCGGCCCAAGAACCCACTCCCGCCCACGGCCGTGGCGAAACGGCGGAGGGTGGGCTTTTTCCGGAGGGAGCTGTGGAGAGACACACAGGCAGACAGGTGGCGGCAGCGCGGATGGGCGCTGGTGCTGTCGGCCAGGTGCAGGTCGAAGGCCTTGCGGGCCTCCCGATCATCAGCCGGGCCTGCGGCAGAGTCTGGGTCAGAGCCAGCCACCCCGGGAGCGGCTGGGGTGCGGCTGCCTCCCAGGGCCGCCTTCTGGCGGCATGTCCAGCAGGACCGGCGGGAAGCGCCCCCTCCGGCGCACGCTGTGTTGGGAGAGGCTTGAGGAGATGAGGCCTGCAGCAGTGCCCGGATGGGGCAGAGGAATCCTCGGGCACCGGCGACTAAAGGAAAAGGCGGATTGGGAGGACAAAAATACTACAGCACCCGGTTTTCCCAGGTGGTCTCCCATCCAGGTACTAAACAGACCCGACCCTGCTTAGCTTCAGGGATCAGACGAGATGGGGTGCGTTTAGGGTGGTATGGCTGCAGAAGGCAATGGGCGCCACGGGGTGCCTCTTGAGCCTCAGCTTAGCTGGTGCTGGCGAATTACCGCCAGTCTGGTGACCAGCCCTCGGCAGCACGGCCCTGCCGCCCACCCAGGCAGGCGACAACAGGCCTCGGGGTCCAGGGGGTGGTGGATTCTTGGGCGACCTCGCAACTCCGTTCAGGCGGCAACATCCAGGCTTGTAGGTGTTTGACGCTCTGCCCCAGATCCCACTTGACGCTCACAAGGTCTGGGACTCAGAGGCTTAAGGGCCAGTGGCCTGCTGTCCCTTGGGCATTTCCCACCGTGTCCACCCACACAGTGCTTGGCGCAGCCCAGCCATGGCCGCGCCGGCCCTCCTGCCCGACGGCGGTTGGCCCAAAGCCACTGGGAGCCACCATTGGGCCGGCACGGCCCCTTAGCCCCAGCAAAGCCACCCTTGTACCCACGCCACCCAAAAAGCACAGTTCTCGGCTTTGGAGGTCAGGCGACCTGGAGAACCGGTCATGGCCCACGACCCCACTCCTGCCTCCAGCTGTGGCGAAACAGCAGAGGGTGGGCTTTTTCCGGAGGTAGCTGTATAGAGACACACGGGCAGATAGGTGGCTGGGGCGTGCATGTGCGCTGGTGGGGGCGGCCAGGTGTAGGTCGAAGGCCTCGTGGGCTTATCGGCCGTCAGCCGGGCCTACGGTGCAGTCTGGGTGTAGGCCAGCCACCCCGGGAGCGGCTGGTTTATGGTTATCTACCAGGGCCGCCTTCTGGCCGCATGTCCAACCAGACCGACGGGGTGCGCCCCCTCCAGAGCACGCTGTGTTGGGAGGGGCCTGAGGAGGTGAGGCCTGCAGCGGTGCCAGGCGGAGGTGATGGCGGCCTCGGCCGTGGGCGACTAAAGGAGAATTTATAGAGGGAGGCAAAAATGCATACAGAACCCGGTATTCCAATGTGGTCTCCCATCCAAGTACTAACCAGGCCCGACCCTGCTTAGCTTCCAGGATCAGACGAGATGGGGCGCGTTCAGGGTGGTATGGCCGTAGAAGGCAGTGGGAGCCACGGGGCACCTCTTGAGGCTCAGCTTCGCTGGTGCTGCCGACATACCGCCAGCCCGGCAGCCAACCATCTCCAGCACGGCCCTGCCGTCTGCCAAGGCAGGCGACAGAAGGCCTCGGGGACCCTGGGTTGGCGGACACATGGGTGACCTCCCAGCTCAGGTCAGGCGGGACCCTCCAGGCCCGTAGGCGCTTGGCCCTCCACCCCAGATCCCTCTTGACGCTCACAAGGACGTGGCCTTGGAGGCTTAAGGGCACGTGGCCCGCGGTTCCTTGGGCATTCACCACTCTGTCTGCCCACACAGCTCTAGGCAAAGGCCAGCCGCCGCCTGGCCGGCCCTACTGCCTGACGGCAGTTGGCCCGAAGCCACTGGGAGACACCATTGAGTCGGCACGACCCCTTAGACCCAGCAAGGCCACCCTTGACCCACGCCAACTGCCGAACAAACTTGCCTGTGCCTGGTGACCGGCTGGGCCAGAGGACCGGTCCCGGCCCAAGAACCCACTCCCGCCCACGGCCGTGGCGAAACGGCGGAGGGTGGGCTTTTTCCGGAGGGAGCTGTGGAGAGACACACAGGCAGACAGGTGGCGGCAGCGCGGATGGGCGCTGGTGCTGTCGGCCAGGTGCAGGTCGAAGGCCTTGCGGGCCTCCCGATCATCAGCCGGGCCTGCGGCAGAGTCTGGGTCAGAGCCAGCCACCCCGGGAGCGGCTGGGGTGCGGCTGCCTCCCAGGGCCGCCTTCTGGCGGCATGTCCAGCAGGACCGGCGGGAAGCGCCCCCTCCGGCGCACGCTGTGTTGGGAGAGGCTTGAGGAGATGAGGCCTGCAGCAGTGCCCGGATGGGGCAGAGGAATCCTCGGGCACCGGCGACTAAAGGAAAAGGCGGATTGGGAGGACAAAAATACTACAGCACCCGGTTTTCCCAGGTGGTCTCCCATCCAGGTACTAAACAGACCCGACCCTGCTTAGCTTCAGGGATCAGACGAGATGGGGTGCGTTTAGGGTGGTATGGCTGCAGAAGGCAATGGGCGCCACGGGGTGCCTCTTGAGCCTCAGCTTAGCTGGTGCTGGCGAATTACCGCCAGTCTGGTGACCAGCCCTCGGCAGCACGGCCCTGCCGCCCACCCAGGCAGGCGACAGCAGGCCTCGGGGTCCAGGGCGTGGTGGATTCTTGGGCGACCTCGCAACTCTGTTCAGGCGGCAACATCCAGGCTTGTAGGTGTTTGACGCTCTGCCCCAGATCCCACTTGACGCTCACAAGGTCTGGGACTCAGAGGCTTAAGGGCCAGTGGCCTGCTGTCCCTTGGGCATTTCCCACCGTGTCCACCCACGCAGTGCTTGGCGCAGCCCAGCCATGGCCGCGCCGGCCCTCCTGCCCGACGGCGGTTGGCCCAAAGCCACTGGGAGCCACCATTGGGCCGGCACGGCCCCTTAGCCCCAGCAAAGCCACCCTTGTACCCACGCCACCCAAAAAGCACAGTTCTCGGCTTTGGAGGTCAGGCGACCTGGAGAACCGGTCATGGCCCACGACCCCACTCCTGCCTCCAGCTGTGGCGAAACAGCAGAGGGTGGGCTTTTTCCGGAGGTAGCTGTATAGAGACACACGGGCAGATAGGTGGCTGGGGCGTGCATGTGCGCAGGTGGGGGCGGCCAGGTGTAGGTCGAAGGCCTCGTGGGCCTATCGGCCGTCAGCCAGGCCTACGGTGCAGTCTGGGTGTAGGCCAGCCACCCCGGGAGCGGCTGGTTTATGGTTATCTACCAGGGCCGCCTTCTGGCCGCATGTCCAACCAGGCCGGCAGGGTGCGCCCCCTCCAGAGCACGCTGTGTTGGGAGGGGCCTGAGGAGGTGAGGCCTGCAGCGGTGCCAGGCGGAGGTGATGGCGGCCTCGGCCGTGGGCGACTAAAGGAGAATTTATAGTGGGAGGCAAAAATGCATACAGAACCCGGTATTCCAATGTGGTCTCCCATCCAAGTACTAACCAGGCCCGACCCTGCTTAGCTTCCAGGATCAGACGAGATGGGGCGCGTTCAGGGTGGTATGGCCGTAGAAGGCAGTGGGAGCCACGGGGCACCTCTTGAGGCTCAGCTTCGCTGGTGCTGCCGACATACCGCCAGCCCGGCAGCCAACCATCTCCAGCACGGCCCTGCCGTCTGCCAAGGCAGGCGACAGGAGGCCTCGGGGACCCTGGGTTGGCGGACACATGGGTGACCTCCCAGCTCAGGTCAGGCGGGACCCTCCAGGCCCGTAGGCGCTTGGCCCTCCACCCCAGATCCCTCTTGACGCTCACAAGGACGTGGCCTTGGAGGCTTAAGGGCACGTGGCCCGCGGTTCCTTGGGCATTCACCACTCTGTCTGCCCACACAGCTCTAGGCAAAGGCCAGCCGCCGCCTGGCCGGCCCTACTGCCTGACGGCAGTTGGCCCGAAGCCACTGGGAGACACCATTGAGTCGGCATGACCCCTTAGACCCAGCAAGGCCACCCTTGCCCCAACGCCAACTGCCGAAGAAAGTTCCCTGTGCCTGGTGACCGGCTGGGCCAGAGGACCGGTCCCGGCCCAAGAACCCACTCCCGCCCACGACCGTGGCGAAACGGCGGAGGGTGGGCTTTTTCCGGAGGGAGCTGTGGAGAGACACACAGGCAGACAGGTGGCGGCAGCGCGGATGGGCGCTGGTGCTGTCTGCCAGGTGCAGGTCGAAGGCCTTGCGGGCCTCCCGATCATCAGCCGGGCCTGCGGCAGAGTCTGGGTCAGAGCCAGCCACCCCGGGAGCGGCTGGGGTGCGGCTGCCTCCCTTCCGCCTTCTGGCGGCATGTCCAGCAGGACCGGCGGGAAGCGCCCCCTCCGGCGTACGCTGTATTGGGAGAGGCTTGAGGAGATGAGGCCTGCAGCAGTGCCCGGATGGGGCAGAGGAATCCTCGGGCACCGGCGACTAAAGGAAAAGGCGGATTGGGAGGCCAAAAATACTACAGCACCCGGTTTTCCCAGGTGGTCTCCCATCCAGGTACTAAACAGACCCGACCCTGCTTAGCTTCAGGGATCAGACGAGATGGGGTGCGTTTAGGGTGGTATGGCTGCAGAAGGCAACGGGCGCCACGGGGTGCCTCTTGAGCCTCAGCTTAGCTGGTGCTGGCGAATTACCGCCAGTCTGGTGACCAGCCCTCGGCAGCACGGCCCTGCCGCCCACCCAGGCAGGCGACAGCAGGCCTCGGGGTCCAGGGGGTGGTGGATTCTTGGGCGACCTCGCAACTCCGTTCAGGCGGCAACATCCAGGCTTGTAGGTGTTTGAAGCTCTGCCCCAGATCCCACTTGACGCTCACAAGGTCTGGGACTCAGAGGCTTAAGGGCCAGTGGCCTGCTGTCCCTTGGGCATTTCCCACCGTGTCCACCCACGCAGTGCTTGGCGCAGCCCAGCCATGGCCGCGCCGGCCCTCCTGCCCGACGGCGGTTGGCCCAAAGCCACTGGGAGCCACCATTGGGCCGGCACGGCCCCTTAGCCCCAGCAAAGCCACCCTTGTACCCACGCCACCCAAAAAGCACAGTTCTCGGCTTTGGAGGTCAGGCGACCTGGAGAACCGGTCATGGCCCACGACCCCACTCCTGCCTCCAGCTGTGGCGAAACAGCAGAGGGTGGGCTTTTTCCGGAGGTAGCTGTATAGAGACACACGGGCAGATAGGTGGCTGGGGCGAGCATGTGCGCTGGTGGGGGCGGCCAGGTGTAGGTCGAAGGCCTCGTGGGCTTATCGGCCGTCAGCCGGGCCTACGGTGCAGTCTGGGTGTAGGCCAGCCACCCCGGGAGCGGCTGGTTTATGGTTATCTACCAGGGCCGCCTTCTGGCCGCATGTCCAACCAGACCGACGGGGTGCGCCCCCTCCAGAGCACGCTGTGTTGGGAGGGGCCTGAGGAGGTGAGGCCTGCAGCGGTGCCAGGCGGAGGTGATGGCGGCCTCGGCCGTGGGCGACTAAAGGAGAATTTATAGAGGGAGGCAAAAATGCATACAGAACCCGGTATTCCAATGTGGTCTCCCATCCAAGTACTAACCAGGCCCGACCCTGCTTAGCTTCCAGGATCAGACGAGATGGGGCGCGTTCAGGGTGGTATGGCCGTAGAAGGCAGTGGGAGCCACGGGGCACCTCTTGAGGCTCAGCTTCGCTGGTGCTGCCGACATACCGCCAGCCCGGCAGCCAACCATCTCCAGCACGGCCCTGCCGTCTGCCAAGGCAGGCGACAGAAGGCCTCGGGGACCCTGGGTTGGCGGACACATGGGTGACCTCCCAGCTCAGGTCAGGCGGGACCCTCCAGGCCCGTAGGCGCTTGGCCCTCCACCCCAGATCCCTCTTGACGCTCACAAGGACGTGGCCTTGGAGGCTTAAGGGCACGTGGCCCGCGGTTCCTTGGGCATTCACCACTCTGTCTGCCCACACAGCTCTAGGCAAAGGCCAGCCGCCGCCTGGCCGGCCCTACTGCCTGACGGCAGTTGGCCCGAAGCCACTGGGAGACACCATTGAGTCGGCACGACCCCTTAGACCCAGCAAGGCCACCCTTGACCCACGCCAACTGCCGAACAAACTTGCCTGTGCCTGGTGACCGGCTGGGCCAGAGGACCGGTCCCGGCCCAAGAACCCACTCCCGCCCACGGCCGTGGCGAAACGGCGGAGGGTGGGCTTTTTCCGGAGGGAGCTGTGGAGAGACACACAGGCAGACAGGTGGCGGCAGCGCGGATGGGCGCTGGTGCTGTCGGCCAGGTGCAGGTCGAAGGCCTTGCGGGCCTCCCGATCATCAGCCGGGCCTGCGGCAGAGTCTGGGTCAGAGCCAGCCACCCCGGGAGCGGCTGGGGTGCGGCTGCCTCCCAGGGCCGCCTTCTGGCGGCATGTCCAGCAGGACCGGCGGGAAGCGCCCCCTCCGGCGCACGCTGTGTTGGGAGAGGCTTGAGGAGATGAGGCCTGCAGCAGTGCCCGGATGGGGCAGAGGAATCCTCGGGCACCGGCGACTAAAGGAAAAGGCGGATTGGGAGGACAAAAATACTACAGCACCCGGTTTTCCCAGGTGGTCTCCCATCCAGGTACTAAACAGACCCGACCCTGCTTAGCTTCAGGGATCAGACGAGATGGGGTGCGTTTAGGGTGGTATGGCTGCAGAAGGCAATGGGCGCCACGGGGTGCCTCTTGAGCCTCAGCTTAGCTGGTGCTGGCGAATTACCGCCAGTCTGGTGACCAGCCCTCGGCAGCACGGCCCTGCCGCCCACCCAGGCAGGCGACAGCAGGCCTCGGGGTCCAGGGCGTGGTGGATTCTTGGGCGACCTCGCAACTCTGTTCAGGCGGCAACATCCAGGCTTGTAGGTGTTTGACGCTCTGCCCCAGATCCCACTTGACGCTCACAAGGTCTGGGACTCAGAGGCTTAAGGGCCAGTGGCCTGCTGTCCCTTGGGCATTTCCCACCGTGTCCACCCACGCAGTGCTTGGCGCAGCCCAGCCATGGCCGCGCCGGCCCTCCTGCCCGACGGCGGTTGGCCCAAAGCCACTGGGAGCCACCATTGGGCCGGCACGGCCCCTTAGCCCCAGCAAAGCCACCCTTGTACCCACGCCACCCAAAAAGCACAGTTCTCGGCTTTGGAGGTCAGGCGACCTGGAGAACCGGTCATGGCCCACGACCCCACTCCTGCCTCCAGCTGTGGCGAAACAGCAGAGGGTGGGCTTTTTCCGGAGGTAGCTGTATAGAGACACACGGGCAGATAGGTGGCTGGGGCGTGCATGTGCGCAGGTGGGGGCGGCCAGGTGTAGGTCGAAGGCCTCGTGGGCCTATCGGCCGTCAGCCAGGCCTACGGTGCAGTCTGGGTGTAGGCCAGCCACCCCGGGAGCGGCTGGTTTATGGTTATCTACCAGGGCCGCCTTCTGGCCGCATGTCCAACCAGGCCGGCAGGGTGCGCCCCCTCCAGAGCACGCTGTGTTGGGAGGGGCCTGAGGAGGTGAGGCCTGCAGCGGTGCCAGGCGGAGGTGATGGCGGCCTCGGCCGTGGGCGACTAAAGGAGAATTTATAGTGGGAGGCAAAAATGCATACAGAACCCGGTATTCCAATGTGGTCTCCCATCCAAGTACTAACCAGGCCCGACCCTGCTTAGCTTCCAGGATCAGACGAGATGGGGCGCGTTCAGGGTGGTATGGCCGTAGAAGGCAGTGGGAGCCACGGGGCACCTCTTGAGGCTCAGCTTCGCTGGTGCTGCCGACATACCGCCAGCCCGGCAGCCAACCATCTCCAGCACGGCCCTGCCGTCTGCCAAGGCAGGCGACAGGAGGCCTCGGGGACCCTGGGTTGGCGGACACATGGGTGACCTCCCAGCTCAGGTCAGGCGGGACCCTCCAGGCCCGTAGGCGCTTGGCCCTCCACCCCAGATCCCTCTTGACGCTCACAAGGACGTGGCCTTGGAGGCTTAAGGGCACGTGGCCCGCGGTTCCTTGGGCATTCACCACTCTGTCTGCCCACACAGCTCTAGGCAAAGGCCAGCCGCCGCCTGGCCGGCCCTACTGCCTGACGGCAGTTGGCCCGAAGCCACTGGGAGACACCATTGAGTCGGCATGACCCCTTAGACCCAGCAAGGCCACCCTTGCCCCAACGCCAACTGCCGAAGAAAGTTCCCTGTGCCTGGTGACCGGCTGGGCCAGAGGACCGGTCCCGGCCCAAGAACCCACTCCCGCCCACGACCGTGGCGAAACGGCGGAGGGTGGGCTTTTTCCGGAGGGAGCTGTGGAGAGACACACAGGCAGACAGGTGGCGGCAGCGCGGATGGGCGCTGGTGCTGTCTGCCAGGTGCAGGTCGAAGGCCTTGCGGGCCTCCCGATCATCAGCCGGGCCTGCGGCAGAGTCTGGGTCAGAGCCAGCCACCCCGGGAGCGGCTGGGGTGCGGCTGCCTCCCTTCCGCCTTCTGGCGGCATGTCCAGCAGGACCGGCGGGAAGCGCCCCCTCCGGCGTACGCTGTATTGGGAGAGGCTTGAGGAGATGAGGCCTGCAGCAGTGCCCGGATGGGGCAGAGGAATCCTCGGGCACCGGCGACTAAAGGAAAAGGCGGATTGGGAGGCCAAAAATACTACAGCACCCGGTTTTCCCAGGTGGTCTCCCATCCAGGTACTAAACAGACCCGACCCTGCTTAGCTTCAGGGATCAGACGAGATGGGGTGCGTTTAGGGTGGTATGGCTGCAGAAGGCAACGGGCGCCACGGGGTGCCTCTTGAGCCTCAGCTTAGCTGGTGCTGGCGAATTACCGCCAGTCTGGTGACCAGCCCTCGGCAGCACGGCCCTGCCGCCCACCCAGGCAGGCGACAGCAGGCCTCGGGGTCCAGGGGGTGGTGGATTCTTGGGCGACCTCGCAACTCCGTTCAGGCGGCAACATCCAGGCTTGTAGGTGTTTGAAGCTCTGCCCCAGATCCCACTTGACGCTCACAAGGTCTGGGACTCAGAGGCTTAAGGGCCAGTGGCCTGCTGTCCCTTGGGCATTTCCCACCGTGTCCACCCACGCAGTGCTTGGCGCAGCCCAGCCATGGCCGCGCCGGCCCTCCTGCCCGACGGCGGTTGGCCCAAAGCCACTGGGAGCCACCATTGGGCCGGCACGGCCCCTTAGCCCCAGCAAAGCCACCCTTGTACCCACGCCACCCAAAAAGCACAGTTCTCGGCTTTGGAGGTCAGGCGACCTGGAGAACCGGTCATGGCCCACGACCCCACTCCTGCCTCCAGCTGTGGCGAAACAGCAGAGGGTGGGCTTTTTCCGGAGGTAGCTGTATAGAGACACACGGGCAGATAGGTGGCTGGGGCGAGCATGTGCGCTGGTGGGGGCGGCCAGGTGTAGGTCGAAGGCCTCGTGGGCCTATCGGCCGTCAGCCGGGCCTACGGTGCAGTCTGGGTGTAGGCCAGCCACCCCGGGAGCGGCTGGTTTATGGTTATCTACCAGGGCCGCCTTCTGGCCGCATGTCCAACCAGACCGGCGGGGTGCGCCCCCTCCAGAGCACGCTGTGTTGGGAGGGGCCTGAGGAGGTGAGGCCTGCAGCGGTGCCAGGCGGAGGTGATGGCGGCCTCGGCCGTGGGCGACTAAAGGAGAATTTATAGTGGGAGGCAAAAATGCATACAGAACCCGGTATTCCAATGTGGTCTCCCATCCAAGTACTAACCAGGCCCGACCCTGCTTAGCTTCCAGGATCAGACGAGATGGGGCGCGTTCAGGGTGGTATGGCCGTAGAAGGCAGTGGGAGCCACGGGGCACCTCTTGAGGCTCAGCTTCGCTGGTGCTGCCGACATACCGCCAGCCCGGCAGCCAACCATCTCCAGCACGGCCCTGCCGTCTGCCAAGGCAGGCGACAGGAGGCCTCGGGGACCCTGGGTTGGCGGACACATGGGTGACCTCCCAGCTCAGGTGAGGCGGGACCCTCCAGGCCCGTAGGCGCTTGGCCCTCCACCCCAGATCCCTCTTGACGCTCACAAGGACGTGGCCTTGGAGGCTTAAGGGCACGTGGCCCGCGGTTCCTTGGGCATTCACCACTCTGTCTGCCCACACAGCTCTAGGCAAAGGCCAGCCGCCGCCTGGCCGGCCCTACTGCCTGACGGCAGTTGGCCCGAAGCCACTGGGAGACACCATTGAGTCGGCACGACCCCTTAGACCCAGCAAGGCCACCCTTGCCCCCACGCCAACTGCCGAAGAAAGTTCCCTGTGCCTGGTGACCGGCTGGGCCAGAGGACCGGTCCCGGCCCAAGAACCCACTCCCGCCCACGACCGTGGCGAAACGGCGGAGGGTGGGCTTTTTCCGGAGGGAGCTGTGGAGAGACACACAGGCAGACAGGTGGCGGCAGCGCGGATGGGCGCTGGTGCTGTCGGCCAGGTGCAGGTCGAAGGCCTTGCGGGCCTCCCGATCATCAGCCGGGCCTGCGGCAGAGTCTGGGTCAGAGCCAGCCACCCCGGGAGCGGCTGGGGTGCGGCTGCCTCCCTTCCGCCTTCTGGCGGCATGTCCAGCAGGACCGGCGGGAAGCGCCCCCTCCGGCGCACGCTGTATTGGGAGAGGCTTGAGGAGATGAGGCCTGCAGCAGTGCCCGGATGGGGCAGAGGAATCCTCGGGCACCGGCGACTAAAGGAAAAGGCGGATTGGGAGGCCAAAAATACTACAGCACCCGGTTTTCCCAGGTGGTCTCCCATCCAGGTACTAAACAGACCCGACCCTGCTTAGCTTCAGGGATCAGACGAGATGGGGTGCGTTTAGGGTGGTATGGCTGCAGAAGGCAACGGGCGCCACGGGGTGCCTCTTGAGCCTCAGCTTAGCTGGTGCTGGCGAATTACCGCCAGTCTGGTGACCAGCCCTCGGCAGCACGGCCCTGCCGCCCACCCAGGCAGGCGACAGCAGGCCTCGGGGTCCAGGGGGTGGTGGATTCTTGGGCGACCTCGCAACTCCGTTCAGGCGGCAACATCCAGGCTTGTAGGTGTTTGACGCTCTGCCCCAGATCCCACTTGACGCTCACAAGGTCTGGGACTCAGAGGCTTAAGGGCCAGTGGCCTGCTGTCCCTTGGGCATTTCCCACCGTGTCCACCCACGCAGTGCTTGGCGCAGCCCAGCCATGGCCGCGCCGGCCCTCCTGCCCGACGGCGGTTGGCCCAAAGCCACTGGGAGCCACCATTGGGCCGGCACGGCCCCTTAGCCCCAGCAAAGCCACCCTTGTACCCACGCCACCCAAAAAGCACAGTTCTCGGCTTTGGAGGTCAGGCGACCTGGAGAACCGGTCATGGCCCACGACCCCACTCCTGCCTACAGCTGTGGCGAAACAGCAGAGGGTGGGCTTTTTCCGGAGGTAGCTGTATAGAGACACACGGGCAGATAGGTGGCTGGGGCGTGCATGTGCGCAGGTGGGGGCGGCCAGGTGTAGGTCGAAGGCCTCGTGGGCCTATCGGCCGTCAGCCAGGCCTACGGTGCAGTCTGGGTGTAGGCCAGCCACCCCGGGAGCGGCTGGTTTATGGTTATCTACCAGGGCCGCCTTCTGACCGCATGTCCAAACAGGCCGGCGGGGTGCGCCCCCTCCAGAGCACGCTGTGTTGGGAGGGGCCTGAGGAGGTGAGGCCTGCAGCGGTGCCAGGCGGAGGTGATGGCGGCCTCGGCCGTGGGCGACTAAAGGAGAATTTATAGTGGGAGGCAAAAATGCATACAGAACCCGGTATTCCAATGTGGTCTCCCATCCAAGTACTAACCAGGCCCGACCCTGCTTAGCTTCCAGGATCAGACGAGATGGGGCGCGTTCAGGGTGGTATGGCCGTAGAAGGCAGTGGGAGCCACGGGGCACCTCTTGAGGCTCAGCTTCGCTGGTGCTGCCGACATACCGCCAGCCCGGCAGCCAACCATCTCCAGCACGGCCCTGCCGTCTGCCAAGGCAGGCGACAGGAGGCCTCGGGGACCCTGGGTTGGCGGACACATGGGTGACCTCCCAGCTCAGGTCAGGCGGGACCCTCCAGGCCCGTAGGCGCTTGGCCCTCCACCCCAGATCCCTCTTGACGCTCACAAGGACGTGGCCTTGGAGGCTTAAGGGCACGTGGCCCGCGGTTCCTTGGGCATTCACCACTCTGTCTGCCCACACAGCTCTAGGCAAAGGCCAGCCGCCGCCTGGCCGGCCCTACTGCCTGACGGCAGTTGGCCCGAAGCCACTGGGAGACACCATTGAGTCGGCATGACCCCTTAGACCCAGCAAGGCCACCCTTGCCCCAACGCCAACTGCCGAAGAAAGTTCCCTGTGCCTGGTGACCGGCTGGGCCAGAGGACCGGTCCCGGCCCAAGAACCCACTCCCGCCCACGACCGTGGCGAAACGGCGGAGGGTGGGCTTTTTCCGGAGGGAGCTGTGGAGAGACACACAGGCAGACAGGTGGCGGCAGCGCGGATGGGCGCTGGTGCTGTCGGCCAGGTGCAGGTCGAAGGCCTTGCGGGCCTCCCGATCATCAGCCGGGCCTGCGGCAGAGTCTGGGTCAGAGCCAGCCACCCCGGGAGCGGCTGGGGTGCGGCTGCCTCCCTTCCGCCTTCTGGCGGCATGTCCAGCAGGACCGGCGGGAAGCGCCCCCTCCGGCGCACGCTGTATTGGGAGAGGCTTGAGGAGATGAGGCCTGCAGCAGTGCCCGGATGGGGCAGAGGAATCCTCGGGCACCGGCGACTAAAGGAAAAGGCGGATTGGGAGGCCAAAAATACTACAGCACCCGGTTTTCCCAGGTGGTCTCCCATCCAGGTACTAAACAGACCCGACCCTGCTTAGCTTCAGGGATCAGACGAGATGGGGTGCGTTTAGGGTGGTATGGCTGCAGAAGGCAACGGGCGCCACGGGGTGCCTCTTGAGCCTCAGCTTAGCTGGTGCTGGCGAATTACCGCCAGTCTGGTGACCAGCCCTCGGCAGCACGGCCCTGCCGCCCACCCAGGCAGGCGACAGCAGGCCTCGGGGTCCAGGGGGTGGTGGATTCTTGGGCGACCTCGCAACTCCGTGCAGGCGGCAACATCCAGGCTTGTAGGTGTTTGACGCTCTGCCCCAGATCCCACTTGACGCTCACAAGGTCTGGGACTCAGAGGCTTAAGGGCCAGTGGCCTGCTGTCCCTTGGGCATTTCCCACTGTGTCCACCCACGCAGTGCTTGGCGCAGCCCAGCCATGGCCGCGCCGGCCCTCCTGCCCGACGGCGGTTGGCCCAAAGCCACTGGGAGCCACCATTGGGCCGGCACGGCCCCTTAGCCCCAGCAAAGCCACCCTTGTACCCACGCCACCCAAAAAGCACAGTTCTCGGCTTTGGAGGTCAGGCGACCTGGAGAACCGGTCATGGCCCACGACCCCACTCCTGCCTCCAGCTGTGGCGAAACAGCAGAGGGTGGGCTTTTTCCGGAGGTAGCTGTATAGAGACACACGGGCAGATAGGTGGCTGGGGCGTGCATGTGCGCTGGTGGGGGCGGCCAGGTGTAGCTCGAAGGCCTCGTGGGCCTATCGGCCGTCAGCCGGGCCTACGGTGCAGTCTGGGTGTAGGCCAGCCTCCCCGGGAGCGGCTGGTTTATGGTTATCTACCAGGGCCGCCTTCTGGCCGCATGTCCAACCAGACCGGCGGGGTGCGCCCCCTCCAGAGCACGCTGTGTTGGGAGGGGCCTGAGGAGGTGAGGCCTGCAGCGGTGCCAGGCGGAGGTGATGGCGGCCTCGGCCGTGGGCGACTAAAGGAGAATTTATAGTGGGAGGCAAAAATGCATACAGAACCCGGTATTCCAATGTGGTCTCCCATCCAAGTACTAACCAGGCCCGACCCTGCTTAGCTTCCAGGATCAGACGAGATGGGGCGCGTTCAGGGTGGTATGGCCGTAGAAGGCAGTGGGAGCCACGGGGCACCTCTTGAGGCTCAGCTTCGCTGGTGCTGCCGACATACCGCCAGCCCGGCAGCCAACCATCTCCAGCACGGCCCTGCCGTCTGCCAAGGCAGGCGACAGGAGGCCTCGGGGACCCTGGGTTGGCGGACACATGGGTGACCTCCCAGCTCAGGTCAGGCGGGACCCTCCAGGCCCGTAGGCGCTTGGCCCTCCACCCCAGATCCCTCTTGACGCTCACAAGGACGTGGCCTTGGAGGCTTAAGGGCACGTGGCCCGTGGTTCCTTGGGCATTCACCACTCTGTCTGCCCACACAGCTCTAGGCAAAGGCCAGCCGCCGCCTGGCCGGCCCTACTGCCTGACGGCAGTTGGCCCGAAGCCACTGGGAGACACCATTGTGTCGGCACCACCCCTTAGACCCAGCAAGGCCACCCTTGCCCCAACGCCAACTGCCGAAGAAAGTTCCCTGTGCCTGGTGACCGGCTGGGCCAGAGGACGGGTCCCGGCCCAAGAACCCACTCCCGCCCACGACCGTGGCGAAACGGCGGAGGGTGGGCTTTTTCCGGAGGGAGCTGTGGAGAGACACACAGGCAGACAGGTGGCGGCAGCGCGGATGGGCGCTGGTGCTGTCGGCCAGGTGCAGGTCGAAGGCCTCGCGGGCCTCCCGATCATCAGCCGGGCCTGCGGCAGAGTCTGGGTCAGAGCCAGCCACCCCGGGAGCGGCTGGGGTGCGGCTGCCTCCCTTCCGCCTTCTGGCGGCATGTCCAGCAGGACCGGCGGGAAGCGCCCCCTCCGGCGCACGCTGTATTGGGAGAGGCTTGAGGAGATGAGGCCTGCAGCAGTGCCCGGATGGGGCAGAGGAATCCTCGGGCACCGGCGACTAAAGGAAAAGGCGGATTGGGAGGACAAAAATACTACAGCACCCGGTTTTCCCAGGTGGTCTCCCATCCAGGTACTAAACAGACCCGACCCTGCTTAGCTTCAGGGATCAGACGAGATGGGGTGCGTTTAGGGTGGTATGGCTGCAGAAGGCAACGGGCGCCACGGGGTGCCTCTTGAGCCTCAGCTTAGCTGGTGCTGGCGAATTACCGCCAGTCTGGTGAGCAGCCCTCGGCAGCACGGCCCTGCCGCCCACCCAGGCAGGCGACAGCAGGCCTCGGGGTCCAGGGGGTGGTGGATTCTTGGGCGACCTCGCAACTCCGTTCAGGCGGCAACATCCAGGCTTGTAGGTGTTTGACGCTCTGCCCCAGATCCCACTTGACGCTCACAAGGTCTGGGACTCAGAGGCTTAAGGGCCAGTGGCCTGCTGTCCCTTGGGCATTTCCCACCGTGTCCACCCACGCAGTGCTTGGCGCAGCCCAGCCATGGCCGCGCCGGCCCTCCTGCCCGACGGCGGTTGGCCCAAAGCCACTGGGAGCCACCATTGGGCCGGCACGGCCCCTTAGCCCCAGCAAAGCCACCCTTGTACCCACGCCACCCAAAAAGCACAGTTCTCGGCTTTGGAGGTCAGGCGACCTGGAGAACTGGTCATGGCCCACGACCCCACTCCTGCCTCCAGCTGTGGCGAAACAGCAGAGGGTGGGCTTTTTCCGGAGGTAGCTGTATAGAGACACACGGGCAGATAGGTGGCTGGGGCGAGCATGTGCGCTGGTGGGGGCGGCCAGGTGTAGGTCGAAGGCCTCGTGGGCCTATCGGCCGTCAGCCGGGCCTACGGTGCAGTCTGGGTGTAGGCCAGCCACCCCGGGAGCGGCTGGTTTATGGTTATCTACCAGGGCCGCCTTCTGGCCGCATGTCCAACCAGACCGGCGGGGTGCGCCCCCTCCAGAGCACGCTGTGCTGGGAGGGGCCTGAGGAGGTGAGGCCTGCAGCGGTGCCAGGCGGAGGTGATGGCGGCCTCGGCCGTGGGCGACTAAAGGAGAATTTATAGTGGGAGGCAAAAATGCATACAGAACCCGGTATTCCAATGTGGTCTCCCATCCAAGTACTAACCAGGCCCGACCCTGCTTAGCTTCCAGGATCAGACGAGATGGGGCGCGTTCAGGGTGGTATGGCCGTAGAAGGCAGTGGGAGCCACGGGGCACCTCTTGAGGCTCAGCTTCGCTGGTGCTGCCGACATACCGCCAGCCCGGCAGCCAACCATCTCCAGCACGGCCCTGCCGTCTGCCAAGGCAGGCGACAGGAGGCCTCGGGGACCCTGGGTTGGCGGACACATGGGTGACCTCCCAGCTCAGGTGAGGCGGGACCCTCCAGGCCCGTAGGCGCTTGGCCCTCCACCCCAGATCCCTCTTGACGCTCACAAGGACGTGGCCTTGGAGGCTTAAGGGCACGTGGCCCGCGGTTCCTTGGGCATTCACCACTCTGTCTGCCCACACAGCTCTAGGCAAAGGCCAGCCGCCGCCTGGCCGGCCCTACTGCCTGACGGCAGTTGGCCCGAAGCCACTGGGAGACACCATTGAGTCGGCACGACCCCTTAGACCCAGCAAGGCCACCCTTGCCCCCACGCCAACTGCCGAAGAAAGTTCCCTGTGCCTGGTGACCGGCTGGGCCAGAGGACCGGTCCCGGCCCAAGAACCCACTCCCGCCCACGACCGTGGCGAAACGGCGGAGGGTGGGCTTTTTCCGGAGGGAGCTGTGGAGAGACACACAGGCAGACAGGTGGCGGCAGCGCGGATGGGCGCTGGTGCTGTCGGCCAGGTGCAGGTCGAAGGCCTTGCGGGCCTCCCGATCATCAGCCGGGCCTGCGGCAGAGTCTGGGTCAGAGCCAGCCACCCCGGGAGCGGCTGGGGTGCGGCTGCCTCCCTTCCGCCTTCTGGCGGCATGTCCAGCAGGACCGGCGGGAAGCGCCCCCTCCGGCGCACGCTGTATTGGGAGAGGCTTGAGGAGATGAGGCCTGCAGCAGTGCCCGGATGGGGCAGAGGAATCCTCGGGCACCGGCGACTAAAGGAAAAGGCGGATTGGGAGGCCAAAAATACTACAGCACCCGGTTTTCCCAGGTGGTCTCCCATCCAGGTACTAAACAGACCCGACCCTGCTTAGCTTCAGGGATCAGACGAGATGGGGTGCGTTTAGGGTGGTATGGCTGCAGAAGGCAACGGGCGCCACGGGGTGCCTCTTGAGCCTCAGCTTAGCTGGTGCTGGCGAATTACCGCCAGTCTGGTGACCAGCCCTCGGCAGCACGGCCCTGCCGCCCACCCAGGCAGGCGACAGCAGGCCTCGGGGTCCAGGGGGTGGTGGATTCTTGGGCGACCTCGCAACTCCGTTCAGGCGGCAACATCCAGGCTTGTAGGTGTTTGACGCTCTGCCCCAGATCCCACTTGACGCTCACAAGGTCTGGGACTCAGAGGCTTAAGGGCCAGTGGCCTGCTGTCCCTTGGGCATTTCCCACCGTGTCCACCCACGCAGTGCTTGGCGCAGCCCAGCCATGGCCGCGCCGGCCCTCCTGCCCGACGGCGGTTGGCCCAAAGCCACTGGGAGCCACCATTGGGCCGGCACGGCCCCTTAGCCCCAGCAAAGCCACCCTTGTACCCACGCCACCCAAAAAGCACAGTTCTCGGCTTTGGAGGTCAGGCGACCTGGAGAACCGGTCATGGCCCACGACCCCACTCCTGCCTCCAGCTGTGGCGAAACAGCAGAGGGTGGGCTTTTTCCGGAGGTAGCTGTATAGAGACACACGGGCAGATAGGTGGCTGGGGCGTGCATGTGCGCAGGTGGGGGCGGCAAGGTGTAGGTCGAAGGCCTCGTGGGCCTATCGGCCGTCAGCCAGGCCTACGGTGCAGTCTGGGTGTAGGCCAGCCACCCCGGGAGCGGCTGGTTTATGGTTATCTACCAGGGCCGCCTTCTGACCGCATGTCCAACCAGGCCGGCGGGGTGCGCCCCCTCCAGAGCACGCTGTGTTGGGAGGGGCCTGAGGAGGTGAGGCCTGCAGCGGTGCCAGGCGGAGGTGATGGCGGCCTCGGCCGTGGGCGACTAAAGGAGAATTTATAGTGGGAGGCAAAAATGCATACAGAACCCGGTATTCCAATGTGGTCTCCCATCCAAGTACTAACCAGGCCCGACCCTGCTTAGCTTCCAGGATCAGACGAGATGGGGCGCGTTCAGGGTGGTATGGCCGTAGAAGGCAGTGGGAGCCACGGGGCACCTCTTGAGGCTCAGCTTCGCTGGTGCTGCCGACATACCGCCAGCCCGGCAGCCAACCATCTCCAGCACGGCCCTGCCGTCTGCCAAGGCAGGCGACAGGAGGCCTCGGGGACCCTGGGTTGGCGGACACATGGGTGACCTCCCAGCTCAGGTCAGGCGGGACCCTCCAGGCCCGTAGGCGCTTGGCCCTCCACCCCAGATCCCTCTTGACGCTCACAAGGACGTGGCCTTGGAGGCTTAAGGGCACGTGGCCCGCGGTTCCTTGGGCATTCACCACTCTGTCTGCCCACACAGCTCTAGGCAAAGGCCAGCCGCCGCCTGGCCGGCCCTACTGCCTGACGGCAGTTGGCCCGAAGCCACTGGGAGACACCATTGAGTCGGCATGACCCCTTAGACCCAGCAAGGCCACCCTTGCCCCAACGCCAACTGCCGAAGAAAGTTCCCTGTGCCTGGTGACCGGCTGGGCCAGAGGACCGGTCCCGGCCCAAGAACCCACTCCCGCCCACGAACGTGGCGAAACGGCGGAGGGTGGGCTTTTTCCGGAGGGAGCTGTGGAGAGACACACAGGCAGACAGGTGGCGGCAGCGCGGATGGGCGCTGGTGCTGTCTGCCAGGTGCAGGTCGAAGGCCTTGCGGGCCTCCCGATCATCAGCCGGGCCTGCGGCAGAGTCTGGGTCAGAGCCAGCCACCCCGGGAGCGGCTGGGGTGCGGCTGCCTCCCTTCCGCCTTCTGGCGGCATGTCCAGCAGGACCGGCGGGAAGCGCCCCCTCCGGCGCACGCTGTATTGGGAGAGGCTTGAGGAGATGAGGCCTGCAGCAGTGCCCGGATGGGGCAGAGGAATCCTCGGGCACCGGCGACTAAAGGAAAAGGCGGATTGGGAGGACAAAAATACTACAGCACCCGGTTTTCCCAGGTGGTCTCCCATCCAGGTACTAAACAGACCCGACCCTGCTTAGCTTCAGGGATCAGACGAGATGGGGTGCGTTTAGGGTGGTATGGCTGCAGAAGGCAACGGGCGCCACGGGGTGCCTCTTGAGCCTCAGCTTAGCTGGTGCTGGCGAATTACCGCCAGTCTGGTGACCAGCCCTCGGCAGCACGGCCCTGCCGCCCACCCAGGCAGGCGACAGCAGGCCTCGGGGTCCAGGGGGTGGTGGATTCTTGGGCGACCTCGCAACTCCGTTCAGGCGGCAACATCCAGGCTTGTAGGTGTTTGACGCTCTGCCCCAGATCCCACTTGACGCTCACAAGGTCTGGGACTCAGAGGCTTAAGGGCCAGTGGCCTGCTGTCCCTTGGGCATTTCCCACCGTGTCCACCCACGCAGTGCTTGGCGCAGCCCAGCCATGGCCGCGCCGGCCCTCCTGCCCGACGGCGGTTGGCCCAAAGCCACTGGGAGCCACCATTGGGCCGGCACGGCCCCTTAGCCCCAGCAAAGCCACCCTTGTACCCACGCCACCCAAAAAGCACAGTTCTCGGCTTTGGAGGTCAGGCGACCTGGAGAACCGGTCATGGCCCACGACCCCACTCCTGCCTCCAGCTGTGGCGAAACAGCAGAGGGTGGGCTTTTTCCGGAGGTAGCTGTATAGAGACACACGGGCAGATAGGTGGCTGGGGCGAGCATGTGCGCTGGTGGGGGCGGCCAGGTGTAGGTCGAAGGCCTCGTGGGCCTATCGGCCGTCAGCCGGGCCTACGGTGCAGTCTGGGTGTAGGCCAGCCACCCCGGGAGCGGCTGGTTTATGGTTATCTACCAGGGCCGCCTTCTGGCCGCATGTCCAACCAGACCGGCGGGGTGCGCCCCCTCCAGAGCACGCTGTGTTGGGAGGGGCCTGAGGAGGTGAGGCCTGCAGCGGTGCCAGGCGGAGGTGATGGCGGCCTCGGCCGTGGGCGACTAAAGGAGAATTTATAGTGGGAGGCAAAAATGCATACAGAACCCGGTATTCCAATGTGATCTCCCATCCAAGTACTAACCAGGCCCGACCCTGCTTAGCTTCCAGGATCAGACGAGATGGGGCGCGTTCAGGGTGGTATGGCCGTAGAAGGCAGTGGGAGCCACGGGGCACCTCTTGAGGCTCAGCTTCGCTGGTGCTGCCGACATACCGCCAGCCCGGCAGCCAACCATCTCCAGCACGGCCCTGCCGTCTGCCAAGGCAGGCGACAGGAGGCCTCGGGGACCCTGGGTTGGCGGACACATGGGTGACCTCCCAGCTCAGGTGAGGCGGGACCCTCCAGGCCCGTAGGCGCTTGGCCCTCCACCCCAGATCCCTCTTGACGCTCACAAGGACGTGGCCTTGGAGGCTTAAGGGCACGTGGCCCGCGGTTCCTTGGGCATTCACCACTCTGTCTGCCCACACAGCTCTAGGCAAAGGCCAGCCGCCGCCTGGCCGGCCCTACTGCCTGACGGCAGTTGGCCCGAAGCCACTGGGAGACACCATTGAGTCGGCACGACCCCTTAGACCCAGCAAGGCCACCCTTGCCCCCACGCCAACTGCCGAAGAAAGTTCCCTGTGCCTGGTGACCGGCCGGGCCAGAGGACCGGTCCCGGCCCAAGAACCCACTCCCGCCCACGACCGTGGCGAAACGGCGGAGGGTGGGCTTTTTCCGGAGGGAGCTGTGGAGAGACACACAGGCAGACAGGTGGCGGCAGCGCGGATGGGCGCTGGTGCTGTCGGCCAGGTGCAGGTCGAAGGCCTTGCGGGCCTCCCGATCATCAGCCGGGCCTGCGGCAGAGTCTGGGTCAGAGCCAGCCACCCCGGGAGCGGCTGGGGTGCGGCTGCCTCCCTTCCGCCTTCTGGCGGCATGTCCAGCAGGACCGGCGGGAAGCGCCCCCTCCGGCGCACGCTGTATTGGGAGAGGCTTGAGGAGATGAGGCCTGCAGCAGTGCCCGGATGGGGCAGAGGAATCCTCGGGCACCGGCGACTAAAGGAAAAGGCGGATTGGGAGGCCAAAAATACTACAGCACCCGGTTTTCCCAGGTGGTCTCCCATCCAGGTACTAAACAGACCCGACCCTGCTTAGCTTCAGGGATCAGACGAGATGGGGTGCGTTTAGGGTGGTATGGCTGCAGAAGGCAACGGGCGCCACGGGGTGCCTCTTGAGCCTCAGCTTAGCTGGTGCTGGCGAATTACCGCCAGTCTGGTGACCAGCCCTCGGCAGCACGGCCCTGCCGCCCACCCAGGCAGGCGACAGCAGGCCTCGGGGTCCAGGGGGTGGTGGATTCTTGGGCGACCTCGCAACTCCGTGCAGGCGGCAACATCCAGGCTTGTAGGTGTTTGACGCTCTGCCCCAGATCCCACTTGACGCTCACAAGGTCTGGGACTCAGAGGCTTAAGGGCCAGTGGCCTGCTGTCCCTTGGGCATTTCCCACTGTGTCCACCCACGCAGTGCTTGGCGCAGCCCAGCCATGGCCGCGCCGGCCCTCCTGCCCGACGGCGGTTGGCCCAAAGCCACTGGGAGCCACCATTGGGCCGGCACGGCCCCTTAGCCCCAGCAAAGCCACCCTTGTACCCACGCCACCCAAAAAGCACAGTTCTCGGCTTTGGAGGTCAGGCGACCTGGAGAACCGGTCATGGCCCACGACCCCACTCCTGCCTCCAGCTGTGGCGAAACAGCAGAGGGTGGGCTTTTTCCGGAGGTAGCTGTATAGAGACACACGGGCAGATAGGTGGCTGGGGCGTGCATGTGCGCTGGTGGGGGCGGCCAGGTGTAGCTCGAAGGCCTCGTGGGCCTATCGGCCGTCAGCCGGGCCTACGGTGCAGTCTGGGTGTAGGCCAGCCTCCCCGGGAGCGGCTGGTTTATGGTTATCTACCAGGGCCGCCTTCTGGCCGCATGTCCAACCAGACCGGCGGGGTGCGCCCCATCCAGAGCACGCTGTGTTGGGAGGGGCCTGAGGAGGTGAGGCCTGCAGCGGTGCCAGGCGGAGGTGATGGCGGCCTCGGCCGTGGGCGACTAAAGGAGAATTTATAGTGGGAGGCAAAAATGCATACAGAACCCGGTATTCCAATGTGGTCTCCCATCCAAGTACTAACCAGGCCCGACCCTGCTTAGCTTCCAGGATCAGACGAGATGGGGCGCGTTCAGGGTGGTATGGCCGTAGAAGGCAGTGGGAGCCACGGGGCACCTCTTGAGGCTCAGCTTCGCTGGTGCTGCCGACATACCGCCAGCCCGGCAGCCAACCATCTCCAGCACGGCCCTGCCGTCTGCCAAGGCAGGCGACAGGAGGCCTCGGGGACCCTGGGTTGGCGGACACATGGGTGACCTCCCAGCTCAGGTCAGGCGGGACCCTCCAGGCCCGTAGGCGCTTGGCCCTCCACCCCAGATCCCTCTTGACGCTCACAAGGACGTGGCCTTGGAGGCTTAAGGGCACGTGGCCCGTGGTTCCTTGGGCATTCACCACTCTGTCTGCCCACACAGCTCTAGGCAAAGGCCAGCCGCCGCCTGGCCGGCCCTACTGCCTGACGGCAGTTGGCCCGAAGCCACTGGGAGACACCATTGAGTCGGCACCACCCCTTAGACCCAGCAAGGCCACCCTTGCCCCAACGCCAACTGCCGAAGAAAGTTCCCTGTGCCTGGTGACCGGCTGGGCCAGAGGACGGGTCCCGGCCCAAGAACTCACTCCCGCCCACGACCGTGGCGAAACGGCGGAGGGTGGGCTTTTTCCGGAGGGAGCTGTGGAGAGACACACAGGCAGACAGGTGGCGGCAGCGCGGATGGGCGCTGGTGCTGTCGGCCAGGTGCAGGTCGAAGGCCTTGCGGGCCTCCCGATCATCAGCCGGGCCTGCGGCAGAGTCTGGGTCAGAGCCAGCCACCCCGGGAGCGGCTGGGGTGCGGCTGCCTCCCAGGGCCGCCTTCTGGCGGCATGTCCAGCAGGACCGGCGGGAAGCGCCCCCTCCGGCGCACGCTGTGTTGGGAGAGGCTTGAGGAGATGAGGCCTGCAGCAGTGCCCGGATGGGGCAGAGGAATCCTCGGGCACCGGCGACTAAAGGAAAAGGCGGATTGGGAGGACAAAAATACTACAGCACCCGGTTTTCCCAGGTGGTCTCCCATCCAGGTACTAAACAGACCCGACCCTGCTTAGCTTCAGGGATCAGACGAGATGGGGTGCGTTTAGGGTCGCATGGCTGCAGAAGGCAACGGGCGCCACGGGGTGCCTCTTGAGCCTCAGCTTAGCTGGTGCTGGCGAATTACCGCCAGTCTGGTGACCAGCCCTCGGCAGCACGGCCCTGCCGCCCACCCAGGCAGGCGACAGCAGGCCTCGGGGTCCAGGGGGTGTTGGATTCTTGGGCGACCTCGCAACTCCGTTCAGGCGGCAACATCCAGGCTTGTAGGTGTTTGACGCTCTGCCCCAGATCCCACTTGACGCTCACAAGGTCTGGGACTCAGAGGCTTAAGGGCCAGTGGCCTGCTGTCCCTTGGGCATTTCCCACCGTGTCCACCCACGCAGTGCTTGGCGCAGCCCAGCCATGGCCGCGCCGGCCCTCCTGCCCGACGGCGGTTGGCCCAAAGCCACTGGGAGCCACCATTGGGCCGGCACGGCCCCTTAGCCCCAGCAAAGCCACCCTTGTACCCACGCCACCCAAAAAGCACAGTTCTCGGCTTTGGAGGTCAGGCGACCTGGAGAACCGGTCATGGCCCACGACCCCACTCCTGCCTCCAGCTGTGGCGAAACAGCAGAGGGTGGGCTTTTTCCGGAGGTAGCTGTATAGAGACACACGGGCAGATAGGTGGCTGGGGCGTGCATGTGCGCTGGTGGGGGCGGCCAGGTGTAGGTCGAAGGCCTCGTGGGCCTATCGGCCGTCAGCCGGGCCTACGGTGCAGTCTGGGTGTAGGCCAGCCACCCCGGGAGCGGCTGGTTTACGGTTATCTACCAGGGCCGCCTTCTGGCCGCATGTCCAACCAGGCCGGCGGGGTGCGCCCCCTCCAGAGCACGCTGTGTTGGGAGGGGCCTGAGGAGGTGAGGCCTGCAGCGGTGCCAGGCGGAGGTGATGGCGGCCTCGGCCGTGGGCGACTAAAGGAGAATTTATAGTGGGAGGCAAAAATGCATACAGAACCCGGTATTCCAATGTGGTCTCCCATCCAAGTACTAACCAGGCCCGACCCTGCTTAGCTTCCAGGATCAGACGAGATGGGGCGTGTTCAGGGTGGTATGGCCGTAGAATGCAGCGGGAGCCACGGGGCACCTCTTGAGGCTCAGCTTCGCTGGTGCTGCCGACATACCGCCAGCCCGGCAGCCAACCATCTCCAGCACGGCCCTGCCGTCTGCCAAGGCAGGCGACAGGAGGCCTCGGGGACCCTGGGTTGGCGGATACGTGGGTGACCTCGCAGCTCAGGTCAGGCGGGACCCTCCAGGCCTGTAGGCGCTTGGCCCTCCACCCCAGATCCCTCTTGACGCTCACAAGGACGTGGCCTTGGAGGCTTAAGGGCACGTGGCCCGCGGTTCCTTGGGCATTCACCACTCTGTCTGCCCACACAGCTCTAGGCAAAGGCCAGCCGCCGCCTGGCCGGCCCTACTGCCTGACGGCAGTTGGCCCGAAACCACTGGGAGACACCATTGAGTCGGCACGACCACTTAGACCCAGCAAGGCCACCCTTGACCCACGCCAACTGCCGAACAAAGTTGCCTGTGCCTGGTGACCGGCTGGGCCAGAGGACCGGTCCCGGCCCAAGAACCCACTCCCGCCCACGGCCGTGGCGAAACGGCGGAGGGTGGGCTTTTTCCGGAGGGAGCTGTGGAGAGACACACAGGCAGACAGGTGGCGGCAGCGCGGATGGGCGCTGGTGCTGTCGGCCAGGTGCAGGTCGAAGGCCTTGCGGGCCTCCCGATCATCAGCCGGGCCTGCGGCAGAGTCTGGGTCAGAGCCAGCCACCCCGGGAGCGGCTGGGGTGCGGCTGCCTCCCAGGGCCGCCTTCTGGCGGCATGTCCAGCAGGACCGGCGGGAAGCGCCCCCTCCGGCGCACGTTGTGTTGGGAGAGGCTTGAGGAGATGAGGCCTGCAGCAGTGCCCGGATGGGGCAGAGGAATCCTCGGGCACCGGCGACTAAAGGAAAAGGCGGATTGGGAGGCCAAAAATACTACAGCACCCGGTTTTCCCAGGTGGTCTCCCATCCAGGTACTAAAGAGACCCGACCCTGCTTAGCTTCAGGGATCAGACGACATGGGGTGAGTTTAGGCTGGTATTGCTGCAGAAGGAAACGGGCGCCACGGGGTGCCTCTTGAGCCTCAGCTTAGCTGGTGCTGGCGAATTACCGCCAGTCTGGTGACCAGCCCTCGGCAGCACGGCCCTGCCGCCCACCCAGGCAGGCGACAGCAGGCCTCGGGCTCCAGGGGGTGGTGGATTCTTGGGCGACTTCGCAACTCCGTTCAGGCGGCAACATCCAGGCTTGTAGGTGTTTGACGCTCTGCCCCAGATCCCACTTGATGCTCACAAGGTCTGGGACTCAGAGGCTTAAGGGCCAGTGGCCTGCTGTCCCTTGGGCATTTCCCACCGTGTCCACCCACACAGTGCTTGGCGCAGCCCAGCCATGGCCGCGCCGGCCCTCCTGCCCGACGGCGGTTGGCCCAAAGCCACTGGGAGCCACCATTGGGCCGGCACGGCCCCTTAGCCCCAGAAAAGCCACCCTTGTACCCACGCCACCCAAAAAGCACAGTTCTCGGCTTTGGAGGTCAGTCGACCTGGACAACCGGTCATGGCCCACGACCCCACTCCTGCCTCCAGCTGTGGCGAAACAGCAGAGGGTGGACTTTTTCCGGAGGTAGCAGTATAGAGACACGCGGGCAGATAGGTGGCTGGGGCGTGCATGTGTGCTGGTGGGGGCGGCCAGGTGTAGATCGAAGGCCTCGTGGGCCTATCGGCCATCAGCCGGGCCTACGGTGCAGTCTGGGTGTAGGCCAGCCACCCCGGGAGCGGCTGGTTTATGGTTATCTACCAGGGCCGCCTTCTGGCCGCATGTCCAACCAGACCGGCGGGGTGCGCCCCCTCCAGAGCACGCTGTGTTGGGAGGGGCCTGAGGAGGTGAGGCCTGCAGCGGTGCCAGGCAGAGGTGATGGCGGCCTCGGCCATGGGCGACTAAAGGAGAATTTATAGTGGGAGGCAAAAATGCATACAGAACCCGGTATTCCAATGTGGTCTCCCATCCAAGTACTAACCAGGCCCGACCCTGCTTAGCTTCCAGGATCAGACGAGATGGGGCGCGTTCAGGGTGGTATGGCCGTAGAAGGCAGCGGGAGCCACGGGGCACCTCTTGAGGCTCAGCTTCGCTGGTGCTGCCGACATACCGCCAGCCCGGCAGCCAACCATCTCCAGCACGGCCCTGCCGTCTGCCAAGGCAGGCGACAGGAGGCCTCGGGGACCCTGGGTTGGCGGACACGTGGGTGACCTCGCAGCTCAGGTCAGGCGGGACCCTCCAGGCCCGTAGGCGCTTGGCCCTCCACCCCAGATCCCTCTTGACGCTCACAAGGACGTGGCCTTGGAGGCTTAAGGGCACGTGGCCCGCGGTTCCTTGGGCATTCACCACTCTGTCTGCCCACACAGCTCTAGGCAAAGGCCAGCCGCCGCCTGGCCGGCCCTACTGCCTGACGGCAGTTGGCCCGAAGCCACTGGGAGACACCATTGAGTCGGCACGACCCCTTAGACCCAGCAAGGCCACCCTTGCCCCCATGCCAACTGCCGACGAAAGTTCCCTGTGCCTGGTGACCGGCTGGGCCAGAGGACCGGTCCCGGCCCAAGAACCCACTCCCGCCCATGACCGTGGCGAAACGGCGGAGGGTGGGCTTTTTCCGGAGGGAGCTGTGGAGAGACACACAGGCAGACAGGTGGCGGCAGCGCGGATGGGCGCTGGTGCTGTCGGTCAGGTGCAGGTCGAAGGCCTTGCGGGCCTCCCGATCATCAGCCGGGCCTGCGGCAGAGTCTGGGTCAGAGCCAGCCACCCCGGGAGCGGCTGGGGTGCGGCTGCCTCCCAGGGCCTCCTTCTGGAGGCATGTCCAGCAGGACCGGCGTGAAGCGCCCCCTCCACCGCACGCTGTGTTGGGAGAGGCTTGAGGAGATGAGGCCTGCAGCAGTGCCCGGATGGGGCAGAGGAATCCTCGGGCACCGGCGACTAAAGGAAAAGGCGGATTGGGAGGACAAAAATACTACAGCACCCGGTTTTCCCAGGTGGTCTCCCATCCAGGTACTAAACAGACCCGACCCTGCTTAGCTTCAGGGATCAGACGAGATGGGGTGCGTTTAGGGTGGTATGGCTGCAGAAGGCAACGGGCGCCATGGGGTGCCTCTTGAGCATCACCTTAGCTGGTGCTGGCGCATTACCGCCAGTCTGGTGACCAGCCCTCGGCAGCACGGCCCTGCCGCCCACCCAGGCAGGCGACAGCAGGCCTCGGGGTCCAGGGGGTGGTGGATTCTTGGGCGACCTCGCAACTCCGTGCAGGCGGCAACATCCAGGCTTGTAGGTGTTTGACGCTCTGCCCCAGATCCCACTTGACGCTCACAAGGTCTGGGACTCAGAGGCTTAAGGGCCAGTGGCCTGCTGTCCCTTGGGCATTTCCCACCGTGTCCACCCACGCAGTGCTTGGCGCAGCCCAGCCATGGCCGCGCCGGCCCTCCTGCCCAACGGCGGTTGGCCCAAAGCCACTGGGAGCCACCATTGGGCCGGCACGGCCCCTTAGCCCCAGCAAAGCCACCCTTGTACCCACGCCACCCAAAAAGCACAGTTCTCGGCTTTGGAGGTCAGGCGACCTGGAGAACCGGTCATGGCCCACGACCCCACTCCTGCCTCCAGCTGTGGCGAAACAGCAGAGGGTGGGCTTTTTCCGGAGGTAGCTGTATAGAGACACACGGGCAGATAGGTGGCTGGGGCGTGCATGTGCGCTGGTGGGGGCGGCCAGGTGTAGGTCGAAGGCCTCGTGGGCCTATCGGCCGTCAGCCGTGCCTACGGTGCAGTCTGGGTGTAGGCCAGCCACCCCGGGAGCGGCTGGTTTATGGTGATCTACCAGGGCCGCCTTCTGGCCGCATGTCCAACCAGACCGGCGGTGTGCGCCCCCTCCAGAGCACGCTGTGTTGGGAGGGGCCTGAGGAGGTGAGGCCTGCAGCGGTGCCAGGCGGAGGTGATGGCGGCCTCGGCCGTGGGCGACTAAAGGAGAATTTATAGTGGGAGGCAAAAATGAATACAGAACCCGGTATTCCAATGTGGTCTCCCATCCAAGTACTAACCAGGCCCGACCCTGCTTAGCTTCCAGGATCAGACGAGATGGGGCGCGTTCAGGGTGGTATGGCCGTAGAAGGCAGCGGGAGCCACGGGGCACCTCTTGAGGCTCAGCTTCGCTGGTGCTGCCGACATACCGCCAGCCCGGCAGCCAACCATCTCCAGCACGGCCCTGCCGTCTGCCAAGGCAGGGGACAGGAGGCCTCGGGGACCCTGGGTTGGCGGACACGTGGGTGACCTCGCAGCTCAGGTCAGGCGGGACCCTCCAGGCCCGTAGGCGCTTGGCGCTCCACCCCAGATCCCTCTTGACGCTCACAAGGACGTGGCCTTGGAGGCTTAAGGGCACGTGGCCCGCGGTTCCTTGGGCATTCACCACTCTGTCTGCCCACACAGCTCTAGGCAAAGGCCAGCCGCCGCCTGGCCGTCCCTACTGCCTGACGGCAGTTGGCCTGAAACCACTGGGAGACACCATTGAGTCGGAATGACCCCTTAGACCCAGCAAGGCCACCCTTGCCCCCACGCCAACTGCCGAACAAAGTTGCCTGTGCCTGGTGAGCGGCTGGGCCAGAGGACCGGTCCTGGCCCAAGAACCCACTCCCGCCCACGGCCGTGGCGAAACGGCGGAGGGTGGGCTTTTTCCGGAGGGAGCTGTGGAGAGACACACAGGCAGACAGGTGGCGGCAGCGCGGATGGGCGCTGGTGCTGTCGGCCAGGTGCAGGTCGAAGGCCTTGCGGGCCTCCCGATCATCAGCCGGGCCTGCGGCAGAGTCTGGGTCAGAGCCAGCCACCCCGGGAGCGGCTGGGGTGCGGCTGCCTCCCAGGGCCGCCTTCTGGAGGCATGTCCAGCAGGACCGGCGGGAAGCGCCCCCTCCGGCGCACGCTGTGTTGGGAGAGGCTTGAGGAGATGAGGCCTGCAGCAGTGCCCGGATGGGGCAGAGGAATCCTCGGGCACCGGCGACTAAAGGAAAAGGCGGATTGGGAGGCCAAAAATACTACAGCACCCGGTTTTCCCAGGTGGTCTCCCATCCAGGTACTAAACAGACCCGACCCTGCTTAGCTTCAGGGATCAGACGAGATGGGGTGCGTTTAGGGTGGTATGACTGCAGAAGGCAACGGGCACCATGGGGTGCCTCTTGAGCCTCAGCTTAGCTGGTGCTGGCGCATTACCGCCAGTCTGGTGACCAGCCCTCGGCAGCACGGCCCTGCCGCCCACCCAGGCAGGCGACAGCAGGCCTCGGGGTCCAGGGCTGGTGGATTGTTGGGCGACCTCACAACTCCGTGCAGGCGGCAACATCCAGGCTTGTAGGTGTTTGACGCTCTGCCCCAGATCCCACTTGACGCTCACAAGGTCTGGGACTCAGAGGCTTAAGGGCCAGTGGCCTGCTGTCCCTTGGGCATTTCCCACCGTGTCCACCCACGCAGTGCTTGGCGCAGCCCAGCCATGGCCGCGCCGGCCCTCCTGCCCGACGGCGGTTGGCCCAAAGCCACTGGGAGCCACCATTGGGCCGGCACGGCCCCTTAGTCCCAGCAAAGCCACCCTTGTACCCACGCCACCCAAAAAGCACAGTTCTCGGCTTTGGAGGTCAGGCGACCTGGAGAACCGGTCATGGCCCACGACCCCACTCCTGCCTCCAGCTGTGGCGAAACAGCAGAGGGTGGGCTTTTTCCGGAGGTAGCTGTATAGAGACACACGGGCAGATAGGTGGCTGGGGCGTGCATGTGCGCTGGTGGGGGCGGCCAGGTGTAGCTCGAAGGCCTCGTGGGCCTATCGGCCGTCAGCCGGGCCTACGGTGCAGTCTGGGTGTAGGCCAGCCACCCCGGGAGCGGCTGGTTTATGGTTATCTACCAGGGCCGCCTTCTGGCCGCATGTCCAACCAGACCGGCGGGGTGCGCCCCCTCCAGAGCACGCTGTGTTGGGAGGGGCCTGAGGAGGTGAGGCCTGCAGCGGTGCCAGGCGGAGGTGATGGCGGCCTCGGCCGTGGGCGACTAAAGGAGAATTTATAGTGGGAGGCAAAAATGCATACAGAACCCGGTATTCCAATGTGGTCTCCCATCCAAGTACTAACCAGGCCCGACCCTGCTTAGCTTCCAGGATCAGACGAGATGGGGCGCGTTCAGGGTGGTATGGCCGTAGAAGGCAGCGGGAGCCACGGGGCACCTCTTGAGGCTCAGCTTCGCTGGTGCTGCCGACATACCGCCAGCCCGGCAGCCAACCATCTCCAGCACGGCCCTGCCGTCTGCTAAGGCAGGTGACAGGAGGCCTCGGGGACCCTGGGTTGGCGGACACGTGGGTGACCTCGCAGCTCAGGTCAGGCGGGACCCTCCAGGCCCGTAGGCGCTTGGCCCTCCACCCCAGATCCCTCTTGACGCTCACAAGGACGTGGCCTTGGAGGCTTAAGGGCACGTGGCCCGCGGTTCCTTGGGCATTCACCACTCTGTCTGCCCACACAGCTCTAGGCAAAGGCCAGCCGCCGCCTGGCCGGCCCTACTGCCTGACGGCAGTTGGCCCGAAGCCACTGGGAGACACCATTGAGTCGGCACGACCCCTTAGACCCAGCAAGGCCACCCTTGACCCACGCCAACTGCCGAACAAAGTTGCCTGTGCCTGGTGACCGGCTGGGCCAGAGGACCGGTCCCGGCCCAAGAACCCACTCCCGCCCACGGCCGTGGCGAAACGGTGGAGGGTGGGCTTTTTCCGGAGGGAGCTGTGGAGAGACACACAGGCAGACAGGTGGCGGCAGCGCGGATGGGCGCTGGTGCTGTCGGCCAGGTGCAGGTCGAAGGCCTTGCGGGCCTCCCGATCATCAGCCGGGCCTGCGGCAGAGTCTGGGTCAGAGCCAGCCACCCCGGGAGCGGCTGGGGTGCGGCTGCCTCCCAGGGCCGCCTTCTGGCGGCATATCCAGCAGGACCGGCGGGAAGCGCCCCCTCCGGCGCACGCTGTGTTGGGAGAGGCTTGAGGAGATGAGGCCTGCAGCAATGCCCGGATGGGGCAGAGGAATCCTCGGGCACCGGCGACTAAAGGAAAAGGCGGATTGGGAGGCCAAAAATACTACAGCACCCGGTTTTCCCAGGTGGTCTCCCATCCAGGTACTAAACAGACCCGACCCTGCTTAGCTTCAGGGATCAGACGAGATGGGGTGCGTTTAGGGTGGTATGGCTGCAGAAGGCAACGGGCGCCACGGGGTGCCTCTTGAGCCTCAGCTTAGCTGGTGCTGGCGAATTACCGCCGGTCTGGTGACCAGCCCTCGGCAGCACGGCCCTGCCGCCCACCCAGGCAGGCGACAGCAGGCCTCGGGGTCCAGGGGGTGGTGGATTCTTGGTCGACCTCGCAACTCCGTTCAGGCGGCAACATCCAGGCTTGTAGGTGTTTGACGCTCTGCCTCAGATCCCACTTGACGCTCACAAGGTCTGGGACTCAGAGGCTTAAGGGCCAGTGGCCTGCTGTCCCTTGGGCATTTCCCACCGTGTCCACCCACGCAGTGCTTGGCGCAGCCCAGCCATGGCCCCGCCGGCCCTCCTGCCCGACGGCGGTTGGCCCAAAGCCACTGGGAGCCACCGTTGGGCCGGCAGGGCCCCTTAGCCCCAGCAAAGCCACCCTTGTACCCACGCCACCCAAAAAGCACAGTTGTCGGCTTTGGAGGTCAGGCGACCTGGAGAACCGGTCATGGCCCACGACCCCACTCCTGCCTCCAGCTGTGGCGAAACAGCAGAGGGTGGGCTTTTTCCGGAGGTAGCTGTATAGAGACACACGGGCAGATAGGTGGCTGGGGCGTGCATGTGCGCTGGTGGGGGCGGCCAGGTGTAGCTCGAAGGCCTCGTGGGCCTATCGGCCGTCAGCCGGGCCTACGGTGCAGTCTGGGTGTAGGCCAGCCACCCCGGGAGCGGCTGGTTTATGGTTATCTACCAGGGCCGCCTTCTGGCCGCATGTCCAACCAGACCGGCGGGGTGCGCCCCCTCCAGAGCACGCTGTGTTGGGAGGGGCCTGAGGAGGTGAGGCCTGCAGCGGTGCCAGACGGAGGTGATGGCGGCCTCGGCCGTGGGCGACTAAAGGAGAATTTATAGTGGGAGGCAAAAATGCATACAGAACCCGGTATTCCAATGTGGTCTCCCATCCAAGTACTAACCAGGCCCGACCCTGCTTAGCTTCCAGGATCAGACGAGATGGGGCGCGTTCAGGGTGGTATGGCCGTAGAAGGCAGCGGGAGCCACGGGGCACCTCTTGAGGCTCAGCTTCGCTGGTGCTGCCGACATACCGCCAGCCCGGCAGCCAACCATCTCCAGCACGGCCCTGCCGTCTGCCAAGGCAGGTGACAGGAGGCCTCGGGGACCCTGGGTTGGCGGACACATGGGTGACCTCGCAGCTCAGGTCAGGCGGAACCCTCCAGGCCCGTAGGCGCTTGGCCCTCCACCCCAGATCCCTCTTGACGCTCACAAGGACGTGGCCTTGGAGGCTTAAGGGCACGTGGCCCGCGGTTCCTTGGGCATTCACCACTCTGTCTGCCCACACAGCTCTAGGCAAAGGCCAGCCGCCGCCTGGCCGGCCCTACTGCCTGACGGCAGTTGGCCTGAAACCACTGGGAGACACCATTGAGTCGGAATGACCCCTTAGACCCAGCAAGGCCACCCTTGCCCCCACGCCAACTGCCGAACAAAGTTGCCTGTGTCTGGTGAGCGGCTGGGTCAGAGGACCGGTCCTGGCCCAAGAACCCACTCCCACCCACTGCCGTGGCGAAACGGCGGAGGGTGGGCTTTTTCCGGAGGGAGCTGTGGAGAGACACACAGGCAGACAGGTGGCGGCAGCGCGGATGGGCGCTGGTGCTGTCGGCCAGGTGCAGGTCGAAGGCCTTGCGGGCCTCCCGATCATCAGCCGGGCCTGCGGCAGAGTCTGGGTCAGAGCCAGCCACCCCGGGAGCGGCTGGGGTGCGGCTGCCTCCCAGGGCCGCCTTCTGGAGGCATGTCCAGCAGGACCGGCGGGAAGCGCCCCCTCCGGCGCACGCTGTGTTGGGAGAGGCTTGAGGAGATGAGGCCTGCAGCAGTGCCCGGATGGGGCAGAGGAATCCTCGGGCACCGGCGACTAAAGGAAAAGGCGGATTGGGAGGCCAAAAATACTACAGCACCCGGTTTTCCCAGGTGGTCTCCCATCCAGGTACTAAACAGACCCGACCCTGCTTAGCTTCAGGGATCAGACGAGATGGGGTGCGTTTAGGGTGGTATGGCTGCAGAAGGCAACGAGCACCATGGGGTGCCTCTTGAGCCTCAGCTTAGCTGGTGCTGGCGCATTACCGCCAGTCTGGTGACCAGCCCTCGGCAGCACGGCCCTGCCGCCCACCCAGGCAGGCGACAGCAGGCCTCGGGGTCCAGGGCTGGTGGATTGTTGGGCGACCTCACAACTCCGTGCAGGCGGCAACATCCAGGCTTGTAGGTGTTTGACGCTCTGCCCCAGATCCCACTTGACGCTCACAAGGTCTGGGACTCAGAGGCTTAAGGGCCAGTGGCCTGCTGTCCGTTGGGCATTTCCCACCGTGTCCACCCACGCAGTGCTTGGCGCAGCCCAGCCATGGCCGCGCCGGCCCTCCTGCCCGACGGCGGTTGGCCCAAAGCAACTGGGAGCCACCATTGGGCCGGCACGGCCCCTTAGGCCCAGCAAAGCCACCCTTGTACCCACGCCACCCAAAAAGCACAGTTCTCGGCTTTGGAGGTCAGGCGACCTGGACAACCGGTCATGGCCCACGACCCCACTCCTGCCTCCAGCTGTGGCGAAACAGCAGAGGGTGGGCTTTTTCCGGAGGTAGCTGTATAGAGACACACGGGCAGATAGGTGGCTGGGGCGTGCATGTGCGCTGGTGGGGGCGGCCAGGTGTAGGTCGAAGGCCTCGTGGGCCTATCGGCCGTCAGCCGGACCTACGGTGCAGTCTGGGTGTAGGCCAGCCACCCCGGGAGCGGCTGGTTTATGGTTATCTACCAGGGCCGCCTTCTGGCCGCATGTCCAAACAGACCGGCGGGGTGCGCCCCCTCCAGAGCACGCTGTGTTGGGAGGGGCCTGAGGAGGTGAGGCCTGCAGCGGTGCCAGGCGGAGGTGATGGCGGCCTCGGCCGTGGGCGACTAAAGGAGAATTTATAGTGGGAGGCAAAAATGCATACAGAACCCGGTATTCCAATGTGGTCTCCCATCCAAGTACTAACCAGGCCCGACCCTGCTTAGCTTCCAGGATCAGACGAGATGGGGCGCGTTCAGGGTGGTATGGCCGTAGAAGGCAGTGGGAGCCACGGGGCACCTCTTGAGGCTCAGCTTCGCTGGTGCTGCCGACATACCGCCAGCCCGGAAGCCAACCATCTCCAGCACGGCCCTGCCGTCTGCCAAGGCAGGCGACAGGAGGCCTCGGGGACCCTGGGTTGGCGGACACGTGGGTGACCTCGCAGCTCAGGTCAGGCGGGACCCTCCAGGCCCGTAGGCGCTTGGCCCTCCACCCCAGATCCCTCTTGACGCTCACAAGGACGTGGCCTTGGAGGCTTAAGGGCACGTGGCCCGCGGTTCCTTGGGCATTCACCACTCTGTCTGCCCACACAGCTCTAGGCAAAGGCCAGCCGCCGCCTGGCCGGCCCTACTGCCTGACGGGAGTTGGCCCGAAGCCACTGGGAGACACCATTGAGTCGGAATGACCCCTTAGACCCAGCAAGGCCACCCTTGCCCCCACGCCAACTGCCGAACAATGTTGCCTGTGCCTGGTGACCGGCTGGGCCAGAGGACCGATCCTGGCCCAAGAACCCACTCCCGCCCACGGCCGTGGTGAAACGGCGGAGGGTGGGCTTTTTCCGGAGGGAGCTGTGGAGAGACACACAGGCAGACAGGTGGCGGCAGCGCGGATGGGCGCTGGTGCTGTCGGCCAGGTGCAGGTCGAAGGCCTTGCAGGCCTCCCGATCATCAGCCGGGCCTGCGGCAGAGTCTGGGTCAGAGCCAGCCACCCCGGGAGCGGCTGGGGTGCGGCTGCCTCCCAGGGCCGCCTTCTGGAGGCATGTCCAGCAGGACCGGCGGGAAGCGCCCCCTCCGGCGCACGCTGTGTTGGGAGAGGCTTGAGGAGATGAGGCCTGCAGCAGTGCCCGGATGGGGCAGAGGAATCCTCGGTCACCGGCGACTAAAGGAAAAGGCGGATTGGGAGGACAAAAATACTACAGCACCCGGTTTTCCCAGGTGGTCTCCCATCCAGGTACTAAACAGACCCGACCCTGCTTAGCTTCAGGGATCAGACGAGATGGGGTGTGTTTAGGGTGGTATGGCTGCAGAAGGCAACGGGCGCCACGGGGTGCCTCTTGAGCCTCAGCTTAGCTGGTGCTGGCGCATTACCGCCAGTCTGGTGACCAGCCCTCGGCAGCACGGCCCTGCCGCCCACCCAGGCAGGCGACAGCAGGCCTCGGGGTCCAGGGGGTGGTGGATTCTTGGGCGACCTCGCAACTCCGTGCAGGCGGCAAGATCCAGGCTTGTAGGTGTTTGACGCTCTGCCCCAGATCCCACTTGACGCTCACAAGGTCTGGGACTCAGAGGCTTAAGGGCCAGTGGCCTGCTGTCCCTTGGGCATTTACCACCGTGTCCACCCACGCAGTGCTTGGCGCAGCCCAGCCATGGCCGCGCCGGCCCTCCTGCCCGACGGCGGTTGGCCCAAAGCCACTGGGAGCCACCATTGGGCCGGCACGGCCCCTTAGCCCCAGCAAAGCCACCCTTGTACCCACGCCACCCAAAAAGCACAGTTCTCGGCTTTGGAGGTCAGGCGACCTGGAGAACCGGTCATGGCCCACGACCCCACTCCTGCCTCCAGCTGTGGCGAAACAGCAGAGGGTGGGCTTTTTCCGGAGGTAGCTGTATAGAGACACACGGGCAGATAGGTGGCTGGGGCGTGCATGTGCGCTTTTGGGGGCGGCCAGGTGTAGCTCGAAGGCCTCGTGGGCCTATCGGCCATCAGCCGGGCCTACGGTGCAGTCTGGGTGTAGGCCAGCCACCCCGGGAGCGGCTGGTTTATGGTTATCTACCAGGGCCGCCTTCTGGCCGCATGTCCAACCAGACCGGCGGGGTGCGCCCCCTCCAGAGCACGCTGTGTTGGGAGGGGCCTGAGGAGGTGAGGCCTGCAGCGGTGCCAGGCGGAGGTGATGGCGGCCTCGGCCGTGGGCGACTAAAGGAGAATTTATAGTGGGAGGCAAAAATGCATACAGAACCCGGTATTCCAATGTGGTCTCCCATCCAAGTACTAACCAGGCCCGACCCTGCTTAGCTTCCAGGATCAGACGAGATGGGGCGCGTTCAGGGTGGTATGGCCGTAGAAGGCAGCGGGAGCCACGGGGCACCTCTTGAGGCTCAGCTTCGCTGGTGCTGCCGACATACCGCCAGCCCGGCAGCCAACCATCTCCAGCACGGCCCTGCCGTCTGCCAAGGCAGGTGACAGGAGGCCTCGGGGACCCTGGGTTGGCGGACACGTGGGTGACCTCGCAGCTCAGGTCAGGCGGGACCCTCCAGGCCCGTAGGCGCTTGGCCCTCCACCCCAGATCCCTCTTGACGCTCACAAGGACGTGGCCTTGGAGGCTTAAGGGCACGTGGCCCGCGGTTCCTTGGGCATTCACCACTCTGTCTGCCCACACAGCTCTAGGCAAAGGCCAGCCGCCGCCTGGCCTGCCCTACTGCCTGACGGCAGTTGGCCCGAAACCACTGGGAGACACCATTGAGTCGGCACGACCCCTTAGACCCAGCAAGGCCACCCTTGACCCACGCCAACTGCCGAACAAAGTTGCCTGTGCCTGGTGACCGGCTGGGCCAGAGGACCGGTCCCGGCCCAAGAACCCACTCCCGCCCACGGCCGTGGCGAAACGGCGGAGGGTGGGCTTTTTCCGGAGGGAGCTGTGGAGAGACACACAGGCAGACAGGTGGCGGCAGCGCGGATGGGCACTGGTGCTGTCGGCCAGGTGCAGGTCGAAGGCCTTGCGGGCCTCCCGATCATCAGCCGGGCCTGCGGCAGAGTCTGGGTCAGAGCCAGCCACCCCGGGAGCGGCGGGGGTGCGGCTGCCTCCCAGGGCCGCCTTCTGGCGGCATGTCCAGCAGGACCGGCGGGAAGCGCCCCCTCCGGCGCACGCTGTGTTGGGAGAGGCGTGAGGAGATGAGGCCTGCAGCAGTGCCCGGATGGGGCAGAGGAATCCTCGGGCACCGGCGACTAAAGGAAAAGGCGGATTGGGAGGCCAAAAATACTACAGCACCCGGTTTTCCCAGGTGGTCTCCCATCCAGGTACTAAACAGACCCGACCCTGCTTAGCTTCAGGGATCAGACGAGATGGGGTGCGTTTAGGGTGGTATGGCTGCAGAAGGCAACGGGCGCCACGGGGTGCCTCTTGAGCCTCAGCTTAGCTGGTGCTGGCGAATTACCGCCGGTCTGGTGACCAGCCCTCGGCAGCACGGCCCTGCCGCCCACCCAGGCAGGCGACAGCAGGCCTCGGGGTCCAGGGGGTGGTGGATTCTTGGGCGACCTCGCAACTCCGTTCAGGCGGCAACATCCAGGCTTGTAGGTGTTTGACGCTCTGCCCCAGATCCCACTTGACGCTCACAAGGTCTGGGACTCAGAGGCTTAAGGGCCAGTGGCCTGCTGTCCCTTGGGCATTTCCCACCGTGTCCACCCCCGCAGTGCTTGGCGCAGCCCAGCCATGGCCCCGCCGGCCCTCCTGCCCGACGGCGGTTGGCCCAAAGCCACTGGGAGCCACCATTGGGCCGGCAGGGCCCCTTAGCCCCAGCAAAGCCACCCTTGTACCCACGCCACCCAAAAAGCACAGTTCTCGGCTTTGGAGGTCAGGCGACCTGGAGAACCGGTCATGGCCCACGACCCCACTCCTGCCTCCAGCTGTGGCGAAACAGCAGAGGGTGGGCTTTTTCCGGAGGTAGCTGTATAGAGACACACGGGCAGATAGGTGGCTGGGGCGTGCATGTGCGCTGGTGGGGGCGGCCAGGTGTAGCTCGAAGGCCTCGTGGGCCTATCGGCCGTCAGCCGGGCCTACGGTGCAGTCTGGGTGTAGGCCAGCCACCCCGGGAGCGGCTGGTTTATGGTTATCTACCAGGGCCGCCTTCTGGCCGCATGTCCAACCAGACCGGCGGTGTGCGCCCCCTCCAGAGCACGCTGTGTTGGGAGGGGCCTGAGGAGGTGAGGCCTGCAGCGGTACCAGGCGGAGGTGATGGCGGACTCGGCCGTGGGCGACTAAAGGAGAATTTATAGTGGGAGGCACAAATGCATACAGAACCCGGTATTCCAATGTGATCTCCCATCCAAGTACTAACCAGGCCCGACCCTGCTTAGCTTCCAGGATCAGACGAGATTGGGCGCGTTCAGGGTGGTATGGCCGTAGAAGGCAGCGGGAGCCACGGGGCACCTCTTGAGGCTCAGCTTCGCTGGTGCTGCCGACATACCGCCAGCCCGGCAGCCAACCATCTCCAGCACGGCCCTGCCGTCTGCCAAGGCAGGCGACAGGAGGCCTCGGGGACCCTGGGTTGGCGGACACGTGGGTGACCTCGCAGCTCAGGTCAGGCGGGACCCTCCAGGCCCGTAGGCGCTTGGCCCTCCACCCCAGATCCCTCTTGACGCTCACAAGGACGTGGCCTTGGAGGCTTAAGGGCACATGGCCCGCGGTTCCTTGGGCATTCACCACTCTGTCTGCACACACAGCTCTAGGCAAAGGCCAGCCGCCGCCTGGCCGGCCCTACTGCCTGACGGCAGTTGGCCCGAAGCCACTGGGAGACACCATTGAGTCGGCACGACCCCTTAGACCCAGCAAGGCCACCCTTGCCCCCACGCCAACTGCCGAAGAAAGTTTCCTGTTCCTGGTGACCGGCTGGGCCAGAGGACCGGTCCCGGCCCAAGAACCCACTCCCGCCCACGGCCGTGGCGAAACGGCGGAGGGTGGGCTTTTTCCGGAGGGAGCTGTGGAGAGACACACAGGCAGACAGGTGGCGGCAGCGCGGATGGGCACTGGTGCTGTCGGCCAGGTGCAGGTCGAAGGCCTTGCGGGCCTCCCGATCATCAGCCGGGCCTGCGGCAGAGTCTGGGTCAGAGCCAGCCACCCCGGGAGCGGCTGGGGTGCGGCTGCCTCCCAGGGCCGCCTTCTGGCGGCATGTCCAGCAGGACCGGCGGGAAGCACCCCCTCCGGCGCACGCTGTGTTGGGAGAGGCTTGAGGAGATGAGGCCTGCAGCAGTGCCCGGATGGGGCAGAGGAATCCTCGGGCACCGGCGACTAAAGGAAAAGGCGGATTGGGAGGCCAAAAATACTACAGCACCCGGTTTTCCCAGGTGGTCTCCCATCCAGGTACTAAACAGACCCGACCCTGCTTAGCTTCAGGGATCAGACGAGATGGGGTCCGTTTAGGGTGGTATGGCTGCAGAAGGCAACGGGCGCCACGGGGTGCCTCTTGAGCCTCAGCTTAGCTGGTGCTGGCGAATTACCGCCAGTCTGGTGACCAGCCCTCGGCAGCACGGCCCTGCCGCCCACCCAGGCAGGCGACAGCAGGCCTCGGGGTCCAGGGGGTGGTGGATTCTTGGGCGACCTCGCAACTCCGTGCAGGCGGCAACATCCAGGCTTGTAGGTGTTTGACGCTCTGCCCCAGATCCCACTTGACGCTCACAAGGTCTGGGACTCAGAGGCTTAAGGGCCAGTGGCCTGCTGTCCCTTGGGCATTTCCCACCGTGTCCATCCCCGCAGTGCTTGGCGCAGCCCAGCCATGGCCGCGCCGGCCCTCCTGCCCGACGGCGGTTGGCCCAAAGCCACTGGGAGCCACCATTGGGCCGGCACGGCCCCTTAGGCCCAGCAAAGCCACCCTTGTACCCACGCCACCCAAAAAGCACAGTTCTCGGCTTTGGAGGTCAGGCGACCTGGAGAACCGGTCATGGCCCACGACCCCACTCCTGCCTCCAGCTGTGGCGAAACAGCAGAGGGTGGGCTTTTTCCGGAGGTAGCTGTATAGAGACACACGGGCAGATAGGTGGCTGGGGCGTGCATGTGCGCTGGTGGGGGCGGCCAGGTGTAGCTCGAAGGCCTCGTGGGCCTATCGTCCGTCAGCCGGGCCTACGGTGCAGTCTGGGTGTAGGCCAGCCACCCCGGGAGCGGCTGGTTTATGGTTATCTACCAGGGCCGCCTTCTGGCCGCATGTCCAACCAGACCGGCGGGGTGCGCCCCCTCCAGAGCACGCTGTGTTGGGAGGGGCCTGAGGAGGTGAGGCCTGCAGCGGTGCCAGGCGGAGGTGATGGCGGCCTCGGCCGTGGGCGACTAAAGGAGAATTTATAGTGGGAGGCAAAAATGCATACAGAACCCGGTATTCCAATGTGGTCTCCCATCCAAGTACTAACCAGGCCCGACCCTGCTTAGCTTCCAGGATCAGACGAGATGGGGCGCGTTCAGGGTGGTATGGCCGTAGAAGGCAGCGGGAGCCACGGGGCACCTCTTGAGGCTCAGCTTCGCTGGTGCTGCCGACATACCGCCAGCCCGGCAGCCAACCATCTCCAGCACGGCCCTGCCGTCTGCCAAGGCAGGCGACAGGAGGCCTCGGGGACCCTGGGTTGGCGGACACGTGGGTGACCTCGCAGCTCAGGTCAGGCGGGACCCTCCAGGCCCGTAGGCGCTTGGCCCTCCACCCCAGATCCCTCTTGACGCTCACAAGGACGTGGCCTTGGAGGCTTAAGGGCACGTGGCCCGCGGTTCCTTGGGCATTCACCACTCTGTCTGCCCACACAGCTCTAGGCAAAGGCCAGCCGCCGCCTGGCCGGCCCTACTGCCTGACGGCAGTTGGCCCGAAACCACTGGGAGACACCATTGAGTCGGCACGACCCCTTAGACCCAGCAAGGCCACCCTTGACCCAGGCCAACTGCCGAACAAAGTTGCCTGTGCCTGGTGACCGGCTGGGCCAGAGGACCGGTCCCGGCCCAAGAACCCACTCCCGCCCACGGCCGTGGCGAAACGGCGGAGGGTGGGCTTTTTCCGGAGGGAGCTGTGGAGAGACACACAGGCAGACACGTGGCGGCAGCGCGGATGGGCGCTGGTGCTGTCGGCCAGGTGCAGGTCGAAGGCCTTGCGGGCCTCCCGATCATCAGCCGGGCCTGCGGCAGAGTCTGGGTCAGAGCCAGCCACCCCGGGAGCGGCTGGGGTGCGGCTGCCTCCCAGGGCCGCCTTCTGGCGGCATGTCCAGCAGGACCGGCGGGAAGCGCCCCCTCCGGCGCACGCTGTGTTGGGAGAGGCTTGAGGAGATGAGGCCTGCAGCAGTGCCCGGATGGGGCAGTGGAATCCTCGGGCACCGGCGACTAAAGGAAAAGGCGGATTGGGAGGCCAAAAATACTACAGCACCCGGTTTTCCCAGGTGGTCTCCCATCCAGGTACTAAACAGACCCGACCCTGCTTAGCTTCAGGGATCAGACGAGATGGGGTGCGTTTAGAGTGGTATGGCTGCAGAAGGCAACGGGCGCCACGGGGTGCCTCTTGAGCCTCAGCTTAGCTGGTGCTGGCGAATTACCGCCGGTCTGGTGACCAGCCCTCGGCAGCACGGCCCTGCCGCCCACCCAGGCAGGCGACAGCAGGCCTCGGGGTCCAGGGGGTGGTGGATTCTTGGGCGACCTCGCAACTCCGTTCAGGCGGCAACATCCAGGCTTGTAGGTGTTTGACGCTCTGCCCCAGATCCCACTTGACGCTCACAAGGTCTGGGACTCAGAGGCTTAAGGGCCAGTGGCCTGCTGTCCCTTGGGCATTTCCCACCGTGTCCACCCCCGCAGTGCTTGGCGCAGCCCAGCCATGGCCGCGCCGGCCCTCCTGCCCGACGGCGGTTGGCCCAAAGCCACTGGGAGCCACCATTGGGCCGGCACGGCCCCTTAGCCCCAGCAAAGCCACCCTTGTACCCACGCCACCCAAAAAGCACAGTTCTCGGCTTTGGAGGTCAGGCGACCTGGAGAACCGGTCATGGCCCACGACCCCACTCCTGCCTCCAGCTGTGGCGAAACAGCAGAGGGTGGGCTTTTTCCGGAGGTAGCTGTATAGAGACACACGGGCAGATAGGTGGCTGGGGCGTGCATGTGCGCTGGTGGGGGCGGCCAGGTGTAGGTCGAAGGCCTCGTGGGCCTATCGGCCGTCAGCCGGGCCTACGGTGCAGTCTGGGTGTAGGCCAGCCACCCCGGGAGCGGCTGGTTTATGGTTATCTACCAGGGCCGCCTTCTGGCCGCATGTCCAACCAGACCGGCGGGGTGCGCCCCCTCCAGAGCACGCTGTGTTGGGAGGGGCCTGAGGAGGTGAGGCCTGCAGCGGTGCCAGGCGGAGGTGATGGCGGACTCGGCCGTGGGCGACTAAAGGAGAATTTATAGTGGGAGGCAAAAATGCATACAGTACCCGGTATTCCAATGTGATCTCCCATCCAAGTACTAACCAGGCCCGACCCTGCTTAGCTTCCAGGATCAGACGAGATGGGGCGCGTTCAGGGTGGTATGGCCGTAGAAGGCAGCGGGAGCCACGGGGCACCTCTTGAGGCTCAGCTTCGCTGGTGCTGCCGACATACCGCCAGCCCGGCAGCCAACCATCTCCAGCACGGCCCTGCCGTCTGCCAAGGCAGGCGACAGGAGGCCTCGGGGACCCTGGGTTGGCGGACACGTGGGTGACCTCGCAGCTCAGGTCAGGCGGGACCCTCCAGGCCCGTAGGCGCTTGGCCCTCCACCCCAGATCCCTCTTGACGCTCACAAGGACGTGGCCTTGGAGGCTTAAGGGCACGTGGCCCGCGGTTCCTTGGGCATTCACCACTCTGTCTGCCCACACAGCTCTAGGCAAAGGCCAGCCGCCGCCTGGCCGGCCCTACTGCCTGACGGGAGTTGGCCCGAAGCCACTGGGAGACACCATTGAGTCGGAATGACCCCTTAGACCCAGCAAGGCCACCCTTGCCCCCACGCCAACTGCCGAACAATGTTGCCTGTGCCTGGTGACCGGCTGGGCCAGAGGACCGATCCTGGCCCAAGAACCCACTCCCGCCCACGGCCGTGGCGAAACGGCGGAGGGTGGGCTTTTTCCGGAGGGAGCTGTGGAGAGACACACAGGCAGACAGGTGGCGGCAGCGCGGATGGGCGCTGGTGCTGTCGGCCAGGTGCAGGTCGAAGGCCTTGCAGGCCTCCCGATCATCAGCCGGGCCTGCGGCAGAGTCTGGGTCAGAGCCAGCCACCCCGGGAGCGGCTGGGGTGCGGCTGCCTCCCAGGGCCGCCTTCTGGAGGCATGTCCAGCAGGACCGGCGGGAAGCGCCCCCTCCGGCGCACGCTGTGTTGGGAGAGGCTTGAGGAGATGAGGCCTGCAGCAGTGCCCGGATGGGGCAGAGGAATCCTCGGGCACCGGCGACTAAAGGAAAAGGCGGATTGGGAGGACAAAAATACTACAGCACCCGGTTTTCCCAGGTGGTCTCCCATCCAGGTACTAAACAGACCCGACCCTGCTTAGCTTCAGGGATCAGACGAGATGGGGTGTGTTTAGGGTGGTATGGCTGCAGAAGGCAACGGGCGCCACGGGGTGCCTCTTGAGCCTCAGCTTAGCTGGTGCTGGCGCATTACCGCCAGTCTGGTGACCAGCCCTCGGCAGCACGGCCCTGCCGCCCACCCAGGCAGGCGACAGCAGGCCTCGGGGTCCAGGGGGTGGTGGATTCTTGGGCGACCTCGCAACTCCGTGCAGGCGGCAACATCCAGGCTTGTAGGTGTTTGACGCTCTGCCCCAGATCCCACTTGACGCTCACAAGGTCTGGGACTCAGAGGCTTAAGGGCCAGTGGCCTGCTGTCCCTTGGGCATTTCCCACCGTGTCCACCCACGCAGTGCTTGGCGCAGCCCAGCCATGGCCGCGCCGGCCCTCCTGCCCGACGGCGGTTGGCCCAAAGCCACTGGGAGCCACCATTGGGCCGGCACGGCCCCTTAGTCCCAGCAAAGCCACCCTTGTACCCACGCCACCCAAAAAGCACAGTTCTCGGCTTTGGAGGTCAGGCGACCTGGAGAACCGGTCATGGCCCACGACCCCACTCCTGCCTCCAGCTGTGGCGAAACAGCAGAGGGTGGGCTTTTTCCGGAGGTAGCTGTATAGAGACACACGGGCAGATAGGTGGCTGGGGCGTGCATGTGCGCTGGTGGGGGCGGCCAGGTGTAGCTCGAAGGCCTCGTGGGCCTATCGGCCGTCAGCCGGGCCTACGGTGCAGTCTGGGTGTAGGCCAGCCACCCCGGGAGCGGCTGGTTTATGGTTATCTACCAGGGCCGCCTTCTGGCCGCATGTCCAACCAGACCGGCGGGGTGCGCCCCCTCCAGAGCACGCTGTGTTGGGAGGGGCCTGAGGAGGTGAGGCCTGCAGCGGTGCCAGGCGGAGGTGATGGCGGCCTCGGCCGTGGGCGACTAAAGGAGAATTTATAGTGGGAGGCAAAAATGCATACAGAACCCGGTATTCCAATGTGGTCTCCCATCCAAGTACTAACCAGGCCCGACCCTGCTTAGCTTCCAGGATCAGACGAGATGGGGCGCGTTCAGGGTGGTATGGCCGTAGAAGGCAGCGGGAGCCACGGGGCACCTCTTGAGGCTCAGCTTCGCTGGTGCTGCCGACATACCGCCAGCCCGGCAGCCAACCATCTCCAGCACGGCCCTGCCGTCTGCTAAGGCAGGCGACAGGAGGCCTCGGGGACCCTGGGTTGGCGGACACGTGGGTGACCTCGCAGCTCAGGTCAGGCGGGACCCTCCAGGCCCGTAGGCGCTTGGCCCTCCACCCCAGATCCCTCTTGACGCTCACAAGGACGTGGCCTTGGAGGCTTAAGGGCACGTGGCCCGCGGTTCCTTGGGCATTCACCACTCTGTCTGCCCACACAGCTCTAGGCAAAGGCCAGCCGCCGCCTGGCCGGCCCTACTGCCTGACGGCAGTTGGCCCGAAGCCACTGGGAGACACCATTGAGTCGGCACGACCCCTTAGACCCAGCAAGGCCACCCTTGACCCACGCCAACTGCCAAACAAAGTTGCCTGTGCCTGGTGACCGGCTGGGCCAGAGGACCGGTCCCGGCCCAAGAACCCACTCCCGCCCACGGCCGTGGCGAAACGGCGGAGGGTGGGCTTTTTCCGGAGGGAGCTGTGGAGAGACACACAGGCAGACAGGTGGCGGCAGCGCGGATGGGCGCTGGTGCTGTCGGCCAGGTGCAGGTCGAAGGCCTTGCGGGCCTCCCGATCATCAGCCGGGCCTGCGGCAGAGTCTGGGTCAGAGCCAGCCACCCCGGGAGCGGCTGGGGTGCGGCTGCCTCCCAGGGCCGCCTTCTGGCGGCATATCCAGCAGGACCGGCGGGAAGCGCCCCCTCCGGCGCACGCTGTGTTGGGAGAGGCTTGAGGAGATGAGGCCTGCAGCAATGCCCGGATGGGGCAGAGGAATCCTCGGGCACCGGCGACTAAAGGAAAAGGCGGATTGGGAGGCCAAAAATACTACAGCACCCGGTTTTCCCAGGTGGTCTCCCATCCAGGTACTAAACAGACCCGACCCTGCTTAGCTTCAGGGATCAGACGAGATGGGGTGCGTTTAGGGTGGTATGGCTGCAGAAGGCAACGGGCGCCACGGGGTGCCTCTTGAGCCTCAGCTTAGCTGGTGCTGGCGAATTACCGCCGGTCTGGTGACCAGCCCTCGGCAGCACGGCCCTGCCGCCCACCCAGGCAGGCGACAGCAGGCCTCGGGGTCCAGGGGGTGGTGGATTCTTGGTCGACCTCGCAACTCCGTTCAGGCGGCAACATCCAGGCTTGTAGGTGTTTGACGCTCTGCCTCAGATCCCACTTGACGCTCACAAGGTCTGGGACTCAGAGGCTTAAGGGCCAGTGGCCTGCTGTCCCTTGGGCATTTCCCACCGTGTCCACCCACGCAGTGCTTGGCGCAGCCCAGCCATGGCCCCGCCGGCCCTCCTGCCCGACGGCGGTTGGCCCAAAGCCACTGGGAGCCACCATTGGGCCGGCAGGGCCCCTTAGCCCCAGCAAAGCCACCCTTGTACCCACGCCACCCAAAAAGCACAGTTGTCGGCTTTGGAGGTCAGGCGACCTGGAGAACCGGTCATGGCCCACGACCCCACTCCTGCCTCCAGCTGTGGCGAAACAGCAGAGGGTGGGCTTTTTCCGGAGGTAGCTGTATAGAGACACACGGGCAGATAGGTGGCTGGGGCGTGCATGTGCGCTGGTGGGGGCGGCCAGGTGTAGCTCGAAGGCCTCGTGGGCCTATCGGCCGTCAGCCGGGCCTACGGTGCAGTCTGGGTGTAGGCCAGCCACCCCGGGAGCGGCTGGTTTATGGTTATCTACCAGGGCCGCCTTCTGGCCGCATGTCCAACCAGACCGGCGGGGTGCGCCCCCTCCAGAGCACGCTGTGTTGGGAGGGGCCTGAGGAGGTGAGGCCTGCAGCGGTGCCAGGCGGAGGTGATGGCGGCCTCGGCCGTGGGCGACTAAAGGAGAATTTATAGTGGGAGGCAAAAATGCATACAGAACCCGGTATTCCAATGTGGTCTCCCATCCAAGTACTAACCAGGCCCGACCCTGCTTAGCTTCCAGGATCAGACGAGATGGGGCGCGTTCAGGGTGGTATGGCCGTAGAAGGCAGCGGGAGCCACGGGGCACCTCTTGAGGCTCAGCTTCGCTGGTGCTGCCGACATACCGCCAGCCCGGCAGCCAACCATCTCCAGCACGGCCCTGCCGTCTGCCAAGGCAGGTGACAGGAGGCCTCGGGGACCCTGGGTTGGCCGACACATGGGTGACCTCGCAGCTCAGGTCAGGCGGAACCCTCCAGGCCCGTAGGCGCTTGGCCCTCCACCCCAGATCCCTCTTGACGCTCACAAGGACGTGGCCTTGGAGGCTTAAGGGCACGTGGCCCGCGGTTCCTTGGGCATTCACCACTCTGTCTGCCCACACAGCTCTAGGCAAAGGCCAGCCGCCGCCTGGCCGGCCCTACTGCCTGACGGCAGTTGGCCTGAAACCACTGGGAGACACCATTGAGTCGGAATGACCCCTTAGACCCAGCAAGGCCACCCTTGCCCCCACGCCAACTGCCGAACAAAGTTGCCTGTGTCTGGTGAGCGGCTGGGCCAGAGGACCGGTCCTGGCCCAAGAACCCACTCCCACCCACTGCCGTGGCGAAACGGCGGAGGGTGGGCTTTTTCCGGAGGGAGCTGTGGAGAGACACACAGGCAGACAGGTGGCGGCAGCGCGGATGGGCGCTGGTGCTGTCGGCCAGGTGCAGGTCGAAGGCCTTGCGGGCCTCCCGATCATCAGCCGGGCCTGCGGCAGAGTCTGGGTCAGAGCCAGCCACCCCGGGAGCGGCTGGGGTGCGGCTGCCTCCCAGGGCCGCCTTCTGGAGGCATGTCCAGCAGGACCGGCGGGAAGCGCCCCCTCCGGCGCACGCTGTGTTGGGAGAGGCTTGAGGAGATGAGGCCTGCAGCAGTGCCCGGATGGGGCAGAGGAATCCTCGGGCACCGGCGACTAAAGGAAAAGGCGGATTGGGAGGCCAAAAATACTACAGCACCCGGTTTTCCCAGGTGGTCTCCCATCCAGGTACTAAACAGACCCGACCCTGCTTAGCTTCAGGGATCAGACGAGATGGGGTGCGTTTAGGGTGGTATGGCTGCAGAAGGCAACGGGCACCATGGGGTGCCTCTTGAGCCTCAGCTTAGCTGGTGCTGGCGCATTACCGCCAGTCTGGTGACCAGCCCTCGGCAGCACGGCCCTGCCGCCCACCCAGGCAGGCGACAGCAGGCCTCGGGGTCCAGGGCTGGTGGATTGTTGGGCGACCTCACAACTCCGTGCAGGCGGCAACATCCAGGCTTGTAGGTGTTTGACGCTCTGCCCCAGATCCCACTTGACGCTCACAAGGTCTGGGACTCAGAGGCTTAAGGGCCAGTGGCCTGCTGTCCGTTGGGCATTTCCCACCGTGTCCACCCACGCAGTGCTTGGCGCAGCCCAGCCATGGCCGCGCCGGCCCTCCTGCCCGACGGCGGTTGGCCCAAAGCAACTGGGAGCCACCATTGGGCCGGCACGGCCCCTTAGGCCCAGCAAAGCCACCCTTGTACCCACGCCACCCAAAAAGCACAGTTCTCGGCTTTGGAGGTCAGGCGACCTGGACAACCGGTCATGGCCCACGACCCCACTCCTGCCTCCAGCTGTGGCGAAACAGCAGAGGGTGGGCTTTTTCCGGAGGTAGCTGTATAGAGACACACGGGCAGATAGGTGGCTGGGGCGTGCATGTGCGCTGGTGGGGGCGGCCAGGTGTAGGTCGAAGGCCTCGTGGGCCTATCGGCCGTCAGCCGGACCTACGGTGCAGTCTGGGTGTAGGCCAGCCACCCCGGGAGCGGCTGGTTTATGGTTATCTACCAGGGCCGCCTTCTGGCCGCATGTCCAAACAGACCGGCGGGGTGCGCCCCCTCCAGAGCACGCTGTGTTGGGAGGGGCCTGAGGAGGTGAGGCCTGCAGCGGTGCCAGGCGGAGGTGATGGCGGCCTCGGCCGTGGGCGACTAAAGGAGAATTTATAGTGGGAGGCAAAAATGCATACAGAACCCGGTATTCCAATGTGGTCTCCCATCCAAGTACTAACCAGGCCCGACCCTGCTTAGCTTCCAGGATCAGACGAGATGGGGCGCGTTCAGGGTGGTATGGCCGTAGAAGGCAGTGGGAGCCACGGGGCACCTCTTGAGGCTCAGCTTCGCTGGTGCTGCCGACATACCGCCAGCCCGGAAGCCAACCATCTCCAGCACGGCCCTGCCGTCTGCCAAGGCAGGCGACAGGAGGCCTCGGGGACCCTGGGTTGGCGGACACGTGGGTGACCTCGCAGCTCAGGTCAGGCGGGACCCTCCAGGCCCGTAGGCGCTTGGCCCTCCACCCCAGATCCCTCTTGACGCTCACAAGGACGTGGCCTTGGAGGCTTAAGGGCACGTGGCCCGCGGTTCCTTGGGCATTCACCACTCTGTCTGCCCACACAGCTCTAGGCAAAGGCCAGCCGCCGCCTGGCCGGCCCTACTGCCTGACGGGAGTTGGCCCGAAGCCACTGGGAGACACCATTGAGTCGGAATGACCCCTTAGACCCAGCAAGGCCACCCTTGCCCCCACGCCAACTGCCGAACAATGTTGCCTGTGCCTGGTGACCGGCTGGGCCAGAGGACCGATCCTGGCCCAAGAACCCACTCCCGCCCACGGCCGTGGTGAAACGGCGGAGGGTGGGCTTTTTCCGGAGGGAGCTGTGGAGAGACACACAGGCAGACAGGTGGCGGCAGCGCGGATGGGCGCTGGTGCTGTCGGCCAGGTGCAGGTCGAAGGCCTTGCAGGCCTCCCGATCATCAGCCGGGCCTGCGGCAGAGTCTGGGTCAGAGCCAGCCACCCCGGGAGCGGCTGGGGTGCGGCTGCCTCCCAGGGCCGCCTTCTGGAGGCATGTCCAGCAGGACCGGCGGGAAGCGCCCCCTCCGGCGCACGCTGTGTTGGGAGAGGCTTGAGGAGATGAGGCCTGCAGCAGTGCCCGGATGGGGCAGAGGAATCCTCGGTCACCGGCGACTAAAGGAAAAGGCGGATTGGGAGGACAAAAATACTACAGCACCCGGTTTTCCCAGGTGGTCTCCCATCCAGGTACTAAACAGACCCGACCCTGCTTAGCTTCAGGGATCAGACGAGATGGGGTGTGTTTAGGGTGGTATGGCTGCAGAAGGCAATGGGCGCCACGGGGTGCCTCTTGAGCCTCAGCTTAGCTGGTGCTGGCGCATTACCGCCAGTCTGGTGACCAGCCCTCGGCAGCACGGCCCTGCCGCCCACCCAGGCAGGCGACAGCAGGCCTCGGGGTCCAGGGGGTGGTGGATTCTTGGGCGACCTCGCAACTCCGTGCAGGCGGCAAGATCCAGGCTTGTAGGTGTTTGACGCTCTGCCCCAGATCCCACTTGACGCTCACAAGGTCTGGGACTCAGAGGCTTAAGGGCCAGTGGCCTGCTGTCCCTTGGGCATTTACCACCGTGTCCACCCACGCAGTGCTTGGCGCAGCCCAGCCATGGCCGCGCCGGCCCTCCTGCCCGACGGCGGTTGGCCCAAAGCCACTGGGAGCCACCATTGGGCCGGCACGGCCCCTTAGCCCCAGCAAAGCCACCCTTGTACCCACGCCACCCAAAAAGCACAGTTCTCGGCTTTGGAGGTCAGGCGACCTGGAGAACCGGTCATGGCCCACGACCCCACTCCTGCCTCCAGCTGTGGCGAAACAGCAGAGGGTGGGCTTTTTCCGGAGGTAGCTGTATAGAGACACACGGGCAGATAGGTGGCTGGGGCGTGCATGTGCGCTTTTGGGGGCGGCCAGGTGTAGCTCGAAGGCCTCGTGGGCCTATCGGCCATCAGCCGGGCCTACGGTGCAGTCTGGGTGTAGGCCAGCCACCCCGGGAGCGGCTGGTTTATGGTTATCTACCAGGGCCGCCTTCTGGCCGCATGTCCAACCAGACCGGCGGGGTGCGCCCCCTCCAGAGCACGCTGTGTTGGGAGGGGCCTGAGGAGGTGAGGCCTGCAGCGGTGCCAGGCGGAGGTGATGGCGGCCTCGGCCGTGGGCGACTAAAGGAGAATTTATAGTGGGAGGCAAAAATGCATACAGAACCCGGTATTCCAATGTGGTCTCCCATCCAAGTACTAACCAGGCCCGACCCTGCTTAGCTTCCAGGATCAGACGAGATGGGGCGCGTTCAGGGTGGTATGGCCGTAGAAGGCAGCGGGAGCCACGGGGCACCTCTTGAGGCTCAGCTTCGCTGGTGCTGCCGACATACCGCCAGCCCGGCAGCCAACCATCTCCAGCACGGCCCTGCCGTCTGCCAAGGCAGGTGACAGGAGGCCTCGGGGACCCTGGGTTGGCGGACACGTGGGTGACCTCGCAGCTCAGGTCAGGCGGGACCCTCCAGGCCCGTAGGCGCTTGGCCCTCCACCCCAGATCCCTCTTGACGCTCACAAGGACGTGGCCTTGGAGGCTTAAGGGCACGTGGCCCGCGGTTCCTTGGGCATTCACCACTCTGTCTGCCCACACAGCTCTAGGCAAAGGCCAGCCGCCGCCTGGCCTGCCCTACTGCCTGACGGCAGTTGGCCCGAAACCACTGGGAGACACCATTGAGTCGGCACGACCCCTTAGACCCAGCAAGGCCACCCTTGACCCACGCCAACTGCCGAACAAAGTTGCCTGTGCCTGGTGACCGGCTGGGCCAGAGGACCGGTCCCGGCCCAAGAACCCACTCCCGCCCACGGCCGTGGCGAAACGGCGGAGGGTGGGCTTTTTCCGGAGGGAGCTGTGGAGAGACACACAGGCAGACAGGTGGCGGCAGCGCGGATGGGCGCTGGTGCTGTCGGCCAGGTGCAGGTCGAAGGCCTTGCGGGCCTCCCGATCATCAGCCGGGCCTGCGGCAGAGTCTGGGTCAGAGCCAGCCACCCCGGGAGCGGCTGGGGTGCGGCTGCCTCCCAGGGCCGCCTTCTGGCGGCATGTCCAGCAGGACCGGCGGGAAGCGCCCCCTCCGGCGCACGCTGTGTTGGGAGAGGCGTGAGGAGATGAGGCCTGCAGCAGTGCCCGGATGGGGCAGAGGAATCCTCGGGCACCGGCGACTAAAGGAAAAGGCGGATTGGGAGGCCAAAAATACTACAGCACCCGGTTTTCCCAGGTGGTCTCCCATCCAGGTACTAAACAGACCCGACCCTGCTTAGCTTCAGGGATCAGACGAGATGGGGTGCGTTTGGGGTGGTATGGCTGCAGAAGGCAACGGGCGCCACGGGGTGCCTCTTGAGCCTCAGCTTAGCTGGTGCTGGCGAATTACCGCCGGTCTGGTGACCAGCCCTCGGCAGCACGGCCCTGCCGCCCACCCAGGCAGGCGACAGCAGGCCTCGGGGTCCAGGGGGTGGTGGATTCTTGGGCGACCTCGCAACTCCGTTCAGGCGGCAACATCCAGGCTTGTAGGTGTTTGACGCTCTGCCCCAGATCCCACTTGACGCTCACAAGGTCTGGGACTCAGAGGCTTAAGGGCCAGTGGCCTGCTGTCCCTTGGGCATTTCCCACCGTGTCCACCCCCGCAGTGCTTGGCGCAGCCCAGCCATGGCCCCGCCGGCCCTCCTGCCCGACGGCGGTTGGCCCAAAGCCACTGGGAGCCACCATTGGGCCGGCAGGGCCCCTTAGCCCCAGCAAAGCCACCCTTGTACCCACGCCACCCAAAAAGCACAGTTCTCGGCTTTGGAGGTCAGGCGACCTGGAGAACCGGTCATGGCCCACGACCCCACTCCTGCCTCCAGCTGTGGCGAAACAGCAGAGGGTGGGCTTTTTCCGGAGGTAGCTGTATAGAGACACACGGGCAGATAGGTGGCTGGGGCGTGCATGTGCGCTGGTGGGGGCGGCCAGGTGTAGGTCGAAGGCCTCGTGGGCCTATCGGCCGTCAGCCGGGCCTACGGTGCAGTCTGGGTGTAGGCCAGCCACCCCGGGAGCGGCTGGTTTATGGTTATCTACCAGGGCCGCCTTCTGGCCGCATGTCCAACCAGACCGGCGGTGTGCGCCCCCTCCAGAGCACGCTGTGTTGGGAGGGGCCTGAGGAGGTGAGGCCTGCAGCGGTGCCAGGCGGAGGTGATGGCGGACTCGGCCGTGGGCGACTAAAGGAGAATTTATAGTGGGAGGCACAAATGCATACAGAACCCGGTATTCCAATGTGATCTCCCATCCAAGTACTAACCAGGCCCGACCCTGCTTAGCTTCCAGGATCAGACGAGATTGGGCGCGTTCAGGGTGGTATGGCCGTAGAAGGCAGCGGGAGCCACGGGGCACCTCTTGAGGCTCAGCTTCGCTGGTGCTGCCGACATACCGCCAGCCCGGCAGCCAACCATCTCCAGCACGGCCCTGCCGTCTGCCAAGGCAGGCGACAGGAGGCCTCGGGGACCCTGGGTTGGCGGACACGTGGGTGACCTCGCAGCTCAGGTCAGGCGGGACCCTCCAGGCCCGTAGGCGCTTGGCCCTCCACCCCAGATCCCTCTTGACGCTCACAAGGACGTGGCCTTGGAGGCTTAAGGGCACGTGGCCCGCGGTTCCTTGGGCATTCACCACTCTGTCTGCACACACAGCTCTAGGCAAAGGCCAGCCGCCGCCTGGCCGGCCCTACTGCCTGACGGCAGTTGGCCCGAAGCCACTGGGAGACACCATTGAGTCGGCACGACCCCTTAGACCCAGCAAGGCCACCCTTGCCCCCACGCCAACTGCCGAAGAAAGTTTCCTGTTCCTGGTGACCGGCTGGGCCAGAGGACCGGTCCCGGCCCAAGAACCCACTCCCGCCCACGGCCGTGGCGAAACGGCGGAGGGTGGGCTTTTTCCGGAGGGAGCTGTGGAGAGACACACAGGCAGACAGGTGGCGGCAGCGCGGATGGGCACTGGTGCTGTCGGCCAGGTGCAGGTCGAAGGCCTTGCGGGCCTCCCGATCATCAGCCGGGCCTGCGGCAGAGTCTGGGTCAGAGCCAGCCACCCCGGGAGCGGCTGGGGTGCGGCTGCCTCCCAGGGCCGCCTTCTGGCGGCATGTCCAGCAGGACCGGCGGGAAGCACCCCCTCCGGCGCACGCTGTGTTGGGAGAGGCTTGAGGAGATGAGGCCTGCAGCAGTGCCCGGATGGGGCAGAGGAATCCTCGGGCACCGGCGACTAAAGGAAAAGGCGGATTGGGAGGCCAAAAATACTACAGCACCCGGTTTTCCCAGGTGGTCTCCCATCCAGGTACTAAACAGACCCGACCCTGCTTAGCTTCAGGGATCAGACGAGATGGGGTCCGTTTAGGGTGGTATGGCTGCAGAAGGCAACGGGCGCCACGGGGTGCCTCTTGAGCCTCAGCTTAGCTGGTGCTGGCGAATTACCGCCAGTCTGGTGACCAGCCCTCGGCAGCACGGCCCTGCCGCCCACCCAGGCAGGCGACAGCAGGCCTCGGGGTCCAGGGGGTGGTGGATTCTTGGGCGACCTCGCAACTCCGTGCAGGCGGCAACATCCAGGCTTGTAGGTGTTTGACGCTCTGCCCCAGATCCCACTTGACGCTCACAAGGTCTGGGACTCAGAGGCTTAAGGGCCAGTGGCCTGCTGTCCCTTGGGCATTTCCCACCGTGTCCATCCCCGCAGTGCTTGGCGCAGCCCAGCCATGGCCGCGCCGGCCCTCCTGCCCGACGGCGGTTGGCCCAAAGCCACTGGGAGCCACCATTGGGCCGGCACGGCCCCTTAGGCCCAGCAAAGCCACCCTTGTACCCACGCCACCCAAAAAGCACAGTTCTCGGCTTTGGAGGTCAGGCGACCTGGAGAACCGGTCATGGCCCACGACCCCACTCCTGCCTCCAGCTGTGGCGAAACAGCAGAGGGTGGGCTTTTTCCGGAGGTAGCTGTATAGAGACACACGGGCAGATAGGTGGCTGGGGCGTGCATGTGCGCTGGTGGGGGCGGCCAGGTGTAGCTCGAAGGCCTCGTGGGCCTATCGTCCGTCAGCCGGGCCTACGGTGCAGTCTGGGTGTAGGCCAGCCACCCCGGGAGCGGCTGGTTTATGGTTATCTACCAGGGCCGCCTTCTGGCCGCATGTCCAACCAGACCGGCGGGGTGCGCCCCCTCCAGAGCACGCTGTGTTGGGAGGGGCCTGAGGAGGTGAGGCCTGCAGCGGTGCCAGGCGGAGGTGATGGCGGCCTCGGCCGTGGGCGACTAAAGGAGAATTTATAGTGGGAGGCAAAAATGCATACAGAACCCGGTATTCCAATGTGGTCTCCCATCCAAGTACTAACCAGGCCCGACCCTGCTTAGCTTCCAGGATCAGACGAGATGGGGCGCGTTCAGGGTGGTATGGCCGTAGAAGGCAGCGGGAGCCACGGGGCACCTCTTGAGGCTCAGCTTCGCTGGTGCTGCCGACATACCGCCAGCCCGGCAGCCAACCATCTCCAGCACGGCCCTGCCGTCTGCCAAGGCAGGCGACAGGAGGCCTCGGGGACCCTGGGTTGGCGGACACGTGGGTGACCTCGCAGCTCAGGTCAGGCGGGACCCTCCAGGCCCGTAGGCGCTTGGCCCTCCACCCCAGATCCCTCTTGACGCTCACAAGGACGTGGCCTTGGAGGCTTAAGGGCACGTGGCCCGCGGTTCCTTGGGCATTCACCACTCTGTCTGCCCACACAGCTCTAGGCAAAGGCCAGCCGCCGCCTGGCCGGCCCTACTGCCTGACGGCAGTTGGCCCGAAACCACTGGGAGACACCATTGAGTCGGCACGACCCCTTAGACCCAGCAAGGCCACCCTTGACCCAGGCCAACTGCCGAACAAAGTTGCCTGTGCCTGGTGACCGGCTGGGCCAGAGGACCGGTCCCGGCCCAAGAACCCACTCCCGCCCACGGCCGTGGCGAAACGGCGGAGGGTGGGCTTTTTCCGGAGGGAGCTGTGGAGAGACACACAGGCAGACACGTGGCGGCAGCGCGGATGGGCGCTGGTGCTGTCGGCCAGGTGCAGGTCGAAGGCCTTGCGGGCCTCCCGATCATCAGCCGGGCCTGCGGCAGAGTCTGGGTCAGAGCCAGCCACCCCGGGAGCGGCTGGGGTGCGGCTGCCTCCCAGGGCCGCCTTCTGGCGGCATGTCCAGCAGGACCGGCGGGAAGCGCCCCCTCCGGCGCACGCTGTGTTGGGAGAGGCTTGAGGAGATGAGGCCTGCAGCAGTGCCCGGATGGGGCAGAGGAATCCTCGGGCACCGGCGACTAAAGGAAAAGGCGGATTGGGAGGCCAAAAATACTACAGCACCCGGTTTTCCCAGGTGGTCTCCCATCCAGGTACTAAACAGACCCGACCCTGCTTAGCTTCAGGGATCAGACGAGATGGGGTGCGTTTAGAGTGGTATGGCTGCAGAAGGCAACGGGCGCCACGGGGTGCCTCTTGAGCCTCAGCTTAGCTGGTGCTGGCGAATTACCGCCGGTCTGGTGACCAGCCCTCGGCAGCACGGCCCTGCCGCCCACCCAGGCAGGCGACAGCAGGCCTCGGGGTCCAGGGGGTGGTGGATTCTTGGGCGACCTCGCAACTCCGTTCAGGCGGCAACATCCAGGCTTGTAGGTGTTTGACGCTCTGCCCCAGATCCCACTTGACGCTCACAAGGTCTGGGACTCAGAGGCTTAAGGGCCAGTGGCCTGCTGTCCCTTGGGCATTTCCCACCGTGTCCACCCACGCAGTGCTTGGCGCAGCCCAGCCATGGCCGCGCCGGCCCTCCTGCCCGACGGCGGTTGGCCCAAAGCCACTGGGAGCCACCATTGGGCCGGCACGGCCCCTTAGCCCCAGCAAAGCCACCCTTGTACCCACGCCACCCAAAAAGCACAGTTCTCGGCTTTGGAGGTCAGGCGACCTGGAGAACCGGTCATGGCCCACGACCCCACTCCTGCCTCCAGCTGTGGCGAAACAGCAGAGGGTGGGCTTTTTCCGGAGGTAGCTGTATAGAGACACACGGGCAGATAGGTGGCTGGGGCGTGCATGTGCGCTGGTGGGGGCGGCCAGGTGTAGGTCGAAGGCCTCGTGGGCCTATCGGCCGTCAGCCGGGCCTACGGTGCAGTCTGGGTGTAGGCCAGCCACCCCGGGAGCGGCTGGTTTATGGTTATCTACCAGGGCCGCCTTCTGGCCGCATGTCCAACCAGACCGGCGGGGTGCGCCCCCTCCAGAGCACGCTGTGTTGGGAGGGGCCTGAGGAGGTGAGGCCTGCAGCGGTGCCAGGCGGAGGTGATGGCGGACTCGGCCGTGGGCGACTAAAGGAGAATTTATAGTGGGAGGCAAAAATGCACACAGTACCCGGTATTCCAATGTGATCTCCCATCCAAGTACTAACCAGGCCCGACCCTGCTTAGCTTCCAGGATCAGACGAGATGGGGCGCGTTCAGGGTGGTATGGCCGTAGAAGGCAGCGGGAGCCACGGGGCACCTCTTGAGGCTCAGCTTCGCTGGTGCTGCCGACATACCGCCAGCCCGGCAGCCAACCATCTCCAGCACGGCCCTGCCGTCTGCCAAGGCAGGCGACAGGAGGCCTCGGGGACCCTGGGTTGGCGGACACGTGGGTGACCTCGCAGCTCAGGTCAGGCGGGACCCTCCAGGCCCGTAGGCGCTTGGCCCTCCACCCCTGATCCCTCTTGACGCTCACAAGGACGTGGCCTTGGAGGCTTAAGGGCACATGGCCCGCGGTTCCTTGGGCATTCACCACTCTGTCTGCACACACAGCTCTAGGCAAAGGCCAGCCGCCGCCTGGCCGGCCCTACTGCCTGACGGCAGTTGGCCCGAAGCCACTGGGAGACACCATTGAGTCGGCACGACCACTTAGACCCAGCAAGGCCACCCTTGCCCCCACGCCAACTGCCGAAGAAAGTTGCCTGTGCCTGGTGACCGACTGGGCCAGAGGACCGGTCCCGGCCCAAGAACCCACTCCCGCCCACGGCCGTGGCGAAACGGCGGAGGGTGGGCTTTTTCCGGAGGGAGCTGTGGAGAGACACACAGGCAGACAGGTGGCGGCAGCGCGGATGGGCGCTGGTGCTGTCGGCCAGGTGCAGGTCGAAGGCCTTGCGGGCCTCCCGATCATCAGCCGGGCCTGCGGCAGAGTCTGGGTCAGAGCCAGCCACCCCGGGAGCGGCTGGGGTGCGGCTGCCTCCCAGGGCCGCCTTCTGGCGGCATCTCCAGCAGGACCGGCGGGAAGCGCCCCCTCCGGCGCACGCTGTGTTGGGAGAGGCTTGAGGAGATGAGGCCTGCAGCAGTGCCCGGATGGGGCAGAGGAATCCTCGGGCACCGGCGACTAAAGGAAAAGGCGGATTGGGAGGCCAAAAATACTACAGCACCCGGTTTTCCCAGGTGGTCTCCCATCCAGGTACTAAACAGACCCGACCCTGCTTAGCTTCAGGGATCAGACGAGATGGGGTGCGTTTAGGGTGGTATGGCTGCAGAAGGCAACGGGCGCCACGGGGTGCCTCTTGAGCCTCAGCTTAGCTGGTGCTGGCGAATTACCGCCAGTCTGGTGACCAGCCCTCGGCAGCACGGCCCTGCCGCCCACCCAGGCAGGCGACAGCAGGCCTCGGGGTCCAGGGTGTGGTGGATTCTTGGGCGACCTCGCAACTCCGTGCAGGCGGCAACATCCAGGCTTGTAGGTGTTTGACGCTCTGCCCCAGATCCCACTTGACGCTCACAAGGTCTGGGACTCAGAGGCTTAAGGGCCAGTGGCCTGCTGTCCCTTGGGCATTTCCCACCGTGTCCACCCACGCAGTGCTTGGCGCAGCCCAGCCATGGCCGCGCCGGCCCTCCTGCCCGACGGCGGTTGGCCCAAAGCCACTGGGAGCCACCATTGGGCCGGCACGGCCCCTTAGCCCCAGCAAAGCCACCCTTGTACCTACGCCACCCAAAAAGCACAGTTCTCGGCTTTGGAGGTCAGGCGACCTGGAGAACCGGTCATGGCCCACGACCCCACTCCTGCCTCCAGCTGTGGCGAAACAGCAGAGGGTGGGCTTTTTCCGGAGGTAGCTGTATAGAGACACACGGGCAGATAGGTGGCTGGGGCGTGCATGTGCGCTGGTGGGGGCGGCCAGGTGTAGGTCGAAGGCCTCGTGGGCCTATCGGCCGTCAGCCGGGCCTACGGTGCAGTCTGGGTGTAGGCCAGGCACCCCGGGAGCGGCTGGTTTATGGTTATCTACCAGGGCCGCCTTCTGGCCGCATGTCCAACCAGACCGGTTGGGTGCACCCCCTCCAGAGCACGCTGTGTTTGGAGGGGCCTGAGGAGGTGAGGCCTGCAGCGGTGCCAGGCGGAGGTGATGGCGGCCTCGGCCGTGGGCGACTAAAGGAGAATTTATAGTGGGAGGCAAAAATGCATACAGAACCCGGTATTCCAATGTGGTCTCCCATCCAAGTACTAACCAGGCCCGACCCTGCTTAGCTTCCAGGATCAGACGAGATGGGGCGCGTTCAGGGTGGTATGGCCGTAGAAGGCAGTGGGAGCCACGGGGCACCTCTTGAGGCTCAGCTTCGCTGGTGCTGCCGACATACCGCCAGCCCGGCAGCCAACCATCTCCAGCACGGCCCTGCCGTCTGCCAAGGCAGGCGACAGGAGGCCTCGGGGACCCTGGGTTGGCGGACACATTGGTGACCTCCCAGCTCAGGTCAGGCGGGACCCTCCAGGCCCGTAGGCGCTTGGCCCTCCACCCCAGATCCCTCTTGACGCTCACAAGGACGTGGCCTTGGAGGCTTAAGGGCACGTGGCCCGCGGTTCCTTGGGCATTCACCACTCTGTCTGCCCACACAGCTCTAGGCAAAGGCCAGCCGCCGCCTGACCGGCCCTACTGCCTGACGGCAGTTGGCCCGAAGCCACTGGGAGACACCATTGAGTCGGCACGACCCCTTAGACCCAGCAAGGCCACCCTTGCCCCCACGCCAACTGCCGAACAAAGTTGCCTGTGCCTTGTGACCGGCTGGGCCAGAGGACCGGTCCCGGCCCAAGAACCCACTCCCGCCCACGGCCGTGGCGAAACGGCGGAGGGTGGGCTTTTTCCGGAGGGAGCTGTGGAGAGACACACAGGCAGACAGGTGGCGGCAGCGCGGATGGGCGCTGGTGCTGTCGGCCAGGTGCAGGTCGAAGGCCTTGCGGGCCTCCCGATCATCAGCCGGGCCTGCGGCAGAGTCTGGGTCAGAGCCAGCCACCCCGGGAGCGGCTGGGGTGCGGCTGCCTCCCAGGGCCGCCTTCTGGCGGCATGTCCAGCAGGACCGGCGGGAAGCGCCCCCTCCGGCGCACGCTGTGTTGGGAGAGGCTTGAGGAGATGAGGCCTGCAGCAGTGCCCGGATGGGGCAGAGGAATCCTCGGGCACCGGCGACTAAAGGAAAAGGCGGATTGGGAGGCCAAAAATACTACAGCACCCGGTTTTCACAGGTGGTCTCCCATCCAGGTACTAAACAGACCCGACCCTGCTTAGCTTCAGGGATCAGACGAGATGGGGTGCGTTTAGAGTGGTATGGCTGCAGAAGGCAACGGGCGCCACGGGGTGCCTCTTGAGCCTCAGCTTAGCTGGTGCTGGCGAATTACCGCCGGTCTGGTGACCAGCCCTCGGCAGCACGGCCCTGCCGCCCACCCAGGCAGGCGACAGCAGGCCTCGGGGTCCAGGGGGTGGTGGATTCTTGGGCGACCTCGCAACTCCGTTCAGGCGGCAACATCCAGGCTTGTAGGTGTTTGACGCTCTGCCCCAGATCCCACTTGACGCTCACAAGGTCTGGGACTCAGAGGCTTAAGGGCCAGTGGCCTGCTGTCCCTTGGGCATTTCCCACCGTGTCCACCCCCGCAGTGCTTGGCGCAGCCCAGCCATGGCCGCGCCGGCCCTCCTGCCCGACGGCGGTTGGCCCAAAGCCACTGGGAGCCACCATTGGGCCGGCACGGCCCCTTAGCCCCAGCAAAGCCACCCTTGTACCCACGCCACCCAAAAAGCACAGTTCTCGGCTTTGGAGGTCAGGCGACCTGGAGAACCGGTCATGGCCCACGACCCCACTCCTGCCTCCAGCTGTGGCGAAACAGCAGAGGGTGGGCTTTTTCCGGAGGTAGCTGTATAGAGACACACGGGCAGATAGGTGGCTGGGGCGTGCATGTGCGCTGGTGGGGGCGGCCAGGTGTAGGTCGAAGGCCTCGTGGGCCTATCGGCCGTCAGCCGGGCCTACGGTGCAGTCTGGGTGTAGGCCAGGCACCCCGGGAGCGGCTGGTTTATGGTTATCTACCAGGGCCGCCTTCTGGCCGCATGTCCAACCAGACCGGTTGGGTGCACCCCCTCCAGAGCACGCTGTGTTTGGAGGGGCCTGAGGAGGTGAGGCCTGCAGCGGTGCCAGGCGGAGGTGATGGCGGCCTCGGCCGTGGGCGACTAAAGGAGAATTTATAGTGGGAGGCAAAAATGCATACAGAACCCGGTATTCCAATGTGGTCTCCCATCCAAGTACTAACCAGGCCCGACCCTGCTTAGCTTCCAGGATCAGACGAGATGGGGCGCGTTCAGGGTGGTATGGCCGTAGAAGGCAGTGGGAGCCACGGGGCACCTCTTGAGGCTCAGCTTCGCTGGTGCTGCCGACATACCGCCAGCCCGGCAGCCAACCATCTCCAGCACGGCCCTGCCGTCTGCCAAGGCAGGCGACAGGAGGCCTCGGGGACCCTGGGTTGGCGGACACATTGGTGACCTCCCAGCTCAGGTCAGGCGGGACCCTCCAGGCCCGTAGGCGCTTGGCCCTCCACCCCAGATCCCTCTTGACGCTCACAAGGACGTGGCCTTGGAGGCTTAAGGGCACGTGGCCCGCGGTTCCTTGGGCATTCACCACTCTGTCTGCCCACACAGCTCTAGGCAAAGGCCAGCCGCCGCCTGACCGGCCCTACTGCCTGACGGCAGTTGGCCCGAAGCCACTGGGAGACACCATTGAGTCGGCACGACCCCTTAGACCCAGCAAGGCCACCCTTGCCCCCACGCCAACTGCCGAACAAAGTTGCCTGTGCCTTGTGACCGGCTGGGCCAGAGGACCGGTCCCGGCCCAAGAACCCACTCCCGCCCACGGCCGTGGCGAAACGGCGGAGGGTGGGCTTTTTCCGGAGGGAGCTGTGGAGAGACACACAGGCAGACAGGTGGCGGCAGCGCGGATGGGCGCTGGTGCTGTCGGCCAGGTGCAGGTCGAAGGCCTTGCGGGCCTCCCGATCATCAGCCGGGCCTGCGGCAGAGTCTGGGTCAGAGCCAGCCACCCCGGGAGCGGCTGGGGTGCGGCTGCCTCCCAGGGCCGCCTTCTGGCGGCATGTCCAGCAGGACCGGCGGGAAGCGCCCCCTCCGGCGCACGCTGTGTTGGGAGAGGCTTGAGGAGATGAGGCCTGCAGCAGTGCCCGGATGGGGCAGAGGAATCCTCGGGCACCGGCGACTAAAGGAAAAGGCGGATTGGGAGGCCAAAAATACTACAGCACCCGGTTTTCACAGGTGGTCTCCCATCCAGGTACTAAACAGACCCGACCCTGCTTAGCTTCAGGGATCAGACGAGATGGGGTGCGTTTAGAGTGGTATGGCTGCAGAAGGCAACGGGCGCCACGGGGTGCCTCTTGAGCCTCAGCTTAGCTGGTGCTGGCGAATTACCGCCGGTCTGGTGACCAGCCCTCGGCAGCACGGCCCTGCCGCCCACCCAGGCAGGCGACAGCAGGCCTCGGGGTCCAGGGGGTGGTGGATTCTTGGGCGACCTCGCAACTCCGTTCAGGCGGCAACATCCAGGCTTGTAGGTGTTTGACGCTCTGCCCCAGATCCCACTTGACGCTCACAAGGTCTGGGACTCAGAGGCTTAAGGGCCAGTGGCCTGCTGTCCCTTGGGCATTTCCCACCGTGTCCACCCCCGCAGTGCTTGGCGCAGCCCAGCCATGGCCGCGCCGGCCCTCCTGCCCGACGGCGGTTGGCCCAAAGCCACTGGGAGCCACCATTGGGCCGGCACGGCCCCTTAGCCCCAGCAAAGCCACCCTTGTACCCACGCCACCCTAAAAGCACAGTTCTCGGCTTTGGAGGTCAGGCGACCTGGAGAACCGGTCATGGCCCACGACCCCACTCCTGTCTCCAGCTGTGGCGAAACAGCAGAGGGTGGGCTTTTTCCGGAGGTAGCTGTATAGAGACACACGGGCAGATAGGTGGCTGGGGCGTGCATGTGCGCTGGTGGGGGCGGCCAGGTGTAGGTCGAAGGCCTCGTGGGCCTATCGGCCGTCAGCCGGGCCTACGGTGCAGTCTGGGTGTAGGCCAGCCACCCCGGGAGCGGCTGGTTTATGGTTATCTACCAGGGCCGCCTTCTGGCCGCATGTCCAACCAGACCGGCGGGGTGCGCCCCCTCCAGAGCACGCTGTGTTGGGAGGGGCCTGAGGAGGTGAGGCCTGCAGCGGTGCCAGGCGGAGGTGATGGCGGCCTCGGCCGTGGGCGACTAAAGGAGAATTTATAGTGGGAGGCAAAAATGCATACAGAACCCGGTATTCCAATGTGGTCTCCCATCCAAGTACTAACCAGGCCCGACCCTGCTTAGCTTCCAGGATCAGACGAGATGGGGCGCGTTCAGGGTGGTATGGCCGTAGAAGGCAGCGGGAGCCACGGGGCACCTCTTGAGGCTCAGCTTCGCTGGTGCTGCCGACATACCGCCAGCCCGGTAGCCAACCAAATACAGCACGGCCCTGCCGTCTGCCAAGGCAGGCGACAGGAGGCCTCGGGGACCCTGGGTTGGCGGACACGTGGGTGACCTCGCAGCTCAGGTCAGGCGGGACCCTCCAGGCCCGTAGGCGCTTGGCCCTCCACCCCAGATACCTCTTGACGCTCACAAGGACGTGGCCTTGGAGGCTTAAGGGCACGTGGCCCGCGGTTCCTTGGGCATTCACCACTCTGTCTGCCCACACAGCTCTAGGCAAAGGCCAGCCGCCGCCTGGCCGGCCCTACTGCCTGACGGCAGTTGGCCCGAAACCACTGGGAGACACCATTGAGTCGGCACGACCCCTTAGACCCAGCAAGGCCACCCTTGACCCACGCCAACTGCCGAACAAAGTTGCCTGTGCCTGGTGACCGGCTGGGCCAGAGGACCGGTCCCGGCCCAAGAACCCACTCCCGCCCACGGCCGTGGCGAAACGGCAGAGGGTGGGCTTTTTCCGGAGGGAGCTGTGGAGAGACACACAGGCAGACAGGTGGCGGCAGCGTGGATGGGCGCTGGTGCTGTCGGCCAGGTGCAGGTCGAAGGCCTTGCGGGCCTCCCGATCATCAGCCGGGCCTGCGGCAGAGTCTGGGTCAGAGCCAGCCACCCCGGGAGCGGCTGGGGTGCGGCTGCCTCCCAGGGCCGCCTTCTGGCGGCATGTCCAGCAGGACCGGCGGGAAGCGCCCCCTCCGGCGCACGCTGTGTTGGGAGAGGCTTGAGGAGATGAGGCCTGCAGCAGTGCCCGGATGGGGCAGAGGAATCCTCGGGCACCGGCGACTAAAGGAAAAGGCGGATTGGGAGGCCAAAAATACTACAGCACCCGGTTTTCCCAGGTGGTCTCCCATCCAGGTACTAAACAGACCCGACCCTGCTTAGCTTCAGGGATCAGACGAGATGGGGAGCGTTTAGGGTGGTATGGCTGCAGAAGGCAACGGGCGCCACGGGGTGCCTCTTGAGCCTCAGCTTAGCTGGTGCTGGCGAATTACCGCCAGTCTGGTGACCAGCCCTCGGCAGCACGGCCCTGCCGCCAACCCAGGCAGGTGACAGCAGGCCTCGGGGTCCAGGGGGTGGTGGATTCTTGGGCGACCTCGCAACTCCGTTCAGGTGGCAACATCAAGGTTTGTAGGAGTTTGACGCTCTGCCCCAGATCCCACTTGACGCTCACAAGGTCTGGGACTCAGAGGCTTAAGGGCCAGTGGCCTGCTGTCCCTTGGGCATTTCCCACCGTGTCCACCCCCGCAGTGCTTGGCGCAGCCCAGCCATGGCCGCGCCGGCCCTCCTGCCCGACGGCGGTTGGCCCAAAGCCACTGGGAGCCACCATTGGGCCGGCACGGCCCCTTAGCCCCAGCAAAGCCACCCTTGTACCCACGCCACCCAAAAAGCACAGTTCTCGGCTTTGGAGGTCAGGCGACCTGGAGAACCGGTCATGGCCCACGACCCCACTCCTGCCTCCAGCTGTGGTGAAACAGCAGAGGGTGGGCTTTTTCCGGAGGTAGCTGTATAGAGACACACGGGCAGATAGGTGGCTGGGGCGTGCATGTGCGCTGGTGGGGGCGGCCAGGTGTAGGTCGAAGGCCTCGTGGGCCTATCGGCCGTCAGCCGGGCCTACGGTGCAGTCTGGGTGTAGGCCAGGCACCCCGGGAGCGGCTGGTTTATGGTTATCTACCAGGGCCGCCTTTTGGCCGCATGTCCAACCAGACCGGCGGGGTGCGCCCCCTCCAGAGCACGCTGTGTTGGGAGGGGCCTGAGGAGGTGAGGCCTGCAGCGGTGCCAGGCGGAGGTGATGGCGGACTCGGCCGTGGGCGAGTAAAGGAGAATTTATAGTGGGAGGCAAAAATGCATACAGAACCCGGTATTCCAATGTGATCTCCCATCCAAGTACTAACCAGGCCCGACCCTGCTTAGCTTCCAGGATCAGACGAGATGGGGCGCGTTCAGGGTGGTATGGCCGTAGAAGGCAGCGGGAGCCACGGGGCACCTCTTGAGGCTCAGCTTCGCTGGTGCAGCCGACATACCGCCAGCCCGGCAGCCAACCATCTCCAGCACGGCCCTGCCGTCTGCCAAGGCAGGCGACAGGAGGCCTCGGGGACCCTGGGTTGGCGGACACGTGGGTGACCTCGCAGCTCAGGTCAGGCGGGACCCTCCAGGCCCGTAGGCGCTTGGCGCTCCACCCCAGATCCCTCTTGACGCTCACAAGGACGTGGCCTTGGAGGCTTAAGGGCACATGGCCCGCGGTTCCTTGGGCATTCACCACTCTGTCTGCACACACAGCTCTAGGCAAAGGCCAGCCGCCGCCTGGCCGGCCCTACTGCCTGACGGCAGTTGGCCCGAAGCCACTGGGAGACACCATTGAGTCGGCACGTCCACTTAGACCCAGCAAGGCCACCCTTGCCCCCACGCCAACTGCCGAAGAAAGTTGCCTGTGCCTGGTGACCGGCTGGGCCAGAGGACCGGTCCCGGCCCAAGAACCCACTCCCGCCCACGGCCGTGGCGAAACGGCGGAGGGTGGGCTTTTTCCGGAGGGAGCTGTGGAGAGACACACAGGCAGACAGGTGGCGGCAGCGCGGATGGGCGCTGGTGCTGTCGGCCAGGTGCAGGTCGAAGGCCTTGCGGGCCTCCCGATCATCAGCCGGGCCTGCGGCAGAGTCTGGGTCAGAGCCAGCCACCCCGGGAGCGGCTGGGGTGCGGCTGCCTCCCAGGGCCGCCTTCTGGAGGCATGTCCAGCAGGACCGGCGGGAAGCGCCCCCTCCGGCGCACGCTGTGTTGGGAGAGGCTTGAGGAGATGAGGCCTGCAGCAGTGCCCGGATGGGGCAGAGGAATCCTCGGGCACCGGCGACTAAAGGAAAAGGCGGATTGGGAGGCCAAAAATACTACAGCACCCGGTTTTCCCAGGTGGTCTCCCATCCAGGTACTAAACAGACCCGACCCTGCTTAGCTTCAGGGATCAGACGAGATGGGGTGCGTTTAGGGTGGTATGGCTGCAGAAGGCAACGGGCACCATGGGGTGCCTCTTGAGCCTCAGCTTAGCTGGTGCTGGCGCATTACCGCCAGTCTGGTGACCAGCCCTCGGCAGCACGGCCCTGCCGCCCACCCAGGCAGGCGACAGCAGGCCTCGGGGTCCAGGGCTGGTGGATTGTTGGGCGACCTCACAACTCCGTGCAGGCGGCAACATCCAGGCTTGTAGGTGTTTGACGCTCTGCCCCAGATCCCACTTGACGCTCACAAGGTCTGGGACTCAGAGGCTTAAGGGCCAGTGGCCTGCTGTCCGTTGGGCATTTCCCACCGTGTCCACCCACGCAGTGCTTGGCGCAGCCCAGCCATGGCCGCGCCGGCCCTCCTGCCCGACGGCGGTTGGCCCAAAGCAACTGGGAGCCACCATTGGGCCGGCACGGCCCCTTAGCCCCAGCAAAGCCACCCTTGTACCCACGCCACCCAAAAAGCACAGTTCTCGGCTTTGGAGGTCAGGCGACCTGGACAACCGGTCATGGCCCACGACCCCACTCCTGCCTCCAGCTGTGGCGAAACAGCAGAGGGTGGGCTTTTTCCGGAGGTAGCTGTATAGAGACACACGGGCAGATAGGTGGCTGGGGCGTGCATGTGCGCTGGTGGGGGCGGCCAGGTGTAGGTCGAAGGCCTCGTGGGCCTATCGGCCGTCAGCCGGACCTACGGTGCAGTCTGGGTGTAGGCCAGCCACCCCGGGAGCGGCTGGTTTATGGTTATCTACCAGGGCCGCCTTCTGGCCGCATGTCCAAACAGCCCGGCGGGGTGCGCCCCCTCCAGAGCACGCTGTGTTGGGAGGGGCCTGAGGAGGTGAGGCCTGCAGCGGTGCCAGGCGGAGGTGATGGCGGCCTCGGCCGTGGGCGACTAAAGGAGAATTTATAGTGGGAGGCAAAAATGCATACAGAACCCGGTATTCCAATGTGGTCTCCCATCCAAGTACTAACCAGGCCCGACCCTGCTTAGCTTCCAGGATCAGACGAGATGGGGCGCGTTCAGGGTGGTATGGCCGTAGAAGGCAGTGGGAGCCACGGGGCACCTCTTGAGGCTCAGCTTCGCTGGTGCTGCCGACATACCGCCAGCCCGGAAGCCAACCATCTCCAGCACGGCCCTGCCGTCTGCCAAGGCAGGCGACAGGAGGCCTCGGGGACCCTGGGTTGGCGGACACGTGGGTGACCTCGCAGCTCAGGTCAGGCGGGACCCTCCAGGCCCGTAGGCGCTTGGCCCTCCACCCCAGATCCCTCTTGACGCTCACAAGGACGTGGCCTTGGAGGCTTAAGGGCACGTGGCCCGCGGTTCCTTGGGCATTCACCACTCTGTCTGCCCACACAGCTCTAGGCAAAGGCCAGCCGCCGCCTGGCCGGCCCTACTGCCTGACGGGAGTTGGCCCGAAGCCACTGGGAGACACCATTGAGTCGGAATGACCCCTTAGACCCAGCAAGGCCACCCTTGCCCCCACGCCAACTGCCGAACAATGTTGCCTGTGCCTGGTGACCGGCTGGGCCAGAGGACCGATCCTGGCCCAAGAACCCACTCCCGCCCACGGCCGTGGCGAAACGGCGGAGGGTGGGCTTTTTCCGGAGGGAGCTGTGGAGAGACACACAGGCAGACAGGTGGCGGCAGCGCGGATGGGCGCTGGTGCTGTCGGCCAGGTGCAGGTCGAAGGCCTTGCAGGCCTCCCGATCATCAGCCGGGCCTGCGGCAGATTCTGGGTCAGAGCCAGCCACCCCGGGAGCGGCTGGGGTGCGGCTGCCTCCCACGCCGCCTTCTGGAGGCATGTCCAGCAGGACCGGCGGGAAGCGCCCCCTCCGGCGCACGCTGTGTTGGGAGAGGCTTGAGGAGATGAGGCCTGCAGCAGTGCCCGGATGGGGCAGAGGAATCCTCGGTCACCGGCGACTAAAGGAAAAGGCGGATTGGGAGGACAAAAATACTACAGCACCCGGTTTTCCCAGGTGGTCTCCCATCCAGGTACTAAACAGACCCGACCCTGCTTAGCTTCAGGGATCAGACGAGATGGGGTGTGTTTAGGGTGGTATGGCTGCAGAAGGCAACGGGCGCCACGGGGTGCCTCTTGAGCCTCAGCTTAGCTGGTGCTGGCGCATTACCGCCAGTCTGGTGACCAGCCCTCGGCAGCACGGCCCTGCCGCCCACCCAGGCAGGCGACAGCAGGCCTCGGGGTCCAGGGGGTGGTGGATTCTTGGGCGACCTCGCAACTCCGTGCAGGCGGCAAGATCCAGGCTTGTAGGTGTTTGACGCTCTGCCCCAGATCCCACTTGACGCTCACAAGGTCTGGGACTCAGAGGCTTAAGGGCCAGTGGCCTGCTGTCCCTTGGGCATTTACCACCGTGTCCACCCACGCAGTGCTTGGCGCAGCCCAGCCATGGCCGCGCCGGCCCTCCTGCCCGACGGCGGTTGGCCCAAAGCCACTGGGAGCCACCATTGGGCCGGCACGGCCCCTTAGCCCCAGCAAAGCCACCCTTGTACCCACGCCACCCAAAAAGCACAGTTCTCGGCTTTGGAGGTCAGGCGACCTGGAGAACCGGTCATGGCCCACGACCCCACTCCTGCCTCCAGCTGTGGCGAAACAGCAGAGGGAGGGCTTTTTCTGGAGGTAGCTGTATAGAGACACACGGGCAGATAGGTGGCTGGGGCGTGCATGTGCGCTTTTGGGGGCGGCCAGGTGTAGCTCGAAGGCCTCGTGGGCCTATCGGCCATCAGCCGGGCCTACGGTGCAGTCTGGGTGTAGGCCAGCCACCCCGGGAGCGGCTGGTTTATGGTTATCTACCAGGGCCGCCTTCTGGCCGCATGTCCAACCAGACCGGCGGGGTGCGCCCCCTCCAGAGCACGCTGTGTTGGGAGGGGCCTGAGGAGGTGAGGCCTGCAGCGGTGCCAGGCGGAGGTGATGGCGGCCTCGGCCGTGGGCGACTAAAGGAGAATTTATAGTGGGAGGCAAAAATGCATACAGAACCCGGTATTCCAATGTGGTCTCCCATCCAAGTACTAACCAGGCCCGACCCTGCTTAGCTTCCAGGATCAGACGAGATGGGGCGCGTTCAGGGTGGTATGGCCGTAGAAGGCAGCGGGAGCCACGGGGCACCTCTTGAGGCTCAGCTTCGCTGGTGCTGCCGACATACCGCCAGCCCGGCAGCCAACCATCTACAGCACGGCCCTGCCGTCTGCCAAGGCAGGCGACAGGAGGCCTCGGGGACCCTGGGTTGGCGGACACGTGGGTGACCTCGCAGCTCAGGTCAGGCGGGACCCTCCAGGCCCGTAGGCGCTTGGCCCTCCACCCCAGATACCTCTTGACGCTCACAAGGACGTGGCCTTGGAGGCTTAAGGGCACGTGGCCCGCGGTTCCTTGGGCATTCACCACTCTGTCTGCCCACACAGCTCTAGGCAAAGGCCAGCCGCCGCCTGGCCGGCCCTACTGCCTGACGGCAGTTGGCCCGAAACCACTGGGAGACACCATTGAGTCGGCACGACCCCTTAGACCCAGCAAGGCCACCCTTGACCCACGCCAACTGCCGAACAAAGTTGCCTGTGCCTGGTGACCGGCTGGGCCAGAGGACCGGTCCCGGCCCAAGAACCCACTCCCGCCCACGGCCGTGGCGAAACGGCGGAGGGTGGGCTTTTTCCGGAGGGAGCTGTGGAGAGACACACAGGCAGACAGGTGGCGGCAGCGCGGATGGGCGCTGGTGCTGTCGGCCAGGTGCAGGTCGAAGGCCTTGCGGGCCTCCCGATCATCAGCCGGGCCTGCGGCAGAGTCTGGGTCAGAGCCAGCCACCCCGGGAGCGGCTGGGGTGCGGCTGCCTCCCAGGGCCGCCTTCTGGCGGCATGTCCAGCAGGACCGGCGGGAAGCGCCCCCTCCGGCGCACGCTGTGTTGGGAGAGGCGTGAGGAGATGAGGCCTGCAGCAGTGCCCGGATGGGGCAGAGGAATCCTCGGGCACCGGCGACTAAAGGAAAAGGCGGATTGGGAGGCCAAAAATACTACAGCACCCGGTTTTCCCAGGTGGTCTCCCATCCAGGTACTAAACAGACCCGACCCTGCTTAGCTTCAGGGATCAGACGAGATGGGGTGCGTTTGGGGTGGTATGGCTGCAGAAGGCAACGGGCGCCACGGGGTGCCTCTTGAGCCTCAGCTTAGCTGGTGCTGGCGAATTACCGCCGGTCTGGTGACCAGCCCTCGGCAGCACGGCCCTGCCGCCCACCCAGGCAGGCGACAGCAGGCCTCGGGGTCCAGGGGGTGGTGGATTCTTGGGCGACCTCGCAACTCCGTTCAGGCGGCAACATCCAGGCTTGTAGGTGTTTGACGCTCTGCCCCAGATCCCACTTGACGCTCACAAGGTCTGGGACTCAGAGGCTTAAGGGCCAGTGGCCTGCTGTCCCTTGGGCATTTCCCACCGTGTCCACCCACGCAGTGCTTGGCGCAGCCCAGCCATGGCCCCGCCGGCCCTCCTGCCCGACGGCGGTTGGCCCAAAGCCACTGGGAGCCACCATTGGGCCGGCAGGGCCCCTTAGCCCCAGCAAAGCCACCCTTGTACCCACGCCACCCAAAAAGCACAGTTCTCGGCTTTGGAGGTCAGGCGACCTGGAGAACCGGTCATGGCCCACGACCCCACTCCTGCCTCCAGCTGTGGCGAAACAGCAGAGGGTGGGCTTTTTCCGGAGGTAGCTGTATAGAGACACACGGGCAGATAGGTGGCTGGGGCGTGCATGTGCGCTGGTGGGGGCGGCCAGGTGTAGGTCGAAGGCCTCGTGGGCCTATCGGCCGTCAGCCGGGCCTACGGTGCAGTCTGGGTGTAGGCCAGCCACCCCGGGAGCGGCTGGTTTATGGTTATCTACCAGGGCCGCCTTCTGGCCTCATGTCCAACCAGACCGGCGGTGTGCGCCCCCTCCAGAGCACGCTGTGTTGGGAGGGGCCTGAGGAGGTGAGGCCTGCAGCGGTGCCAGGCGGAGGTGATGGCGGACTCGGCCGTGGGCGACTAAAGGAGAATTTATAGTGGGAGGCACAAATGCATACAGAACCCGGTATTCCAATGTGATCTCCCATCCAAGTACTAACCAGGCCCGACCCTGCTTAGCTTCCAGGATCAGACGAGATTGGGCGCGTTCAGGGTGGTATGGCCGTAGAAGGCAGCGGGAGCCACGGGGCACCTCTTGAGGCTCAGCTTCGCTGGTGCTGCCGACATACCGCCAGCCCGGCAGCCAACCATCTCCAGCACGGCCCTGCCGTCTGCCAAGGCAGGCGACAGGAGGCCTCGGGGACCCTGGGTTGGCGGACACGTGGGTGACCTCGCAGCTCAGGTCAGGCGGGACCCTCCAGGCCCGTAGGCGCTTGGCCCTCCACCCCAGATCCCTCTTGACGCTCACAAGGACGTGGCCTTGGAGGCTTAAGGGCACATGGCCCGCGGTTCCTTGGGCATTCACCACTCTGTCTGCACACACAGCTCTAGGCAAAGGCCAGCCGCCGCCTGGCCGGCCCTACTGCCTGACGGCAGTTGGCCCGAAGCCACTGGGAGACACCATTGAGTCGGCACGACCCCTTAGACCCAGCAAGGCCACCCTTGCCCCCACGCCAACTGCCGAAGAAAGTTTCCTGTTCCTGGTGACCGGCTGGGCCAGAGGACCGGTCCCGGCCCAAGAACCCACTCCCGCCCACGGCCGTGGCGAAACGGCGGAGGGTGGGCTTTTTCCGGAGGGAGCTGTGGAGAGACACACAGGCAGACAGGTGGCGGCAGCGCGGATGGGCACTGGTGCTGTCGGCCAGGTGCAGGTCGAAGGCCTTGCGGGCCTCCCGATCATCAGCCGGGCCTGCGGCAGAGTCTGGGTCAGAGCCAGCCACCCCGGGAGCGGCTGGGGTGCGGCTGCCTCCCAGGGCCGCCTTCTGGCGGCATGTCCAGCAGGACCGGCGGGAAGCACCCCCTCCGGCGCACGCTGTGTTGGGAGAGGCTTGAGGAGATGAGGCCTGCAGCAGTGCCCGGATGGGGCAGAGGAATCCTCGGGCACCGGCGACTAAAGGAAAAGGCGGATTGGGAGGTCAAAAATACTACAGCACCCGGTTTTCCCAGGTGGTCTCCCATCCAGGTACTAAACAGACCCGACCCTGCTTAGCTTCAGGGATCAGACGAGATGGGGTCCGTTTAGGGTGGTATGGCTGCAGAAGGCAACGGGCGCCACGGGGTGCCTCTTGAGCCTCAGCTTAGCTGGTGCTGGCGAATTACCGCCAGTCTGGTGACCAGCCCTCGGCAGCACGGCCCTGCCGCCCACCCAGGCAGGCGACAGCAGGCCTCGGGGTCCAGGGGGTGGTGGATTCTTGGGCGACCTCGCAACTCCGTTCAGGCGGCAACATCCAGGCTTGTAGGTGTTTGACGCTCTGCCCCAGATCCCACTTGACGCTCACAAGGTCTGGGACTCAGAGGCTTAAGGGCCAGTGGCCTGCTGTCCCTTGGGCATTTCCCACCGTGTCCATCCCCGCAGTGCTTGGCGCAGCCCAGCCATGGCCGCGCCGGCCCTCCTGCCCGACGGCGGTTGGCCCAAAGCCACTGGGAGCCACCATTGGGCCGGCACGGCCCCTTAGGCCCAGCAAAGCCACCCTTGTACCCACGCCACCCAAAAAGCACAGTTCTCGGCTTTGGAGGTCAGGCGACCTGGAGAACCGGTCATGGCCCACGACCCCACTCCTGCCTCCAGCTGTGGCGAAACAGCAGAGGGTGGGCTTTTTCCGGAGGTAGCTGTATAGAGACACACGGGCAGATAGGTGGCTGGGGCGTGCATGTGCGCTGGTGGGGGCGGCCAGGTGTAGCTCGAAGGCCTCGTGGGCCTATCGTCAGTCAGCCGGGCCTACGGTGCAGTCTGGGTGTAGGCCAGCCACCCCGGGAGCGGCTGGTTTATGGTTATCTACCAGGGCCGCCTTCTGGCCGCATGTCCAACCAGACCGGCGGGGTGCGCCCCCTCCAGAGCACGCTGTGTTGGGAGGGGCCTGAGGAGGTGAGGCCTGCAGCGGTGCCAGGCGGAGGTGATGGCGGCCTCGGCCGTGGGCGACTAAAGGAGAATTTATAGTGGGAGGCAAAAATGCATACAGAACCCGGTATTCCAATGTGGTCTCCCATCCAAGTACTAACCAGGCCCGACCCTGCTTAGCTTCCAGGATCAGACGAGATGGGGCGCGTTCAGGGTGGTATGGCCGTAGAAGGCAGCGGGAGCCACGGGGCACCTCTTGAGGCTCAGCTTCGCTGGTGCTGCCGACATACCGCCAGCCCGGCAGCCAACCATCTCCAGCACGGCCCTGCCGTCTGCCAAGGCAGGCGACAGGAGGCCTCGGGGACCCTGGGTTGGCGGACACGTGGGTGACCTCGCAGCTCAGGTCAGGCGGGACCCTCCAGGCCCGTAGGCGCTTGGCCCTCCACCCCAGATCCCTCTTGACGCTCACAAGGACGTGGCCTTGGAGGCTTAAGGGCACGTGGCCCGCGGTTCCTTGGGCATTCACCACTCTGTCTGCCCACACAGCTCTAGGCAAAGGCCAGCCGCCGCCTGGCCGGCCCTACTGCCTGACGGCAGTTGGCCCGAAACCACTGGGAGACACCATTGAGTCGGCACGACCCCTTAGACCCAGCAAGGCCACCCTTGACCCAGGCCAACTGCCGAACAAAGTTGCCTGTGCCTGGTGACCGGCTGGGCCAGAGGACCGGTCCCGGCCCAAGAACCCACTCCCGCCCACGGCCGTGGCGAAACGGCGGAGGGTGGGCTTTTTCCGGAGGGAGCTGTGGAGAGACACACAGGCAGACAGGTGGCGGCAGCGCGGATGGGCGCTGGTGCTGTCGGCCAGGTGCAGGTCGAAGGCCTTGCGGGCCTCCCGATCATCAGCCGGGCCTGCGGCAGAGTCTGGGTCAGAGCCAGCCACCCCGGGAGCGGCTGGGGTGCGGCTGCCTCCCAGGGCCGCCTTCTGGCGGCATCTCCAGCAGGACCGGCGGGAAGCGCCCCCTCCGGCGCACGCTGTGTTGGGAGAGGCTTGAGGAGATGAGGCCTGCAGCAGTGCCCGGATGGGGCAGAGGAATCCTCGGGCACCGGCGACTAAAGGAAAAGGCGGATTGGGAGGCCAAAAATACTACAGCACCCGGTTTTCCCAGGTGGTCTCCCATCCAGGTACTAAACAGACCCGACCCTGCTTAGCTTCAGGGATCAGAAGAGATGGGGTGCGTTTAGGGTGGTATGGCTGCAGAAGGCAACGGGCGCCACGGGGTGCCTCTTGAGCCTCAGCTTAGCTGGTGCTGGCGAATTACCGCCAGTCTGGTGACCAGCCCTCGGCAGCACGGCCCTGCCGCCCACCCAGGCAGGCGACAGCAGGCCTCGGGGTCCAGGGGGTGGTGGATTCTTGGGCGACCTCGCAACTCCGTGCAGGCGGCAACATCCAGGCTTGTAGGTGTTTGACGCTCTGCCCCAGATCCCACTTGACGCTCACAAGGTCTGGGACTCAGAGGCTTAAGGGCCAGTGGCCTGCTGTCCCTTGGGCATTTCCCACCGTGTCCACCCACGCAGTGCTTGGCGCAGCCCAGCCATGGCCGCGCCGGCCCTCCTGCCCGACGGCGGTTGGCCCAAAGCCACTGGGAGCCACCATTGGGCTGGCACGGCCCCTTAGCCCCAGCAAAGCCACCCTTGTACCTACGCCACCCAAAAAGCACAGTTCTCGGCTTTGGAGGTCAGGCGACCTGGAGAACCGGTCATGGCCCACGACCCCACTCCTGCCTCCAGCTGTGGCGAAACAGCAGAGGGTGGGCTTTTTCCGGAGGTAGCTGTATAGAGACACACGGGCAGATAGGTGGCTGGGGCGTGCATGTGCGCTGGTGGGGGCGGCCAGGTGTAGGTCGAAGGCCTCGTGGGCCTATCGGCCGTCAGCCGGGCCTACGGTGCAGTCTGGGTGTAGGCCAGGCACCCCGGGAGCGGCTGGTTTATGGTTATCTACCAGGGCCGCCTTCTGGCCGCATGTCCAACCAGACCGGTTGGGTGCACCCCCTCCAGAGCACGCTGTGTTTGGAGGGGCCTGAGGAGGTGAGGCCTGCAGCGGTGCCAGGCGGAGGTGATGGCGGCCTCGGCCGTGGGCGACTAAAGGAGAATTTATAGTGGGAGGCAAAAATGCATACAGAACCCGGTATTCCAATGTGGTCTCCCATCCAAGTACTAACCAGGCCCGACCCTGCTTAGCTTCCAGGATCAGACGAGATGGGGCGCGTTCAGGGTGGTATGGCCGTAGAAGGCAGTGGGAGCCACGGAGCACCTCTTGAGGCTCAGCTTCGCTGGTGCTGCCGACATACCGCCAGCCTGGCAGCCAACCATCTCCAGCACGGCCCTGCCGTCTGCCAAGGCAGGCGACAGGAGGCCTCGGGGACCCTGGGTTGGCGGACACATTGGTGACCTCCCAGCTCAGGTCAGGCGGGACCCTCCAGGCCCGTAGGCGCTTGGCCCTCCACCCCAGATCCCTCTTGACGCTCACAAGGACGTGGCCTTGGAGGCTTAAGGGCACGTGGCCCGCGGTTCCTTGGGCATTCACCACTCTGTCTGCCCACACAGCTCTAGGCAAAGGCCAGCCGCCGCCTGGCCGGCCCTACTGCCTGACGGCAGTTGGCCCGAAGCCACTGGGAGACACCATTGAGTCGGCACGACCCCTTAGACCCAGCAAGGCCACCCTTGCCCCCACGCCAACTGCCGAACAAAGTTGCCTGTGCCTGGTGACCGGCTGGGCCAGAGGACCGGTCCCGGCCCAAGAACCCACTCCCGCCCACGGCCGTGGCGAAACGGCGGAGGGTGGGCTTTTTCCGGAGGGAGCTGTGGAGAGACACACAGGCAGACACGTGGCGGCAGCGCGGATGGGCGCTGGTGCTGTCGGCCAGGTGCAGGTCGAAGGCCTTGCGGGCCTCCCGATCATCAGCCGGGCCTGCGGCAGAGTCTGGGTCAGAGCCAGCCACCCCGGGAGCGGCTGGGGTGCGGCTGCCTCCCAGGGCCGCCTTCTGGCGGCATGTCCAGCAGGACCGGCGGGAAGCGCCCCCTCCGGCGCACGCTGTGTTGGGAGAGGCTTGAGGAGATGAGGCCTGCAGCAGTGCCCGGATGGGGCAGAGGAATCCTCGGGCACCGGCGACTAAAGGAAAAGGCGGATTGGGAGGCCAAAAATACTACAGCACCCGGTTTTCCCAGGTGGTCTCCCATCCAGGTACTAAACAGACCCGACCCTGCTTAGCTTCAGGGATCAGACGAGATGGGGTGCGTTTAGAGTGGTATGGCTGCAGAAGGCAACGGGCGCCACGGGGTGCCTCTTGAGCCTCAGCTTAGCTGGTGCTGGCGAATTACCGCCGGTCTGGTGACCAGCCCTCGGCAGCACAGCCCTGCCGCCCACCCAGGCAGGCGACAGCAGGCCTCGGGGTCCAGGGGGTGGTGGATTCTTGGGCGACCTCGCAACTCCGTTCAGGCGGCAACATCCAGGCTTGTAGGTGTTTGACGCTCTGCCCCAGATCCCACTTGACGCTCACAAGGTCTGGGACTCAGAGGCTTAAGGGCCAGTGGCCTGCTGTCCCTTGGGCATTTCCCACCGTGTCCACCCACGCAGTGCTTGGCGCAGCCCAGCCATGGCCGCGCCGGCCCTCCTGCCCGACGGCGGTTGGCCCAAAGCCACTGGGAGCCACCATTGGGCCGGCACGGCCCCTTAGCCCCAGCAAAGCCACCCTTGTACCCACGCCACCCAAAAAGCACAGTTCTCGGCTTTGGAGGTCAGGCGACCTGGAGAACCGGTCATGGCCCACGACCCCACTCCTGCCTCCAGCTGTGGCGAAACAGCAGAGGGTGGGCTTTTTCCGGAGGTAGCTGTATAGAGACACACGGGCAGATAGGTGGCTGGGGCGTGCATGTGCGCTGGTGGGGGCGGCCAGGTGTAGGTCGAAGGCCTCGTGGGCCTATCGGCCGTCAGCCGGGCCTACGGTGCAGTCTGGGTGTAGGCCAGCCACCCCGGGAGCGGCTGGTTTATGGTTATCTACCAGGGCCGCCTTCTGGCCGCATGTCCAACCAGACCGGCGGGGTGCGCCCCCTCCAGAGCACGCTGTGTTGGGAGGGGCCTGAGGAGGTGAGGCCTGCAGCGGTGCCAGGCGGAGGTGATGGCGGCCTCGGCCGTGGGCGACTAAAGGAGAATTTATAGTGGGAGGCAAAAATGCATACAGAACCCGGTATTCCAATGTGGTCTCCCATCCAAGTACTAACCAGGCCCGACCCTGCTTAGCTTCCAGGATCAGACGAGATGGGGCGCGTTCAGGGTGGTATGGCCGTAGAAGGCAGCGGGAGCCACGGGGCACCTCTTGAGGCTCAGCTTCGCTGGTGCTGCCGACATACCGCCAGCCCGGCAGCCAACCATCTACAGCACGGCCCTGCCGTCTGCCAAGGCAGGCGACAGGAGGCCTCGGGGACCCTGGGTTGGCGGACACGTGGGTGACCTCGCAGCTCAGGTCAGGCGGGACCCTCCAGGCCCGTAGGCGCTTGGCCCTCCACCCCAGATACCTCTTGACGCTCACAAGGACGTGGCCTTGGAGGCTTAAGGGCACGTGGCCCGCGGTTCCTTGGGCATTCACCACTCTGTCTGCCCACACAGCTCTAGGCAAAGGCCAGCCGCCGCCTGGCCGGCCCTACTGCCTGACGGCAGTTGGCCCGAAACCACTGGGAGACACCATTGAGTCGGCACGACCCCTTAGACCCAGCAAGGCCACCCTTGACCCACGCCAACTGCCGAACAAAGTTGCCTGTGCCTGGTGACCGGCTGGGCCAGAGGACCGGTCCCGGCCCAAGAACCCACTCCCGCCCACGGCCGTGGCGAAACGGCGGAGGGTGGGCTTTTTCCGGAGGGAGCTGTGGAGAGACACACAGGCAGACAGGTGGCGGCAGCGTGGATGGGCGCTGGTGCTGTCGGCCAGGTGCAGGTCGAAGGCCTTGCGGGCCTCCCGATCATCAGCCGGGCCTGCGGCAGAGTCTGGGTCAGAGCCAGCCACCCCGGGAGCGGCTGGGGTGCGGCTGCCTCCCAGGGCCGCCTTCTGGCGGCATGTCCAGCAGGACCGGCGGGAAGCGCCCCCTCCGGCGCACGCTGTGTTGGGAGAGGCTTGAGGAGATGAGGCCTGCAGCAGTGCCCGGATGGGGCAGAGGAATCCTCGGGCACCGGCGACTAAAGGAAAAGGCGGATTGGGAGGCCAAAAATACTACAGCACCCGGTTTTCCCAGGTGGTCTCCCATCCAGGTACTAAACAGACCCGACCCTGCTTAGCTTCAGGGATCAGACGAGATGGGGTGCGTTTAGGGTGGTATGGCTGCAGAAGGCAACGGGCGCCACGGGGTGCCTCTTGAGCCTCAGCTTAGCTGGTGCTGGCGCATTACCGCCAGTCTGGTGACCAGCCCTCGGCAGCACGGCCCTGCCGCCAACCCAGGCAGGCGACAGCAGGCCTCGGGGTCCAGGGGGTGGTGGATTCTTGGGCGACCTCGCAACTCCGTTCAGGTGGCAACATCAAGGTTTGTAGGAGTTTGACGCTCTGCCCCAGATCCCACTTGACGCTCACAAGGTCTGGGACTCAGAGGCTTAAGGGCCAGTGGCCTGCTGTCCCTTGGGCATTTCCCACCGTGTCCACCCCCGCAGTGCTTGGCGCAGCCCAGCCATGGCCGCGCCGGCCCTCCTGCCCGACGGCGGTTGGCCCAAAGCCACTGGGAGCCACCATTGGGCCGGCACGGCCCCTTAGCCCCAGCAAAGCCACCCTTGTACCCACGCCACCCAAAAAGCACAGTTCTCGGCTTTGGAGGTCAGGCGACCTGGAGAACCGGTCATGGCCCACGACCCCACTCCTGCCTCCAGCTGTGGCGAAACAGCAGAGGGTGGGCTTTTTCCGGAGGTAGCTGTATAGAGACACACGGGCAGATAGGTGGCTGGGGCGTGCATGTGCGCTGGTGGGGGCGGCCAGGTGTAGGTCGAAGGCCTCGTGGGCCTATCGGCCGTCAGCCGGGCCTACGGTGCAGTCTGGGTGTAGGCCAGGCACCCCGGGAGCGGCTGGTTTATGGTTATCTACCAGGGCCGCCTTCTGGCCGCATGTCCAACCAGACCGGTTGGGTGCACCCCCTCCAGAGCACGCTGTGTTTGGAGGGGCCTGAGGAGGTGAGGCCTGCAGCGGTGCCAGGCGGAGGTGATGGCGGCCTCGGCCGTGGGCGACTAAAGGAGAATTTATAGTGGGAGGCAAAAATGCATACAGAACCCGGTATTCCAATGTGGTCTCCCATCCAAGTACTAACCAGGCCCGACCCTGCTTAGCTTCCAGGATCAGACGAGATGGGGCGCGTTCAGGGTGGTATGGCCGTAGAAGGCAGTGGGAGCCACGGGGCACCTCTTGAGGCTCAGCTTCGCTGGTGCTGCCGACATACCGCCAGCCTGGCAGCCAACCATCTCCAGCACGGCCCTGCCGTCTGCCAAGGCAGGCGACAGGAGGCCTCGGGGACCCTGGGTTGGCGGACACATTGGTGACCTCCCAGCTCAGGTCAGGCGGGACCCTCCAGGCCCGTAGGCGCTTGGCCCTCCACCCCAGATCCCTCTTGACGCTCACAAGGACGTGGCCTTGGAGGCTTAAGGGCACGTGGCCCGCGGTTCCTTGGGCATTCACCACTCTGTCTGCCCACACAGCTCTAGGCAAAGGCCAGCCGCCGCCTGGCCGGCCCTACTGCCTGACGGCAGTTGGCCCGAAGCCACTGGGAGACACCATTGAGTCGGCACGACCCCTTAGACCCAGCAAGGCCACCCTTGCCCCCACGCCAACTGCCGAACAAAGTTGCCTGTGCCTGGTGACCGGCTGGGCCAGAGGACCGGTCCCGGCCCAAGAACCCACTCCCGCCCACGGCCGTGGCGAAACGGCGGAGGGTGGGCTTTTTCCGGAGGGAGCTGTGGAGAGACACACAGGCAGACACGTGGCGGCAGAGCGGATGGGCGCTGGTGCTGTCGGCCAGGTGCAGGTCGAAGGCCTTGCGGGCCTCCCGATCATCAGCCGGGCCTGCGGCAGAGTCTGGGTCAGAGCCAGCCACCCCGGGAGCGGCTGGGGTGCGGCTGCCTCCCAGGGCCGCCTTCTGGCGGCATGTCCAGCAGGACCGGCGGGAAGCGCCCCCTCCGGCGCACGCTGTGTTGGGAGAGGCTTGAGGAGATGAGGCCTGCAGCAGTGCCCGGATGGGGCAGAGGAATCCTCGGGCACCGGCGACTAAAGGAAAAGGCGGATTGGGAGGCCAAAAATACTACAGCACCCGGTTTTCCCAGGTGGTCTCCCATCCAGGTACTAAACAGACCCGACCCTGCTTAGCTTCAGGGATCAGACGAGATGGGGTGCGTTTAGAGTGGTATGGCTGCAGAAGGCAACGGGCGCCACGGGGTGCCTCTTGAGCCTCAGCTTAGCTGGTGCTGGCGAATTACCGCCGGTCTGGTGACCAGCCCTCGGCAGCACAGCCCTGCCGCCCACCCAGGCAGGCGACAGCAGGCCTCGGGGTCCAGGGGGTGGTGGATTCTTGGGCGACCTCGCAACTCCGTTCAGGCGGCAACATCCAGGCTTGTAGGTGTTTGACGCTCTGCCCCAGATCCCACTTGACGCTCACAAGGTCTGGGACTCAGAGGCTTAAGGGCCAGTGGCCTGCTGTCCCTTGGGCATTTCCCACCGTGTCCACCCACGCAGTGCTTGGCGCAGCCCAGCCATGGCCGCGCCGGCCCTCCTGCCCGACGGCGGTTGGCCCAAAGCCACTGGGAGCCACCATTGGGCCGGCACGGCCCCTTAGCCCCAGCAAAGCCACCCTTGTACCCACGCCACCCAAAAAGCACAGTTCTCGGCTTTGGAGGTCAGGCGACCTGGAGAACCGGTCATGGCCCACGACCCCACTCCTGCCTCCAGCTGTGGCGAAACAGCAGAGGGTGGGCTTTTTCCGGAGGTAGCTGTATAGAGACACACGGGCAGATAGGTGGCTGGGGCGTGCATGTGCGCTGGTGGGGGCGGCCAGGTGTAGGTCGAAGGCCTCGTGGGCCTATCGGCCGTCAGCCGGGCCTACGGTGCAGTCTGGGTGTAGGCCAGCCACCCCGGGAGCGGCTGGTTTATGGTTATCTACCAGGGCCGCCTTCTGGCCGCATGTCCAACCAGACCGGCGGGGTGCGCCCCCTCCAGAGCACGCTGTGTTGGGAGGGGCCTGAGGAGGTGAGGCCTGCAGCGGTGCCAGGCGGAGGTGATGGCGGCCTCGGCCGTGGGCGACTAAAGGAGAATTTATAGTGGGAGGCAAAAATGCATACAGAACCCGGTATTCCAATGTGGTCTCCCATCCAAGTACTAACCAGGCCCGACCCTGCTTAGCTTCCAGGATCAGACGAGATGGGGCGCGTTCAGGGTGGTATGGCCGTAGAAGGCAGCGGGAGCCACGGGGCACCTCTTGAGGCTCAGCTTCGCTGGTGCTGCCGACATACCGCCAGCCCGGCAGCCAACCATCTACAGCACGGCCCTGCCGTCTGCCAAGGCAGGCGACAGGAGGCCTCGGGGACCCTGGGTTGGCGGACACGTGGGTGACCTCGCAGCTCAGGTCAGGCGGGACCCTCCAGGCCCGTAGGCGCTTGGCCCTCCACCCCAGATACCTCTTGACGCTCACAAGGACGTGGCCTTGGAGGCTTAAGGGCACGTGGCCCGCGGTTCCTTGGGCATTCACCACTCTGTCTGCCCACACAGCTCTAGGCAAAGGCCAGCCGCCGCCTGGCCGGCCCTACTGCCTGACGGCAGTTGGCCCGAAACCACTGGGAGACACCATTGAGTCGGCACGACCCCTTAGACCCAGCAAGGCCACCCTTGACCCACGCCAACTGCCGAACAAAGTTGCCTGTGCCTGGTGACCGGCTGGGCCAGAGGACCGGTCCCGGCCCAAGAACCCACTCCCGCCCACGGCCGTGGCGAAACGGCGGAGGGTGGGCTTTTTCCGGAGGGAGCTGTGGAGAGACACACAGGCAGACAGGTGGCGGCAGCGTGGATGGGCGCTGGTGCTGTCGGCCAGGTGCAGGTCGAAGGCCTTGCGGGCCTCCCGATCATCAGCCGGGCCTGCGGCAGAGTCTGGGTCAGAGCCAGCCACCCCGGGAGCGGCTGGGGTGCGGCTGCCTCCCAGGGCCGCCTTCTGGCGGCATGTCCAGCAGGACCGGCGGGAAGCGCCCCCTCCGGCGCACGCTGTGTTGGGAGAGGCTTGAGGAGATGAGGCCTGCAGCAGTGCCCGGATGGGGCAGAGGAATCCTCGGGCACCGGCGACTAAAGGAAAAGGCGGATTGGGAGGCCAAAAATACTACAGCACCCGGTTTTCCCAGGTGGTCTCCCATCCAGGTACTAAACAGACCCGACCCTGCTTAGCTTCAGGGATCAGACGAGATGGGGTGCGTTTAGGGTGGTATGGCTGCAGAAGGCAACGGGCGCCACGGGGTGCCTCTTGAGCCTCAGCTTAGCTGGTGCTGGCGAATTACCGCCAGTCTGGTGACCAGCCCTCGGCAGCACGGCCCTGCCGCCAACCCAGGCAGGCGACAGCAGGCCTCGGGGTCCAGGGGGTGGTGGATTCTTGGGCGACCTCGCAACTCCGTGCAGGCGGCAACATCCAGGCTTGTAGGTGTTTGACGCTCTGCCCCAGATCCCTCTTGACGCTCACAAGGTCTGGGACTCAGAGGCTTAAGGGCCAGTGGCCTGCTGTCCCTTGGGCATTTCCCACCGTGTCCACCCACGCAGTGCTTGGCGCAGCCCAGCCATGGCCGCGCCGGCCCTCCTGCCCGACGGCAGTTGGCCCAAAGCCACTGGGAGCCACCATTGGGCCGGCACGGCCCCTTAGTCCCAGCAAAGCCACCCTTGTACCCACGCCACCCAAAAAGCACAGTTCTCGGCTTTGGAGGTCAGGCGACCTGGAGAACCGGTCATGGCCCACGACCCCACTCCTGCCTCCAGCTGTGGCGAAACAGCAGAGGGTGGGCTTTTTCCGGAGGTAGCTGTATAGAGACACACGGGCAGATAGGTGGCTGGGGCGTGCATGTGCGCTGGTGGGGGCGGCCAGGTGTAGGTCGAAGGCCTCGTGGGCCTATCGGCCGTCAGCCGGGCCTACGGTGCAGTCTGGGTGTAGGCCAGCCACCCCGGGAGCGGCTGGTTTATGGTTATCTACCAGGGCCGCCTTCTGGCCGCATGTCCAACCAGACCGGCGGGGTGCGCCCCCTCCAGAGCACGCTGTGTTGGGAGGGGCCTGAGGAGGTGAGGCCTGCAGCGGTGCCAGGCGGAGGTGATGGCGGACTCGGCCGTGGGCGACTAAAGGAGAATTTATAGTGGGAGGCAAAAATGCATACAGAACCCGGTATTCCAATGTGATCTCCCATCCAAGTACTAACCAGGCCCGACCCTGCTTAGCTTCCAGGATCAGACGAGATGGGGCGCGTTCAGGGTGGTATGGCCGTAGAAGGCAGCGGGAGCCACGGGGCACCTCTTGAGGCTCAGCTTCGCTGGTGCTGCCGACATACCGCCAGCCCGGCAGCCAACCATCTCCAGCACGGCCCTGCCGTCTGCCAAGGCAGGCGACAGGAGGCCTCGGGGACCCTGGGTTGGCGGACACGTGGGTGACCTCGCAGCTCAGGTCAGGCGGGACCCTCCAGGCCCGTAGGTGCTTGGCCCTCCACCCCAGATCCCTCTTGACGCTCACAAGGACGTGGCCTTGGAGGCTTAAGGGCACATGGCCCGCGGTTCCTTGGGCATTCACCACTCTGTCTGCACACACAGCTCTAGGCAAAGGCCAGCCGCCGCCTGGCCGGCCCTACTGCCTGACGGCAGTTGGCCCGAAGCCACTGGGAGACACCATTGAGTCGGCACGACCACTTAGACCCAGCAAGGCCACCCTTGCCCCCACGCCAACTGCCGAAGAAAGTTGCCTGTGCCTGGTGACCGGCTGGGCCAGAGGACCGGTCCCGGCCCAAGAACCCACTCCCGCCCACGGCCGTGGCGAAACGGCGGAGGGTGGGCTTTTTCCGGAGGGAGCTGTGGAGAGACACACAGGCAGACAGGTGGCGGCAGCGCGGATGGGCGCTGGTGCTGTCGGCCAGGTGCAGGTCGAAGGCCTTGCGGGCCTCCCGATCATCAGCCGGGCCTGCGGCAGAGTCTGGGTCAGAGCCAGCCACCCCGGGAGCGGCTGGGGTGCGGCTGCCTCCCAGGGCCGCCTTCTGGCGGCATCTCCAGCAGGACCGGCGGGAAGCGCCCCCTCCGGTGCACGCTGTGTTGGGAGAGGCTTGAGGAGATGAGGCCTGCAGCAGTGCCCGGATGGGGCAGAGGAATCCTCGGGCACCGGCGACTAAAGGAAAAGGCAGATTGGGAGGCCAAAAATACTACAGCACTCGGTTTTCCCAGGTGGTCTCCCATCCAGGTACTAAACATACCCGACCCTGCTTAGCTTCAGGGATCAGACGAGATGGGGTGCGTTTAGGGTGGTATGGCTGCAGAAGGCAACGGGCGCCACGGGGTGCCTCTTGAGCCTCAGCTTAGCTGGTGCTGGCGAATTACCGCCAGTCTGGTGACCAGCCCTCGGCAGCACGGCCCTGCCGCCCACCCAGGCAGGCGACAGCAGGCCTCGGGGTCCAGGGGGTGGTGGATTCTTGGGCGACCTCGCAACTCCGTGCAGGCGGCAACATCCAGGCTTGTAGGTGTTTGACGCTCTGCCCCAGATCCCACTTGACGCTCACAAGGTCTGGGACTCAGAGGCTTAAGGGCCAGTGGCCTGCTGTCCCTTGGGCATTTCCCACCGTGTCCACCCACGCAGTGCTTGGCGCAGCCCAGCCATGGCCGCGCCGGCCCTCCTGCCCGACGGCGGTTGGCCCAAAGCCACTGGGAGCCACCATTGGGCCGGCACGGCCCCTTAGCCCCAGCAAAGCCACCCTTGTACCTATGCCACCCAAAAAGCACAGTTCTCGGCTTTGGAGGTCAGGCGACCTGGAGAACCGGTCATGGCCCACGACCCCACTCCTGCCTCCAGCTGTGGCGAAACAGCAGAGGGTGGGCTTTTTCCGGAGGTAGCTGTATAGAGACACACGGGCAGATAGGTGGCTGGGGCGTGCATGTGCGCTGGTGGGGGCGGCCAGGTGTAGGTCGAAGGCCTCGTGGGCCTATCGGCCGTCAGCCGGGCCTACGGTGCAGTCTGGGTATAGGCCAGGCACCCCGGGAGCGGCTGGTTTATGGTTATCTACCAGGGCCGCCTTCTGGCCGCATGTCCAACCAGACCGGTTGGGTGCACCCCCTCCAGAGCACGCTGTGTTTGGAGGGGCCTGAGGAGGTGAGGCCTGCAGCGGTGCCAGGCGGAGGTGATGGCGGCCTCGGCCGTGGGCGACTAAAGGAGAATTTATAGTGGGAGGCAAAAATGCATACAGAACCCGGTATTCCAATGTGGTCTCCCATCCAAGTACTAACCAGGCCCGACCCTGCTTAGCTTCCAGGATCAGACGAGATGGGGCGCGTTCAGGGTGGTATGGCCGTAGAAGGCAGTGGGAGCCACGGGGCACCTCTTGAGGCTCAGCTTCGCTGGTGCTGCCGACATACCGCCAGCCTGGCAGCCAACCATCTCCAGCACGGCCCTGCCGTCTGCCAAGGCAGGCGACAGGAGGCCTCGGGGACCCTGGGTTGGCGGACACATTGGTGACCTCCCAGCTCAGGTCAGGCGGGACCCTCCAGGCCCGTAGGCGCTTGGCCCTCCACCCCAGATCCCTCTTGACGCTCACAAGGACGTGGCCTTGGAGGCTTAAGGGCACGTGGCCCGCGGTTCCTTGGGCATTCACCACTCTGTCTGCCCACACAGCTCTAGGCAAAGGCCAGCCGCCGCCTGGCCGGCCCTACTGCCTGACGGCAGTTGGCCCGAAGCCACTGGGAGACACCATTGAGTCGGCACGACCCCTTAGACCCAGCAAGGCCACCCTTGCCCCCACGCCAACTGCCGAACAAAGTTGCCTGTGCCTGGTGACCGGCTGGGCCAGAGGACCGTTCCCGGCCCAAGAACCCACTCCCGCCCACGGCCGTGGCGAAACGGCGGAGGGTGGGCTTTTTCCGGAGGGAGCTGTGGAGAGACACACAGGCAGACACGTGGCGGCAGCGCGGATGGGCGCTGGTGCTGTCGGCCAGGTGCAGGTCGAAGGCCTTGCGGGCCTCCCGATCATCAGCCGGGCCTGCGGCAGAGTCTGGGTCAGAGCCAGCCACCCCGGGAGCGGCTGGGGTGCGGCTGCCTCCCAGGGCCGCCTTCTGGCGGCATCTCCAGCAGGACCGGCGGGAAGCGCCCCCTCCGGTGCACGCTGTGTTGGGAGAGGCTTGAGGAGATGAGGCCTGCAGCAGTGCCCGGATGGGGCAGAGGAATCCTCGGGCACCGGCGACTAAAGGAAAAGGCAGATTGGGAGGCCAAAAATACTACAGCACTCGGTTTTCCCAGGTGGTCTCCCATCCAGGTACTAAACATACCCGACCCTGCTTAGCTTCAGGGATCAGACGAGATGGGGTGCGTTTAGGGTGGTATGGCTGCAGAAGGCAACGGGCGCCACGGGGTGCCTCTTGAGCCTCAGCTTAGCTGGTGCTGGCGAATTACCGCCAGTCTGGTGACCAGCCCTCGGCAGCACGGCCCTGCCGCCCACCCAGGCAGGCGACAGCAGGCCTCGGGGTCCAGGGGGTGGTGGATTCTTGGGCGACCTCGCAACTCCGTGCAGGCGGCAACATCCAGGCTTGTAGGTGTTTGACGCTCTGCCCCAGATCCCACTTGACGCTCACAAGGTCTGGGACTCAGAGGCTTAAGGGCCAGTGGCCTGCTGTCCCTTGGGCATTTCCCACCGTGTCCACCCACGCAGTGCTTGGCGCAGCCCAGCCATGGCCGCGCCGGCCCTCCTGCCCGACGGCGGTTGGCCCAAAGCCACTGGGAGCCACCATTGGGCCGGCACGGCCCCTTAGCCCCAGCAAAGCCACCCTTGTACCTATGCCACCCAAAAAGCACAGTTCTCGGCTTTGGAGGTCAGGCGACCTGGAGAACCGGTCATGGCCCACGACCCCACTCCTGCCTCCAGCTGTGGCGAAACAGCAGAGGGTGGGCTTTTTCCGGAGGTAGCTGTATAGAGACACACGGGCAGATAGGTGGCTGGGGCGTGCATGTGCGCTGGTGGGGGCGGCCAGGTGTAGGTCGAAGGCCTCGTGGGCCTATCGGCCGTCAGCCGGGCCTACGGTGCAGTCTGGGTATAGGCCAGGCACCCCGGGAGCGGCTGGTTTATGGTTATCTACCAGGGCCGCCTTCTGGCCGCATGTCCAACCAGACCGGTTGGGTGCACCCCCTCCAGAGCACGCTGTGTTTGGAGGGGCCTGAGGAGGTGAGGCCTGCAGTGGTGCCAGGCGGAGGTGATGGCGGCCTCGGCCGTGGGCGACTAAAGGAGAATTTATAGTGGGAGGCAAAAATGCATACAGAACCCGGTATTCCAATGTGGTCTCCCATCCAAGTACTAACCAGGCCCGACCCTGCTTAGCTTCCAGGATCAGACGAGATGGGGCGCGTTCAGGGTGGTATGGCCGTAGAAGGCAGTGGGAGCCACGGGGCACCTCTTGAGGCTCAGCTTCGCTGGTGCTGCCGACATACCGCCAGCCTGGCAGCCAACCATCTCCAGCACGGCCCTGCCGTCTGCCAAGGCAGGCGACAGGAGGCCTCGGGGACCCTGGGTTGGCGGACACATTGGTGACCTCCCAGCTCAGGTCAGGCGGGACCCTCCAGGCCCGTAGGCGCTTGGCCCTCCACCCCAGATCCCTCTTGACGCTCACAAGGACGTGGCCTTGGAGGCTTAAGGGCACGTGGCCCGCGGTTCCTTGGGCATTCACCACTCTGTCTGCCCACACAGCTCTAGGCAAAGGCCAGCCGCCGCCTGGCCGGCCCTACTGCCTGACGGCAGTTGGCCCGAAGCCACTGGGAGACACCATTGAGTCGGCACGACCCCTTAGACCCAGCAAGGCCACCCTTGCCCCCACGCCAACTGCCGAACAAAGTTGCCTGTGCCTGGTGACCGGCTGGGCCAGAGGACCGTTCCCGGCCCAAGAACCCACTCCCGCCCACGGCCGTGGCGAAACGGCGGAGGGTGGGCTTTTTCCGGAGGGAGCTGTGGAGAGACACACAGGCAGACACGTGGCGGCAGCGCGGATGGGCGCTGGTGCTGTCGGCCAGGTGCAGGTCGAAGGCCTTGCGGGCCTCCCGATCATCAGCCGGGCCTGCGGCAGAGTCTGGGTCAGAGCCAGCCACCCCGGGAGCGGCTGGGGTGCGGCTGCCTCCCAGGGCCGCCTTCTGGCGGCATGTCCAGCAGGACCGGTGGGAAGCGCCCCCTCCGGCGCACGCTGTGTTGGGAGAGGCTTGAGGAGATGAGGCCTGCAGCAGTGCCCGGATGGGGCAGAGGAATCCTCGGGCACCGGCGACTAAAGGAAAAGGCGGATTGGGAGGCCAAAAATACTACAGCACCCGGTTTTCCCAGGTGGTCTCCCATCCAGGTACTAAACAGACCCGACCCTGCTTAGCTTCAGGGATCAGACGAGATGGGGTGCGTTTAGAGTGGTATGGCTGCAGAAGGCAACGGGCGCCACGGGGTGCCTCTTGAGCCTGAGCTTAGCTGGTGCTGGCGAATTACCGCCAGTCTGGTGACCAGCCCTCGGCAGCACGGCCCTGCCGCCAACCCAGGCAGGCGACAGCAGGCCTCGGGGTCCAGGGGGTGGTGGATTCTTGGGCGACCTCGCAACTCCGTTCAGGTAGCAAAATCCAGGTTTGTAGGAGTTTGACGCTCTGCCCCAGATCCCACTTGACGCTCACAAGGTCTGGGACTCAGAGGCTTAAGGGCCAGTGGCCTGCTGTCCCTTGGGCATTTCCCACCGTGTCCACCCCCGCAGTGCTTGGCGCAGCCCAGCCATGGCCGCGCCGGCCCTCCTGCCCGACGGCGGTTGGCCCAAAGCCACTGGGAGCCACCATTGGGCCGGCACGGCCCCTTAGCCCCAGCAAAGCCACCCTTGTACCCACGCCACCCAAAAAGCACAGTTCTCGGCTTTGGAGGTCAGGCGACCTGGAGAACCGGTCATGGCCCACGACCCCACTCCTGCCTCCAGCTGTGGCGAAACAGCAGAGGGTGGGCTTTTTCCGGAGGTAGCTGTATAGAGACACACGGGCAGATAGGTGGCTGGGGCGTGCATGTGCGCTGGTGGGGGCGGCCAGGTGTAGGTCGAAGGCCTCGTGGGCCTATCGGCCGTCAGCCGGGCCTACGGTGCAGTCTGGGTGTAGGCCAGCCACCCCGGGAGCGGCTGGTTTATGGTTATCTACCAGGGCCGCCTTCTGGCCGCATGTCCAACCAGACCGGCGGGGTGCGCCCCCTCCAGAGCACGCTGTGTTGGGAGGGGCCTGAGGAGGTGAGGCCTGCAGTGGTGCCAGGCGGAGGTGATGGCGGCCTCGGCCGTGGGCGACTAAAGGAGAATTTATAGTGGGAGGCAAAAATGCATACAGAACCCGGTATTCCAATGTGGTCTCCCATCCAAGTACTAACCAGGCCCGACCCTGCTTAGCTTCCAGGATCAGACGAGATGGGGCGCGTTCAGGGTGGTATGGCCGTAGAAGGCAGCGGGAGCCACGGGGCACCTCTTGAGGCTCAGCTTCGCTGGTGCTGCCGACATACCGCCAGCCCGGCAGCCAACCATCTCCAGCACGGCCCTGCCGTCTGCCAAGGCAGGCGACAGGAGGCCTCGGGGACCCTGGGTTGGCGGACACGTGGGTGACCTCGCAGCTCAGGTCAGGCGGGACCCTCCAGGCCCGTAGGCGCTTGGCCCTCCACCCCAGATACCTCTTGACGCTCACAAGGACGTGGCCTTGGAGGCTTAAGGGCACGTGGCCCGCGGTTCCTTGGGCATTCACCACTCTGTCTGCCCACACAGCTCTAGGCAAAGGCCAGCCGCCGCCTGGCCGGCCCTACTGCCTGACGGCAGTTGGCCCGAAACCACTGGGAGACACCATTGAGTCGGCACGACCCCTTAGACCCAGCAAGGCCACCCTTGACCCACGCCAACTGCCGAACAAAGTTGCCTGTGCCTGGTGACCGGCTGGGCCAGAGGACCGGTCCCGGCCCAAGAACCCACTCCCGCCCACGGCCGTGGCGAAACGGCGGAGGGTGGGCTTTTTCCGGAGGGAGCTGTGGAGAGACACACAGGCAGACAGGTGGCGGCAGCGTGGATGGGCGCTGGTGCTGTCGGCCAGGTGCAGGTCGAAGGCCTTGCGGGCCTCCCGATCATCAGCCGGGCCTGCGGCAGAGTCTGGGTCAGAGCCAGCCACCCCGGGAGCGGCTGGGGTGCGGCTGCCTCCCAGGGCCGCCTTCTGGCGGCATGTCCAGCAGAACCGGCGGGAAGCGCCCCCTCCGGCGCACGCTGTGTTGGGAGAGGCTTGAGGAGATGAGGCCTGCAGCAGTGCCCGGATGGGGCAGAGGAATCCTCGGGCACCGGCGACTAAAGGAAAAGGCGGATTGGGAGGCCAAAAATACTACAGCACCCGGTTTTCCCAGGTGGTCTCCCATCCAGGTACTAAACAGACCCGACCCTGCTTAGCTTCAGGGATCAGACGAGATGGGGTGCGTTTAGGGTGGTATGGCTGCAGAAGGCAACGGGCGCCACGGGGTGCCTCTTGAGCCTCAGCTTAGCTGGTGCTGGCGAATTACCGCCAGTCTGGTGACCAGCCCTCGGCAGCACGGCCCTGCCGCCAACCCAGGCAGGCGACAGCAGGCCTCGGGGTCCAGGGGGTGGTGGATTCTTGGGCGACCTCGCAACTCCGTTCAGGTGGCAACATCAAGGTTTGTAGGAGTTTGACGCTCTGCCCCAGATCCCACTTGACGCTCACAAGGTCTGGGACTCAGAGGCTTAAGGGCCAGTGGCCTGCTGTCCCTTGGGCATTTCCCACCGTGTCCACCCCCGCAGTGCTTGGCGCAGCCCAGCCATGGCCGCGCCGGCCCTCCTGCCCGACGGCGGTTGGCCCAAAGCCACTGGGAGCCACCATTGGGCCGGCACGGCCCCTTAGCCCCAGCAAAGCCACCCTTGTACCCACGCCACCCAAAAAGCACAGTTCTCGGCTTTGGAGGTCAGGCGACCTGGAGAACCGGTCATGGCCCACGACCCCACTCCTGCCTCCAGCTGTGGCGAAACAGCAGAGGGTGGGCTTTTTCCGGAGGTAGCTGTATAGAGACACACGGGCAGATAGGTGGCTGGGGCGTGCATGTGCGCTGGTGGGGGCGGCCAGGTGTAGGTCGAAGGCCTCGTGGGCCTATCGGCCGTCAGCCGGGCCTACGGTGCAGTCTGGGTGTAGGCCAGCCACCCCGGGAGCGGCTGGTTTATGGTTATCTACCAGGGCCGCCTTCTGGCCGCATGTCCAACCAGACCGGCGGGGTGCGCCCCCTCCAGAGCAGGCTGTGTTGGGAGGGGCCTGAGGAGGTGAGGCCTGCAGCGGTGCCAGGCGGAGGTGATGGCGGACTCGGCCGTGGGCGACTGAAGGAGAATTTATAGTGGGAGGCAAAAATGCATACAGAACCCGGTATTCCAATGTGATCTCCCATCCAAGTACTAACCAGGCCCGACCCTGCTTAGCTTCCAGGATCAGACGAGATGGGGCGCGTTCAGGGTGGTATGGCCGTAGAAGGCAGCGGGAGCCACGGGGCACCTCTTGAGGCTCAGCTTCGCTGGTGCTGCCGACATACCGCCAGCCCGGCAGCCAACCATCTCCAGCACGGCCCTGCCGTCTGCCAAGGCAGGGGACAGGAGGCCTCGGGGACCCTGGGTTGGCGGACACGTGGGTGACCTCGCATCTCAGGTCAGGCGGGACCCTCCAGGCCCGTAGGCGCTTGGCCCTCCACCCCAGATCCCTCTTGACGCTCACAAGGACGTGGCCTTGGAGGCTTAAGGGCACATGGCCCGCGGTTCCTTGGGCATTCACCACTCTGTCTGCACACACAGCTCTAGGCAAAGGCCAGCCGCCGCCTGGCCGGCCCTACTGCCTGACGGCAGTTGGCCCGAAGCCACTGGGAGACACCATTGAGTCGGCACGACCACTTAGACCCAGCAAGGCCACCCTTGCCCCCACGCCAACTGCCGAAGAAAGTTGCCTGTGCCTGGTGACCGGCTGGGCCAGAGGACCGGTCCCGGCCCAAGAACCCACTCCCGCCCACGGCCGTGGCGAAACGGCGGAGGGTGGGCTTTTTCCGGAGGGAGCTGTGGAGAGACACACAGGCAGACAGGTTGCGGCAGCGCGGATGGGCGCTGGTGCTGTCGGCCAGGTGCAGGTCGAAGGCCTTGCGGGCCTCCCGATCATCAGCCGGGCCTGCGGCAGAGTCTGGGTCAGAGCCAGCCACCCCGGGAGCGGCTGGGGTGCGGCTGCCTCCCAGGGCCGCCTTCTGGCGGCATCTCCAGCAGGACCGGCGGGAAGCGCCCCCTCCGGCGCACGCTGTGTTGGGAGAGGCTTGAGGAGATGAGGCCTGCAGCAGTGCCCGGATGGGGCAGAGGAATCCTCGGGCACCGGCGACTAAAGGAAAAGGCGGATTGGGAGGCCAAAAATACTACAGCACCCGGTTTTCCCAGGTGGTCTCCCATCCAGGTACTAAACAGACCCGACCCTGCTTAGCTTCAGGGATCAGACGAGATGGGGTGCGTTTAGGGTGGTATGGCTGCAGAAGGCAACGGGTGCCACGGGGTGCCTCTTGAGCCTCAGCTTAGCTGGTGCTGGCGAATTACCGCCAGTCTGGTGACCAGCCCTCGGCAGCACGGCCCTGCCGCCCACCCAGGCAGGCGACAGCAGGCCTCGGGGTCCAGGGGGTGGTGGATTCTTGGGCGACCTCGCAACTCCGTGCAGGCGGCAACATCCAGGCTTGTAGGTGTTTGACGCTCTGCCCCAGATCCCACTTGACGCTCACAAGGTCTGGGACTCAGAGGCTTAAGGGCCAGTGGCCTGCTGTCCCTTGGGCATTTCCCACCGTGTCCACCCACGCAGTGCTTGGCGCAGCCCAGCCATGGCCGCGCCGGCCCTCCTGCCCGACGGCAGTTGGCCCAAAGCCACTGGGAGCCACCATTGGGCCGGCACGGCCCCTTAGTCCCAGCAAAGCCACCCTTGTACCCACGCCACCCAAAAAGCACAGTTCTCGGCTTTGGAGGTCAGGCGACCTGGAGAACCGGTCATGGCCCACGACCCCACTCCTGCCTCCAGCTGTGGCGAAACAGCACAGGGTGGGCTTTTTCCGGAGGTAGCTGTATAGAGACACACGGGCAGATAGGTGGCTGGGGCGTGCATGTGCGCTGGTGGGGGCGGCCAGGTGTAGGTCGAAGGCCTCGTGGGCCTATCGGCCGTCAGCCGGGCCTACGGTGCAGTCTGGGTGTAGGCCAGCCACCCCGGGAGCGGCTGGTTTATGGTTATCTACCAGGGCCGCCTTCTGGCCACATGTCCAACCAGACCGGCGGGGTGCGCCCCCTCCAGAGCACGCTGTGTTGGGAGGGGCCTGAGGAGGTGAGGCCTGCAGCGGTGCCAGGCGGAGGTGATGGCGGCCTCGGCCGTGGGCGACTAAAGGAGAATTTATAGTGGGAGGCAAAAATGCATACAGAACCCGGTATTCCAATGTGGTCTCCCATCCAAGTACTAACCAGGCCCGACCCTGCTTAGCTTCCAGGATCAGACGAGATGGGGCGCGTTCAGGGTGGTATGGCCGTAGAAGGCAGCGGGAGCCACGGGGCACCTCTTGAGGCTCAGCTTCGCTGGTGCTGCCGACATACCGCCAGCCCGGCAGCCAACCATCTCCAGCACGGCCCTGCCGTCTGCCAAGGCAGGCGACAGGAGGCCTCGGGGACCCTGGGTTGGCGGACACGTGGGTGACCTCGCAGCTCAGGTCAGGCGGGACCCTCCAGGCCCGTAGGCGCTTGGCCCTCCACCCCAGATCCCTCTTGACGCTCACAAGGACGTGGCCTTGGAGGCTTAAGGGCACGTGGCCCGCGGTTCCTTGGGCATTCACCACTCTGTCTGCCCACACAGCTCTAGGCAAAGGCCAGCCGCCGCCTGGCCGGCCCTACTGCCTGACGGCAGTTGGCCCGAAGCCCCTGGGAGACACCATTGAGTCGGCACGAACCCTTAGACCCAGCACGGCCACCCTTGCCCCCACGCCAACTGCCGAACAAAGTTGCCTTTGCCTGGTGACCGGCTGGGCCAGAGGACCGGTCCCGACCCAAGAACCCACTCCCGCCCACGGCCGTGGCGAAACGGCGGAGGGTGGGCTTTTTCCGGAGGGAGCTGTGGAGAGACACACAGGCAGACAGGTGGCGGCAGCGCGGATGGGCGCTGGTGCTGTCGGCCAGGTGCAGGTCGAAGGCCTTGCGGGCCTCCCGATCATCAGCCGGGCCTGCGGCAGAGTCTGGGTCAGAGCCAGCCACCCCGGGAGCGGCTGGGGTGCGGCTGCCTCCCAGGGCCGCCTTCTGGCGGCATGTCCAGCAGGACCGGCGGGAAGCGCCCCCTCCGGCGCACGCTGTGTTGGGAGAGGCTTGAGGAGATGAGGCCTGCAGCAGTGCCCGGATGGGGCAGAGGAATCCTCGGGCACCGGCGACTAAAGGAAAAGGCGGATTGGGAGGCCAAAAATACTACAGCACCCGGTTTTCCCAGGTGGTCTCCCATCCAGGTACTAAACAGACCCGACCCTGCTTAGCTTCAGGGATCAGACGAGATGGGGTGCGTTTAGGGTGGTATGGCTGCAGAAGGCAACGGGCGCCACGGGGTGCCTCTTGAGCCTCAGCTTAGCTGGTGCTGGCGAATTACCGCCAGTCTGGTGACCAGCCCTCGGCAGCACGGCCCTGCCGCCCACCCAGGCAGGCGACAGCAGGCCTCGGGGTCCAGGGGGTGGTGGATTCTTGGGCGACCTCGCAACTCCGTGCAGGCGGCAACATCCAGGCTTGTAGGTGTTTGACGCTCTGCCCCAGATCCCACTTGACGCTCACAAGGTCTGGGACTCAGAGGCTTAAGGGCCAGTGGCCTGCTGTCCCTTGGGCATTTCCCACCGTGTCCACCCCCGCAGTGCTTGGCGCAGCCCAGCCATGGCCGCGCCGGCCCTCCTGCCCGACGGCGGTTGGCCCAAAGCCACTGGGAGCCACCATTGGGCCGGCACGGCCCCTTAGCCCCAGCAAAGCCACCCTTGTACCCACGCCACCCAAAAAGCACAGTTCTCGGCTTTGGAGGTCAGGCGACCTGGAGAACCGGTCATGGCCCACGACCCCACTCCTGCCTCCAGCTGTGGCGAAACAGCAGAGGGTGGGCTTTTTCCGGAGGTAGCTGTATAGAGACACACGGGCAGATAGGTGGCTGGGGCGTGCATGTGCGCTGGTGGGGGCGGCCAGGTGTAGGTCGAAGGCCTCGTGGGCCTATCGGCCGTCAGCCGGGCCTACGGTGCAGTCTGGGTGTAGGCCAGCCACCCCGGGAGCGGCTGGTTTATGGTTATCTACCAGGGCCGCCTTCTGGCCGCATGTCCAACCAGACCGGCGGGGTGCGCCCCCTCCAGAGCACGCTGTGTTGGGAGGGGCCTGAGGAGGTGAGGCCTGCAGCGGTGCCAGGCGGAGGTGATGGCGGACTCGGCCGTGGGCGACTGAAGGAGAATTTATAGTGGGAGGCAAAAATGCATACAGAACCCGGTATTCCAATGTGATCTCCCATCCAAGTACTAACCAGGCCCGACCCTGCTTAGCTTCCAGGATCAGACGAGATGGGGCGCGTTCAGGGTGGTATGGCCGTAGAAGGCAGCGGGAGCCACGGGGCACCTCTTGAGGCTCAGCTTCGCTGGTGCTGCCGACATACCGCCAGCCCGGCAGCCAACCATCTCCAGCACGGCCCTGCCGTCTGCCAAGGCAGGGGACAGGAGGCCTCGGGGACCCTGGGTTGGCGGACACGTGGGTGACCTCGCATCTCAGGTCAGGCGGGACCCTCCAGGCCCGTAGGCGCTTGGCCCTCCACCCCAGATCCCTCTTGACGCTCACAAGGACGTGGCCTTGGAGGCTTAAGGGCACATGGCCCGCGGTTCCTTGGGCATTCACCACTCTGTCTGCACACACAGCTCTAGGCAAAGGCCAGCCGCCGCCTGGCCGGCCCTACTGCCTGACGGCAGTTGGCCCGAAGCCACTGGGAGACACCATTGAGTCGGCACGACCCCTTAGACCCAGCAAGGCCACCCTTGCCCCCACGCCAACTGCCGAAGAAAGTTGCCTGTGCCTGGTGACCGGCTGGGCCAGAGGACCGGTCCCGGCCCAAGAACCCACTCCCGCCCACGGCCGTGGCGAAACGGCGGAGGGTGGGCTTTTTCCGGAGGGAGCTGTGGAGAGACACACAGGCAGACAGGTTGCGGCAGCGCGGATGGGCGCTGGTGCTGTCGGCCAGGTGCAGGTCGAAGGCCTTGCGGGCCTCCCGATCATCAGCCGGGCCTGCGGCAGAGTCTGGGTCAGAGCCAGCCACCCCGGGAGCGGCTGGGGTGCGGCTGCCTCCCAGGGCCGCCTTCTGGCGGCATCTCCAGCAGGACCGGCGGGAAGCGCCCCCTCCGGCGCACGCTGTGTTGGGAGAGGCTTGAGGAGATGAGGCCTGCAGCAGTGCCCGGATGGGGCAGAGGAATCCTCGGGCACCGGCGACTAAAGGAAAAGGCGGATTGGGAGGCCAAAAATACTACAGCACCCGGTTTTCCCAGGTGGTCTCCCATCCAGGTACTAAACAGACCCGACCCTGCTTAGCTTCAGGGATCAGACGAGATGGGGTGCGTTTAGGGTGGTATGGCTGCAGAAGGCAATGGGTGCCACGGGGTGCCTCTTGAGCCTCAGCTTAGCTGGTGCTGGCGAATTACCGCCAGTCTGGTGACCAGCCCTCGGCAGCACGGCCCTGCCGCCCACCCAGGCAGGCGACAGCAGGCCTCGGGGTCCAGGGGGTGGTGGATTCTTGGGCGACCTCGCAACTCCGTGCAGGCGGCAACATCCAGGCTTGTAGGTGTTTGACGCTCTGCCCCAGATCCCACTTGACGCTCACAAGGTCTGGGACTCAGAGGCTTAAGGGCCAGTGGCCTGCTGTCCCTTGGGCATTTCCCACCGTGTCCACCCACGCAGTGCTTGGCGCAGCCCAGCCATGGCCGCGCCGGCCCTCCTGCCCGACGGCAGTTGGCCCAAAGCCACTGGGAGCCACCATTGGGCCGGCACGGCCCCTTAGTCCCAGCAAAGCCACCCTTGTACCCACGCCACCCAAAAAGCACAGTTCTCGGCTTTGGAGGTCAGGCGACCTGGAGAACCGGTCATGGCCCACGACCCCACTCCTGCCTCCAGCTGTGGCGAAACAGCAGAGGGTGGGCTTTTTCCGGAGGTAGCTGTATAGAGACACACGGGCAGATAGGTGGCTGGGGCGTGCATGTGCGCTGGTGGGGGCGGCCAGGTGTAGGTCGAAGGCCTCGTGGGCCTATCGGCCGTCAGCCGGGCCTACGGTGCAGTCTGGGTGTAGGCCAGCCACCCCGGGAGCGGCTGGTTTATGGTTATCTACCAGGGCCGCCTTCTGGCCACATGTCCAACCAGACCGGCGGGGTGCGCCCCCTCCAGAGCACGCTGTGTTGGGAGGGGCCTGAGGAGGTGAGGCCTGCAGCGGTGCCAGGCGGAGGTGATGGCGGCCTCGGCCGTGGGCGACTAAAGGAGAATTTATAGTGGGAGGCAAAAATGCATACAGAACCCGGTATTCCAATGTGGTCTCCCATCCAAGTACTAACCAGGCCCGACCCTGCTTAGCTTCCAGGATCAGACGAGATGGGGCGCGTTCAGGGTGGTATGGCCGTAGAAGGCAGCGGGAGCCACGGGGCACCTCTTGAGGCTCAGCTTCGCTGGTGCTGCCGACATACCGCCAGCCCGGCAGCCAACCATCTCCAGCACGGCCCTGCCGTCTGCCAAGGCAGGCGACAGGAGGCCTCGGGGACCCTGGGTTGGCGGACACGTGGGTGACCTCGCAGCTCAGGTCAGGCGGGACCCTCCAGGCCCGTAGGCGCTTGGCCCTCCACCCCAGATCCCTCTTGACGCTCACAAGGACGTGGCCTTGGAGGCTTAAGGGCACGTGGCCCGCGGTTCCTTGGGCATTCACCACTCTGTCTGCCCACACAGCTCTAGGCAAAGGCCAGCCGCCGCCTGGCCGGCCCTACTGCCTGACGGCAGTTGGCCCGAAGCCCCTGGGAGACACCATTGAGTCGGCACGAACCCTTAGACCCAGCACGGCCACCCTTGCCCCCACGCCAACTGCCAAACAAAGTTGCCTTTGCCTGGTGACCGGCTGGGCCAGAGGACCGGTCCCGACCCAAGAACCCACTCCCGCCCACGGCCGTGGCGAAACGGCGGAGGGTGGGCTTTTTCCGGAGGGAGCTGTGGAGAGACACACAGGCAGACAGGTGGCGGCAGCGCGGATGGGCGCTGGTGCTGTCGGCCAGGTGCAGGTCGAAGGCCTTGCGGGCCTCCCGATCATCAGCCGGGCCTGCGGCAGAGTCTGGGTCAGAGCCAGCCACCCCGGGAGCGGCTGGGGTGCGGCTGCCTCCCAGGGCCGCCTTCTGGCGGCATGTCCAGCAGGACCGGCGGGAAGCGCCCCCTCCGGCGCACGCTGTGTTGGGAGAGGCTTGAGGAGATGAGGCCTGCAGCAGTGCCCGGATGGGGCAGAGGAATCCTCGGGCACCGGCGACTAAAGGAAAAGGCGGATTGGGAGGCCAAAAATACTACAGCACCCGGTTTTCCCAGGTGGTCTCCCATCCAGGTACTAAACAGACCCGACCCTGCTTAGCTTCAGGGATCAGACGAGATGGGGTGCGTTTAGGGTGGTATGGCTGCAGAAGGCAACGGGCGCCACGGGGTGCCTCTTGAGCCTCAGCTTAGCTGGTGCTGGCGAATTACCGCCAGTCTGGTGACCAGCCCTCGGCAGCACGGCCCTGCCGCCCACCCAGGCAGGCGACAGCAGGCCTCGGGGTCCAGGGGGTGGTGGATTCTTGGGCGACCTCGCAACTCCGTGCAGGCGGCAACATCCAGGCTTGTAGGTGTTTGACGCTCTGCCCCAGATCCCACTTGACGCTCACAAGGTCTGGGACTCAGAGGCTTAAGGGCCAGTGGCCTGCTGTCCCTTGGGCATTTCCCACCGTGTCCACCCCCGCAGTGCTTGGCGCAGCCCAGCCATGGCCGCGCCGGCCCTCCTGCCCGACGGCGGTTGGCCCAAAGCCACTGGGAGCCACCATTGGGCCGGCACGGCCCCTTAGCCCCAGCAAAGCCACCCTTGTACCCACGCCACCCAAAAAGCACAGTTCTCGGCTTTGGAGGTCAGGCGACCTGGAGAACCGGTCATGGCCCACGACCCCACTCCTGCCTCCAGCTGTGGCGAAACAGCAGAGGGTGGGCTTTTTCCGGAGGTAGCTGTATAGAGACACACGGGCAGATAGGTGGCTGGGGCGTGCATGTGCGCTGGTGGGGGCGGCCAGGTGTAGGTCGAAGGCCTCGTGGGCCTATCGGCCGTCAGCCGGGCCTACGGTGCAGTCTGGGTGTAGGCCAGCCACCCCGGGAGCGGCTGGTTTATGGTTATCTACCAGGGCCGCCTTCTGGCCGCATGTCCAACCAGACCGGCGGGGTGCGCCCCCTCCAGAGCACGCTGTGTTGGGAGGGGCCTGAGGAGGTGAGGCCTGCAGCGGTGCCAGGCGGAGGTGATGGCGGCCTCGGCCGTGGGCGACTAAAGGAGAATTTATAGTGGGAGGCAAAAATGAATACAGAACCCGGTATTCCAATGTGGTCTCCCATCCAAGTACTAACCAGGCCCGACCCTGCTTAGCTTCCAGGATCAGACGAGATGGGGCGCGTTCAGGGTGGTATGGCCGTAGAAGGCAGCGGGAGCCACGGGGCACCTCTTGAGGCTCAGCTTCGCTGGTGCTGCCGTCATACCGCCAGCCCGGCAGCCAACCATCTCCAGCACGGCCCTGCCGTCTGCCAAGGCAGGCGACAGGAGGCCTCGGGGACCCTGGGTTGGCGGACACGTGGGTGACCTCGCAGCTCAGGTCAGGCGGGACCCTCCAGGCCCGTAGGCGCTTGGCCCTCCACCCCAGATCCCTCTTGACGCTCACAAGGACGTGGCCTTGGAGGCTTAAGGGCATGTGGCCCGCGGTTCCTTGGGCATTCACCACTCTGTCTGCCCACACAGCTCTAGGCAAAGGCCAGCCGCTGCCTGGACGGCCCTACTGCCTGACGGCAGTTGGCCCAAAGCCACTGGGAGACACCATTGAGTCGGCACGACCCCTTAGACCCAGCAAGGCCACCCTTGACCCACGCCAACTGCCGAACAAACTTGCCTGTGCCTGGTGACCGGCTGGGCCAGAGGACCGGTCCCGGCCCAAGAACCCACTCCCGCCCACGGCCGTGGCGAAACGGCGGAGGGTGGGCTTTTTCCGGAGGGAGCTCTGGAGAGACACACAGGCAGACAGGTGGCGGCAGCGCGGATGGGCGCTGGTGCTGTCGGCCAGGTGCAGGTCGAAGGCCTTGCGGGCCTCCCGATCATCAGCCGGGCCTGCGGCAGATTCTGGGTCAGAGCCAGCCACCCCGGGAGCGGCTGGAGTGCGGCTGCCTCCCAGGGCCGCCTTCTGGCGGCATGTCCAGCAGGACCGGCGGGAAGCGCCCCCTCCGGCGCACGCTGTGTTGGGAGAGGCTTGAGGAGATGAGGCCTGCAGCAGTGCCCGGATGGGGCAGAGGAATCCTCGGGCACCGGCGACTAAAGGAAAAGGCGGATTGGGAGGCCAAAAATACTACAGCACCCGGTTTTCCCAGGTGGTCTCCCATCCAGGTACTAAACAGACCCGACCCTGCTTAGCTTCAGGGATCAGACGAGATGGGGTGCGTTTAGGGTGGTATGGCTGCAGAAGGCAACGGGCGCCACGGGGTGCCTCTTGAGCCTCAGCTTAGCTGGTGCTGGCGAATTACCGCCAGTCTGGTGACCAGCCCTCGGCAGCACGGCCCTGCCGCCAACCCAGGCAGGCGACAGCAGGCCTCGGGGTCCAGGGGGTGGTGGATTCTTGGGCGACCTCGCAACTCCGTTCAGGCGGCAACATCCAGGCTTGTAGGTGTTTGACGCTCTGCCCCAGATCCTACTTGACGCTCACAAGGTCTGGGACTCAGAGGCTTAAGGGCCAGTGGCCTGCTGTCCCTTGGGCATTTCCCACCGTGTCCACCCCCGCAGTGCTTGGCGCAGCCCAGCCATGGCCGCGCCGGCCCTCCTGCCCGACGGCGGTTGGCCCAAAGCCACTGGGAGCCACCATTGGGCCGGCACGGCCCCTTAGCCCCAGCAAAGCCACCCTTGTACCCACGCCACCCAAAAAGCACAGTTCTCGGCTTTGGAGGTCAGGCGACCTGGAGAACCGGTCATGGCCCACGACCCCACTCCTGCCTCCAGCTGTGGCGAAACAGCAGAGGGTGGGCTTTTTCCGGAGGTAGCTGTATAGAGACACACGGGCAGATAGGTGGCTGGGGCGTGCATGTGCGCTGGTGGGGGCGGCCAGGTGTAGCTCGAAGGCCTCGTGGGCCTATCGGCCGTCAGCCGGGCCTACGGTGCAGTCTGGGTGTAGGCCAGCCACCCCGGGAGCGGCTGGTTTATGGTTATCTACCAGGGCCGCCTTCTGGCCGCATGTCCAACCAGACCGGCGGGGTGCGCCCCCTCCAGAGCACGCTGTGTTGGGAGGGGCCTGAGGAGGTGAGGCCTGCAGCGGTGCCAGGCGGAGGTGATGGCGGCCTCGGCCGTGGGCGACTAAAGGAGAATTTATAGTGGGAGGCACAAATGCATACAGAACCCGGTATTCCAATGTGATCTCCCATCCAAGTACTAACCAGGCCCGACCCTGCTTAGCTTCCAGGATCAGACGAGATGGGGCGCGTTCAGGGTGGTATGGCCGTAGAAGGCAGCGGGAGCCACGGGGCACCTCTTGAGGCTCAGCTTCGCTGGTGCTGCCGACATACCGCCAGCCCGGCAGCCAACCATCTCCAGCACGGCCCTGCCGTCTGCCAAGGCAGGCGACAGGAGGCCTCGGGGACCCTGGGTTGGCGGACACGTGGGTGACCTCGCAGCTCAGGTCAGGCGGGACCCTCCAGGCCCGTAGGCGCTTGGCCCTCCACCCCAGATCCCTCTTGACGCTCACAAGGACGTGGCCTTGGAGGCTTAAGGGCACATGGCCCGCGGTTCCTTGGGCATTCACCACTCTGTCTGCACACACAGCTCTAGGCAAAGGCCAGCCGCCGCCTGGCCGGCCCTACTGCCTGACGGCAGTTGGCCCGAAGCCACTGGGAGACACCATTGAGTCGGCACGACCCCTTAGACCCAGCAAGGCCACCCTTGCCCCCACGCCAACTGCCGAAGAAAGTTTCCTGTGCCTGGTGACCGGCTGGGCCAGAGGACCGGTCCCGGCCCAAGAACCCACTCCCGCCCACGGCCGTGGCGAAACGGCAGAGGGTGGGCTTTTTCCGGAGGGAGCTGTGGAGAGACACACAGGCAGACAGGTGGCGGCAGCGCGGATGGGCGATGGTGCTGTCGGCCAGGTGCAGGTCGAAGGCCTTGCGGGCCTCCCGATCATCAGCCGGGCCTGCGGCAGAGTCTGGGTCAGAGCCAGCCACCCCGGGAGCGGCTGGGGTGCGGCTGCCTCCCAGGGCCGCCTTCTGGCGGCATGTTCAGCAGGACCGGCGGGAAGCGCCCCCTCCGGCGCACGCTGTGTTGGGAGAGGCTTGAGGAGATGAGGCCTGCAGCAGTGCCCGGATGGGGCAGAGGAATCCTCGGGCACCGGCGACTAAAGGAAAAGGCGGATTGGGAGGCCAAAAATACTACAGCACCCGGTTTTCCCAGGTGGTCTCCCATCCAGGTACTAAACAGACCCGACCCTGCTTAGCTTCAGGGATCAGACGAGATGGGGTGCGTTTAGGGTGGTATGGCTGCAGAAGGCAACGGGCGCCACGGGGTGCCTCTTGAGCCTCAGCTTAGCTGGTGCTGGCGAATTACCGCCAGTCTGGTGACCAGCCCTCGGCAGCACGGACCTGCCGCCCACCCAGGCAGGCGACAGCAGGCCTCGGGGTCCAGGGGGTGGTGGATTCTTGGGCGACCTCGCAACTCCGTTCAGGTGGCAACATCCAGGTTTGTAGGAGTTTGACGCTCTGCCCCAGATCCCACTTGACGCTCACAAGGTCTGGGACTCAGAGGCTTAAGGGCCAGTGGCCTGCTGTCCCTTGGGCATTTCCCACCGTGTCCACCCCCGCAGTGCTTGGCGCAGCCCAGCCATGGCCGCGCCGGCCCTCCTGCCCGACGGCGGTTGGCCCAAAGCCACTGGGAGCCACCATTGGGCCGGCACGGCCCCTTAGCCCCAGCAAAGCCACCCTTGTACCCACGCCACCCAAAAAGCACAGTTCTCGGCTTTGGAGGTCAGGCGACCTGGAGAACCGGTCATGGCCCACGACCCCACTCCTGCCTCCAGCTGTGGCGAAACAGCAAAGGGTGGGCTTTTTCCGGAGGTAGCTGTATAGAGACACACGGGCAGATAGGTGGCTGGGGCGTGCATGTGCGCTGGTGGGGGCGGCCAGGTGTAGCTCGAAGGCCTCGCGGGCCTATCGGCCGTCAGCCGGGCCTACGGTGCAGTCTGGGTGTAGGCCAGCCACCCCGGGAGCGGCTGGTTTATGGTTATCTACCAGGGCCGCCTTCTGGCCGCATGTCCAACCAGACCGGCGGGGTGCGCCCCCTCCAGAGCACGCTGTGTTGGGAGGGGCCTGAGGAGGTGAGGCCTGCAGCGGTGCCAGGCGGAGGTGATGGCGGCCTCGGCCGTGGGCGACTAAAGGAGAATTTATAGTGGGAGGCAAAAATGCATACAGAACCCGGTATTCCAATGTGGTCTCCCATCCAAGTACTAACCAGGCCCGACCCTGCTTAGCTTCCAGGATCAGACGAGATGGGGCGCGTTCAGGGTGGTATGGCCGTAGAAGGCAGCGGGAGCCACGGGGCACCTCTTGAGGCTCAGCTTCGCTGGTGCTGCCGACATACCGCCAGCCCGGCAGCCAACCATCTCCAGCACGGCCCTGCCGTCTGCCAAGGCAGGCGACAGGAGGCCTCGGGGACCCTGGGTTGGCGGACACGTGGGTGACCTCGCAGCTCAGGTCAGGCGGGACCCTCCAGGCCCGTAGGCGCTTGGCCCTCCACCCCAGATCCCTCTTGACGCTCACAAGGACGTGGCCTTGGAGGCTTAAGGGCACGTGGCCCGCGGTTCCTTGGGCATTCACCACTCTGTCTGCCCACACAGCTCTAGGCAAAGGCCAGCCGCCGCCTGGCCGGCCCTACTGCCTGACGGCAGTTGGCCCGAAACCACTGGGAGACACCATTGAGTCGGCACGACCCCTTAGACCCAGCAAGGCCACCCTTGACCCAGGCCAACTGCCGAACAAAGTTGCCTGTGCCTGGTGACCGGCTGGGCCAGAGGACCGGTCCCGGCCCAAGAACCCACTCCCGCCCACGGCCGTGGCGAAACGGCGGAGGGTGGGCTTTTTCCGGAGGGAGCTGTGGAGAGACACACAGGCAGACACGTGGCGGCAGCGCGGATGGGCGCTGGTGCTGTCGGCCAGGTGCAGGTCGAAGGCCTTGCGGGCCTCCCGATCATCAGCCGGGCCTGCGGCAGAGTCTGGGTCAGAGCCAGCCACCCCGGGAGCGGCTGGGGTGCGGCTGCCTCCCAGGGCCGCCTTCTGGCGGCATGTCCAGCAGGACCGGCGGGAAGCGCCCCCTCCGGCGCACGCTGTGTTGGGAGAGGCTTGAGGAGATGAGGCCTGCAGCAGTGCCCGGATGGGGCAGAGGAATCCTCGGGCACCGGCGACTAAAGGAAAAGGCGGATTGGGAGGCCAAAAATACTACAGCACCCGGTTTTCCCAGGTGGTCTCCCATCCAGGTACTAAACAGACCCGACCCTGCTTAGCTTCAGGGATCAGACGAGATGGGGTGCGTTTAGGGTGGTATGGCTGCAGAAGGCAACGGGCGCCACGGGGTGCCTCTTGAGCCTCAGCTTAGCTGGTGCTGGCGAATTACCGCCAGTCTGGTGACCAGCCCTCGGCAGCACGGCCCTGCCGCCAACCCAGGCAGGCGACAGCAGGCCTCGGGGTCCAGGGGGTGGTGGATTCTTGGGCGACCTCGCAACTCCGTTTAGGTGGCAACATCCAGGTTTGTAGGAGTTTGACGCTCTGCCCCAGATCCCACTTGACGCTCACAAGGTCTGGGACTCAGAGGCTTAAGGGCCAGTGGCCTGCTGTCCCTTGGGCATTTCCCACCGTGTCCACCCCCGCAGTGCTTGGCGCAGCCCAGCCATGGCCGCGCCGGCCCTCCTGCCCGACGGCGGTTGGCCCAAAGCCACTGGGAGCCACCATTGGGCCGGCACGGCCCCTTAGCCCCAGCAAAGCCACCCTTGTACCCACGCCACCCAAAAAGCACAGTTCTCGGCTTTGGAGGTCAGGCGACCTGGAGAACCGGTCATGGCCCACGACCCCACTCCTGCCTCCAGCTGTGGCGAAACAGCAGAGGGTGGGCTTTTTCCGGAGGTAGCTGTATAGAGACACACGGGCAGATAGGTGGCTGGGGCGTGCATGTGCGCTGGTGGGGGCGGCCAGGTGTAGCTCGAAGGCCTCGTGGGCCTATCGGCCGTCAGCCGGGCCTACGGTGCAGTCTGGGTGTAGGCCAGCCACCCCGGGAGCGGCTGGTTTATGGTTATCTACCAGGGCCGCCTTCTGGCCGCATGTCCAACCAGACCGGCGGGGTGCGCCCCCTCCAGAGCACGCTGTGTTGGGAGGGGCCTGAGGAGGTGAGGCCTGCAGCGGTGCCAGGCGGAGGTGATGGCGGCCTCGGCCGTGGGCGACTAAAGGAGAATTTATAGTGGGAGGCAAAAATGCATACAGAACCCGGTATTCCAATGTGGTCTCCCATCCAAGTACTAACCAGGCCCGACCCTGCTTAGCTTCCAGGATCAGACGAGATGGGGCGCGTTCAGGGTGGTATGGCCGTAGAAGGCAGCGGGAGCCACGGGGCACCTCTTGAGGCTCAGCTTCGCTGGTGCTGCCGACATACCGCCAGCCCGGCAGCCAACCATCTCCAGCACGGCCCTGCCGTCTGCCAAGGCAGGCGACAGGAGGCCTCGGGGACCCTGGGTTGGCGGACACGTGGGTGACCTCGCAGCTCAGGTCAGGCGGGACCCTCCAGGCCCGTAGGCGCTTGGCCCTCCACCCCAGATACCTCTTGACGCTCACAAGGACGTGGCCTTGGAGGCTTAAGGGCACATGGCCCGCGGTTCCTTGGGCATTCACCACTCTGTCTGCACACACAGCTCTAGGCAAAGGCCAGCCGCCGCCTGGCCGGCCCTACTGCCTGACGGCAGTTGGCCCGAAGCCACTGGGAGACACCATTGAGTCGGCACGACCACTTAGACCCAGCAAGGCCACCCTTGCCCCCACGCCAACTGCCGAAGAAAGTTGCCTGTGCCTGGTGACCGGCTGGGCCAGAGGACCGGTCCCGGCCCAAGAACCCACTCCCGCCCACGGCCGTGGCGAAACGGCGGAGGGTGGGCTTTTTCCGGAGGGAGCTGTGGAGAGACACACAGGCAGACAGGTGGCGGCAGCGCGGATGGGCGCTGGTGCTGTCGGCCAGGTGCAGGTCGAAGGCCTTGCGGGCCTCCCGATCATCAGCCGGGCCTGCGGCAGAGTCTGGGTCAGAGCCAGCCACCCCGGGAGCGGCTGGGGTGCGGCTGCCTCCCAGGGCCGCCTTCTGGCGGCATGTCCAGCAGGACCGGCGGGAAGCGCCCCCTCCGGCGCACGCTGTGTTGGGAGAGGCTTGAGGAGATGAGGCCTGCAGCAGTGCCCGGATGGGGCAGAGGAATCCTCGGGCACCGGCGACTAAAGGAAAAGGCGGATTGGGAGGCCAAAAATACTACAGCACCCGGTTTTCCCAGGTGGTCTCCCATCCAGGTACTAAACAGACCCGACCCTGCTTAGCTTCAGGGATCAGACGAGATGGGGTGCGTTTAGGGTGGTATGGCTGCAGAAGGCAACGGGCGCCACGGGGTGCCTCTTGAGCCTCAGCTTAGCTGGTGCTGGCGAATTACCGCCAGTCTGGTGACCAGCCCTCGGCAGCACGGCCCTGCCGCCCACCCAGGCAGGCGACAGCAGGCCTCGGGGTCCAGGGGGTGGTGGATTCTTGGGCGACCTCGCAACTCCGTGCAGGCGGCAACATCCAGGCTTGTAGGTGTTTGACGCTCTGCCCCAGATCCCACTTGACGCTCACAAGGTCTGGGACTCAGAGGCTTAAGGGCCAGTGGCCTGCTGTCCCTTGGGCATTTCCCACCGTGTCCACCCACGCAGTGCTTGGCGCAGCCCAGCCATGGCCGCGCCGGCCCTCCTGCCCGACGGCAGTTGGCCCAAAGCCACTGGGAGCCACCATTGGGCCGGCACGGCCCCTTAGTCCCAGCAAAGCCACACTTGTACCCACGCCACCCAAAAAGCACAGTTCTCGGCTTTGGAGGTCAGGCGACCTGGAGAACCGGTCATGGCCCACGACCCCACTCCTGCCTCCAGCTGTGGCGAAACAGCAGAGGGTGGGCTTTTTCCGGAGGTAGCTGTATAGAGACACACGGGCAGATAGGTGGCTGGGGCGTGCATGTGCGCTGGTGGGGGCGGCCAGGTGTAGGTCGAAGGCCTCGTGGGCCTATCGGCCGTCAGCCGGGCCTACGGTGCAGTCTGGGTGTAGGCCAGCCACCCCGGGAGCGGCTGGTTTATGGTTATCTACCAGGGCCGCCTTCTGGCCACATGTCCAACCAGACCGGCGGGGTGCGCCCCCTCCAGAGCACGCTGTGTTGGGAGGGGCCTGAGGAGGTGAGGCCTGCAGCGGTGCCAGGCGGAGGTGATGGCGGCCTCGGCCGTGGGCGACTAAAGGAGAATTTATAGTGGGAGGCAAAAATGCATACAGAACCCGGTATTCCAATGTGGTCTCCCATCCAAGTACTAACCAGGCCCGACCCTGCTTAGCTTCCAGGATCAGACGAGATGGGGCGCGTTCAGGGTGGTATGGCCGTAGAAGGCAGCGGGAGCCACGGGGCACCTCTTGAGGCTCAGCTTCGCTGGTGCTGCCGACATACCGCCAGCCCGGCAGCCAACCATCTCCAGCACGGCCCTGCCGTCTGCCAAGGCAGGCGACAGGAGGCCTCGGGGACCCTGGGTTGGCGGACACGTGGGTGACCTCGCAGCTCAGGTCAGGCGGGACCCTCCAGGCCCGTAGGCGCTTGGCCCTCCACCCCAGATCCCTCTTGACGCTCACAAGGACGTGGCCTTGGAGGCTTAAGGGCACGTGGCCCGCGGTTCCTTGGGCATTCACCACTCTGTCTGCCCACACAGCTCTAGGCAAAGGCCAGCCGCCGCCTGGCCGGCCCTACTGCCTGACGGCAGTTGGCCCGAAGCCCCTGGGAGACACCATTGAGTCGGCACGAACCCTTAGACCCAGCACGGCCACCCTTGCCCCCACGCCAACTGCCGAACAAAGTTGCCTTTGCCTGGTGACCGGCTGGGCCAGAGGACCGGTCCCGACCCAAGAACCCACTCCCGCCCACGGCCGTGGCGAAACGGCGGAGGGTGGGCTTTTTCCGGAGGGAGCTGTGGAGAGACACACAGGCAGACAGGTGGCGGCAGCGCGGATGGGCGCTGGTGCTGTCGGCCAGGTGCAGGTCGAAGGCCTTGCGGGCCTCCCGATCATCAGCCGGGCCTGCGGCAGAGTCTGGGTCAGAGCCAGCCACCCCGGGAGCGGCTGGGGTGCGGCTGCCTCCCAGGGCCGCCTTCTGGCGGCATGTCCAGCAGGACCGGCGGGAAGCGCCCCCTCCGGCGCACGCTGTGTTGGGAGAGGCTTGAGGAGATGAGGCCTGCAGCAGTGCCCGGATGGGGCAGAGGAATCCTCGGGCACCGGCGACTAAAGGAAAAGGCGGATTGGGAGGCCAAAAATACTACAGCACCCGGTTTTCCCAGGTGGTCTCCCATCCAGGTACTAAACAGACCCGACCCTGCTTAGCTTCAGGGATCAGACGAGATGGGGTGCGTTTAGGGTGGTATGGCTGCAGAAGGCAACGGGCGCCACGGGGTGCCTCTTGAGCCTCAGCTTAGCTGGTGCTGGCGAATTACCGCCAGTCTGGTGACCAGCCCTCGGCAGCACGGCCCTGCCGCCCACCCAGGCAGGCGACAGCAGGCCTCGGGGTGCAGGGGGTGGTGGATTCTTGGGCGACCTCGCAACTCCGTGCAGGCGGCAACATCCAGGCTTGTAGGTGTTTGACGCTCTGCCCCAGATCCCACTTGACGCTCACAAGGTCTGGGACTCAGAGGCTTAAGGGCCAGTGGCCTGCTGTCCCTTGGGCATTTCCCACCGTGTCCACCCCCGCAGTGCTTGGCGCAGCCCAGCCATGGCCGCGCCGGCCCTCCTGCCCGACGGCGGTTGGCCCAAAGCCACTGGGAGCCACCATTGGGCCGGCACGGCCCCTTAGCCCCAGCAAAGCCACCCTTGTACCCACGCCACCCAAAAAGCACAGTTCTCGGCTTTGGAGGTCAGGCGACCTGGAGAACCGGTCATGGCCCACGACCCCACTCCTGCCTCCAGCTGTGGCGAAACAGCAGAGGGTGGGCTTTTTCCGGAGGTAGCTGTATAGAGACACACGGGCAGATAGGTGGCTGGGGCGTGCATGTGCGCTGGTGGGGGCGGCCAGGTGTAGCTCGAAGGCCTCGTGGGCCTATCGGCCGTCAGCCGGGCCTACGGTGCAGTCTGGGTGTAGGCCAGCCACCCCGGGAGCGGCTGGTTTATGGTTATCTACCAGGGCCGCCTTCTGGCCGCATGTCCAACCAGACCGGCGGGGTGTGCCCCCTCCAGAGCACGCTGTGTTGGGAGGGGCCTGAGGAGGTGAGGCCTGCAGCGGTGCCAGGCGGAGGTGATGGCGGCCTCGGCCGTGGGCGACTAAAGGAGAATTTATAGTGGGAGGCAAAAATGCATACAGAACCCGGTATTCCAATGTGGTCTCCCATCCAAGTACTAACCAGGCCCGACCCTGCTTAGCTTCCAGGATCAGACGAGATGGGGCGCGTTCAGGGTGGTATGGCCGTAGAAGGCAGCGGGAGCCACGGGGCACCTCTTGAGGCTCAGCTTCGCTGGTGCTGCCGACATACCGCCAGCCCGGCAGCCAACCATCTCCAGCACGGCCCTGCCGTCTGCCAAGGCAGGCGACAGGAGGCCTCGGGGACCCTGGGTTGGTGGACACGTGGGTGACCTCGCAGCTCAGGTCAGGCGGGACCCTCCAGGCCCGTAGGCGCTTGGCCCTCCACCCCAGATACCTCTTGACGCTCACAAGGACGTGGCCTTGGAGGCTTAAGGGCACATGGCCCGCGGTTCCTTGGGCATTCACCACTCTGTCTGCACACACAGCTCTAGGCAAAGGCCAGCCGCCGCCTGGCCGGCCCTACTGCCTGACGGCAGTTGGCCCGAAGCCACTGGGAGACACCATTGAGTCGGCACGACCACTTAGACCCAGCAAGGCCACCCTTGCCCCCACGCCAACTGCCGAAGAAAGTTGCCTGTGCCTGGTGACCGGCTGGGCCAGAGGACCGGTCCCGGCCCAAGAACCCACTCCCGCCCACGGCCGTGGCGAAACGGCGGAGGGTGGGCTTTTTCCGGAGGGAGCTGTGGAGAGACACACAGGCAGACAGGTGGCGGCAGCGCGGATGGGCGCTGGTGCTGTCGGCCAGGTGCAGGTCGAAGGCCTTGCGGGCCTCCCGATCATCAGCCGGGCCTGCGGCAGAGTCTGGGTCAGAGCCAGCCACCCCGGGAGCGGCTGGGGTGCGGCTGCCTCCCAGGGCCGCCTTCTGGCGGCATGTCCAGCAGGACCGGCGGGAAGCGCCCCCTCCGGCGCACGCTGTGTTGGGAGAGGCTTGAGGAGATGAGGCCTGCAGCAGTGCCCGGATGGGGCAGAGGAATCCTCGGGCACCGGCGACTAAAGGAAAAGGCGGATTGGGAGGCCAAAAATACTACAGCACCCGGTTTTCCCAGGTGGTCTCCCATCCAGGTACTAAACAGACCCGACCCTGCTTAGCTTCAGGGATCAGACGAGATGGGGTGCGTTTAGGGTGGTATGGCTGCAGAAGGCAACGGGCGCCACGGGGTGCCTCTTGAGCCTCAGCTTAGCTGGTGCTGGCGAATTACCGCCAGTCTGGTGACCAGCCCTCGGCAGCACGGCCCTGCCGCCCACCCAGGCAGGCGACAGCAGGCCTCGGGGTCCAGGGGGTGGTGGATTCTTGGGCGACCTCGCAACTCCGTGCAGGCGGCAACATCCAGGCTTGTAGGTGTTTGACGCTCTGCCCCAGATCCCACTTGACGCTCACAAGGTCTGGGACTCAGAGGCTTAAGGGCCAGTGGCCTGCTGTCCCTTGGGCATTTCCCACCGTGTCCACCCACGCAGTGCTTGGCGCAGCCCAGCCATGGCCGCACCGGCCCTCCTGCCCGACGGCGGTTGGCCCAAAGCCACTGGGAGCCACCATTGGGCCGGCACGGCCCCTTAGCCCCAGCAAAGCCACCCTTGTACCTACGCCACCCAAAAAGCACAGTTCTCGGCTTTGGAGGTCAGGCGACCTGGAGAACCGGTCATGGCCCACGACCCCACTCCTGCCTCCAGCTGTGGCGAAACAGCTGAGGGTGGGCTTTTTCCGGAGGTAGCTGTATAGAGACACACGGGCAGATAGGTGGCTGGGGCGTGCATGTGCGCTGGTGGGGGCGGCCAGGTGTAGGTCGAAGGCCTCGTGGGCCTATCGGCCGTCAGCCGGGCCTACGGTGCAGTCTGGGTGTAGGCCAGGCACCCCGGGAGCGGCTGGTTTATGGTTATCTACCAGGGCCGCCTTCTGGCCGCATGTCCAACCAGACCGGTTGGGTGCACCCCCTCCAGAGCACGCTGTGTTTGGAGGGGCCTGAGGAGGTGAGGCCTGCAGCGGTGCCAGGCGGAGGTGATGGCGGCCTCGGCCGTGGGCGACTAAAGGAGAATTTATAGTGGGAGGCAAAAATGCATACAGAACCCGGTATTCCAATGTGGTCTCCCATCCAAGTACTAACCAGGCCCGACCCTGCTTAGCTTCCAGGATCAGACGAGATGGGGCGCGTTCAGGGTGGTATGGCCGTAGAAGGCAGTGGGAGACACGGGGCACCTCTTGAGGCTCAGCTTCGCTGGTGCTGCCGACATACCGCCAGCCCGGCAGCCAACCATCTCCAGCACGGCCCTGCCGTCTGCCAAGGCAGGCGACAGGAGGCCTCGGGGACCCTGGCTTGGGGGACACATTGGTGACCTCCCAGCTCAGGTCAGGCGGGACCCTCCAGGCCCGTAGGCGCTTGGCCCTCCACCCCAGATCCCTCTTGACGCTCACAAGGACGTGGCCTTGGAGGCTTAAGGGCACGTGGCCCGCGGTTCCTTGGGCATTCACCACTCTGTCTGCCCACACAGCTCTAGGCAAAGGCCAGCCGCCGCCTGGCCGGCCCTACTGCCTGACGGCAGTTGGCCCGAAGCCACTGGGAGACACCATTGAGTCGGCACGACCCCTTAGACCCAGCAAGGCCACCCTTGCCCCCACGCCAACTGCCGAACAAAGTTGCCTGTGCCTGGTGACCGGCTGGGCCAGAGGACCGGTCCCGGCCCAAGAACCCACTCCCGCCCACGACCGTGGCGAAACGGCGGAGGGTGGGCTTTTTCCGGAGGGAGCTGTGGAGAGACACACAGGCAGACAGGTGGCGGCAGCGCGGATGGGCGCTGGTGCTGTCGGCCAGGTGCAGGTCGAAGGCCTTGCGGGCCTCCCGATCATCAGCCGGGCCTGCGGCAGAGTCTGGGTCAGAGCCAGCCACCCCGGGAGCGGCTGGGGTGCGGCTGCCTCCCAGGGCCGCCTTCTGGCGGCATGTCCAGCAGGACCGGCGGGAAGCGCCCCCTCCGGCGCACGCTGTGTTGGGAGAGGCTTGAGGAGATGAGGCCTGCAGCAGTGCCCGGATGGGGCAGAGGAATCCTCGGGCACCGGCGACTAAAGGAAAAGGCGGATTGGGAGGCCAAAAATACTACAGCACCCGGTTTTCCCAGGTGGTCTCCCATCCAGGTACTAAACAGACCCGACCCTGCTTAGCTTCAGGGATCAGACGAGATGGGGTGCGTTTAGGGTGGTATGGCTGTAGAAGGCAACGGGCGCCACGGGGTGCCTCTTGAGCCTCAGCTTAGCTGGTGCTGGCGAATTACCGCCAGTCTGGTGACCAGCCCTCGGCAGCACGGCCCTGCCGCCAACCCAGGCAGGCGACAGCAGGCCTCGGGGTCCAGGGGGTGGTGGATTCTTGGGCGACCTCGCAACTCCGTTCAGGTGGCAACATCCAGGTTTGTAGGAGTTTGACGCTCTGCCCCAGATCCCACTTGACGCTCACAAGGTCTGGGACTCAGAGGCTTAAGGGCCAGTGGCCTGCTGTCCCTTGGGCATTTCCCACCGTGTCCACCCCCGCAGTGCTTGGCGCAGCCCAGCCATGGCCGCGCCGGCCCTCCTGCCCGACGGCGGTTGGCCCAAAGCCACTGGGAGCCACCATTGGGCCGGCACGGCCCCTTAGCCCCAGCAAAGCCACCCTTGTACCCACGCCACCCAAAAAGCACAGTTCTCGGCTTTGGAGGTCAGGCGACCTGGAGAACCGGTCATGGCCCACGACCCCACTCCTGCCTCCAGCTGTGGCGAAACAGCAGAGGGTGGGCTTTTTCCGGAGGTAGCTGTATAGAGACACACGGGCAGATAGGTGGCTGGGGCGTGCATGTGCGCTGGTGGGGGCGGCCAGGTGTAGGTCGAAGGCCTCGTGGGCCTATCGGCCGTCAGCCGGGCCTACGGTGCAGTCTGGGTGTAGGCCAGCCACCCCGGGAGCGGCTGGTTTATGGTTATCTACCAGGGCCGCCTTCTGGCCGCATGTCCAACCAGACCGGCGGGGTGCGCCCCCTCCAGAGCACGCTGTGTTGGGAGGGGCCTGAGGAGGTGAGGCCTGCAGCGGTGCCAGGCGGAGGTGATGGCGGCCTCGGCCGTGGGCGACTAAAGGAGAATTTATAGTGGGAGGCAAAAATGCATACAGAACCCGGTATTCCAATGTGGTCTCCCATCCAAGTACTAACCAGGCCCGACCCTGCTTAGCTTCCAGGATCAGACGAGATGGGGCGCGTTCAGGGTGGTATGGCCGTAGAAGGCAGCGGGAGCCACGGGGCACCTCTTGAGGCTCAGCTTCGCTGGTGCTGCCGACATACCGCCAGCCCGGCAGCCAACCATCTCCAGCACGGCCCTGCCGTCTGCCAAGGCAGGCGACAGGAGGCCTCGGGGACCCTGGGTTGGCGGACACGTGGGTGACCTCGCAGCTCAGGTCAGGCGGGACCCTCCAGGCCCGTAGGCGCTTGGCCCTCCACCCCAGATACCTCTTGACGCTCACAAGGACGTGGCCTTGGAGGCTTAAGGGCACATGGCCCGCGGTTCCTTGGGCATTCACCACTCTGTCTGCACACACAGCTCTAGGCAAAGGCCAGCCGCCGCCTGGCCGGCCCTACTGCCTGACGGCAGTTGGCCCGAAGCCACTGGGAGACACCATTGAGTCGGCACGACCACTTAGACCCAGCAAGGCCACCCTTGCCCCCACGCCAACTGCCGAAGAAAGTTGCCTGTGCCTGGTGACCGGCTGGGCCAGAGGACCGGTCCCGGCCCAAGAACCCACTCCCGCCCACGGCCGTGGCGAAACGGCGGAGGGTGGGCTTTTTCCGGAGGGAGCTGTGGAGAGACACACAGGCAGACAGGTGGCGGCAGTGCGGATGGGCGCTGGTGCTGTCGGCCAGGTGCAGGTCGAAGGCCTTGCGGGCCTCCCGATCATCAGCCGGGCCTGCGGCAGAGTCTGGGTCAGAGCCAGCCACCCCGGGAGCGGCTGGGGTGCGGCTGCCTCCCAGGGCCGCCTTCTGGCGGCATCTCCAGCAGGACCGGCGGGAAGCGCCCCCTCCGGCGCACGCTGTGTTGGGAGACGCTTGAGGAGATGAGGCCTGCAGCAGTGCCCGGATGGGGCAGAGGAATCCTCGGGCACCGGCGACTAAAGGAAAAGGCGGATTGGGAGGCCAAAAATACTACAGCACCCGGTTTTCCCAGGTGGTCTCCCATCCAGGTACTAAACAGACCCGACCCTGCTTAGCTTCAGGGATCAGACGAGATGGGGTGCGTTTAGGGTGGTATGGCTGCAGAAGGCAACGGGCGCCACGGGGTGCCTCTTGAGCCTCAGCTTAGCTGGTGCTGGCGAATTACCGCCAGTCTGGTGACCAGCCCTCGGCAGCACGGCCCTGCCGCCCACCCAGGCAGGCGACAGCAGGCCTCGGGGTCCAGGGGGTGGTGGATTCTTGGGCGACCTCGCAACTCCGTGCAGGCGGCAACATCCAGGCTTGTAGGTGTTTGACGCTCTGCCCCAGATCCCACTTGACGCTCACAAGGTCTGGGACTCAGAGGCTTAAGGGCCAGTGGCCTGCTGTCCCTTGGGCATTTCCCACCGTGTCCACCCACGCAGTGCTTGGCGCAGCCCAGCCATGGCCGCGCTGGCCCTCCTGCCCGACGGCGGTTGGCCCAAAGCCACTGGGAGCCACCATTGGGCCGGCACGGCCCCTTAGCCCCAGCAAAGCCACCCTTGTACCTACGCCACCCAAAAAGCACAGTTCTCGGCTTTGGAGGTCAGGCGACCTGGAGAACCGGTCATGGCCCACGACCCCACTCCTGCCTCCAGCTGTGGCGAAACAGCAGAGGGTGGGCTTTTTCCGGAGGTAGCTGTATAGAGACACACGGGCAGATAGGTGGCTGGGGCGTGCATGTGCGCTGGTGGGGGCGGCCAGGTGTAGGTCGAAGGCCTCGTGGGCCTATCGGCCGTCAGCCGGGCCTACGGTGCAGTCTGGGTGTAGGCCAGGCACCCCGGGAGCGGCTGGTTTATGGTTATCTACCAGGGCCGCCTTCTGGCCGCATGTCCAACCAGACCGGTTGGGTGCACCCCCTCCAGAGCACGCTGTGTTTGGAGGGGCCTGAGGAGGTGAGGCCTGCAGCGGTGCCAGGCGGAGGTGATGGCGGCCTCGGCCGTGGGCGACTAAAGGAGAATTTATAGTGGGAGGCAAAAATGCATACAGAACCCGGTATTCCAATGTGGTCTCCCATCCAAGTACTAACCAGGCCCGACCCTGCTTAGCTTCCAGGATCAGACGAGATGGGGCGCGTTCAGGGTGGTATGGCCGTAGAAGGCAGTGGGAGACACGGGGCACCTCTTGAGGCTCAGCTTCGCTGGTGCTGCCGACATACCGCCAGCCCGGCAGCCAACCATCTCCAGCACGGCCCTGCCGTCTGCCAAGGCAGGCGACAGGAGGCCTCGGGGACCCTGGCTTGGCGGACACATTGCTGACCTCCCAGCTCAGGTCAGGCGGGACCCTCCAGGCCCGTAGGCGCTTGGCCCTCCACCCCAGATCCCTCTTGACGCTCACAAGGACGTGGCCTTGGAGGCTTAAGGGCACGTGGCCCGCGGTTCCTTGGGCATTCACCACTCTGTCTGCCCACACAGCTCTAGGCAAAGGCCAGCCGCCGCCTGGCCGGCCCTACTGCCTGACGGCAGTTGGCCCGAAGCCACTGGGAGACACCATTGAGTCGGCACGACCCCTTAGACCCAGCAAGGCCACCCTTGCCCCCACGCCAACTGCCGAACAAAGTTGCCTGTGCCTGGTGACCGGCTGGGCCAGAGGACCGGTCCCGGCCCAAGAACCCACTCCCGCCCACGACCGTGGCGAAACGGCGGAGGGTGGGCTTTTTCCGGAGGGAGCTGTGGAGAGACACACAGGCAGACAGGTGGCGGCAGCGCGGATGGGCGCTGGTGCTGTCGGCCAGGTGCAGGTCGAAGGCCTTGCGGGCCTCCCGATCATCAGCCGGGCCTGCGGCAGAGTCTGGGTCAGAGCCAGCCACCCCGGGAGCGGCTGGGGTGCGGCTGCCTCCCAGGGCCGCCTTCTGGCGGCATGTCCAGCAGGACCGGCGGGAAGCGCCCCCTCCGGCGCACGCTGTGTTGGGAGAGGCTTGAGGAGATGAGGCCTGCAGCAGTGCCCGGATGGGGCAGAGGAATCCTCGGGCACCGGCGACTAAAGGAAAAGGCGGATTGGGAGGCCAAAAATACTACAGCACCCGGTTTTCCCAGGTGGTCTCCCATCTAGGTACTAAACAGACCCGACCCTGCTTAGCTTCAGGGATCAGACGAGATGGGGTGCCTTTAGGGTGGTATGGCTGCAGAAGGCAATGGGCGCCACGGGGTGCCTCTTTAGCCTCAGCTTAGCTGGTGCTGGCGAATTACCGCCAGTCTGGTGACCAGCCCTCGGCAGCACGGCCCTGCCGCCAACCCAGGCAGGCGACAGCAGGCCTCGGGGTCCAGGGGGTGGTGGATTCTTGGGCGACCTCGCAACTCCGTTCAGGTGGCAACATCCAGGTTTGTAGGAGTTTGACGCTCTGCCCCAGATCCCACTTGACGCTCACAAGGTCTGGGACTCAGAGGCTTAAGGGCCAGTGGCCTGCTGTCCCTTGGGCATTTCCCACCGTGTCCACCCCCGCAGTGCTTGGCGCAGCCCAGCCATGGCCGCGCCGGCCCTCCTGCCCGACGGCGGTTGGCCCAAAGCCACTGGGAGCCACCATTGGGCCGGCACGGCCCCTTAGCCCCAGCAAAGCCACCCTTGTACCCACGCCACCCAAAAAGCACAGTTCTCGGCTTTGGAGGTCAGGCGACCTGGAGAACCGGTCATGGCCCACGACCCCATTCCTGCCTCCAGCTGTGGCGAAACAGCAGAGGGTGGGCTTTTTCCGGAGGTAGCTGTATAGAGACACACGGGCAGATAGGTGGCTGGGGCGTGCATGTGCGCTGGTGGGGGCGGCCAGGTGTAGGTCGAAGGCCTCGTGGGCCTATCAGCCGTCAGCCGGGCCTACGGTGCAGTCTGGGTGTAGGCCAGCCACCCCGGGAGCGGCTGGTTTATGGTTATCTACCAGGGCCGCCTTCTGGCCGCATGTCCAACCAGACCGGCGGGGTGCGCCCCCTCCAGAGCACGCTGTGTTGGGAGGGGCCTGAGGAGGTGAGGCCTGCAGCGGTGCCAGGCGGAGGTGATGGCGGCCTCGGCCGTGGGCGACTAAAGGAGAATTTATAGTGGGAGGCAAAAATGCATACAGAACCCGGTATTCCAATGTGGTCTCCCATCCAAGTACTAACCAGGCCCGACCCTGCTTAGCTTCCAGGATCAGACGAGATGGGGCGCGTTCAGGGTGGTATGGCCGTAGAAGGCAGTGGAAGCCACGGGGCACCTCTTGAGGCTCAGCTTCGCTGGTGCTGCCGACATACCGCCAGCCCGGCAGCCAACCATCTCCAGCACGGCCCTGCCGTCTGCCAAGGCAGGCGACAGGAGGCCTCGGGGACCCTGGGTTGGCGGACACGTGGGTGACCTCGCAGCTCAGGTCAGGCGGGACCCTCCAGGCCCGTAGGCGCTTGGCCCTCCACCCCAGATCCCTCTTGACGCTCACAAGGACGTGGCCTTGGAGGCTTAAGGGCACGTGGCCCGCGGTTCCTTGGGCATTCACCACTCTGTCTGCCCACACAGCTCTAGGCAAAGGCCAGCCGCCGCCTGGCCAGCCCTACTGCCTGACGGCAGTTGGCCCGAAGCCACTGGGAGACACCATTGAGTCGGCACGACCACTTAGACCCAGCAAGGCCACCCTTGCCCCCACGCCAACTGCCGAACAAAGTTGCCTGTGCCTGGTGACCGGCTGGGCCAGAGGACCGGTCCCGGCCCAAGAACCCACTCCCGCCCACGACCGTGGCGAAACGGCGGAGGGTGGGCTTTTTCCGGAGGGAGCTGTGGAGAGACACACAGGCAGACAGGTGGCGGCAGCGCGGATGGGCGCTGGTGCTGTCGGCCAGGTGCAGGTCGAAGGCCTTGCGGGCCTCCCGATCATCAGCCGGGCCTGCGGCAGAGTCTGGGTCAGAGCCAGCCACCCCGGGAGCGGCTGGGGTGCGGCTGCCTCCCAGGGCCGCCTTCTGGCGGCATGTCCAGCAGGACCGGCGGGAAGCGCCCCCTCCGACGCACGCTGTGTTGGGAGAGGCTTGAGGAGATGAGGCCTGCAGCAGTGCCCGGATGGGGCAGAGGAATCCTCGGGCACCGGCGACTAAAGGAAAAGGCGGATTGGGAGGCCAAAAATACTACAGCACCCGGTTTTCCCAGGTGGTCTCCCATCCAGGTACTAAACAGACCCGACCCTGCTTAGCTTCAGGGATCAGACGAGATGGGGTGCGTTTAGGGTGGTATGGCTGCAGAAGGCAACGGGCGCCACGGGGTGCCTCTTGAGCCTCAGCTTAGCTGGTGCTGGCGAATTACCGCCAGTCTGGTGACCAGCCCTCGGCAGCACGGCCCTGCCGCCCACCCAGGCAGGCGACAGCAGGCCTCGGGGTCCAGGGGGTGGTGGATTCTTGGGCGACCTCGCAACTCCGTGCAGGCGGCAACATCCAGGCTTGTAGGTGTTTGACGCTCTGCCCCAGATCCCACTTGACGCTCACAAGGTCTGGGACTCAGAGGCTTAAGGGCCAGTGGCCTGCTGTCCCTTGGGCATTTCCCACCGTGTCCACCCACGCAGTGCTTGGCGCAGCCCAGCCATGGCCGCGCTGGCCCTCCTGCCCGACGGCAGTTGGCCCAAAGCCACTGGGAGCCACCATTGGGCCGGCACGGCCCCTTAGTCCCAGCAAAGCCACCCTTGTACCCACGCCACCCAAAAAGCACAGTTCTCGGCTTTGGAGGTCAGGCGACCTGGAGAACCGGTCATGGCCCACGACCCCACTCCTGCCTCCAGCTGTGGCGAAACAGCAGAGGGTGGGCTTTTTCCGGAGGTAGCTGTATAGAGACACACGGGCAGATAGGTGGCTGGGGCGTGCATGTGCGCTGGTGGGGGCGGCCAGGTGTAGGTCGAAGGCCTCGTGGGCCTATCGGCCGTCAGCCGGGCCTACGGTGCAGTCTGGGTGTAGGCCAGCCACCCCGGGAGCGGCTGGTTTATGGTTATCTACCAGGGCCGCCTTCTGGCCACATGTCCAACCAGACCGGCGGGGTGCGCCCCCTCCAGAGCACGCTGTGTTGGGAGGGGCCTGAGGAGGTGAGGCCTGCAGCGGTGCCAGGCGGAGGTGATGGCGGCCTCGGCCGTGGGCGACTAAAGGAGAATTTATAGTGGGAGGCAAAAATGCATACAGAACCCGGTATTCCAATGTGGTCTCCCATCCAAGTACTAACCAGGCCCGACCCTGCTTAGCTTCCAGGATCAGACGAGATGGGGCGCGTTCAGGGTGGTATGGCCGTAGAAGGCAGCGGGAGCCACGGGGCACCTCTTGAGGCTCAGCTTCGCTGGTGCTGCCGACATACCGCCAGCCCGGCAGCCAACCATCTCCAGCACGGCCCTGCCGTCTGCCAAGGCAGGCGACAGGAGGCCTCGGGGACCCTGGGTTGGCGGACACGTGGGTGACCTCGCAGCTCAGGTCAGGCGGGACCCTCCAGGCCCGTAGGCGCTTGGCCCTCCACCCCAGATCCCTCTTGACGCTCACAAGGACGTGGCCTTGGAGGCTTAAGGGCACGTGGCCCGCGGTTCCTTGGGCATTCACCACTCTGTCTGCCCACACAGCTCTAGGCAAAGGCCAGCCGCCGCCTGGCCGGCCCTACTGCCTGACGGCAGTTGGCCCGAAGCCCCTGGGAGACACCATTGAGTCGGCACGAACCCTTAGACCCAGCAAGGCCACCCTTGCCCCCACGCCAACTGCCGAACAAAGTTGCCTTTGCCTGGTGACCGGCTGGGCCAGAGGACCGGTCCCGGCCCAAGAACCCACTCCCGCCCACGGCCGTGGCGAAACGGCGGAGGGTGGGCTTTTTCCGGAGGGAGCTGTGGAGAGACACACAGGCAGACAGGTGGCGGCAGCGCGGATGGGCGCTGGTGCTGTCGGCCAGGTGCAGGTCGAAGGCCTTGCGGGCCTCCCGATCATCAGCCGGGCCTGCGGCAGAGTCTGGGTCAGAGCCAGCCACCCCGGGAGCGGCTGGGGTGCGGCTGCCTCCCAGGGCCACCTTCTGGCGGCATGTCCAGCAGGACCGGCGGGAAGCGCCCCCTCCGGCGCACGCTGTGTTGGGAGAGGCTTGAGGAGATGAGGCCTGCAGCAGTGCCCGGATGGGGCAGAGGAATCCTCGGGCACCGGCGACTAAAGGAAAAGGCGGATTGGGAGGCCAAAAATACTACAGCACCCGGTTTTCCCAGGTGGTCTCCCATCCAGGTACTAAACAGACCCGACCCTGCTTAGCTTCAGGGATCAGACGAGATGGGGTGCGTTTAGGGTGGTATGGCTGCAGAAGGCAACGGGCGCCACGGGGTGCCTCTTCAGCCTCAGCTTAGCTGGTGCTGGCGAATTACCGCCGGTCTGGTGACCAGCCCTCGGCAGCACGGCCCTGCCGCCCACCCAGGCAGGCGACAGCAGACCTCGGGGTCCAGGGGGTGGTGGATTCTTGGGCGACCTCGCAACTCCGTGCAGGCGGCAACATCCAGGCTTGTAGGTGTTTGACGCTCTGCCCCAGATCCCACTTGACGCTCACAAGGTCTGGGACGCAGAGGCTTAAGGGCCAGTGGCCTGCTGTCCCTTGGGCATTTCCCACCGTGTCCACCCACGCAGTGCTTGGCGCAGCCCAGCCATGGCCGCGCCGGCCCTCCTGCCCGACGGCGGTTGGCCCAAAGCCACTGGGAGCCACCATTGGGCCGGCACGGCCCCTTAGCCCCAGCAAAGCCACCCTTGTACCCACGCCACCCAAAAAGCACAGTTCTCGGCTTTGGAGGTCAGGCGACCTGGAGAACAGGTCATGGCCCACGACCCCACTCCTGCCTCCAGCTGTGGCGAAACAGCAGAGGGTGGGCTTTTTCCGGAGGTAGCTGTATAGAGACACACGGGCAGATAGGTGGCTGGGGCGTGCATGTGCGCTGGTGGGGGCGGCCAGGTGTAGGTCGAAGGCCTCGTGGGCCTATCGGCCGTCAGCCGGGCCTACGGTGCAGTCTGGGTGTAGGCCAGCCACCCCGGGAGCGGCTGGTTTATGGTTATCTACCAGGGCCGCCTTCTGGCCGCATGTCCAACCAGACCGGCGGTGTGCGCCCCCTCCAGAGCACGCTGTGTTGGGAGGGGCCTGAGGAGGTGAGGCCTGCAGCGGTGCCAGGCGGAGGTGATGGCGGCCTCGGCCGTGGGCGACTAAAGGAGAATTTATAGTGGGAGGCAAAAATGAATACAGAACCCGGTATTCCAATGTGGTCTCCCATCCAAGTACTAACCAGGCCCGACCCTGCTTAGCTTCCAGGATCAGACGAGATGGGGCGCGTTCAGGGTGGTATGGCCGTAGAAGGCAGCGGGAGCCACGGGGCACCTCTTGAGGCTCAGCTTCGCTGGTGCTGCCGACATACCGCCAGCCCGGCAGCCAACCATCTCCAGCACGGCCCTGCCGTCTGCCAAGGCAGGCGACAGGAGGCCTCGGGGACCCTGGGTTGGCGGACACGTGGGTGACCTCGCAGCTCAGGTCAGGCGGGACCCGCCAGGCCCGTAGGCGCTTGGCCCTCCACCCCAGATCCCTCTTGACGCTCACAAGGACGTGGCCTTGGAGGCTTAAGGGCACGTGGCCCGCGGTTCCTTGGGCATTCACCACTCTGTCTGCCCACACAGCTCTAGGCAAAGGCCAGCCGCCGCCTGGACGGCCCTACTGCCTGACGGCAGTTGGCCCGAAGCCACTGGGAGACACCATTGAGTCGGCACGACCCCTTAGACCCAGCAAGGCCACCCTTGACCCACGCCAACTGCCGAAGAAAGTTGCCTGTGCCTGGTGACCGGCTGGGCCAGAGGACCGGTCCCGGCCCAAGAACCCACTCCCGCCCACGGCCGTGGCGAAACGGCGGAGGGTGGGCTTTTTCCGGAGGGAGCTGTGGAGAGACACACAGGCAGACAGGTGGCGGCAGCGCGGATGGGCGCTGGTGCTGTCGGCCAGGTGCAGGTCGAAGGCCTTGCGGGCCTCCCGATCATCAGCCGGGCCTGCGGCAGAGTCTGGGTCAGAGCCATCCACCCCGGGAGCGGCTGGGGTGCGGCTGCCTCCCAGGGCCGCCTTCTGGCGGCATGTCCAGCAGGACCGGCGGGAAGCGCCCCCTCCGGCGCACGCTGTGTTGGGAGAGGCTTCAGGAGATGAGGCCTGCAGCAGTGCCCGGATGGGGCAGAGGAATCCTCGGGCACCGGCGACTAAAGGAAAAGGCGGATTGGGAGGCCAAAAATACTACAGCACCCGGTTTTCCCAGGTGGTCTCCCATCCAGGTACTAAACAGACCCGACCCTGCTTAGCTTCAGGGATCAGACGAGATGGGGTGCGTTTAGGGTGGTATGGCTGCAGAAGGCAACGGGCGCCACGGGGTGCCTCTTGAGCCTCAGCTTAGCTGGTGCTGGCGAATTACCGCCAGTCTGGTGACCAGCCCTCGGCAGCACGGCCCTGCCGCCAACCCAGGCAGGCGACAGCAGGCCTCGGGGTCCAGGGGGTGGTGGATTCTTGGGCGACCTCGCAACTCCGTGCAGGCGGCAACATCCAGGCTTGTAGGTGTTTGACGCTCTGCCCCAGATCCCACTTGACGCTCACAAGGTCTGGGACTCAGAGGCTTAAGGGCCAGTGGCCTGCTGTCCCTTGGGCATTTCCCACCGTGTCCACCCACGCAGTGCTTGGCGCAGCCCAGCCATGGCTGCGCCGGCCCTCCTGCCCGACGGCGGTTGGCCCAAAGCCACTGGGAGCCACCATTGGGCCGGCACGGCCCCTTAGCCCCAGCAAAGCCACCCTTGTACCTACGCCACCCAAAAAGCAGAGTTCTCGGCTTTGGAGGTCAGGCGACCTGGAGAACCGGTCATGGCCCACGACCCCACTCCTGCCTCCAGCTGTGGCGAAACAGCAGAGGGTGGGCTTTTTCCGGAGGTAGCTGTATAGAGACACACGGGCAGATAGGTGGCTGGGGCGTGCATGTGCGCTGGTGGGGGCGGCCAGGTGTAGGTCGAAGGCCTCGTGGGCCTATCGGCCGTCAGCCGGGCCTACGGTGCAGTCTGGGTGTAGGCCAGGCACCCCGGGAGCGGCTGGTTTATGGTTATCTACCAGGGCCGCCTTCTGGCCGCATGTCCAACCAGACCGGTTGGGTGCACCCCCTCCAGAGCACGCTGTGTTTGGAGGGGCCTGAGGAGGTGAGGCCTGCAGCGGTGCCAGGCGGAGGTGATGGCGGCCTCGGCCGTGGGCGACTAAAGGAGAATTTATAGTGGGAGGCAAAAATGCATACAGAACCCGGTATTCCAATGTGGTCTCCCATCCAAGTACTAACCAGGCCCGACCCTGCTTAGCTTCCAGGATCAGACGAGATGGGGCGCGTTCAGGGTGGTATGGCCGTAGAAGGCAGTGGGAGCCACGGGGCACCTCTTGAGGCTCAGCTTCGCTGGTGCTGCCGACATACCGCCAGCCCGGCAGCCAACCATCTCCAGCACGGCCCTGCCGTCTGCCAAGGCAGGCGACAGGAGGCCTCGGGGACCCTGGGTTGGCGGACACATTGGTGACCTCCCAGCTCAGGTCAGGCGGGACCCTCCAGGCCCGTAGGCGCTTGGCCCTCCACCCCAGATCCCTCTTGACGCTCACAAGGACGTGGCCTTGGAGGCTTAAGGGCACGTGGCCCGCGGTTCCTTGGGCATTCACCACTCTGTCTGCCCACACAGCTCTAGGCAAAGGCCAGCCGCCGCCTGGCCAGCCCTACTGCCTGACGGCAGTTGGCCCGAAGCCACTGGGAGACACCATTGAGTCGGCACGACCCCTTAGACCCAGCAAGGCCACCCTTGCCCCCACGCCAACTGCCGAACAAAGTTGCCTGTGCCTGGTGACCGGCTGGGCCAGAGGACCGGTCCTGGCCCAAGAACCCACTCCCGCCCACGACCGTGGCGAAACGGCGGAGGGTGGGCTTTTTCCGGAGGGAGCTGTGGAGAGACACACAGGCAGACAGGTGGCGGCAGCGCGGATGGGCGCTGGTGCTGTCGGCCAGGTGCAGGTCGAAGGCCTTGCGGGCCTCCCGATCATCAGCCGGGCCTGCGGCAGAGTCTGGGTCAGAGCCAGCCACCCCGGGAGCGGCTGGGGTGCGGCTGCCTCCCAGGGCCGCCTTCTGGCGGCATGTCCAGCAGGACCGGCGGGAAGCGCCCCCTCCGACGCACGCTGTGTTGGGAGAGGCTTGAGGAGATGAGGCCTGCAGCAGTGCCCGGATGGGGCAGAGGAATCCTCGGGCACCGGCGACTAAAGGAAAAGGCGGATTGGGAGGCCAAAAATACTACAGCACCCGGTTTTCCCAGGTGGTCTCCCATCCAGGTACTAAACAGACCCGACCCTGCTTAGCTTCAGGGATCAGACGAGATGGGGTGCGTTTAGGGTGGTATGGCTGCAGAAGGCAACGGGCGCCACGGGGTGCCTCTTGAGCCTCAGCTTAGCTGGTGCTGGCGAATTACCGCCAGTCTGGTGACCAGCCCTCGGCAGCACGGCCCTGCCGCCCACCCAGGCAGGCGACAGCAGGCCTCGGGGTCCAGGGGGTGGTGGATTCTTGGGCGACCTCGCAACTCCGTGCAGGCGGCAACATCCAGGCTTGTAGGTGTTTGACGCTCTGCCCCAGATCCCACTTGACGCTCACAAGGTCTGGGACTCAGAGGCTTAAGGGCCAGTGGCCTGCTGTCCCTTGGGCATTTCCCACCGTGTCCACCCACGCAGTGCTTGGCGCAGCCCAGCCATGGCCGCGCCGGCCCTCCTGCCCGACGGCAGTTGGCCCAAAGCCACTGGGAGCCACCATTGGGCCGGCACGGCCCCTTAGTCCCAGCAAAGCCACCCTTGTACCCACGCCACCCAAAAAGCACAGTTCTCGGCTTTGGAGGTCAGGCGACCTGGAGAACCGGTCATGGCCCACGACCCCACTCCTGCCTCCAGCTGTGGCGAAACAGCAGAGGGTGGGCTTTTTCCGGAGGTAGCTGTATAGAGACACACGGGCAGATAGGTGGCTGGGGCGTGCATGTGCGCTGGTGGGGGCGGCCAGGTGTAGGTCGAAGGCCTCGTGGGCCTATCGGCCGTCAGCCGGGCCTACGGTGCAGTCTGGGTGTAGGCCAGCCACCCCGGGAGCGGCTGGTTTATGGTTATCTACCAGGGCCGCCTTCTGGCCACATGTCCAACCAGACCGGCGGGGTGCGCCCCCTCCAGAGCACGCTGTGTTGGGAGGGGCCTGAGGAGGTGAGGCCTGCAGCGGTGCCAGGCGGAGGTGATGGCGGCCTCGGCCGTGGGCGACTAAAGGAGAATTTATAGTGGGAGGCAAAAATGCATACAGAACCCGGTATTCCAATGTGGTCTCCCATCCAAGTACTAACCAGGCCCGACCCTGCTTAGCTTCCAGGATCAGACGAGATGGGGCGCGTTCAGGGTGGTATGGCCGTAGAAGGCAGCGGGAGCCACGGGGCACCTCTTGAGGCTCAGCTTCGCTGGTGCTGCCGACATACCGCCAGCCCGGCAGCCAACCATCTCCAGCACGGCCCTGCCGTCTGCCAAGGCAGGCGACAGGAGGCCTCGGGGACCCTGGGTTGGCGGACACGTGGGTGACCTCGCAGCTCAGGTCAGGCGGGACCCTCCAGGACCGTAGGCGCTTGGCCCTCCACCCCAGATCCCTCTTGACGCTCACAAGGACGTGGCCTTGGAGGCTTAAGGGCACGTGGCCCGCGGTTCCTTGGGCATTCACCACTCTGTCTGCCCACACAGCTCTAGGCAAAGGCCAGCCGCCGCCTGGCCGGCCCTACTGCCTGACGGCAGTTGCCCCGAAGCCCCTGGGAGACACCATTGAGTCGGCACGAACCCTTAGACCCAGCAAGGCCACCCTTGCCCCCACGCCAACTGCCGAACAAAGTTGCCTTTGCCTGGTGACCGGCTGGGCCAGAGGACCGGTCCCGGCCCAAGAACCCACTCCCGCCCACGGCCGTGGCGAAACGGCGGAGGGTGGGCTTTTTCCGGAGGGAGCTGTGGAGAGACACACAGGCAGACAGGTGGCGGCAGCGCGGATGGGCGCTGGTGCTGTCGGCCAGGTGCAGGTCGAAGGCCTTGCGGGCCTCCCGATCATCAGCCGGGCCTGCGGCAGAGTCTGGGTCAGAGCCAGCCACCCCGGGAGCGGCTGGGGTGCGGCTGCCTCCCAGGGCCGCCTTCTGGCGGCATGTCCAGCAGGACCGGCGGGAAGCGCCCCCTCCGGCGCACGCTGTGTTGGGAGAGGCTTGAGGAGATGAGGCCTGCAGCAGTGCCCGGATGGGGCAGAGGAATCCTCGGGCACCGGCGACTAAAGGAAAAGGCGGATTGGGAGGCCAAAAATACTACAGCACCCGGTTTTCCCAGGTGGTCTCCCATCCAGGTACTAAACAGACCCGACCCTGCTTAGCTTCAGGGATCAGACGAGATGGGGTGCGTTTAGGGTGGTATGGCTGCAGAAGGCAACGGGCGCCACGGGGTGCCTCTTCAGCCTCAGCTTAGCTGGTGCTGGCGAATTACCGCCGGTCTGGTGACCAGCCCTCGGCAGCACGGCCCTGCCGCCCACCCAGGCAGGCGACAGCAGGCCTCGGGGTCCAGGGGGTGGTGGATTCTTGGGCGACCTCGCAACTCCGTGCAGGCGGCAACATCCAGGCTTGTAGGTGTTTGACGCTCTGCCCCAGATCCCACTTGACGCTCACAAGGTCTGGGACTCAGAGGCTTAAGGGCCAGTGGCCTGCTGTCCCTTGGGCATTTCCCACCGTGTCCACCCACGCAGTGCTTGGCGCAGCCCAGCCATGGCCGCGCCGGCCCTCCTGCCCGACGGCGGTTGGCCCAAAGCCACTGGGAGCCACCATTGGGCCGGCACGGCCCCTTAGCCCCAGCAAAGCCACCCTTGTACCCACGCCACCCAAAAAGCACAGTTCTCGGCTTTGGAGGTCAGGCGACCTGGAGAACAGGTCATGGCCCACGACCCCACTCCTGCCTCCAGCTGTGGCGAAACAGCAGAGGGTGGGCTTTTTCCGGAGGTAGCTGTATAGAGACACACGGGCAGATAGGTGGCTGGGGCGTGCATGTGCGCTGGTGGGGGTGGCCAGGTGTAGGTCGAAGGCCTCGTGGGCCTATCGGCCGTCAGCCGGGCCTACGGTGCAGTCTGGGTGTAGGCCAGCCACCCCGGGAGCGGCTGGTTTATGGTTATCTACCAGGGCCGCCTTCTGGCCGCATGTCCAACCAGACCGGCGGTGTGCGCCCCCTCCAGAGCACGCTGTGTTGGGAGGGGCCTGAGGAGGTGAGGCCTGCAGCGGTGCCAGGCGGAGGTGATGGCGGCCTCGGCCGTGGGCGACTAAAGGAGAATTTATAGTGGGAGGCAAAAATGAATACAGAACCCGGTATTCCAATGTGGTCTCCCATCCAAGTACTAACCAGGCCCGACCCTGCTTAGCTTCCAGGATCAGACGAGATGGGGCGCGTTCAGGGTGGTATGGCCGTAGAAGGCAGCGGGAGCCACGGGGCACCTCTTGAGGCTCAGCTTCGCTGGTGCTGCCGACATACCGCCAGCCCGGCAGCCAACCATCTCCAGCACGGCCCTGCCGTCTGCCAAGGCAGGCGACAGGAGGCCTCGGGGACCCTGGGTTGGCGGACACGTGGGTGACCTCGCAGCTCAGGTCAGGCGGGACCCTCCAGGCCCGTAGGCGCTTGGCCCTCCACCCCAGATCCCTCTTGACGCTCACAAGGACGTGGCCTTGGAGGCTTAAGGGCACGTGGCCCGCGGTCCCTTGGGCATTCACCACTCTGTCTGCCCACACAGCTCTAGGCAAAGGCCAGCCGCCGCCTGGACGGCCCTACTGCCTGACGGCAGTTGGCCCGAAGCCACTGGGAGACACCATTGAGTCGGCACGACCCCTTAGACCCAGCAAGGCCACCCTTGACCCACGCCAACTGCCGAACAAACTTGCCTGTGCCTGGTGACCGGCTGGGCCAGAGGACCGGTCCCGGCCCAAGAACCCACTCCCGCCCACGGCCGTGGCGAAACGGCGGAGGGTGGGCTTTTTCCGGAGGGAGCTGTGGAGAGACACACAGGCAGACAGGTGGCGGCAGCGCGGATGGGCGCTGGTGCTGTCGGCCAGGTGCAGGTCGAAGGCCTTGCGGGCCTCCCGATCATCAGCCGGGCCTGCGGCAGAGTCTGGGTCAGAGCCATCCACCCCGGGAGCGGCTGGTGTGCGGCTGCCTCCCAGGGCCGCCTTCTGGCGGCATGTCCAGCAGGACCGGCGGGAAGCGCCCCCTCCGGCGCACGCTGTGTTGGGAGAGGCTTGAGGAGATGAGGCCTGCAGCAGTGCCCGGATGGGGCAGAGGAATCCTCGGGCACCGGCGACTAAAGGAAAAGGCGGATTGGGAGGCCAAAAATACTACAGCACCCGGTTTTCCCAGGTGGTCTCCCATCCAGGTACTAAACAGACCCGACCCTGCTTAGCTTCAGGGATCAGACGAGATGGGGTGCGTTTAGGGTGGTATGGCTGCAGAAGGCAACGGGCGCCACGGGGTGCCTCTTGAGCCTCAGCTTAGCTGGTGCTGGCGAATTACCGCCAGTCTGGTGACCAGCCCTCGGCAGCACGGCCCTGCCGCCCACCCAGGCAGGCGACAGCAGGCCTCGGGGTCCAGGGGGTGGTGGATTCTTGGGCGACCTCGCAACTCCGTGCAGGCGGCAACATCCAGGCTTGTAGGTGTTTGACGCTCTGCCCCAGATCCCACTTGACGCTCACAAGGTCTGGGACTCAGAGGCTTAAGGGCCAGTGGCCTGCTGTCCCTTGGGCATTTCCCACCGTGTCCACCCACGCAGTGCTTGGCGCAGCCCAGCCATGGCCGCGCCGGCCCTCCTGCCCGACGGCGGTTGGCCCAAAGCCACTGGGAGCCACCATTGGGCCGGCACGGCCCCTTAGCCCCAGCAAAGCCACCCTTGTACCTACGCCACCCAAAAAGCACAGTTCTCGGCTTTGGAGGTCAGGCAACCTGGAGAACCGGTCATGGCCCACGACCCCACTCCTGCCTCCAGCTGTGGCGAAACAGCAGAGGGTGGGCTTTTTCCGGAGGTAGCTGTATAGAGACACACGGGCAGATAGGTGGCTGGGGCGTGCATGTGCGCTGGTGGGGGCGGCCAGGTGTAGGTCGAAGGCCTCGTGGGCCTATCGGCCGTCAGCCGGGCCTACGGTGCAGTCTGGGTGTAGGCCAGGCACCCCGGGAGCGGCTGGTTTATGGTTATCTACCAGGGCCGCCTTCTGGCCGCATGTCCAACCAGACCGGTTGGGTGCACCCCCTCCAGAGCACGCTGTGTTTGGAGGGGCCTGAGGAGGTGAGGCCTGCAGCGGTGCCAGGCGGAGGTGATGGCGGCCTCGGCCGTGGGCGACTAAAGGAGAATTTATAGTGGGAGGCAAAAATGCATACAGAACCCGGTATTCCAATGTGGTCTCCCATCCAAGTACTAACCAGGCCCGACCCTGCTTAGCTTCCAGGATCAGACGAGATGGGGCGCGTTCAGGGTGGTATGGCCGTAGAAGGCAGTGGGAGCCACGGGGCACCTCTTGAGGCTCAGCTTCGCTGGTGCTGCCGACATACCGCCAGCCCGGCAGCCAACCATCTCCAGCACGGCCCTGCCGTCTGCCAAGGCAGGCGACAGGAGGCCTCGGGGACCCTGGGTTGGCGGACACATTGGTGACCTCCCAGCTCAGGTCAGGCGGGACCCTCCAGGCCCGTAGGCGCTTGGCCCTCCACCCCAGATCCCTCTTGACGCTCACAAGGACGTGGCCTTGGAGGCTTAAGGGCACGTGGCCCGCGGTTCCTTGGGCATTCACCACTCTGTCTGCCCACACAGCTCTAGGCAAAGGCCAGCCGCCGCCTGGCCAGCCCTACTGCCTGACGGCAGTTGGCCCGAAGCCACTGGGAGACACCATTGAGTCGGCATGACCCCTTAGACCCAGCAAGGCCACCCTTGCCCCCACGCCAACTGCCGAACAAAGTTGCCTGTGCCTGGTGACCGGCTGGGCCAGAGGACCGGTCCTGGCCCAAGAACCCACTCCCACCCACGACCGTGGCGAAACGGCGGAGGGTGGGCTTTTTCCGGAGGGAGCTGTGGAGAGACACACAGGCAGACAGGTGGCGGCAGCGCGGATGGGCGCTGGTGCTGTCGGCCAGGTGCAGGTCGAAGGCCTTGCGGGCCTCCCGATCATCAGCCGGGCCTGCGGCAGAGTCTGGGTCAGAGCCAGCCACCCCGGGAGCGGCTGGGGTGCGGGTGCCTCCCAGGGCCGCCTTCTGGCGGCATGTCCAGCAGGACCGGCGGGAAGCGCCCCCTCCGACGCACGCTGTGTTGGGAGAGGCTTGAGGAGATGAGGCCTGCAGCAGTGCCCGGATGGGGCAGAGGAATCCTCGGGCACCGGCGACTAAAGGAAAAGGCGGATTGGGAGGCCAAAAATACTACAGCACCCGGTTTTCCCAGGTGGTCTCCCATCCAGGTACTAAACAGACCCGACCCTGCTTAGCTTCAGGGATCAGACGAGATGGGGTGCGTTTAGGGTGGTATGGCTGCAGAAGGCAACGGGCGCCACGGGGTGCCTCTTGAGCCTCAGCTTAGCTGGTGCTGGCGAATTACCGCCAGTCTGGTGACCAGCCCTCGGCAGCACGGCCCTGCCGCCCACCCAGGCAGGCGACAGCAGGCCTCGGGGTCCAGGGGGTGGTGGATTCTTGGGCGACCTCGCAACTCCGTGCAGGCGGCAACATCCAGGCTTGTAGGTGTTTGACGCTCTGCCCCAGATCCCACTTGATGCTCACAAGGTCTGGGACTCAGAGGCTTAAGGGCCAGTGGCCTGCTGTCCCTTGGGCATTTCCCACCGTGTCCACCCACGCAGTGCTTGGCGCAGCCCAGCCATGGCCGCGCCGGCCCTCCTGCCCGACGGCGGTTGGCCCAAAGCCACTGGGAGCCACCATTGGGCCGGCACGGCCCCTTAGCCCCAGCAAAGCCACCCTTGTACCTACGCCACCCAAAAAGCACAGTTCTCGGCTTTGGAGGTCAGGCGACCTGGAGAACCGGTCATGGCCCACGACCCCACTCCTGCCTCCAGCTGTGGCGAAACAGCAGAGGGTGGGCTTTTTCCGGAGGTAGCTGTATAGAGACACACGGGCAGATAGGTGGCTGGGGCGTGCATGTGCGCTGGTGGGGGCGGCCAGGTGTAGGTCGAAGGCCTCGTGGGCCTATCGGCCGTCAGCCGGGCCTACGGTGCAGTCTGGGTGTAGGCCAGCCACCCCGGGAGCGGCTGGTTTATGGTTATCTACCAGGGCCGCCTTCTGGCCGCATGTCCAACCAGACCGGTTGGGTGCACCCCCACCAGAGCACGCTGTGTTTGGAGGGGCCTGAGGAGGTGAGGCCTGCAGCGGTGCCAGGCGGAGGTGATGGCGGCCTCGGCCGTGGGCGACTAAAGGAGAATTTATAGTGGGAGGCAAAAATGCATACAGAACCCGGTATTCCAATGTGGTCTCCCATCCAAGTACTAACCAGGCCCGACCCTGCTTAGCTTCCAGGATCAGACGAGATGGGGCGCGTTCAGGGTGGTATGGCCGTAGAAGGCAGTGGGAGCCACGGGGCACCTCTTGAGGCTCAGCTTCGCTGGTGCTGCCGACATACCGCCAGCCCGGCAGCCAACCATCTCCAGCACGGCCCTGCCGTCTGCCAAGGCAGGCGACAGGAGGCCTCGGGGACCCTGGGTTGGCGGACACATTGTTGACCTCCCAGCTCAGGTCAGGCGGGACCCTCCAGGCCCGTAGGCGCTTGGCCCTCCACCCCAGATCCCTCTTGACGCTCACAAGGACGTGGCCTTGGAGGCTTAAGGGCACGTGGCCCGCGGTTCCTTGGGCATTCACCACTCTGTCTGCCCACACAGCTCTAGGCAAAGGCCAGCCGCCGCCTGGCCAGCCCTACTGCCTGACGGCAGTTGGCCCGAAGCCACTGGGAGACACCATTGAGTCGGCACGACCCCTTAGACCCAGCAAGGCCACCCTTGCCCCCACGCCAACTGCCGAACAAAGTTGCCTGTGCCTGGTGACCGGCTGGGCCAGAGGACCGGTCCCGGCCCAAGAACCCACTCCCGCCCACGGCCGTGGCGAAACGGCGGAGGGTGGGCTTTTTCCGGAGGGAGCTGTGGAGAGACACACAGGCAGACAGGTGGCGGCAGCGCGGATGGGCGCTGGTGCTGTCGGCCAGGTGCAGGTCGAAGGCCTTGCGGGCCTCCCGATCATCAGCCGGGCCTGCGGCAGAGTCTGGGTCAGAGCCAGCCACCCCGGGAGCGGCTGGGGTGCGGCTGCCTCCCAGGGCCGCCTTCTGGTGGCATGTCCAGCAGGACCGGCGGGAAGCGCCCCCTCCGGCGCACGCTGTGTTGGGAGAGGCTTGAGGAGATGAGGCCTGCAGCAGTGCCCGGATGGGGCAGAGGAATCCTCGGGCACCGGCGACTAAAGGAAAAGGCGGATTGGGAGGCCAAAAATACTACAGCACCCGGTTTTCCCAGGTGGTCTCCCATCCAGGTACTAAACAGACCCGACCCTGCTTAGCTTCAGGGATCAGACGAGATGGGGTGCGTTTAGGGTGGTATGGCTGCAGAAGGCAACGGGCGCCACGGGGTGCCTCTTGAGCCTCAGCTTAGCTGGTGCTGGCGAATTACCGCCGGTCTGGTGACCAGCCCTCGGCAGCACGGCCCTGCCGCCCACCCAGGCAGGCGACAGCAGGCCTCGGGGTCCAGGGGGTGGTGGATTCTTGGGCGACCTCGCAACTCCGTGCAGGCGGCAACATCCAGGCTTGTAGGTGTTTGACGCTCTGCCCCAGATCCCACTTGACGCTCACAAGGTCTGGGACTCAGAGGCTTAAGGGCCAGTGGCCTGCTGTCCCTTGGGCATTTCCCACCGTGTCCACCCCCGCAGTGCTTGGCGCAGCCCAGCCATGGCCGCGCCGGCCCTCCTGCCCGACGGCGGTTGGCCCAAAGCCACTGGGAGCCACCATTGGGCCGGCACGGCCCCTTAGCCCCAGCAAAGCCACCCTTGTACCCACGCCACCCAAAAAGCACAGTTCTCGGCTTTGGAGGTCAGGCGACCTGGAGAACCGGTCATGGCCCACGACCCCACTCCTGCCTCCAGCTGTGGCGAAACAGCAGAGGGTGGGCTTTTTCCGGAGGTAGCTGTATAGAGACACACGGGCAGATAGGTGGCTGGGGCATGCATGTGCGCTGGTGGGGGCGGCCAGGTGTAGCTCGAAGGCCTCGTGGGCCTATCGGCCGTCAGCCGGGCCTACGGTGCAGTCTGGGTGTAGGCCAGCCACCCCGGGAGCGGCTGGTTTATGGTTATCTAGCAGGGCCGCCTTCTGGCCGCATGTCCAACCAGACCGGCGGTGTGCGCCCCCTCCAGAGCACGCTGTGTTGGGAGGGGCCTGAGGAGGTGAGGCCTGCAGCGGTGCCAGGCGGAGGTGATGGCGGCCTCGGCCATGGGCGACTAAAGGAGAATTTATAGTGGGAGGCAAAAATGAATACAGAACCCGGTATTCCAATGTGGTCTCCCATCCAAGTACTAACCAGGCCCGACCCTGCTTAGCTTCCAGGATCAGACGAGATGGGGCGCGTTCAGGGTGGTATGGCCGTAGAAGGCAGCGGGAGCCACGGGGCACCTCTTGAGGCTCAGCTTCGCTGGTGCTGCCGACATACCGCCAGCCCGGCAGCCAACCATCTCCAGCACGGCCCTGCCGTCTGCCAAGGCAGGCGACAGGAGGCCTCGGGGACCCTGGGTTGGCGGACACGTGGGTGACCTCGCAGCTCAGGTCAGGCGGGACCCTCCAGGCCCGTAGGCGCTTGGCCCTCCACCCCAGATCCCTCTTGACGCTCACAAGGACGTGGCCTTGGAGGCTTAAGGGCACGTGGCCCGCGGTTCCTTGGGCATTCACCACTCTGTCTGCCCACACAGCTCTAGGCAAAGGCCAGCCGCCGCCTGGACGGCCCTACTGCCTGACGGCAGTTGGCCCGAAGCCACTGGGAGACACCATTGAGTCGGCACGACCCCTTAGACCCAGCAAGGCCACCCTTGACCCACGCCAACTGCCGAACAAACTTGCCTGTGCCTGGTGACCGGCTGGGCCAGAGGACCGGTCCCGGCCCAAGAACCCACTCCCGCCCACGGCCGTGGCGAAACGGCGGAGGGTGGGCTTTTTCCGGAGGGAGCTGTGGAGAGACACACAGGCAGACAGGTGGCGGCAGCGCGGATGGGCGCTGGTGCTGTCGGCCAGGTGCAGGTCGAAGGCCTTGCGGGCCTCCCGATCATCAGCCGGGCCTGCGGCAGAGTGTGGGTCAGAGCCATCCACCCCGGGAGCGGCAGGGGTGCGGCTGCCTCCCAGGGCCACCTTCTGGCGGCATCTCCAGCAGGACCGGCGGGAAGCGCCCCCTCCGGCGCACGCTGTGTTGGGAGAGGCTTGAGGAGATGAGGCCTGCAGCAGTGCCCGGATGGGGCAGAGGAATCCTCGGGCACCGGCGACTAAAGGAAAAGGCGGATTGGGAGGCCAAAAATACTACAGCACCCGGTTTTCCAAGGTGGTCTCCCATCCAGGTACTAAACAGACCCGACCCTGCTTAGCTTCAGGGATCAGACGAGATGGGGTGCGTTTAGGGTGGTATGGCTGCAGAAGGCAACGGGCGCCACGGGGTGCCTCTTGAGCCTCAGCTTAGCTGGTGCTGGCGAATTACCGCCAGTCTGGTGACCAGCCCTCGGCAGCACGGCCCTGCCGCCCACCCAGGCAGGCGACAGCAGGCCTCGGGGTCCAGGGGGTGGTGGATTCTTGGGCGACCTCGCAACTCCGTTCAGGCGGCAACATCCAGGCTTGTAGGTGTTTGACGCTCTGCCCCAGATCCTACTTGACGCTCACAAGGTCTGGGACTCAGAGGCTTAAGGGCCAGTGGCCTGCTGTCCCTTGGGCATTTCCCACCGTGTCCACCCCCGCAGTGCTTGGCGCAGCCCAGCCATGGCCGCGCCGGCCCTCCTGCCCGACGGCGGTTGGCCCAAAGCCACTGGGAGCCACCATTGGGCCGGCACGGCCCCTTAGCCCCAGCAAAGCCACCCTTGTACCCACGCCACCCAAAAAGCACAGTTCTCGGCTTTGGAGGTCAGGCGACCTGGAGAACCGGTCATGGCCCACGACCCCACTCCTGCCTCCAGCTGTGGCGAAACAGCAGAGGGTGGGCTTTTTCCGGAGGTAGCTGTATAGAGACACACGGGCAGATAGGTGGCTGGGGCGTGCATGTGCGCTGGTGGGGGCGGCCAGGTGTAGGTCGAAGGCCTCGTGGGCCTATCGGCCGTCAGCCGGGCCTACGGTGCAGTCTGGGTGTAGGCCAGCCACCCCGGGAGCGGCTGGTTTATGGTTATCTACCAGGGCCGCCTTCTGGCCGCATGTCCAACCAGACCGGCGGGGTGCGCCCCCTCCAGAGCACGCTGTGTTGGGAGGGGCCTGAGGAGGTGAGGCCTGCAGTGGTGCCAGGCGGAGGTGATGGCGGCCTCGGCCGTGGGCGACTAAAGGAGAATTTATAGTGGGAGGCAAAAATGCATACAGAACCCGGTATTCCAATGTGGTCTCCCATCCAAGTACTAACCAGGCCCGACCCTGCTTAGCTTCCAGGATCAGACGAGATGGGGCGCGTTCAGGGTGGTATGGCCGTAGAAGGCAGCGGGAGCCACGGGGCACCTCTTGAGGCTCAGCTTCGCTGGTGCTGCCGACATACCGCCAGCCCGGCAGCCAACCATCTCCAGCACGGCCCTGCCGTCTGCCAAGGCAGGCGACAGGAGGCCTCGGGGACCCTGGGTTGGCGGACACGTGGGTGACCTCGCAGCTCAGGTCAGGCGGGACCCTCCAGGCCCGTAGGCGCTTGGCCCTCCACCCCAGATACCTCTTGACGCTCACAAGGACGTGGCCTTGGAGGCTTAAGGGCACGTGGCCCGCGGTTCCTTGGGCATTCACCACTCTGTCTGCCCACACAGCTCTAGGCAAAGGCCAGCCGCCGCCTGGCCGGCCCTACTGCCTGACGGAAGTTGGCCCGAAACCACTGGGAGACACCATTGAGTCGGCACGACCCCTTAGACCCAGCAAGGCCACCCTTGACCCACGCCAACTGCCGAACAAACTTGCCTGTGCCTGGTGACCGGCTGGGCCAGAGGACCGGTCCCGGCCCAAGAACCCACTCCCGCCCACGGCCGTGGCGAAACGGCGGAGGGTGGGCTTTTTCCGGAGGGAGCTGTGGAGAGACACACAGGCAGACAGGTGGCGGCAGCGCGGATGGGCGCTGGTGCTGTCGGCCAGGTGCAGGTCGAAGGCCTTGCGGGCCTCCCGATCATCAGCCGGGCCTGCGGCAGAGTCTGGGTCAGAGCCAGCCACCCCGGGAGCGGCTGGGGTGCGGCTGCCTCCCAGGGCCGCCTTCTGGCGGCATGTCCAGCAGGACCGGCGGGAAGCGCCCCCTCCGGCGCACGCTGTGTTGGGAGAGGCTTGAGGAGATGAGGCCTGCAGCAGTGCCCGGATGGGGCAGAGGAATCCTCGGGCACCGGCGACTAAAGGAAAAGGCGGATTGGGAGGCCAAAAATACTACAGCACCCGGTTTTCCCAGGTGGTCTCCCATCCAGGTACTAAACAGACCCGACCCTGCTTAGCTTCAGGGATCAGACGAGATGGGGTGCGTTTAGGGTGGTATGGCTGCAGAAGGCAACGGGCGCCACGGGGTGCCTCTTGAGCCTCAGCTTAGCTGGTGCTGGCGAATTACCGCCAGTCTGGTGACCAGCCCTCGGCAGCACGGCCCTGCCGCCAACCCAGGCAGGCGACAGCAGGCCTCGGGGTCCAGGGGGTGGTGGATTCTTGGGCGACCTCGCAACTCCGTTCAGGTGGCAACATCCAGGTTTGTAGGAGTTTGACGCTCTGCCCCAGATCCCACTTGACGCTCACAAGGTCTGGGACTCAGAGGCTTAAGGGCCAGTGGCCTGCTGTCCCTTGGGCATTTCCCACCGTGTCCACCCACGCAGTGCTTGGCGCAGCCCAGCCATGGCCGCGCCGGCCCTCCTGCCCGACGGCGGTTGGCCCAAAGCCACTGGGAGCCACCATTGGGCCGGCACGGCCCCTTAGCCCCAGCAAAGCCACCCTTGTACCCACGCCACCCAAAAAGCACAGTTCTCGGCTTTGGAGGTCAGGCGACCTGGAGAACCGGTCATGGCCCACGACCCCACTCCTGCCTCCAGCTGTGGCGAAACAGCAGAGGGTGGGCTTTTTCCGGAGGTAGCTGTATAGAGACACACGGGCAGATAGGTGGCTGGGGCGTGCATGTGCGCTGGTGGGGGCGGCCAGGTGTAGGTCGAAGGCCTCGTGGGCCTATCGGCCGTCAGCCGGGCCTACGGTGCAGTCTGGGTGTAGGCCAGCCACCCCGGGAGCGGCTGGTTTATGGTTATCTACCAGGGCCGCCTTCTGGCCACATGTCCAACCAGACCGGCGGGGTGCGCCCCCTCCAGAGCACGCTGTGTTGGGAGGGGCCTGAGGAGGTGAGGCCTGCAGCGGTGCCAGGCGGAGGTGATGGCGGACTCGGCCGTGGGCGACTAAAGGAGAATTTATAGTGGGAGGCACAAATGCATACAGAACCCGGTATTCCAATGTGATCTCCCATCCAAGTACTAACCAGGCCCGACCCTGCTTAGCTTCCAGGATCAGACGAGATGGGGCGCGTTCAGGGTGGTATGGCCGTAGAAGGCAGCGGGAGCCACGGGGCACCTCTTGAGGCTCAGCTTCGCTGGTGCTGCCGACATACCGCCAGCCCGGCAGCCAACCATCTCCAGCACGGCCCTGCCGTCTGCCAAGGCAGGCGACAGGAGGCCTCGGGGACCCTGGGTTGGCGGACACGTGGGTGACCTCGCAGCTCAGGTCAGGCGGGACCCTCCAGGCCCGTAGGCGCTTGGCCCTCCACCCCAGATACCTCTTGACGCTCACAAGGACGTGGCCTTGGAGGCTTAAGGGCACGTGGCCCGCGGTTCCTTGGGCATTCACCACTCTGTCTGCCCACACAGCTCTAGGCAAAGGCCAGCCGCCGCCTGGCCGGCCCTACTGCCTGACGGCAGTTGGCCCGAAACCACTGGGAGACACCATTGAGTCGGCACGACCCCTTAGACCCAGCAAGGCCACCCTTGACCCACGCCAACTGCCGAACAAACTTGCCTGTGCCTGGTGACCGGCTGGGCCAGAGGACCGGTCCCGGCCCAAGAACCCACTCCCGCCCACGGCCGTGGCGAAACGGCGGAGGGTGGGCTTTTTCCGGAGGGAGCTGTGGAGAGACACACAGGCAGACAGGTGGCGGCAGCGCGGATGGGCGCTGGTGCTGTCGGTCAGGTGCAGGTCGAAGGCCTTGCGGGCCTCCCGATCATCAGCCGGGCCTGCGGCAGAGTCTGGGTCAGAGCCAGCCACCCCGGGAGCGGCTGGGGTGCGGCTGCCTCCCAGGGCCGCCTTCTGGCGGCATGTCCAGCAGGACCGGCGGGAAGCGCCCCCTCCGGCGCACGCTGTGTTGGGAGAGGCTTGAGGAGATGAGGCCTGCAGCAGTGCCCGGATGGGGCAGAGGAATCCTCGGGCACCGGCGACTAAAGGAAAAGGCGGATTGGGAGGCCAAAAATACTACAGCACCCGGTTTTCCCAGGTGGTCTCCCATCCAGGTACTAAACAGACCCGACCCTGCTTAGCTTCAGGGATCAGACGAGATGGGGTGCGTTTAGGGTGGTATGGCTGCAGAAGGCAACGGGCGCCACGGGGTGCCTCTTGAGCCTCAGCTTAGCTGGTGCTGGCGAATTACCGCCAGTCTGGTGACCAGCCCTCGGCAGCACGGCCCTGCCGCCCACCCAGGCAGGCGACAGCAGGCCTCGGGGTCCAGGGGGTGGTGGATTCTTGGGCGACCTCGCAACTCCGTGCAGGCGGCAACATCCAGGCTTGTAGGTGTTTGACGCTCTACCCCAGATCCCACTTGACGCTCACAAGGTCTGGGACTCAGAGGCTTAAGGGCCAGTGGCCTGCTGTCCCTTGGGCATTTCCCACCGTGTCCACCCACGCAGTGCTTGGCGCAGCCCAGCCATGGCCGCGCCGGCCCTCCTGCCCGACGGCGGTTGGCCCAAAGCCACTGGGAGCCACCATTGGGCCGGCACGGCCCCTTAGCCCCAGCAAAGCCACCCTTGTACCCACGCCACCCAAAAAGCACAGTTCTCGGCTTTGGAGGTCAGGCGACCTGGAGAACCGGTCATGGCCCACGACCCCACTCCTGCCTCCAGCTGTGGCGAAACAGCAGAGGGTGGGCTTTTTCCGGAGGTAGCTGTATAGAGACACACGGGCAGATAGGTGGCTGGGGCGTGCATGTGCGCTGGTGGGGGCGGCCAGGTGTAGGTCGAAGGCCTCGTGGGCCTATCGGCCGTCAGCCGGGCCTACGGTGCAGTCTGGGTGTAGGCCAGGCACCCCGGGAGCCGCTGGTTTATGGTTATCTACCAGGGCCGCCTTCTGGCCGCATGTCCAACCAGACCGGTTGGGTGCACCCCCTCCAGAGCACGCTGTGTTTGGAGGGGCCTGAGGAGGTGAGGCCTGCAGCGGTGCCAGGCGGAGGTGATGGCGGCCTCGGCCGTGGGCGACTAAAGGAGAATTTATAGTGGGAGGCAAAAATGCATACAGAACCCGGTATTCCAATGTGGTCTCCCATCCAAGTACTAACCAGGCCCGACCCTGCTTAGCTTCCAGGATCAGACGAGATGGGGCGCGTTCAGGGTGGTATGGCCGTAGAATGCAGTGGGAGCCACGGGGCACCTCTTGAGGCTCAGCTTCGCTGGTGCTGACGACATACCGCCAGCCCGGCAGCCAACCATCTCCAGCACGGCCCTGCCGTCTGCCAAGGCAGGCGACAGGAGGCCTCGGGGACCCTGGGTTGGCGGACACATTGGTGACCTCCCAGCTCAGGTCAGGCGTGACCCTCCAGGCCCGTAGGCGCTTGCCCTCCACGCCAGATCCCTCTTGACGCTCACAAGGACGTGGCCTTGGAGGCTTAAGGGCACGTGGCCCGCGGTTCCTTGGGCATTCACCACTCTGTCTGCCCACACAGCTCTAGGCAAAGGCCAGCCGCCGCCTGGCCAGCCCTACTGCCTGACGGCAGTTGGCCCGAAGCCACTGGGAGACACCATTGAGTCGGCACGACCCCTTAGACCCAGCAAGGCCACCCTTGCCCCCACGCCAACTGCCGAACAAAGTTGCCTGTGCCTGGTGACCGGCTGGGCCAGAGGACCGGTCCCGGCCCAAGAACCCACTCCCGCCCACGACCGTGGCGAAACGGCGGAGGGTGGGCTTTTTCCGGAGGGAGCTGTGGAGAGACACACAGGCAGACAGGTGGCGGCAGCGCGGATGGGCGCTGGTGCTGTCGGCCAGGTGCAGGTCGAAGGCCTTGCGGGCCTCCCGATCATCAGCCGGGCCTGCGGCAGAGTCTGGGTCAGAGCCAGCCACCCCGGGAGCGGCTGGGGTGCGGCTGCCTCCCAGGGCCGCCTTCTGGCGGCATGTCCAGCAGGACCGGCGGGAAGCGCCCCCTCCGGCGCACGCTGTGTTGGGAGAGGCTTGAGGAGATGAGGCCTGCAGCAGTGCCCGGATGGGGCAGAGGAATCCTCGGGCACCGGCGACTAAAGGAAAAGGCGGATTGGGAGGCCAAAAATACTACAGCACCCGGTTTTCCCAGGTGGTCTCCCATCCAGGTACTAAACAGACCCGACCCTGCTTAGCTTCAGGGATCAGACGAGATGGGGTGCGTTTAGGGTGGTATGGCTGCAGAAGGCAACGGGCGCCACGGGGTGCCTCTTGAGCCTCAGCTTAGCTGGTGCTGGCGAATTACCGCCAGTCTGGTGACCAGCCCTCGGCAGCACGGCCCTGCCGCCCACCCAGGCAGGCGACAGCAGGCCTCGGGGTCCAGGGGGTGGTGGATTCTTGGGCGACCTCGCAACTCCGTGCAGGCGGCAACATCCAGGCTTGTAGGTGTTTGACGCTCTGCCCCAGATCCCACTTGACGCTCACAAGGTCTGGGCCTCAGAGGCTTAAGGGCCAGTGGCCTGCTGTCCCTTGGGCATTTCCCACCGTGTCCACCCACGCAGTGCTTGGCGCAGCCCAGCCATGGCCGCGCCGGCCCTCCTGCCCGACGGCGGTTGGCCCAAAGCCACTGGGAGCCACCATTGGGCCGGCACGGCCCCTTAGCCCCAGCAAAGCCACCCTTGTACCCACGCCACCCAAAAAGCACAGTTCTCGGCTTTGGAGGTCAGGCGACCTGGAGAACCGGTCATGGCCCACGACCCCACTCCTGCCTCCAGCTGTGGCGAAACAGCAGAGGGTGGGCTTTTTCCGGAGGTAGCTGTATAGAGACACACGGGCAGATAGGTGGCTGGGGCGTGCATGTGCGCTGGTGGGGGCGGCCAGGTGTAGGTCGAAGGCCTCGTGGGCCTATCGGCCGTCAGCCGGGCCTACGGTGCAGTCTGGGTGTAGGCCAGCCACCCCGGGAGCGGCTGGTTTATGGTTATCTACCAGGGCCGCCTTCTGGCCACATGTCCAACCAGACCGGCGGGGTGCGCCCCCTCCAGAGCACGCTGTGTTTGGAGGGGCCTGAGGAGGTGAGGCCTGCAGCGGTGCCAGGCGGAGGTGATGGCGGCCTCGGCCGTGGGCGACTAAAGGAGAATTTATAGTGGGAGGCAAAAATGCATACAGAACCCGGTATTCCAATGTGGTCTCCCATCCAAGTACTAACCAGGCCCGACCCTGCTTAGCTTCCAGGATCAGACGAGATGGGGCGCGTTCAGGGTGGTATGGCCGTAGAAGGCAGCGGGAGCCACGGGGCACCTCTTGAGGCTCAGCTTCGCTGGTGCTGCCGACATACCGCCAGCCCGGCAGCCAACCATCTCCAGCACGGCCCTGCCGTCTGCCAAGGCAGGCGACAGGAGGCCTCGGGGACCCTGGGTTGGCGGACACGTGGGTGACCTCGCAGCTCAGGTCAGGCGGGACCCTCCAGGCCCGTAGGCGCTTGGCCCTCCACCCCAGATCCCTCTTGACGCTCACAAGGACGTGGCCTTGGAGGCTTAAGGGCACGTGGCCCGCGGTTCCTTGGGCATTCACCACTCTGTCTGCCCACACAGCTCTAGGCAAAGGCCAGCCGCCGCCTGGCCGGCCCTACTGCCTGACGGCAGTTGGCCCGAAGCCCCTGGGAGACACCATTGAGTCGGCACGAACCCTTAGACCCAGCAAGGCCACCCTTGCCCCCACGCCAACTGCCGAACAAAGTTGCCTTTGCCTGGTGACCGGCTGGGCCAGAGGACCGGTCCCGGCCCAAGAACCCACTCCCGCCCACGGCCGTGGCGAAACGGCGGAGGGTGGGCTTTTTCCGGAGGGAGCTGTGGAGAGACACACAGGCAGACAGGTGGCGGCAGCGCGGATGGGCGCTGGTGCTGTCGGCCAGGTGCAGGTCGAAGGCCTTGCGGGCCTCCCGATCATCAGCCGGGCCTGCGGCAGAGTCTGGGTCAGAGCCAGCCACCCCGGGAGCGGCTGGGGTGCGGCTGCCTCCCAGGGCCGCCTTCTGGCGGCATGTCCAGCAGGACCGGCGGGAAGCGCCCCCTCCGGCGCACGCTGTGTTGGGAGAGGCTTGAGGAGATGAGGCCTGCAGCAGTGCCCGGATGGGGCAGAGGAATCCTCGGGCACCGGCGACTAAAGGAAAAGGCGGATTGGGAGGCCAAAAATACTACAGCACCCGGTTTTCCCAGGTGGTCTCCCATCCAGGTACTAAACAGACCCGACCCTGCTTAGCTTCAGGGATCAGACGAGATGGGGTGCGTTTAGGGTGGTATGGCTGCAGAAGGCAACGGGCGCCACGGGGTGCCTCTTGAGCCTCAGCTTAGCTGGTGCTGGCGAATTACCGCCAGTCTGGTGACCAGCCCTCGGCAGCACGGCCCTGCCGCCCACCCAGGCAGGCGACAGCAGGCCTCGGGGTCCAGGGGGTGGTGGATTCTTGGGCGACCTCGCAACTCCGTGCAGGCGGCAACATCCAGGCTTGTAGGTGTTTGACGCTCTGCCCCAGATCCCACTTGACGCTCACAAGGTCTGGGACTCAGAGGCTTAAGGGCCAGTGGCCTGCTGTCCCTTGGGCATTTCCCACCGTGTCCACCCACGCAGTGCTTGGCGCAGCCCAGCCATGGCCGCGCTGGCCCTCCTGCCCGACGGCGGTTGGCCCAAAGCCACTGGGAGCCACCATTGGGCCGGCACGGCCCCTTAGCCCCAGCAAAGCCACCCTTGTACCTACGCCACCCAAAAAGCACAGTTCTCGGCTTTGGAGGTCAGGCGACCTGGAGAACCGGTCATGGCCCACGACCCCACTCCTGCCTCCAGCTGTGGCGAAACAGCAGAGGGTGGGCTTTTTCCGGAGGTAGCTGTATAGAGACACACGGGCAGATAGGTGGCTGGGGCGTGCATGTGCGCTGGTGGGGGCGGCCAGGTGTAGGTCGAAGGCCTCGTGGGCCTATCAGCCGTCAGCCGGGCCTACGGTGCAGTCTGGGTGTAGGCCAGGCACCCCGGGAGCGGCTGGTTTATGGTTATCTACCAGGGCCGCCTTCTGGCCGCATGTCCAACCAGACCGGTTGGGTGCACCCCCTCCAGAGCACGCTGTGTTTGGAGGGGCCTGAGGAGGTGAGGCCTGCAGCGGTGCCAGGCGGAGGTGATGGCGGCCTCGGCCGTGGGCGACTAAAGGAGAATTTATAGTGGGAGGCAAAAATGCATACAGAACCCGGTATTCCAATGTGGTCTCCCATCCAAGTACTAACCAGGCCCGACCCTGCTTAGCTTCCAGGATCAGACGAGATGGGGCGCGTTCAGGGTGGTATGGCCGTAGAAGGCAGTGGGAGCCACGGGGCACCTCTTGAGGCTCAGCTTCGCTGGTGCTGCCGACATACCGCCAGCCCGGCAGCCAACCATCTCCAGCACGGCCCTGCCGTCTGCCAAGGCAGGCGACAGGAGGCCTCGGGGACCCTGGGTTGGCGGACACGTGGGTGACCTCGCAGCTCAGGTCAGGCGGGACCCTCCAGGCCCGTAGGCGCTTGGCCCTCCACCCCAGATACCTCTTGACGCTCACAAGGACGTGGCCTTGGAGGCTTAAGGGCACATGGCCCGCGGTTCCTTGGGCATTCACCACTCTGTCTGCACACACAGCTCTAGGCAAAGGCCAGCCGCCGCCTGGCCGGCCCTACTGCCTGACGGCAGTTGGCCCGAAGCCACTGGGAGACACCATTGAGTCGGCACGACCACTTAGACCCAGCAAGGCCACCCTTGCCCCCACGCCAACTGCCGAAGAAAGTTGCCTGTGCCTGGTGACCGGCTGGGCCAGAGGACCGGTCCCGGCCCAAGAACCCACTCCCGCCCACGGCCGTGGCGAAACGGCGGAGGGTGGGCTTTTTCCGGAGGGAGCTGTGGAGAGACACACAGGCAGACAGGTGGCGGCAGCGCGGATGGGCGCTGGTGCTGTCGGCCAGGTGCAGGTCGAAGGCCTTGCGGGCCTCCCGATCATCAGCCGGGCCTGCGGCAGAGTCTGGGTCAGAGCCAGCCACCCCGGGAGCGGCTGGGGTGCGGCTGCCTCCCAGGGCCGCCTTCTGGCGGCATCTCCAGCAGGACCGGCGGGAAGCGCCCCCTCCGGCGCACGCTGTGTTGGGAGAGGCTTGAGGAGATGAGGCCTGCAGCAGTGCCCGGATGGGGCAGAGGAATCCTCGGGCACCGGCGACTAAAGGAAAAGGCGGATTGGGAGGCCAAAAATACTACAGCACCCGGTTTTCCCAGGTGGTCTCCCATCCAGGTACTAAACAGACCCGACCCTGCTTAGCTTCAGGGATCAGACGAGATGGGGTGCGTTTAGGGTGGTATGGCTGCAGAAGGCAACAGGCGCCACGGGGTGCCTCTTGAGCCTCAGCTTAGCTGGTGCTGGCGAATTACCGCCAGTCTGGTGACCAGCCCTCGGCAGCACGGCCCTGCCGCCCACCCAGGCAGGCGACAGCAGGCCTCGGGGTCCAGGGGGTGGTGGATTCTTGGGCGACCTTGCAACTCCGTGCAGGCGGCAACATCCAGGCTTGTAGGTGTTTGACGCTCTGCCCCAGATCCCACTTGACGCTCACAAGGTCTGGGACTCAGAGGCTTAAGGGCCAGTGGCCTGCTGTCCCTTGGGCATTTCCCACCGTGTCCACCCACGCAGTGCTTGGCGCAGCCCAGCCATGGCCGCGCTGGCCCTCCTGCCCGACGGCGGTTGGCCCAAAGCCACTGGGAGCCACCATTGGGCCGGCACGGCCCCTTAGCCCCAGCAAAGCCACCCTTGTACCTACGCCACCCAAAAAGCACAGTTCTCGGCTTTGGAGGTCAGGCGACCTGGAGAACCCGTCATGGCCCACGACCCCACTCCTGCCTCCAGCTGTGGCGAAACAGCAGAGGGTGGGCTTTTTCCGGAGGTAGCTGTATAGAGACACACGGGCAGATAGGTGGCTGGGGCGTGCATGTGCGCTGGTGGGGGCGGCCAGGTGTAGGTCGAAGGCCTCGTGGGCCTATCGGCCGTCAGCCGGGCCTACGGTGCAGTCTGGGTGTAGGCCAGGCACCCCGGGAGCGGCTGGTTTATGGTTATCTACCAGGGCCGCCTTCTGGCCGCATGTCCAACCAGACCGGTTGGGTGCACCCCCTCCAGAGCACGCTGTGTTTGGAGGGGCCTGAGGAGGTGAGGCCTGCAGCGGTGCCAGGCGGAGGTGATGGCGGCCTCGGCCGTGGGCGACTAAAGGAGAATTTATAGTGGGAGGCAAAAATGCATACAGAACCCGGTATTCCAATGTGGTCTCCCATCCAAGTACTAACCAGGCCCGACCCTGCTTAGCTTCCAGGATCAGACGAGATGGGGCGCGTTCAGGGTGGTATGGCCGTAGAAGGCAGTGGGAGCCACGGGGCACCTCTTGAGGCTCAGCTTCGCTGGTGCTGCCGACATACCGCCAGCCCGGCAGCCAACCATCTCCAGCACGGCCCTGCCGTCTGCCAAGGCAGGCGACAGGAGGCCTCGGGGACCCTGGGTTGGCGGACACATTGGTGACCTCCTAGCTCAGGTCAGGCGGGACCCTCCAGGCCCGTAGGCGCTTGGCCCTCCACCCCAGATCCCTCTTGACGCTCACAAGGACGTGGCCTTGGAGGCTTAAGGGCACGTGGCCCGCGGTTCCTTGGGCATTCACCACTCTGTCTGCCCACACAGCTCTAGGCAAAGGCCAGCCGCCGCCTGGTCAGCCCTACTGCCTGACGGCAGTTGGCCCGAAGCCACTGGGAGACACCATTGAGTCGGCACGACCCCTTAGACCCAGCAAGGCCACCCTTGCCCCCACGCCAACTGCCGAACAAAGTTGCCTTTGCCTGGTGACCGGCTGGCCCAGAGGACCGGTCCCGGCCCAAGAACCCACTCCCGCCCACGGCCGTGGCGAAACGGCGGAGGGTGGGCTTTTTCCGGAGGGAGCTGTGGAGAGACACACAGGCAGACAGGTGGCGGCAGCGCGGATGGGCGCTGGTGCTGTCGGCCAGGTGCAGGTCAAAGGCCTTGCGGGCCTCCCGATCATCAGCCGGGCCTGCGGCAGAGTCTGGGTCAGAGCCAGCCACCCCGGGAGCGGCTGGGGTGCGGCTGCCTCCCAGGGCCGCCTTCTGGCGGCATGTCCAGCAGGACCGGCGGGAAGCGCCCCCTCCGGCGCACGCTGTGTTGGGAGAGGCTTGAGGAGATGAGGCCTGCAGCAGTGCCCGGATGGGGCAGAGGAATCCTCGGGCACCGGCGACTAAAGGAAAAGGCGGATTGGGAGGCCAAAAATACTACAGCACCCGGTTTTCCCAGGTGGTCTCCCATCCAGGTACTAAACAGACCCGACCCTGCTTAGCTTCAGGGATCAGACGAGATGGGGTGCGTTTAGGGTGGTATGGCTGCAGAAGGCAACGGGCGCCACGGGGTGCCTCTTCAGCCTCAGCTTAGCTGGTGCTGGCGAATTACCGCCGGTCTGGTGACCAGCCCTCGGCAGCACGGCCCTGCCGCCCACCCAGGCAGGCGACAGCAGGCCTCGGGGTCCAGGGGGTGGTGGATTCTTGGGCGACCTCGCAACTCCGTGCAGGCGGCAACATCCAGGCTTGTAGGTGTTTGACGCTCTGCCCCAGATCCCACTTGACGCTCACAAGGTCTGGGACTCAGAGGCTTAAGGGCCAGTGGCCTGCTGTCCCTTGGGCATTTCCCACCGTGTCCACCCACGCAGTGCTTGGCGCAGCCCAGCCATGGCCGCGCCGGCCCTCCTGCCCGACGGCGGTTGGCCCAAAGCCACTGGGAGCCACCATTGGGCCGGCACGGCCCCTTAGCCCCAGCAAAGCCACCCTTGTACCCACACCACCCAAAAAGCACAGTTCTCGGCTTTGGAGGTCAGGCGACCTGGAGAACAGGTCATGGCCCACGACCCCACTCCTGCCTCCAGCTGTGGCGAAACAGCAGAGGGTGGGCTTTTTCCGGAGGTAGCTGTATAGAGACACACGGGCAGATAGGTGGCTGGGGCGTGCATGTGCGCTGGTGGGGGCGGCCAGGTGTAGGTCGAAGGCCTCGTGGGCCTATCGGCCGTCAGCCGGGCCTACGGTGCAGTCTGGGTGTAGGCCAGCCACCCCGGGAGCGGCTGGTTTATGGTTATCTACCAGGGCCGCCTTCTGGCCGCATGTCCAACCAGACCGGCGGGGTGCGCCCCCTCCAGAGCACGCTGTGTTGCGAGGGGCCTGAGGAGGTGAGGCCTGCAGCGGTGCCAGGCGGAGGTGATGGCGGCCTCGGCCGTGGGCGACTAAAGGAGAATTTATAGTGGGAGGCAAAAATGAATACAGAACCCGGTATTCCAATGTGGTCTCCCATCCAAGTACTAACCAGGCCCGACCCTGCTTAGCTTCCAGGATCAGACGAGATGGGGCGCGTTCAGGGTGGTATGGCCGTAGAAGGCAGCGGGAGCCACGGGGCACCTCTTGAGGCTCAGCTTCGCTGGTGCTGCCGACATACCGCCAGCCCGGCAGCCAACCATCTCCAGCACGGCCCTGCCGTCTGCCAAGGCAGGCGACAGGAGGCCTCGGGGACCCTGGGTTGGCGGACACGTGGGTGACCTCGCAGCTCAGGTCAGGCGGGACCCTCCAGGCCCGTAGGCGCTTGGCCCTCCACCCCAGATCCCTCTTGACGCTCACAAGGACGTGGCCTTGGAGGCTTAAGGGCACGTGGCCCGCGGTTCCTTGGGCATTCACCACTCTGTCTGCCCACACAGCTCTAGGCAAAGGCCAGCCGCCGCCTGGACGGCCCTACTGCCTGACGGCAGTTGGCCCGAAGCCACTGGGAGACACCATTGAGTCGGCACGACCCCTTAGACCCAGCAAGGCCACCCTTGACCCACGCCAACTGCCGAACAAACTTGCCTGTGCCTGGTGACCGGCTGGGCCAGAGGACCGGTCCCGGCCCAAGAACCCACTCCCGCCCACGGCCGTGGCGAAACGGCGGAGGGTGGGCTTTTTCCGGAGGGAGCTGTGGAGAGACACACAGGCAGACAGGTGGCGGCAGCGCGGATGGGCGCTGGTGCTGTCGGCCAGGTGCAGGTCGAAGGCCTTGCGGGCCTCCCGATCATCAGCCGGGCCTGCGGCAGAGTCTGGGTCAGAGCCATCCACCCCGGGAGCGGCTGGGGTGCGGCTGCCTCCCAGGGCCGCCTTCTGGCGGCATGTCCAGCAGGACCGGCGGGAAGCGACCCCTCCGGCGCACGCTGTGTTGGGAGAGGCTTGAGGAGATGAGGCCTGCAGCAGTGCCCGGATGGGGCAGAGGAATCCTCGGGCACCGGCGACTAAAGGAAAAGGCGGATTGGGAGGCCAAAAATACTACAGCACCCGGTTTTCCCAGGTGGTCTCCCATCCAGGTACTAAACAGACCCGACCCTGCTTAGCTTCAGGGATCAGACGAGATGGGGTGCGTTTAGGGTGGTATGGCTGCAGAAGGCAACGGGCGCCACGGGGTGCCTCTTGAGCCTCAGCTTAGCTGGTGCTGGCGAATTACCGCCAGTCTGGTGACCAGCCCTCGGCAGCACGGCCCTGCCGCCAACCCAGGCAGGCGACAGCAGGCCTCGGGGTCCAGGGGGTGGTGGATTCTTGGGCGACCTCGCAACTCCGTTCAGGTGGCAACATCCAGGTTTTTAGGAGTTTGACGCTCTGCCCCAGATCCCACTTGACGCTCACAAGGTCTGGGACTCAGAGGCTTAAGGGCCAGTGGCCTGCTGTCCCTTGGGCATTTCCCACCGTGTCCACCCCCGCAGTGCTTGGCGCAGCCCAGCCATGGCCGCGCCGGCCCTCCTGCCCGACGGCGGTTGGCCCAAAGCCACTGGGAGCCACCATTGGGCCGGCACGGCCCCTTAGCCCCAGCAAAGCCACCCTTGTACCCACGCCACCCAAAAAGCACAGTTCTCGGCTTTGGAGGTCAGGCGACCTGGAGAACCGGTCATGGCCCACGACCCCACTCCTGCCTCCAGCTGTGGCGAAACAGCAGAGGGTGGGCTTTTTCCGGAGGTAGCTGTATAGAGACACACGGGCAGATAGGTGGCTGGGGCGTGCATGTGCGCTGGTGGGGGCGGCCAGGTGTAGGTCGAAGGCCTCGTGGGCCTATCGGCCGTCAGCCGGGCCTACGGTGCAGTCTGGGTGTAGGCCAGGCACCCCGGGAGCGGCTGGTTTATGGTTATCTACCAGGGCCGCCTTCTGGCCGCATGTCCAACCAGACCGGTTGGGTGCACCCCCTCCAGAGCACGCTGTGTTTGGAGGGGCCTGAGGAGGTGAGGCCTGCAGCGGTGCCAGGCGGAGGTGATGGCGGCCTCGGCCGTGGGCGACTAAAGGAGAATTTATAGTGGGAGGCAAAAATGCATACAGAACCCGGTATTCCAATGTGGTCTCCCATCCAAGTACTAACCAGGCCCGACCCTGCTTAGCTTCCAGGATCAGACGAGATGGGGCGCGTTCAGGGTGGTATGGCCGTAGAAGGCAGTGGGAGCCACGGGGCACCTCTTGAGGCTCAGCTTCGCTGGTGCTGCCGACATACCGCCAGCCCGGCAGCCAACCATCTCCAGCACGGCCCTGCCGTCTGCCAAGGCAGGCGACAGGAGGCCTCGGGGACCCTGGGTTGGCGGACACATTTGTGACCTCCCAGCTCAGGTCAGGCGGGACCCTCCAGGCCCGTAGGCGCTTGGCCCTCCACCCCACATCCCTCTTGACGCTCACAAGGACGTGGCCTTGGAGGCTTAAGGGCACGTGGCCCGCGGTTCCTTGGGCATTCACCACTCTGTTTGCCCACACAGCTCTAGGCAAAGGCCAGCCGCCGCCTGGCCAGCCCTACTGCCTGACGGCAGTTGGCCCGAAGCCACTGGGAGACACCATTGAGTCGGCATGACCCCTTAGACCCAGCAAGGCCACCCTTGCCCCCACGCCAACTGCCGAACAAAGTTGCCTGTGCCTGGTGACCGGCTGGGCCAGAGGACCGGTCCTGGCCCAAGAACCCACTCCCGCCCACGACCGTGGCGAAACGGCGGAGGGTGGGCTATTTCCGGAGGGAGATGTGGAGAGACACACAGGCAGACAGGTGGCGGCAGCGCGGATGGGCGCTGGTGCTGTCGGCCAGGTGCAGGTCGAAGGCCTTGCGGGCCTCCCGATCATCAGCCGGGCCTGCGGCAGAGTCTGGGTCAGAGCCAGCCACCCCGGGAGCGGCTGGGGTGCGGCTGCCTCCCAGGGCCGCCTTCTGGCGGCATGTCCAGCAGGACCGGCGGGAAGCGCCCCTTCCGACCCACGCTGTGTTGGGAGAGGCTTGAGGAGATGAGGCCTGCAGCAGTGCCCGGATGGGGCAGAGGAATCCTCGGGCACCGGCGACTAAAGGAAAAGGCGGATTGGGAGGCCAAAAATACTACAGCACCCGGTATTCCCAGGTGGTCTCCCATCCAGGTACTAAACAGACCCGACCCTGCTTAGCTTCAGGGATCAGACGAGATGGGGTGCGTTTAGGGTGGTATGGCTGCAGAAGGCAACGGGCGCCACGGGGTGCCTCTTGAGCCTCAGCTTAGCTGGTGCTGGCGAATTACCGCCAGTCTGGTGACCAGCCCTCGGCAGCACGGCCCTGCCGCCCACCCAGGCAGGCGACAGCAGGCCTCGGGGTCCAGGGGGTGGTGGATTCTTGGGCGACCTCGCAACTCCGTGCAGGCGGCAACATCCAGGCTTGTAGGTGTTTGACGCTCTGCCCCAGATCCCACTTGATGCTCACAAGGTCTGGGACTCAGAGGCTTAAGGGCCAGTGGCCTGCTGTCCCTTGGGCATTTCCCACCGTGTCCACCCACGCAGTGCTTGGCGCAGCCCAGCCATGGCCGCGCCGGCCCTCCTGCCCGACGGCGGTTGGCCCAAAGCCACTGGGAGCCACCATTGGGCCGGCACGGCCCCTTAGCCCCAGCAAAGCCACCCTTGTACCTACGCCACCCAAAAAGCACAGTTCTCGGCTTTGGAGGTCAGGCGACCTGGAGAACCGGTCATGGCCCACGACCCCACTCCTGCCTCCAGCTGTGGCGAAACAGCAGAGGGTGGGCTTTTTCCGGAGGTAGCTGTATAGAGACACACGGGCAGATAGGTGGCTGGGGCGTGCATGTGCGCTGGTGGGGGCGGCCAGGTGTAGGTCGAAGGCCTCGTGGGCCTATCGGCCGTCAGCCGGGCCTACGGTGCAGTCTGGGTGTAGGCCAGCCACCCCGGGAGCGGCTGGTTTATGGTTATCTACCAGGGCCGCCTTCTGGCCGCATGTCCAACCAGACCGGTTGGGTGCACCCCCACCAGAGCACGCTGTGTTTGGAGGGGCCTGAGGAGGTGAGGCCTGCAGCGGTGCCAGGCGGAGGTGATGGCGGCCTCGGCCGTGGGCGACTAAAGGAGAATTTATAGTGGGAGGCAAAAATGCATACAGAACCCGGTATTCCAATGTGGTCTCCCATCCAAGTACTAACCAGGCCCGACCCTGCTTAGCTTCCAGGATCAGACGAGATGGGGCGCGTTCAGGGTGGTATGGCCGTAGAAGGCAGTGGGAGCCACGGGGCACCTCTTGAGGCTCAGCTTCGCTGGTGCTGCCGACATACCGCCAGCCCGGCAGCCAACCATCTCCAGCACGGCCCTGCCGTCTGCCAAGGCAGGCGACAGGAGGCCTCGGGGACCCTGGGTTGGCGGACACATTGGTGACCTCCCAGCTCAGGTCAGGCGGGACCCTCCAGGCCCGTAGGCGCTTGGCCCTCCACCCCAGATCCCTCTTGACGCTCACAAGGACGTGGCCTTGGAGGCTTAAGGGCACGTGGCCCGCGGTTCCTTGGGCATTCACCACTCTGTCTGCCCACACAGCTCTAGGCAAAGGCCAGCCGCCGCCTGGCCAGCCCTACTGCCTGACGGCAGTTGGCCCGAAGCCACTGGGAGACACCATTGAGTCGGCACGACCCCTTAGACCCAGCAAGGCCACCCTTGCCCCCACGCCAACTGCCGAACAAAGTTGCCTGTGCCTGGTGACCGGCTGGGCCAGAGGACCGGTCCTGGCCCAAGAACCCACTCCCGCCCACGACCGTGGCGAAACGGCGGAGGGTGGGCTTTTTCCGGAGGGAGCTGTGGAGAGACACACAGGCAGACAGGTGGCGGCAGCGCGGATGGGCGCTGGTGCTGTCGGCCAGGTGCAGGTCGAAGGCCTTGCGGGCCTCCCGATCATCAGCCGGGCCTGCGGCAGAGTCTGGGTCAGAGCCAGCCACCCCGGGAGCGGCTGGGGTGCGGCTGCCTCCCAGGGCCGCCTTCTGGCGGCATGTCCAGCAGGACCGGCGGGAAGCGCCCCCTCCGACGCACGCTGTGTTGGGAGAGGCTTGAGGAGATGAGGCCTGCAGCAGTGCCCGGATGGGGCAGAGGAATCCTCGGGCACCGGCGACTAAAGGAAAAGGCGGATTGGGAGGCCAAAAATACTACAGCACCCGGTTTTCCCAGGTGGTCTCCCATCCAGGTACTAAACAGACCCGACCCTGCTTAGCTTCAGGGATCAGACGAGATGGGGTGCGTTTAGGGTGGTATGGCTGCAGAAGGCAACGGGCGCCACGGGGTGCCTCTTGAGCCTCAGCTTAGCTGGTGCTGGCGAATTACCGCCAGTCTGGTGACCAGCCCTCGGCAGCACGGCCCTGCCGCCCACCCAGGCAGGCGACAGCAGGCCTCGGGGTCCAGGGGGTGGTGGATTCTTGGGCGACCTCGCAACTCCGTGCAGGCGGCAACATCCAGGCTTGTAGGTGTTTGACGCTCTGCCCCAGATCCCACTTGACGCTCACAAGGTCTGGGACTCAGAGGCTTAAGGGCCAGTGGCCTGCTGTCCCTTGGGCATTTCCCACCGTGTCCACCCACGCAGTGCTTGGCGCAGCCCAGCCATGGCCGCGCCGGCCCTCCTGCCCGACGGCAGTTGGCCCAAAGCCACTGGGAGCCACCATTGGGCCGGCACGGCCCCTTAGTCCCAGCAAAGCCACCCTTGTACCCACGCCACCCAAAAAGCACAGTTCTCGGCTTTGGAGGTCAGGCGACCTGGAGAACCGGTCATGGCCCACGACCCCACTCCTGCCTCCAGCTGTGGCGAAACAGCAGAGGGTGGGCTTTTTCCGGAGGTAGCTGTATAGAGACACACGGGCAGATAGGTGGCTGGGGCGTGCATGTGCGCTGCTGGGGGCGGCCAGGTGTAGGTCGAAGGCCTCGTGGGCCTATCGGCCGTCAGCCGGGCCTACGGTGCAGTCTGGGTGTAGGCCAGGCACCCCGGGAGCGGCTGGTTTATGGTTATCTACCAGGGCCGCCTTCTGGCCACATGTCCAACCAGACCGGCGGGGTGCGCCCCCTCCAGAGCACGCTGTGTTGGGAGGGGCCTGAGGAGGTGAGGCCTGCAGCGGTGCCAGGCGGAGGTGATGGCGGCCTCGGCCGTGGGCGACTAAAGGAGAATTTATAGTGGGAGGCAAAAATGCATACAGAACCCGGTATTCCAATGTGGTCTCCCATCCAAGTACTAACCAGGCCCGACCCTGCTTAGCTTCCAGGATCAGACGAGATGGGGCGCGTTCAGGGTGGTATGGCCGTAGAAGGCAGCGGGAGCCACGGGGCACCTCTTGAGGCTCAGCTTCGCTGGTGCTGCCGACATACCGCCAGCCCGGCAGCCAACCATCTCCAGCACGGCCCTGCCGTCTGCCAAGGCAGGCGACAGGAGGCCTCGGGGACCCTGGGTTGGCGGACACGTGGGTGACCTCGCAGCTCAGGTCAGGCGGGACCCTCCAGGCCCGTAGGCGCTTGGCCCTCCACCCCAGATCCCTCTTGACGCTCACAAGGACGTGGCCTTGGAGGCTTAAGGGCACGTGGCCCGCGGTTCCTTGGGCATTCACCACTCTGTCTGCCCACACAGCTCTAGGCAAAGGCCAGCCGCCGCCTGGCCGGCCCTACTGCCTGACGGCAGTTGGCCCGAAGCCCCTGGGAGACACCATTGAGTCGGCACGAACCCTTAGACCCAGCAAGGCCACCCTTGCCCCCACGCCAACTGCCGAACAAACTTGCCTGTGCCTGGTGACCGGCTGGGCCAGAGGACCGGTCCCGGCCCAAGAACCCACTCCCGCCCACGGCCGTGGCGAAACGGCGGAGGGTGGGCTTTTTCCGGAGGGAGCTGTGGAGAGACACACAGGCAGACAGGTGGCGGCAGCGCGGATGGGCGCTGGTGCTGTCGGCCAGGTGCAGGTCGAAGGCCTTGCGGGCCTCCCGATCATCAGCCGGGCCTGCGGCAGAGTCTGGGTCAGAGCCATCCACCCCGGGAGCGGCAGGGGTGCGGCTGCCTCCCAGGGCCGCCTTCTGGCGGCATCTCCAGCAGGACCGGCGGGAAGCGCCCCCTCCGGCGCACGCTGTGTTGGGAGAGGCTTGAGGAGATGAGGCCTGCAGCAGTGCCCGGATGGGGCAGAGGAATCCTCGGGCACCGGCGACTAAAGGAAAAGGCGGATTGGGAGGCCAAAAATACTACAGCACCCGGTTTTCCCAGGTGGTCTCCCATCCAGGTACTAAACAGACCCGACCCTGCTTAGCTTCAGGGATCAGACGAGATGGGGTGCGTTTAGGGTGGTATGGCTGCAGAAGGCAACGGGCGCCACGGGGTGCCTCTTGAGCCTCAGCTTAGCTGGTGCTGGCGAATTACCGCCAGTCTGGTGACCAGCCCTCGGCAGCACGGCCCTGCCGCCAACCCAGGCAGGCGACAGCAGGCCTCGGGGTCCAGGGGGTGGTGGATTCTTGGGCGACCTCGCAACTCCGTTCAGGCGGCAACATCCAGGCTTGTAGGTGTTTGACGCTCTGCCCCAGATCCTACTTGACGCTCACAAGGTCTGGGACTCAGAGGCTTAAGGGCCAGTGGCCTGCTGTCCCTTGGGCATTTCCCACCGTGTCCACCCACGCAGTGCTTGGCGCAGCCCAGCCATGGCCGCGCCGGCCCTCCTGCCTGACGGCGGTTGGCCCAAAGCCACTGGGAGCCACCATTGGGCCGGCACGGCCCCTTAGCCCCAGCAAAGCCACCCTTGTACCCACGCCACCCAAAAAGCACAGTTCTCGGCTTTGGAGGTCAGGCGACCTGGAGAACCGGTCATGGCCCACGACCCCACTCCTGCCTCCAGCTGTGGCGAAACAGCAGAGGGTGGGCTTTTTCCGGAGGTAGCTGTATAGAGACACACGGGCAGATAGGTGGCTGGGGCGAGCATGTGCGCTGGTGGGGGCGGCCAGGTGTAGGTCGAAGGCCTCGTGGGCCTATCGGCCGTCAGCCGGGCCTACGGTGCAGTCTGGGTGTAGGCCAGCCACCCCGGGAGCGGCTGGTTTATGGTTATCTACCAGGGCCGCCTTCTGGCCGCATGTCCAACCAGACCGGCGGGGTGCGCCCCCTCCAGAGCACGCTGTGTTGGGAGGGGCCTGAGGAGGTGAGGCCTGCAGCGGTGCCAGGCGGAGGTGATGGCGGCCTCGGCCGTGGGCGACTAAAGGAGAATTTATAGTGGGAGGCAAAAATGCATACAGAACCCGGTATTCCAATGTGGTCTCCCATCCAAGTACTAACCAGGCCCGACCCTGCTTAGCTTCCAGGATCAGACGAGATGGGGCGCGTTCAGGGTGGTATGGCCGTAGAAGGCAGCGGGAGCCACGGGGCACCTCTTGAGGCTCAGCTTCGCTGGTGCTGACGACATACCGCCAGCCCGGCAGCCAACCATCTCCAGCACGGCCCTGCCGTCTGCCAAGGCAGGCGACAGGAGGCCTCGGGGACCCTGGGTTGGCGGACACATTGGTGACCTCCCAGCTCAGGTCAGGCGGGACCCTCCAGGCCCGTAGGCGCTTGGCCCTCCACCCCAGATCCCTCTTGACGCTCACAAGGACGTGGCCTTGGAGGCTTAAGGGCACGTGGCCCGCGGTTCCTTGGGCATTCACCACTCTGTCTGCCCACACAGCTCTAGGCAAAGGCCAGCCGCCGCCTGGCCAGCCCTACTGCCTGACGGCAGTTGGCCCGAAGCCACTGGGAGACACCATTGAGTCGGCACGACCCCTTAGACCCAGCAAGGCCACCCTTGACCCACGCCAACTGCCGAACAAACTTGCCTGTGCCTGGTGACCGGCTGGGCCAGAGGACCGGTCCCGGCCCAAGAACCCACTCCCACCCACGGCCGTGGCGAAACGGCAGAGGGTGGGCTTTTTCCGGAGGGAGCTGTGGAGAGACACACAGGCAGACAGGTGGCGGCAGCACGGATGGGCGCTGGTGCTGTCGGCCAGGTGCAGGTCGAAGGCCTTGCGGGCCTCCCGATCATCAGCCGGGCCTGCGGCAGAGTCTGGGTCAGAGCCAGCCACCCCGGGAGCGGCTGGGGTGCGGCTGCCTCCCAGGGCCGCCTTCTGGCGGCATGTCCAGCAGGACCGGCGGGAAGCGCCCCCTCCGGCGCACGCTGTGTTGGGAGAGGCTTGAGGAGATGAGGCCTGCAGCAGTGCCCGGATGGGGCAGAGGAATCCTCGGGCACCGGCGACTAAAGGAAAAGGCGGATTGGGAGGCCAAAAATACTACAGCACCCGGTTTTCCCAGGTGGTCTCCCATCCAGGTACTAAACAGACCCGACCCTGCTTAGCTTCAGGGATCAGACGAGATGGGGTGCGTTTAGGGTGGTATGGCTGCAGAAGGCAACGGGCGCCACGGGGTGCCTCTTGAGCCTCAGCTTAGCTGGTGCTGGCGAATTACCGCCAGTCTGGTGACCAGCCCTCGGCAGCACGGCCCTGCCGCCAACCCAGGCAGGCGACAGCAGGCCTCGGGGTCCAGGGGCTGGTGGATTCTTGGGCGACCTCGCAACTCCGTGCAGGCGGCAACATCCAGGCTTGTAGGTGTTTGACGCTCTGCCCCAGATCCCACTTGACGCTCACAAGGTCTGGGACTCAGAGGCTTAAGGGCCAGTGGCCTGCTGTCCCTTGGGCATTTCCCACCGTGTCCACCCACGCAGTGCTTGGCGCAGCCCAGCCATGGCCGCGCCGGCCCTCCTGCCCGACGGCGGTTGGCCCAAAGCCACTGGGAGCCACCATTGGGCCGGCACGGCCCCTTAGTCCCAGCAAAGCCACCCTTGTACCCACGCCACCCAAAAAGCACAGTTCTCGGCTTTGGAGGTCAGGCGACCTGGAGAACCGGTCATGGCCCACGACCCCACTCCTGCCTCCAGCTGTGGCGAAACAGCAGAGGGTGGGCTTTTTCCGGAGGTAGCTGTATAGAGACACACGGGCAGATAGGTGGCTGGGGCGTGCATGTGCGCTGGTGGGGGCGGCCAGGTGTAGGTCGAAGGCCTCGTGGGCCTATCGGCCGTCAGCCGGGCCTACGGTGCAGTCTGGGTGTAGGCCAGCCACCCCGGGAGCGGCTGGTTTATGGTTATCTACCAGGGCCGCCTTCTGGCCACATGTCCAACCAGACCGGCGGGGTGCGCCCCCTCCAGAGCACGCTGTGTTGGGAGGGGCCTGAGGAGGTGAGGCCTGCAGCGGTGCCAGGCGGAGGTGATGGCGGCCTCGGCCGTGGGCGACTAAAGGAGAATTTATAGTGGGAGGCAAAAATGCATACAGAACCCGGTATTCCAATGTGGTCTCCCATCCAAGTACTAACCAGGCCCGACCCTGCTTAGCTTCCAGGATCAGACGAGATGGGGCGCGTTCAGGGTGGTATGGCCGTAGAAGGCAGCGGGAGCCACGGGGCACCTCTTGAGGCTCAGCTTCGCTGGTGCTGCCGACATACCGCCAGCCCGGCAGCCAACCATCTCCAGCACGGCCCTGCCGTCTGCCAAGGCAGGCGACAGGAGGCCTCGGGGACCCTGGGTTGGCGGACACGTGGGTGACCTCGCAGCTCAGGTCAGGCGGGACCCTCCAGGCCCGTAGGCGCTTGGCCCTCCACCCCAGATCCCTCTTGACGCTCACAAGGACGTGGCCTTGGAGGCTTAAGGGCATGTGGCCCGCGGTTCCTTGGGCATTCACCACTCTGTCTGCCCACACAGCTCTAGGCAAAGGCCAGCCGCTGCCTGGACGGCCCTACTGCCTGACGGCAGTTGGCCCGAAGCCACTGGGAGACACCATTGAGTCGGCACGACCCCTTAGACCCAGCAAGGCCACCCTTGACCCACGCCAACTGCCGAACAAACTTGCCTGTGCCTGGTGACCGGCTGGGCCAGAGGACCGGTCCCGGCCCAAGAACCCACTCCCGCCCACGGCCGTGGCAAAACGGCGGAGGGTGGGCTTTTTCCGGAGGGAGCTGTGGAGAGACACACAGGCAGACAGGTGGCGGCAGCGCGGATGGGCGCTGGTGCTGTCGGCCAGTTGCAGGTCGAAGGCCTTGCGGGCCTCCCGATCATCAGCCGGGCCTGCGGCAGAGTCTGGGTCAGAGCCAGCCACCCCGGGAGCGGCTGGGGTGCGGCTGCCTCCCAGGGCCGCCTTCTGGCGGCATGTCCAGCAGGACCGGCGGGAAGCGCCCCCTCCGGCGCACGCTGTGTTGGGAGAGGCTTGAGGAGATGAGGCCTGCAGCAGTGCCCAGATGGGGCAGAGGAATCCTCGGGCACCGGCGACTAAAGGAAAAGGCGGATTGGGAGGCCAAAAATACTACAGCACCCGGTTTTCCCAGGTGGTCTCCCATCCAGGTACTAAACAGACCCGACCCTGCTTAGCTTCAGGGATCAGACGAGATGGGGTGCGTTTAGGGTGGTATGGCTGCAGAAGGCAACGGGCGCCACGGGGTGCCTCTTGAGCCTCAGCTTAGCTGGTGCTGGCGAATTACCGCCAGTCTGGTGACCAGCCCTCGGCAGCACGGCCCTGCCGCCAACCCAGGCAGGCGACAGCAGGCCTCGGGGTCCAGGGGGTGGTGGATTCTTGGGCGACCTCGCAACTCCGTTCAGGTGGCAACATCCAGGTTTGTAGGAGTTTGACGCTCTGCCCCAGATCCCACTTGACGCTCACAAGGTCTGGGACTCAGAGGCTTAAGGGCCAGTGGCCTGCTGTCCCTTGGGCATTTCCCACCGTGTCCACCCACGCAGTGCTTGGCGCAGCCCAGCCATGGCCGCGCCGGCCCTCCTGCCCGACGGCGGTTGGCCCAAAGCCACTGGGAGCCACCATTGGGCCGGCACGGCCCCTTTGCCCCAGCAAAGCCACCCTTGTACCCACGCCACCCAAAAAGCACAGTTCTCGGCTTTGGAGGTCAGGCGACCTGGAGAACCGGTCATGGCCCACGACCCCACTCCTGCCTCCAGCTGTGGCGAAACAGCAGAGGGTGGGCTTTTTCCGGAGGTAGCTGTATAGAGACGCACGGGCAGATAGGTGGCTGGGGCGTGCATGTGCGCTGGTGGGGGCGGCCAGGTGTAGGTCGAAGGCCTCGTGGGCCTATCGGCCGTCAGCCGGGCCTACGGTGCAGTCTGGGTGTAGGCCAGCCACCCCGGGAGCGGCTGGTTTATGGTTATCTACCAGGGCCGCCTTCTGGCCGCATGTCCAACCAGACCGGCGGGGTGCGCCCCCTCCAGAGCACGCTGTGTTGGGAGGGGCCTGAGGAGGTGAGGCCTGCAGCGGTGCCAGGCGGAGGTGATGGCGGCCTCGGCCGTGGGCGACTAAAGGAGAATTTATAGTGGGAGGCAAAAATGCATACAGAACCCGGTATTCCAATGTGGTCTCCCATCCAAGTACTAACCAGGCCCGACCCTGCTTAGCTTCCAGGATCAGACGAGATGGGGCGCGTTCAGGGTGGTATGGCCGTAGAAGGCAGTGGGAGCCACGGGGCACCTCTTGAGGCTCAGCTTCGCTGGTGCTGCCGACATACCGCCAGCCCGGCAGCCAACCATCTCCAGCACGGCCCTGCCGTCTGCCAAGGCAGGCGACAGGAGGCCTCGGGGACCCTGGGTTGGCGGACACGTGGGTGACCTCGCAGCTCAGGTCAGGCGGGACCCTCCAGGCCCGTAGGCGCTTGGCCCTCCACCCCAGATACCTCTTGACGCTCACAAGGACGTGGCCTTGGAGGCTTAAGGGCACATGGCCCGCGGTTCCTTGGGCATTCACCACTCTGTCTGCACACACAGCTCTAGGCAAAGGCCAGCCGCCGCCTGGCCGGCCCTACTGCCTGACGGCAGTTGGCCCGAAGCCACTGGGAGACACCATTGAGTCGGCACGACCACTTAGACCCAGCAAGGCCACCCTTGCCCCCACGCCAACTGCCGAAGAAAGTTGCCTGTGCCTGGTGACCGGCTGGGCCAGAGGACCGGTCCCGGCCCAAGAACCCACTCCCGCCCACGGCCGTGGCGAAACGGCGGAGGGTGGGCTTTTTCCGGAGGGAGCTGTGGAGAGACACACAGGCAGACAGGTGGCGGCAGCGCGGATGGGCGCTGGTGCTGTCGGCCAGGTGCAGGTCGAAGGCCTTGCGGGCCTCCCGATCATCAGCCGGGCCTGCGGCAGAGTCTGGGTCAGAGCCAGCCACCCCGGGAGCGGCTGGGGTGCGGCTGCCTCCCAGGGCCGCCTTCTGGCGGCATCTCCAGCAGGACCGGCGGGAAGCGCCCCCTCCGGCGCACGCTGTGTTGGGAGAGGCTTGAGGAGATGAGGCCTGCAGCAGTGCCCGGATGGGGCAGAGGAATCCTCGGGCACCGGCGACTAAAGGAAAAGGCGGATTGGGAGGCCAAAAATACTACAGCACCCGGTTTTCCCAGGTGGTCTCCCATCCAGGTACTAAACAGACCCGACCCTGCTTAGCTTCAGGGATCAGACGAGATGGGGTGCGTTTAGGGTGGTATGGCTGCAGAAGGCAACGGGCGCCACGGGGTGCCTCTTGAGCCTCAGCTTAGCTGGTGCTGGCGAATTACCGCCAGTCTGGTGACCAGCCCTCGGCAGCACGGCCCTGCCGCCCACCCAGGCAGGCGACAGCAGGCCTCGGGGTCCAGGGGGTGGTGGATTCTTGGGCGACCTTGCAACTCCGTGCAGGCGGCAACATCCAGGCTTGTAGGTGTTTGACGCTCTGCCCCAGATCCCACTTGACGCTCACAAGGTCTGGGACTCAGAGGCTTAAGGGCCAGTGGCCTGCTGTCCCTTGGGCATTTCCCACCGTGTCCACCCACGCAGTGCTTGGCGCAGCCCAGCCATGGCCGCGCTGGCCCTCCTGCCCGACGGCGGTTGGCCCAAAGCCACTGGGAGCCACCATTGGGCCGGCACGGCCCCTTAGCCCCAGCAAAGCCACCCTTGTACCTACGCCACCCAAAAAGCACAGTTCTCGGCTTTGGAGGTCAGGCGACCTGGAGAACCCGTCATGGCCCACGACCCCACTCCTGCCTCCAGCTGTGGCGAAACAGCAGAGGGTGGGCTTTTTCCGGAGGTAGCTGTATAGAGACACACGGGCAGATAGGTGGCTGGGGCGTGCATGTGCGCTGGTGGGGGCGGCCAGGTGTAGGTCGAAGGCCTCGTGGGCCTATCGGCCGTCAGCCGGGCCTACGGTGCAGTCTGGGTGTAGGCCAGGCACCCCGGGAGCGGCTGGTTTATGGTTATCTACCAGGGCCGCCTTCTGGCCGCATGTCCAACCAGACCGGTTGGGTGCACCCCCTCCAGAGCACGCTGTGTTTGGAGGGGCCTGAGGAGGTGAGGCCTGCAGCGGTGCCAGGCGGAGGTGATGGCGGCCTCGGCCGTGGGCGACTAAAGGAGAATTTATAGTGGGAGGCAAAAATGCATACAGAACCCGGTATTCCAATGTGGTCTCCCATCCAAGTACTAACCAGGCCCGACCCTGCTTAGCTTCCAGGATCAGACGAGATGGGGCGCGTTCAGGGTGGTATGGCCGTAGAAGGCAGTGGGAGCCACGGGGCACCTCTTGAGGCTCAGCTTCGCTGGTGCTGCCGACATACCGCCAGCCCGGCAGCCAACCATCTCCAGCACGGCCCTGCCGTCTGCCAAGGCAGGCGACAGGAGGCCTCGGGGACCCTGGGTTGGCGGACACATTGGTGACCTCCTAGCTCAGGTCAGGCGGGACCCTCCAGGCCCGTAGGCGCTTGGCCCTCCACCCCAGATCCCTCTTGACGCTCACAAGGACGTGGCCTTGGAGGCTTAAGGGCACGTGGCCCGCGGTTCCTTGGGCATTCACCACTCTGTCTGCCCACACAGCTCTAGGCAAAGGCCAGCCGCCGCCTGGCCAGCCCTACTGCCTGACGGCAGTTGGCCCGAAGCCACTGGGAGACACCATTGAGTCGGCACGACCCCTTAGACCCAGCAAGGCCACCCTTGCCCCCACGCCAACTGCCGAACAAAGTTGCCTGTGCCTGGTGACCGGCTGGGCCAGAGGACCGGTCCCGGCCCAAGAACCCACTCCCGCCCACGACCGTGGCGAAACGGCGGAGGGTGGGCTTTTTCCGGAGGGAGCTGTGGAGAGACACACAGGCAGACAGGTGGCGGCAGCGCGGATGGGCGCTGGTGCTGTCGGCCAGGTGCAGGTCGAAGGCCTTGCGGGCCTCCCGATCATCAGCCGGGCCTGCGGCAGAGTCTGGGTCAGAGCCAGCCACCCCGGGAGCGGCTGGGGTGCGGCTGCCTCCCAGGGCCGCCTTCTGGCGGCATGTCCAGCAGGACCGGCGGGAAGCGCCCCCTCCGACGCACGCTGTGTTGGGAGAGGCTTGAGGAGATGAGGCCTGCAGCAGTGCCCGGATGGGGCAGAGGAATCCTCGGGCACCGGCGACTAAAGGAAAAGGCGGATTGGGAGGCCAAAAATACTACAGCACCCGGTTTTCCCAGGTGGTCTCCCATCCAGGTACTAAACAGACCCGACCCTGCTTAGCTTCAGGGATCAGACGAGATGGGGTGCGTTTAGGGTGGTATGGCTGCAGAAGGCAACGGGCGCCACGGGGTGCCTCTTGAGCCTCAGCTTAGCTGGTGCTGGCGAATTACCGCCAGTCTGGTGACCAGCCCTCGGCAGCACGGCCCTGCCGCCCACCCAGGCAGGCGACAGCAGGCCTCGGGGTCCAGGGGGTGGTGGATTCTTGGGCGACCTCGCAACTCCGTGCAGGCGGCAACATCCAGGCTTGTAGGTGTTTGACGCTCTGCCCCAGATCCCACTTGACGCTCACAAGGTCTGGGACTCAGAGGCTTAAGGGCCAGTGGCCTGCTGTCCCTTGGGCATTTCCCACCGTGTCCACCCACGCAGTGCTTGGCGCAGCCCAGCCATGGCCGCGCCGGCCCTCCTGCCCGACGGCAGTTGGCCCAAAGCCACTGGGAGCCACCATTGGGCCGGCACGGCCCCTTAGTCCCAGCAAAGCCACCCTTGTACCCACGCCACCCAAAAAGCACAGTTCTCGGCTTTGGAGGTCAGGCGACCTGGAGAACCGGTCATGGCCCACGACCCCACTCCTGCCTCCAGCTGTGGCGAAACAGCAGAGGGTGGGCTTTTTCCGGAGGTAGCTGTATAGAAACACACGGGCAGATAGGTGGCTGGGGCGTGCATGTGCGCTGGTGGGGGCGGCCAGGTGTAGGTCGAAGGCCTCGTGGGCCTATCGGCCGTCAGCCGGGCCTACGGTGCAGTCTGGGTGTAGGCCAGCCACCCCGGGAGCGGCTGGTTTATGGTTATCTACCAGGGCCGCCTTCTGGCCACATGTCCAACCAGACCGGCGGGGTGCGCCCCCTCCAGAGCACGCTGTGTTGGGAGGGGCCTGAGGAGGTGAGGCCTGCAGCGGTGCCAGGCGGAGGTGATGGCGGCCTCTGCCGTGGGCGACTAAAGGAGAATTTATAGTGGGAGGCAAAAATGCATACAGAACCCGGTATTCCAATGTGGTCTCCCATCCAAGTACTAACCAGGCCCGACCCTGCTTAGCTTCCAGGATCAGACGAGATGGGGCGCGTTCAGGGTGGTATGGCCGTAGAAGGCAGCGGGAGCCACGGGGCACCTCTTGAGGCTCAGCTTCGCTGGTGCTGCCGACATACCGCCAGCCCGGCAGCCAACCATCTCCAGCACGGCCCTGCCGTCTGCCAAGGCAGGCGACAGGAGGCCTCGGGGACCCTGGGTTGGCGGACACGTGGGTGACCTCGCAGCTCAGGTCAGGCGGGACCCTCCAGGCCCGTAGGCGCTTGGCCCTCCACCCCAGATCCCTCTTGACGCTCACAAGGACGTGGCCTTGGAGGCTTAAGGGCACGTGGCCCGCGGTTCCTTGGGCATTCACCACTCTGTCTGCCCACACAGCTCTAGGCAAAGGCCAGCCGCCACCTGGCCGGCCCTACTGCCTGACGGCAGTTGGCCCGAAGCCCCTGGGAGACACCATTGAGTCGGCACGAACCCTTAGACCCAGCAAGGCCACCCTTGCCCCCACGCCAACTGCCGAACAAAGTTGCCTTTGCCTGGTGACCGGCTGGCCCAGAGGACCGGTCCCGGCCCAAGAACCCACTCCCGCCCACGGCCGTGGCGAAACGGCGGAGGGTGGGCTTTTTCCGGAGGGAGCTGTGGAGAGACACACAGGCAGACAGGTGGCGGCAGCGCGGATGGGCGCTGGTGCTGTCGGCCAGGTGCAGGTCGAAGGCCTTGCGGGCCTCCCGATCATCAGCCGGGCCTGCGGCAGAGTCTGGGTCAGAGCCAGCCACCCCGGGAGCGGCTGGGGTGCGGCTGCCTCCCAGGGCCGCCTTCTGGCGGCATGTCCAGCAGGACCGGCGGGAAGCGCCCCCTCCGGCGCACGCTGTGTTGGGAGAGGCTTGAGGAGATGAGGCCTGCAGCAGTGCCCGGATGGGGCAGAGGAATCCTCGGGCACCGGCGACTAAAGGAAAAGGCGGATTGGGAGGCCAAAAATACTACAGCACCCGGTTTTCCCAGGTGGTCTCCCATCCAGGTACTAAACAGACCCGACCCTGCTTAGCTTCAGGGATCAGACGAGATGGGGTGCGTTTAGGGTGGTATGGCTGCAGAAGGCAACGGGCGCCACGGGGTGCCTCTTCAGCCTCAGCTTAGCTGGTGCTGGCGAATTACCGCCGGTCTGGTGACCAGCCCTCGGCAGCACGGCCCTGCCGCCCACCCAGGCAGGCGACAGCAGGCCTCGGGGTCCAGGGGGTGGTGGATTCTTGGGCGACCTCGCAACTCCGTGCAGGCGGCAACATCCAGGCTTGTAGGTGTTTGACGCTCTGCCCCAGATCCCACTTGACGCTCACAAGGTCTGGGACTCAGAGGCTTAAGGGCCAGTGGCCTGCTGTCCCTTGGGCATTTCCCACCGTGTCCACCCACGCAGTGCTTGGCGCAGCCCAGCCATGGCCGCGCCGGCCCTCCTGCCCGACGGCGGTTGGCCCAAAGCCACTGGGAGCCACCATTGGGCCGGCACGGCCCCTTAGCCCCAGCAAAGCCACCCTTGTACCCACACCACCCAAAAAGCACAGTTCTCGGCTTTGGAGGTCAGGCGACCTGGAGAACAGGTCATGGCCCACGACCCCACTCCTGCCTCCAGCTGTGGCGAAACAGCAGAGGGTGGGCTTTTTCCGGAGGTAGCTGTATAGAGACACACGGGCAGATAGGTGGCTGGGGCGTGCATGTGCGCTGGTGGGGGCGGCCAGGTGTAGGTCGAAGGCCTCGTGGGCCTATCGGCCGTCAGCCGGGCCTACGGTGCAGTCTGGGTGTAGGCCAGCCACCCCGGGAGCGGCTGGTTTATGGTTATCTACCAGGGCCGCCTTCTGGCCGCATGTCCAACCAGACCGGCGGGGTGCGCCCCCTCCAGAGCACGCTGTGTTGGGAGGGGCCTGAGGAGGTGAGGCCTGCAGCGGTGCCAGGCGGAGGTGATGGCGGCCTCGGCCGTGGGCGACTAAAGGAGAATTTATAGTGGGAGGCAAAAATGAATACAGAACCCGGTATTCCAATGTGGTCTCCCATCCAAGTACTAACCAGGCCCGACCCTGCTTAGCTTCCAGGATCAGACGAGATGGGGCGCGTTCAGGGTGGTATGGCCGTAGAAGGCAGCGGGAGCCACGGGGCACCTCTTGAGGCTCAGCTTCGCTGGTGCTGCCGACATACCGCCAGCCCGGCAGCCAACCATCTCCAGCACGGCCCTGCCGTCTGCCAAGGCAGGCGACAGGAGGCCTCGGGGACCCTGGGTTGGCGGACACGTGGGTGACCTCGCAGCTCAGGTCAGGCGGGACCCTCCAGGCCCGTAGGCGCTTGGCCCTCCACCCCAGATCCCTCTTGACGCTCACAAGGACGTGGCCTTGGAGGCTTAAGGGCACGTGGCCCGCGGTTCCTTGGGCATTCACCACTCTGTCTGCCCACACAGCTCTAGGCAAAGGCCAGCCGCCGCCTGGACGGCCCTACTGCCTGACGGCAGTTGGCCCGAAGCCACTGGGAGACACCATTGAGTCGGCACGACCCCTTAGACCCAGCAAGGCCACCCTTGACCCACGCCAACTGCCGAACAAACTTGCCTGTGCCTGGTGACCGGCTGGGCCAGAGGACCGGTCCCGGCCCAAGAACCCACTCCCGCCCACGGCCGTGGCGAAACGGCGGAGGGTGGGCTTTTTCCGGAGGGAGCTGTGGAGAGACACACAGGCAGACAGGTGGCGGCAGCGCGGATGGGCGCTGGTGCTGTCGGCCAGGTGCAGGTCGAAGGCCTTGCGGGCCTCCCGATCATCAGCCGGGCCTGCGGCAGAGTCTGGGTCAGAGCCATCCACCCCGGGAGCGGCTGGGGTGCGGCTGCCTCCCAGGGCCGCCTTCTGGCGGCATGTCCAGCAGGACCGGCGGGAAGCGACCCCTCCGGCGCACGCTGTGTTGGGAGAGGCTTGAGGAGATGAGGCCTGCAGCAGTGCCCGGATGGGGCAGAGGAATCCTCGGGCACCGGCGACTAAAGGAAAAGGCGGATTGGGAGGCCAAAAATACTACAGCACCCGGTTTTCCCAGGTGGTCTCCCATCCAGGTACTAAACAGACCCGACCCTGCTTAGCTTCAGGGATCAGACGAGATGGGGTGCGTTTAGGGTGGTATGGCTGCAGAAGGCAACGGGCGCCACGGGGTGCCTCTTGAGCCTCAGCTTAGCTGGTGCTGGCGAATTACCGCCAGTCTGGTGACCAGCCCTCGGCAGCACGGCCCTGCCGCCAACCCAGGCAGGCGACAGCAGGCCTCGGGGTCCAGGGGGTGGTGGATTCTTGGGCGACCTCGCAACTCCGTTCAGGTGGCAACATCCAGGTTTTTAGGAGTTTGACGCTCTGCCCCAGATCCCACTTGACGCTCACAAGGTCTGGGACTCAGAGGCTTAAGGGCCAGTGGCCTGCTGTCCCTTGGGCATTTCCCACCGTGTCCACCCCCGCAGTGCTTGGCGCAGCCCAGCCATGGCCGCGCCGGCCCTCCTGCCCGACGGCGGTTGGCCCAAAGCCACTGGGAGCCACCATTGGGCCGGCACGGCCCCTTAGCCCCAGCAAAGCCACCCTTGTACCCACGCCACCCAAAAAGCACAGTTCTCGGCTTTGGAGGTCAGGCGACCTGGAGAACCGGTCATGGCCCACGACCCCACTCCTGCCTCCAGCTGTGGCGAAACAGCAGAGGGTGGGCTTTTTCCGGAGGTAGCTGTATAGAGACACACGGGCAGATAGGTGGCTGGGGCGTGCATGTGCGCTGGTGGGGGCGGCCAGGTGTAGGTCGAAGGCCTCGTGGGCCTATCGGCCGTCAGCCGGGCCTACGGTGCAGTCTGGGTGTAGGCCAGCCACCCCGGGAGCGGCTGGTTTATGGTTATCTACCAGGGCCGCCTTCTGGCCGCATGTCCAACCAGACCGGTTGGGTGCACCCCCACCAGAGCACGCTGTGTTTGGAGGGGCCTGAGGAGGTGAGGCCTGCAGCGGTGCCAGGCGGAGGTGATGGCGGCCTCGGCCGTGGGCGACTAAAGGAGAATTTATAGTGGGAGGCAAAAATGCATACAGAACCCGGTATTCCAATGTGGTCTCCCATCCAAGTACTAACCAGGCCCGACCCTGCTTAGCTTCCAGGATCAGACGAGATGGGGCGCGTTCAGGGTGGTATGGCCGTAGAAGGCAGTGGGAGCCACGGGGCACCTCTTGAGGCTCAGCTTCGCTGGTGCTGCCGACATACCGCCAGCCCGGCAGCCAACCATCTCCAGCACGGCCCTGCCGTCTGCCAAGGCAGGCGACAGGAGGCCTCGGGGACCCTGGGTTGGCGGACACATTGGTGACCTCCCAGCTCAGGTCAGGCGGGACCCTCCAGGCCCGTAGGCGCTTGGCCCTCCACCCCAGATCCCTCTTGACGCTCACAAGGACGTGGCCTTGGAGGCTTAAGGGCACGTGGCCCGCGGTTCCTTGGGCATTCACCACTCTGTCTGCCCACACAGCTCTAGGCAAAGGCCAGCCGCCGCCTGGCCAGCCCTACTGCCTGACGGCAGTTGGCCCGAAGCCACTGGGAGACACCATTGAGTCGGCACGACCCCTTAGACCCAGCAAGGCCACCCTTGCCCCCACGCCAACTGCCGAACAAAGTTGCCTGTGCCTGGTGACCGGCTGGGCCAGAGGACCGGTCCTGGCCCAAGAACCCACTCCCGCCCACGACCGTGGCGAAACGGCGGAGGGTGGGCTTTTTCCGGAGGGAGCTGTGGAGAGACACACAGGCAGACAGGTGGCGGCAGCGCGGATGGGCGCTGGTGCTGTCGGCCAGGTGCAGGTCGAAGGCCTTGCGGGCCTCCCGATCATCAGCCGGGCCTGCGGCAGAGTCTGGGTCAGAGCCAGCCACCCCGGGAGCGGCTGGGGTGCGGCTGCCTCCCAGGGCCGCCTTCTGGCGGCATGTCCAGCAGGACCGGCGGGAAGCGCCCCCTCCGACGCACGCTGTGTTGGGAGAGGCTTGAGGAGATGAGGCCTGCAGCAGTGCCCGGATGGGGCAGAGGAATCCTCGGGCACCGGCGACTAAAGGAAAAGGCGGATTGGGAGGCCAAAAATACTACAGCACCCGGTTTTCCCAGGTGGTCTCCCATCCAGGTACTAAACAGACCCGACCCTGCTTAGCTTCAGGGATCAGACGAGATGGGGTGCGTTTAGGGTGGTATGGCTGCAGAAGGCAACGGGCGCCACGGGGTGCCTCTTGAGCCTCAGCTTAGCTGGTGCTGGCGAATTACCGCCAGTCTGGTGACCAGCCCTCGGCAGCACGGCCCTGCCGCCCACCCAGGCAGGCGACAGCAGGCCTCGGGGTCCAGGGGGTGGTGGATTCTTGGGCGACCTCGCAACTCCGTGCAGGCGGCAACATCCAGGCTTGTAGGTGTTTGACGCTCTGCCCCAGATCCCACTTGACGCTCACAAGGTCTGGGACTCAGAGGCTTAAGGGCCAGTGGCCTGCTGTCCCTTGGGCATTTCCCACCGTGTCCACCCACGCAGTGCTTGGCGCAGCCCAGCCATGGCCGCGCCGGCCCTCCTGCCCGACGGCAGTTGGCCCAAAGCCACTGGGAGCCACCATTGGGCCGGCACGGCCCCTTAGTCCCAGCAAAGCCACCCTTGTACCCACGCCACCCAAAAAGCACAGTTCTCGGCTTTGGAGGTCAGGCGACCTGGAGAACCGGTCATGGCCCACGACCCCACTCCTGCCTCCAGCTGTGGCGAAACAGCAGAGGGTGGGCTTTTTCCGGAGGTAGCTGTATAGAGACACACGGGCAGATAGGTGGCTGGGGCGTGCATGTGCGCTGGTGGGGGCGGCCAGGTGTAGGTCGAAGGCCTCGTGGGCCTATCGGCCGTCAGCCGGGCCTACGGTGCAGTCTGGGTGTAGGCCAGGCACCCCGGGAGCGGCTGGTTTATGGTTATCTACCAGGGCCGCCTTCTGGCCACATGTCCAACCAGACCGGCGGGGTGCGCCCCCTCCAGAGCACGCTGTGTTGGGAGGGGCCTGAGGAGGTGAGGCCTGCAGCGGTGCCAGGCGGAGGTGATGGCGGCCTCGGCCGTGGGCGACTAAAGGAGAATTTATAGTGGGAGGCAAAAATGCATACAGAACCCGGTATTCCAATGTGGTCTCCCATCCAAGTACTAACCAGGCCCGACCCTGCTTAGCTTCCAGGATCAGACGAGATGGGGCGCGTTCAGGGTGGTATGGCCGTAGAAGGCAGCGGGAGCCACGGGGCACCTCTTGAGGCTCAGCTTCGCTGGTGCTGCCGACATACCGCCAGCCCCGCAGCCAACCATCTCCAGCACTGCCCTGCCGTCTGCCAAGGCAGGCGACAGGAGGCCTCGGGGACCCTGGGTTGGCGGACACGTGGGTGACCTCGCAGCTCAGGTCAGGCGGGACCCTCCAGGCCCGTAGGCGCTTGGCCCTCCACCCCAGATACCTCTTGACGCTCACAAGGACGTGGCCTTGGAGGCTTAAGGGCACATGGCCCGCGGTTCCTTGGGCATTCACCACTCTGTCTGCACACACAGCTCTAGGCAAAGGCCAGCCGCCGCCTGGCCGGCCCTACTGCCTGACGGCAGTTGGCCCGAAGCCACTGGGAGACACCATTGAGTCGGCACGACCACTTAGACCCAGCAAGGCCACCCTTGCCCCCACGCCAACTGCCGAAGAAAGTTGCCTGTGCCTGGTGACCGGCTGGGCCAGAGGACCGGTCCCGGCCCAAGAACCCACTCCCGCCCACGGCCGTGGCGAAACGGCGGAGGGTGGGCTTTTTCCGGAGGGAGCTGTGGAGAGACACACAGGCAGACAGGTGGCGGCAGTGCGGATGGGCACTGGTGCTGTCGGCCAGGTGCAGGTCGAAGGCCTTGCGGGCCTCCCGATCATCAGCCGGGCCTGCGGCAGAGTCTGGGTCAGAGCCAGCCACCCCGGGAGCGGCTGGGGTGCGGCTGCCTCCCAGGGCCGCCTTCTGGCGGCATCTCCAGCAGGACCGGCGGGAAGCGCCCCCTCCGGCGCACGCTGTGTTGGGAGAGGCTTGAGGAGATGAGGCCTGCAGCAGTGCCCGGATGGGGCAGAGGAATCCTCGGGCACCGGCGACTAAAGGAAAAGGCGGATTGGGAGGCCAAAAATACTACAGCACCCGGTTTTCCCAGGTGGTCTCCCATCCAGGTACTAAACAGACCCGACCCTGCTTAGCTTCAGGGATCAGACGAGATGGGGTGCGTTTAGGGTGGTATGGCTGCAGAAGGCAACGGGCGCCACGGGGTGCCTCTTGAGCCTCAGCTTAGCTGGTGCTGGCGAATTACCGCCAGTCTGGTGACCAGCCCTCGGCAGCACGGCCCTGCCGCCCACCCAGGCAGGCGACAGCAGGCCTCGGGGTCCAGGGGGTGGTGGATTCTTGGGCGACCTCGCAACTCCGTGCAGGCGGCAACATCCAGGCTTGTAGGTGTTTGACGCTCTGCCCCAGATCCCACTTGACGCTCACAAGGTCTGGGACTCAGAGGCTTAAGGGCCAGTGGCCTGCTGTCCCTTGGGCATTTCCCACCGTGTCCACCCACGCAGTGCTTGGCGCAGCCCAGCCATGGCCGCGCCGGCCCTCCTGCCCGACGGCGGTTGGCCCAAAGCCACTGGGAGCCACCATTGGGCCGGCACGGCCCCTTAGCCCCAGCAAAGCCACCCTTGTACCTACGCCACCCAAAAAGCACAGTTCTCGGCTTTGGAGGTCAGGCGACCTGGAGAACCGGTCATGGCCCACGACCCCACTCCTGCCTCCAGCTGTGGCGAAACAGCAGAGGGTGGGCTTTTTCCGGAGGTAGCTGTATAGAGACACACGGGCAGATAGGTGGCTGGGGCGTGCATGTGCGCTGGTGGGGGCGGCCAGGTGTAGGTCGAAGGCCTCGTGGGCCTATCGGCCGTCAGCCGGGCCTACGGTGCAGTCTGGGTGTAGGCCAGGCACCCCGGGAGCGGCTGGTTTATGGTTATCTACCAGGGCCGCCTTCTGGCCGCATGTCCAACCAGACCGGTTGGGTGCACCCCCTCCAGAGCACGCTGTGTTTGGAGGGGCCTGAGGAGGTGAGGCCTGCAGCGGTGCCAGGCGGAGGTGATGGCGGCCTCGGCCGTGGGCGACTAAAGGAGAATTTATAGTGGGAGGCAAAAATGCATACAGAACCCGGTATTCCAATGTGGTCTCCCATCCAAGTACTAACCAGGCCCGACCCTGCTTAGCTTCCAGGATCAGACGAGATGGGGCGCGTTCAGGGTGGTATGGCCGTAGAAGGCAGTGGGAGCCACGGGGCACCTCTTGAGGCTCAGCTTCGCTGGTGCTGCCGACATACCGCCAGCCCGGCAGCCAACCATCTCCAGCACGGCCCTGCCGTCTGCCAAGGCAGGCGACAGGAGGCCTCGGGGACCCTGGGTTGGCGGACACATTTGTGACCTCCCAGCTCAGGTCAGGCGGGACCCTCCAGGCCCGTAGGCGCTTGGCCCTCCACCCCACATCCCTCTTGACGCTCACAAGGACGTGGCCTTGGAGGCTTAAGGGCACGTGGCCCGCGGTTCCTTGGGCATTCACCACTCTGTCTGCCCACACAGCTCTAGGCAAAGGCCAGCCGCCGCCTGGCCAGCCCTACTGCCTGACGGCAGTTGGCCCGAAGCCACTGGGAGACACCATTGAGTCGGCACGACCCCTTAGACCCAGCAAGGCCACCCTTGCCCCCACGCCAACTGCCGAACAAAGTTGCCTGTGCCTGGTGACCGGCTGGGCCAGAGGACCGGTCCTGGCCCAAGAACCCACTCCCGCCCACGACCGTGGCGAAACGGCGGAGGGTGGGCTATTTCCGGAGGGAGATGTGGAGAGACACACAGGCAGACAGGTGGCGGCAGCGCGGATGGGCGCTGGTGCTGTCGGCCAGGTGCAGGTCGAAGGCCTTGCGGGCCTCCCGATCATCAGCCGGGCCTGCGGCAGAGTCTGGGTCAGAGCCAGCCACCCCGGGAGCGGCTGGGGTGCGGCTGCCTCCCAGGGCCGCCTTCTGGCGGCATGTCCAGCAGGACCGGCGGGAAGCGCCCCCTCCGACGCACGCTGTGTTGGGAGAGGCTTGAGGAGATGAGGCCTGCAGCAGTGCCCGGATGGGGCAGAGGAATCCTCGGGCACCGGCGACTAAAGGAAAAGGCGGATTGGGAGGCCAAAAATACTACAGCACCCGGTTTTCCCAGGTGGTCTCCCATCCAGGTACTAAACAGACCCGACCCTGCTTAGCTTCAGGGATCAGACGAGATGGGGTGCGTTTAGGGTGGTATGGCTGCAGAAGGCAATGGGCGCCACGGGGTGCCTCTTGAGCCTCAGCTTAGCTGGTGCTGGCGAATTACCGCCAGTCTGGTGACCAGCCCTCGGCAGCACGGCCCTGCCGCCCACCCAGGCAGGCGACAGCAGGCCTCGGGGTCCAGGGGGTGGTGGATTCTTGGGCGACCTCGCAACTCCGTGCAGGCGGCAACATCCAGGCTTGTAGGTGTTTGACGCTCTGCCCCAGATCCCACTTGATGCTCACAAGGTCTGGGACTCAGAGGCTTAAGGGCCAGTGGCCTGCTGTCCCTTGGGCATTTCCCACCGTGTCCACCCACGCAGTGCTTGGCGCAGCCCAGCCATGGCCGCGCCGGCCCTCCTGCCCGACGGCAGTTGGCCCAAAGCCACTGGGAGCCACCATTGGGCCGGCACGGCCCCTTAGTCCCAGCAAAGCCACCCTTGTACCTACGCCACCCAAAAAGCACAGTTCTCGGCTTTGGAGGTCAGGCGACCTGGAGAACCGGTCATGGCCCACGACCCCACTCCTGCCTCCAGCTGTGGCGAAACAGCAGAGGGTGGGCTTTTTCCGGAGGTAGCTGTATAGAGACACACGGGCAGATAGGTGGCTGGGGCGTGCATGTGCGCTGGTGGGGGCGGCCAGGTGTAGGTCGAAGGCCTCGTGGGCCTATCGGCCGTCAGCCGGGCCTACGGTGCAGTCTGGGTGTAGGCCAGCCACCCCGGGAGCGGCTGGTTTATGGTTATCTACCAGGGCCGCCTTCTGGCCGCATGTCCAACCAGACCGGTTGGGTGCACCCCCACCAGAGCACGCTGTGTTTGGAGGGGCCTGAGGAGGTGAGGCCTGCAGCGGTGCCAGGCGGAGGTGATGGCGGCCTCGGCCGTGGGCGACTAAAGGAGAATTTATAGTGGGAGGCAAAAATGCATACAGAACCCGGTATTCCAATGTGGTCTCCCATCCAAGTACTAACCAGGCCCGACCCTGCTTAGCTTCCAGGATCAGACGAGATGGGGCGCGTTCAGGGTGGTATGGCCGTAGAAGGCAGTGGGAGCCACGGGGCACCTCTTGAGGCTCAGCTTCGCTGGTGCTGCCGACATACCGCCAGCCCGGCAGCCAACCATCTCCAGCACGGCCCTGCCGTCTGCCAAGGCAGGCGACAGGAGGCCTCGGGGACCCTGGGTTGGCGGACACATTGGTGACCTCCCAGCTCAGGTCAGGCGGGACCCTCCAGGCCCGTAGGCGCTTGGCCCTCCACCCCAGATCCCTCTTGACGCTCACAAGGACGTGGCCTTGGAGGCTTAAGGGCACGTGGCCCGCGGTTCCTTGGGCATTCACCACTCTGTCTGCCCACACAGCTCTAGGCAAAGGCCAGCCGCCGCCTGGCCAGCCCTACTGCCTGACGGCAGTTGGCCCGAAGCCACTGGGAGACACCATTGAGTCGGCACGACCCCTTAGACCCAGCAAGGCCACCCTTGCCCCCACGCCAACTGCCGAACAAAGTTGCCTGTGCCTGGTGACCGGCTGGGCCAGAGGACCGGTCCTGGCCCAAGAACCCACTCCCGCCCACGACCGTGGCGAAACGGCGGAGGGTGGGCTTTTTCCGGAGGGAGCTGTGGAGAGACACACAGGCAGACAGGTGGCGGCAGCGCGGATGGGCGCTGGTGCTGTCGGCCAGGTGCAGGTCGAAGGCCTTGCGGGCCTCCCGATCATCAGCCGGGCCTGCGGCAGAGTCTGGGTCAGAGCCAGCCACCCCGGGAGCGGCTGGGGTGCGGCTGCCTCCCAGGGCCGCCTTCTGGCGGCATGTCCAGCAGGACCGGCGGGAAGCGCCCCCTCCGACGCACGCTGTGTTGGGAGAGGCTTGAGGAGATGAGGCCTGCAGCAGTGCCCGGATGGGGCAGAGGAATCCTCGGGCACCGGCGACTAAAGGAAAAGGCGGATTGGGAGGCCAAAAATACTACAGCACCCGGTTTTCCCAGGTGGTCTCCCATCCAGGTACTAAACAGACCCGACCCTGCTTAGCTTCAGGGATCAGACGAGATGGGGTGCGTTTAGGGTGGTATGGCTGCAGAAGGCAACGGGCGCCACGGGGTGCCTCTTGAGCCTCAGCTTAGCTGGTGCTGGCGAATTACCGCCAGTCTGGTGACCAGCCCTCGGCAGCACGGCCCTGCCGCCCACCCAGGCAGGCGACAGCAGGCCTCGGGGTCCAGGGGGTGGTGGATTCTTGGGCGACCTCGCAACTCCGTGCAGGCGGCAACATCCAGGCTTGTAGGTGTTTGACGCTCTGCCCCAGATCCCACTTGACGCTCACAAGGTCTGGGACTCAGAGGCTTAAGGGCCAGTGGCCTGCTGTCCCTTGGGCATTTCCCACCGTGTCCACCCACGCAGTGCTTGGCGCAGCCCAGCCATGGCCGCGCCGGCCCTCCTGCCCGACGGCAGTTGGCCCAAAGCCACTGGGAGCCACCATTGGGCCGGCACGGCCCCTTAGTCCCAGCAAAGCCACCCTTGTACCCACGCCACCCAAAAAGCACAGTTCTCGGCTTTGGAGGTCAGGCGACCTGGAGAACCGGTCATGGCCCACGACCCCACTCCTGCCTCCAGCTGTGGCGAAACAGCAGAGGGTGGGCTTTTTCCGGAGGTAGCTGTATAGAGACACACGGGCAGATAGGTGGCTGGGGCGTGCATGTGCGCTGGTGGGGGCGGCCAGGTGTAGGTCGAAGGCCTCGTGGGCCTATCGGCCGTCAGCCGGGCCTACGGTGCAGTCTGGGTGTAGGCCAGGCACCCCGGGAGCGGCTGGTTTATGGTTATCTACCAGGGCCGCCTTCTGGCCACATGTCCAACCAGACCGGCGGGGTGCGCCCCCTCCAGAGCACGCTGTGTTGGGAGGGGCCTGAGGAGGTGAGGCCTGCAGCGGTGCCAGGCGGAGGTGATGGCGGCCTCGGCCGTGGGCGACTAAAGGAGAATTTATAGTGGGAGGCAAAAATGCATACAGAACCCGGTATTCCAATGTGGTCTCCCATCCAAGTACTAACCAGGCCCGACCCTGCTTAGCTTCCAGGATCAGACGAGATGGGGCGCGTTCAGGGTGGTATGGCCGTAGAAGGCAGCGGGAGCCACGGGGCACCTCTTGAGGCTCAGCTTCGCTGGTGCTGCCGACATACCGCCAGCCCCGCAGCCAACCATCTCCAGCACTGCCCTGCCGTCTGCCAAGGCAGGCGACAGGAGGCCTCGGGGACCCTGGGTTGGCGGACACGTGGGTGACCTCGCAGCTCAGGTCAGGCGGGACCCTCCAGGCCCGTAGGCGCTTGGCCCTCCACCCCAGATACCTCTTGACGCTCACAAGGACGTGGCCTTGGAGGCTTAAGGGCACATGGCCCGCGGTTCCTTGGGCATTCACCACTCTGTCTGCACACACAGCTCTAGGCAAAGGCCAGCCGCCGCCTGGCCGGCCCTACTGCCTGACGGCAGTTGGCCCGAAGCCACTGGGAGACACCATTGAGTCGGCACGACCACTTAGACCCAGCAAGGCCACCCTTGCCCCCACGCCAACTGCCGAAGAAAGTTGCCTGTGCCTGGTGACCGGCTGGGCCAGAGGACCGGTCCCGGCCCAAGAACCCACTCCCGCCCACGGCCGTGGCGAAACGGCGGAGGGTGGGCTTTTTCCGGAGGGAGCTGTGGAGAGACACACAGGCAGACAGGTGGCGGCAGTGCGGATGGGCACTGGTGCTGTCAGCCAGGTGCAGGTCGAAGGCCTTGCGGGCCTCCCGATCATCAGCCGGGCCTGCGGCAGAGTCTGGGTCAGAGCCAGCCACCCCGGGAGCGGCTGGGGTGCGGCTGCCTCCCAGGGCCGCCTTCTGGCGGCATCTCCAGCAGGACCGGCGGGAAGCGCCCCCTCCGGCGCACGCTGTGTTGGGAGAGGCTTGAGGAGATGAGGCCTGCAGCAGTGCCCGGATGGGGCAGAGGAATCCTCGGGCACCGGCGACTAAAGGAAAAGGCGGATTGGGAGGCCAAAAATACTACAGCACCCGGTTTTCCCAGGTGGTCTCCCATCCAGGTACTAAACAGACCCGACCCTGCTTAGCTTCAGGGATCAGACGAGATGGGGTGCGTTTAGGGTGGTATGGCTGCAGAAGGCAACGGGCGCCACGGGGTGCCTCTTGAGCCTCAGCTTAGCTGGTGCTGGCGAATTACCGCCAGTCTGGTGACCAGCCCTCGGCAGCACGGCCCTGCCGCCCACCCAGGCAGGCGACAGCAGGCCTCGGGGTCCAGGGGGTGGTGGATTCTTGGGCGACCTCGCAACTCCGTGCAGGCGGCAACATCCAGGCTTGTAGGTGTTTGACGCTCTGCCCCAGATCCCACGTGACGCTCACAAGGTCTGGGACTCAGAGGCTTAAGGGCCAGTGGCCTGCTGTCCCTTGGGCATTTCCCACCGTGTCCACCCACGCAGTGCTTGGCGCAGCCCAGCCATGGCCGCGCCGGCCCTCCTGCCCGACGGCGGTTGGCCCAAAGCCACTGGGAGCCACCATTGGGCCGGCACGGCCCCTTAGCCCCAGCAAAGCCACCCTTGTACCTACGCCACCCAAAAAGCACAGTTCTCGGCTTTGGAGGTCAGGCGACCTGGAGAACCGGTCATGGCCCACGACCCCACTCCTGCCTCCAGCTGTGGCGAAACAGCAGAGGGTGGGCTTTTTCCGGAGGTAGCTGTATAGAGACACACGGGCAGATAGGTGGCTGGGGCGTGCATGTGCGCTGGTGGGGGCGGCCAGGTGTAGGTCGAAGGCCTCGTGGGCCTATCGGCCGTCAGCCGGGCCTACGGTGCAGTCTGGGTGTAGGCCAGGCACCCCGGGAGCGGCTGGTTTATGGTTATCTACCAGGGCCGCCTTCTGGCCGCATGTCCAACCAGACCGGTTGGGTGCACCCCCTCCAGAGCACGCTGTGTTTGGAGGGGCCTGAGGAGGTGAGGCCTGCAGCGGTGCCAGGCGGAGGTGATGGCGGCCTCGGCCGTGGGCGACTAAAGGAGAATTTATAGTGGGAGGCAAAAATGCATACAGAACCCGGTATTCCAATGTGGTCTCCCATCCAAGTACTAACCAGGCCCGACCCTGCTTAGCTTCCAGGATCAGACGAGATGGGGCGCGTTCAGGGTGGTATGGCCGTAGAAGGCAGCGGGAGCCACGGGGCACCTCTTGAGGCTCAGCTTCGCTGGTGCTGCCGACATACCGCCAGCCCGGCAGCCAACCATCTCCAGCACGGCCCTGCCGTCTGCCAAGGCAGGCGACAGGAGGCCTCGGGGACCCTGGGTTGGCGGACACATTTGTGACCTCCCAGCTCAGGTCAGGCGGGACCCTCCAGGCCCGTAGGCGCTTGGCCCTCCACCCCACATCCCTCTTGACGCTCACAAGGACGTGGCCTTGGAGGCTTAAGGGCACGTGGCCCGCGGTTCCTTGGGCATTCACCACTCTGTCTGCCCACACAGCTCTAGGCAAAGGCCAGCCGCCGCCTGGCCAGCCCTACTGCCTGACGGCAGTTGGCCCGAAGCCACTGGGAGACACCATTGAGTCGGCACGACCCCTTAGACCCAGCAAGGCCACCCTTGCCCCCACGCCAACTGCCGAACAAAGTTGCCTGTGCCTGGTGACCGGCTGGGCCAGAGGACCGGTCCTGGCCCAAGAACCCACTCCCGCCCACGACCGTGGCGAAACGGCGGAGGGTGGGCTTTTTCCGGAGGGAGCTGTGGAGAGACACACAGGCAGACAGGTGGCGGCAGCGCGGATGGGCGCTGGTGCTGTCGGCCAGGTGCAGGTCGAAGGCCTTGCGGGCCTCCCGATCATCAGCCGGGCCTGCGGCAGAGTCTGGGTCAGAGCCAGCCACCCCGGGAGCGGCTGGGGTGCGGCTGCCTCCCAGGGCCGCCTTCTGGCGGCATGTCCAGCAGGACCGGCGGGAAGCGCCCCCTCCGACGCACGCTGTGTTGGGAGAGGCTTGAGGAGATGAGGCCTGCAGCAGTGCCCGGATGGGGCAGAGGAATCCTCGGGCACCGGCGACTAAAGGAAAAGGCGGATTGGGAGGCCAAAAATACTACAGCACCCGGTTTTCCCAGGTGGTCTCCCATCCAGGTACTAAACAGACCCGACCCTGCTTAGCTTCAGGGATCAGACGAGATGGGGTGCGTTTAGGGTGGTATGGCTGCAGAAGGCAACGGGCGCCACGGGGTGCCTCTTGAGCCTCAGCTTAGCTGGTGCTGGCGAATTACCGCCAGTCTGGTGACCAGCCCTCGGCAGCACGGCCCTGCCGCCCACCCAGGCAGGCGACAGCAGGCCTCGGGGTCCAGGGGGTGGTGGATTCTTGGGCGACCTCGCAACTCCGTGCAGGCGGCAACATCCAGGCTTGTAGGTGTTTGACGCTCTGCCCCAGATCCCACTTGACGCTCACAAGGTCTGGGACTCAGAGGCTTAAGGGCCAGTGGCCTGCTGTCCCTTGGGCATTTCCCACCGTGTCCACCCACGCAGTGCTTGGCGCAGCCCAGCCATGGCCGCGCCGGCCCTCCTGCCCGACGGCAGTTGGCCCAAAGCCACTGGGAGCCACCATTGGGCCGGCACGGCCCCTTAGTCCCAGCAAAGCCACCCTTGTACCCACGCCACCCAAAAAGCACAGTTCTCGGCTTTGGAGGTCAGGCGACCTGGAGAACCGGTCATGGCCCACGACCCCACTCCTGCCTCCAGCTGTGGCGAAACAGCAGAGGGTGGGCTTTTTCCGGAGGTAGCTGTATAGAGACACACGGGCAGATAGGTGGCTGGGGCGTGCATGTGCGCTGGTGGGGGCGGCCAGGTGTAGGTCGAAGGCCTCGTGGGCCTATCGGCCGTCAGCCGGGCCTACGGTGCAGTCTGGGTGTAGGCCAGGCACCCCGGGAGCGGCTGGTTTATGGTTATCTACCAGGGCCGCCTTCTGGCCACATGTCCAACCAGACCGGCGGGGTGCGCCCCCTCCAGAGCACGCTGTGTTGGGAGGGGCCTGAGGAGGTGAGGCCTGCAGCGGTGCCAGGCGGAGGTGATGGCGGCCTCGGCCGTGGGCGACTAAAGGAGAATTTATAGTGGGAGGCAAAAATGCATACAGAACCCGGTATTCCAATGTGGTCTCCCATCCAAGTACTAACCAGGCCCGACCCTGCTTAGCTTCCAGGATCAGACGAGATGGGGCGCGTTCAGGGTGGTATGGCCGTAGAAGGCAGCGGGAGCCACGGGGCACCTCTTGAGGCTCAGCTTCGCTGGTGCTGCCGACATACCGCCAGCCCGGCAGCCAACCATCTCCAGCACGGCCCTGCCGTCTGCCAAGGCAGGCGACAGGAGGCCTCGGGGACCCTGGGTTGGCGGACACGTGGGTGACCTCGCAGCTCAGGTCAGGCGGGACCCTCCAGGCCCGTAGGCGCTTGGCCCTCCACCCCAGATCCCTCTTGACGCTCACAAGGACGTGGCCTTGGAGGCTTAAGGGCACGTGGCCCGCGGTTCCTTGGGCATTCACCACTCTGTCTGCCCACACAGCTCTAGGCAAAGGCCAGCCGCCGCCTGGCCGGCCCTACTGCCTGACGGCAGTTGGCCCGAAGCCCCTGGGAGACACCATTGAGTTGGCACGAACCCTTAGACCCAGCAAGGCCACCCTTGCCCCCACGCCAACTGCCGAACAAACTTGCCTGTGCCTGGTGACCGGCTGGGCCAGAGGACCGGTCCCGGCCCAAGAACCCACTCCCGCCCACGGCCGTGGCGAAACGGCGGAGGGTGGGCTTTTTCCGGAGGGAGCTGTGGAGAGACACACAGGCAGACAGGTGGCGGCAGCGCGGATGGGCGCTGGTGCTGTCGGCCAGGTGCAGGTCGAAGGCCTTGCGGGCCTCCCGATCATCAGCCGGGCCTGCGGCAGAGTCTGGGTCAGAGCCATCCACCCCGGGAGCGGCAGGGGTGCGGCTGCCTCCCAGGGCCGCCTTCTGGCGGCATGTCCAGCAGGACCGGCGGGAAGCGCCCCCTCCGGCGCACGCTGTGTTGGGAGAGGCTTGAGGAGATGAGGCCTGCAGCAGTGCCCGGATGGGGCAGAGGAATCCTCGGGCACCGGCGACTAAAGGAAAAGGCGGATTGGGAGGCCAAAAATACTACAGCACCCGGTTTTCCCAGGTGGTCTCCCATCCAGGTACTAAACAGACCCGACCCTGCTTAGCTTCAGGGATCAGACGAGATGGGGTGCGTTTAGGGTGGTATGGCTGCAGAAGGCAACGGGCGCCACGGGGTGCCTCTTGAGCCTCAGCTTAGCTGGTGCTGGCGAATTACCGCCAGTCTGGTGACCAGCCCTCGGCAGCACGGCCCTGCCGCCAACCCAGGCAGGCGACAGCAGGCCTCGGGGTCCATGGGGTGGTGGATTCTTGGGCGACCTCGCAACTCCGTTCAGGCGGCAACATCCAGGCTTGTAGGTGTTTGACGCTCTGCCCCAGATCCTACTTGACGCTCACAAGGTCTGGGACTCAGAGGCTTAAGGGCCAGTGGCCTGCTGTCCCTTGGGCATTTCCCACCGTGTCCACCCACGCAGTGCTTGGCGCAGCCCAGCCATGGCCGCGCCGGCCCTCCTGCCTGACGGCGGTTGGCCCAAAGCCACTGGGAGCCACCATTGGGCCGGCACGGCCCCTTAGCCCCAGCAAAGCCACCCTTGTACCCACGCCACCCAAAAAGCACAGTTCTCGGCTTTGGAGGTCAGGCGACCTGGAGAACCGGTCATGGCCCACGACCCCACTCCTGCCTCCAGCTGTGGCGAAACAGCAGAGGGTGGGCTTTTTCCGGAGGTAGCTGTATAGAGACACACGGGCAGATAGGTGGCTGGGGCGAGCATGTGCGCTGGTGGGGGCGGCCAGGTGTAGGTCGAAGGCCTCGTGGGCCTATCGGCCGTCAGCCGGGCCTACGGTGCAGTCTGGGTGTAGGCCAGCCACCCCGGGAGCGGCTGGTTTATGGTTATCTACCAGGGCCGCCTTCTGGCCGCATGTCCAACCAGACCGGCGGGGTGCGCCCCCTCCAGAGCACGCTGTGTTGGGAGGGGCCTGAGGAGGTGAGGCCTGCAGCGGTGCCAGGCGGAGGTGATGGCGGCCTCGGCCGTGGGCGACTAAAGGAGAATTTATAGTGGGAGGCAAAAATGCATACAGAACCCGGTATTCCAATGTGGTCTCCCATCCAAGTACTAACCAGGCCCGACCCTGCTTAGCTTCCAGGATCAGACGAGATGGGGCGCGTTCAGGGTGGTATGGCCGTAGAAGGCAGCGGGAGCCACGGGGCACCTCTTGAGGCTCAGCTTCGCTGGTGCTGACGACATACCGCCAGCCCGGCAGCCAACCATCTCCAGCACGGCCCTGCCGTCTGCCAAGGCAGGCGACAGGAGGCCTCGGGGACCCTGGGTTGGCGGACACATTGGTGACCTCCCAGCTCAGGTCAGGCGGGACCCTCCAGGCCCGTAGGCGCTTGGCCCTCCACCCCAGATCCCTCTTGACGCTCACAAGGACGTGGCCTTGGAGGCTTAAGGGCACGTGGCCCGCGGTTCCTTGGGCATTCACCACTCTGTCTGCCCACACAGCTCTAGGCAAAGGCCAGCCGCCGCCTGGCCAGCCCTACTGCCTGACGGCAGTTGGCCCGAAACCACTGGGAGACACCATTGAGTCGGCACGACCCCTTAGACCCAGCAAGGCCACCCTTGACCCACGCCAACTGCCGAACAAACTTGCCTGTGCCTGGTGACCGGCTGGGCCAGAGGACCGGTCCCGGCCCAAGAACCCACTCCCGCCCACGGCCGTGGCGAAACGGCGGAGGGTGGGCTTTTTCCGGAGGGAGCTGTGGAGAGACACACAGGCAGACAGGTGGCGGCAGCGCGGATGGGCGCTGGTGCTGTCGGCCAGGTGCAGGTCGAAGGCCTTGCGGGCCTCCCGATCATCAGCCGGGCCTGCGGCAGAGTCTGGGTCAGAGCCAGCCACCCCGGGAGCGGCTGGGGTGCGGCTGCCTCCCAGGGCTGCCTTCTGGCGGCATGTCCAGCAGGACCGGCGGGAAGCGCCCCCTCCGGCGCACGCTGTGTTGGGAGAGGCTTGAGGAGATGAGGCCTGCAGCAGTGCCCGGATGGGGCAGAGGAATCCTCGGGCACCGGCGACTAAAGGAAAAGGCGGATTGGGAGGCCAAAAATACTACAGCACCCGGTTTTCCCAGGTGGTCTCCCATCCAGGTACTAAACAGACCCGACCCTGCTTAGCTTCAGGGATCAGACGAGATGGGGTGCGTTTAGGGTGGTATGGCTGCAGAAGGCAACGGGCGCCACGGGGTGCCTCTTGAGCCTCAGCTTAGCTGGTGCTGGCGAATTACCGCCAGTCTGGTGACCAGCCCTCGGCAGCACGGCCCTGCCGCCAACCCAGGCAGGCGACAGCAGGCCTCGGGGTCCAGGGGGTGGTGGATTCTTGGGCGACCTCGCAACTCCGTTCAGGTGGCAACATCCAGGTTTGTAGGAGTTTGACGCTCTGCCCCAGATCCCACTTGACGCTCACAAGGTCTGGGACTCAGAGGCTTAAGGGCCAGTGGCCTGCTGTCCCTTGGGCATTTCCCACCGTGTCCACCCACGCAGTGCTTGGCGCAGCCCAGCCATGGCCGCGCCGGCCCTCCTGCCCGACGGCGGTTGGCCCAAAGCCACTGGGAGCCACCATTGGGCCGGCACGGCCCCTTAGCCCCAGCAAAGCCACCCTTGTACCCACGCCACCCAAAAAGCACAGTTCTCGGCTTTGGAGGTCAGGCGACCTGGAGAACCGGTCATGGCCCACGACCCCACTCCTGCCTCCAGCTGTGGCGAAACAGCAGAGGGTGGGCTTTTTCCGGAGGTAGCTGTATAGAGACACACGGGCAGATAGGTGGCTGGGGCGTGCATGTGCGCTGGTGGGGGCGGCCAGGTGTAGGTCGAAGGCCTCGTGGGCCTATCGGCCGTCAGCCGGGCCTACGGTGCAGTCTGGGTGTAGGCCAGCCACCCCGGGAGCGGCTGGTTTATGGTTATCTACCAGGGCCGCCTTCTGGCCACATGTCCAACCAGACCGGCGGGGTGCGCCCCCTCCAGAGCACGCTGTGTTGGGAGGGGCCTGAGGAGGTGAGGCCTGCAGCGGTGCCAGGCGGAGGTGATGGCGGACTCGGCCGTGGGCGACTAAAGGAGAATTTATAGTGGGAGGCACAAATGCATACAGAACCCGGTATTCCAATGTGATCTCCCATCCAAGTACTAACCAGGCCCGACCCTGCTTAGCTTCCAGGATCAGACGAGATGGGGCGCGTTCAGGGTGGTATGGCCGTAGAAGGCAGCGGGAGCCACGGGGCACCTCTTGAGGCTCAGCTTCGCTGGTGCTGCCGACATACCGCCAGCCCGGCAGCCAACCATCTCCAGCACGGCCCTGCCGTCTGCCAAGGCAGGCGACAGGAGGCCTCGGGGACCCTGGGTTGGCGGACACGTGGGTGACCTCGCAGCTCAGGTCAGGCGGGACCCTCCAGGCCCGTAGGCGCTTGGCCCTCCACCCCAGATACCTCTTGACGCTCACAAGGACGTGGCCTTGGAGGCTTAAGGGCACGTGGCCCGCGGTTCCTTGGGCATTCACCACTCTGTCTGCCCACACAGCTCTAGGCAAAGGCCAGCCGCCGCCTGGCCGGCCCTACTGCCTGACAGCAGTTGGCCCGAAACCACTGGGAGACACCATTGAGTCGGCACGACCCCTTAGACCCAGCAAGGCCACCCTTGACCCACGCCAACTGCCGAACAAACTTGCCTGTGCCTGGTGACCGGCTGGGCCAGAGGACCGGTCCCGGCCCAAGAACCCACTCCCGCCCACGGCCGTGGCGAAACGGCGGAGGGTGGGCTTTTTCCGGAGGGAGCTGTGGAGAGACACACAGGCAGACAGGTGGCGGCAGCGCGGATGGGCGCTGGTGCTGTCGGCCAGGTGCAGGTCGAAGGCCTTGCGGGCCTCCCGATCATCAGCCGGGCCTGCGGCAGAGTCTGGGTCAGAGCCAGCCACCCCGGGAGCGGCTGGGGTGCGGCTGCCTCCCAGGGCCGCCTTCTGGCGGCATGTCCAGCAGGACCGGCGGGAAGCGCCCCCTCCGGCGCACGCTGTGTTGGGAGAGGCTTGAGGAGATGAGGCCTGCAGCAGTGCCCGGATGGGGCAGAGGAATCCTCGGGCACCGGCGACTAAAGGAAAAGGCGGATTGGGAGGCCAAAAATACTACAGCACCCGGTTTTCCCAGGTGGTCTCCCATCCAGGTACTAAACAGACCCGACCCTGCTTAGCTTCAGGGATCAGACGAGATGGGGTGCGTTTAGGGTGGTATGGCTGCAGAAGGCAACGGGCGCCACGGGGTGCCTCTTGAGCCTCAGCTTAGCTGGTGCTGGCGAATTACCGCCAGTCTGGTGACCAGCCCTCGGCAGCACGGCCCTGCCGCCCACCCAGGCAGGCGACAGCAGGCCTCGGGGTCCAGGGGGTGGTGGATTCTTGGGCGACCTCGCAACTCCGTGCAGGCGGCAACATCCAGGCTTGTAGGTGTTTGACGCTCTGCCCCAGATCCCACTTGACGCTCACAAGGTCTGGGACTCAGAGGCTTAAGGGCCAGTGGCCTGCTGTCCCTTGGGCATTTCCCACCGTGTCCACCCACGCAGTGCTTGGCGCAGCCCAGCCATGGCCGCGCCGGCCCTCCTGCCCGACGGCGGTTGGCCCAAAGCCACTGGGAGCCACCATTGGGCCGGCACGGCCCCTTAGCCCCAGCAAAGCCACCCTTGTACCCACGCCACCCAAAAAGCACAGTTCTCGGCTTTGGAGGTCAGGCGACCTGGAGAACCGGTCATGGCCCACGACCCCACTCCTGCCTCCAGCTGTGGCGAAACAGCAGAGGGTGGGCTTTTTCCGGAGGTAGCTGTATAGAGACACACGGGCAGATAGGTGGCTGGGGCGAGCATGTGCGCTGGTGGGGGCGGCCAGGTGTAGGTCGAAGGCCTCGTGGGCCTATCGGCCGTCAGCCGGGCCTACGGTGCAGTCTGGGTGTAGGCCAGCCACCCCGGGAGCGGCTGGTTTATGGTTATCTACCAGGGCCGCCTTCTGGCCGCATGTCCAACCAGACCGGCGGGGTGCGCCCCCTCCAGAGCACGCTGTGTTGGGAGGGGCCTGAGGAGGTGAGGCCTGCAGCGGTGCCAGGCGGAGGTGATGGCGGCCTCGGCCGTGGGCGACTAAAGGAGAATTTATAGTGGGAGGCAAAAATGCATACAGAACCCGGTATTCCAATGTGGTCTCCCATCCAAGTACTAACCAGGCCCGACCCTGCTTAGCTTCCAGGATCAGACGAGATGGGGCGCGTTCAGGGTGGTATGGCCGTAGAAGGCAGCGGGAGCCACGGGGCACCTCTT